>NC_134173.1:17328132-17965518 GCF_964188355.1 Buteo buteo | reverse complement strand
AGACAGCCTTCCTAAGTACAGAAGTATTTTGAACTTGAATAGTTTGTGTTGCATTTGTTTAGGCTTTATTTCTGCTCTTTCCACACTGGTTTTCAGTCAAGAAAGTCTTTAATGACAAGTCTTTAACAAGACAGTCTTTTTAATGACATGCTCCTTTGCCAGTGTATCAGAAATTTGCCTTAATAGTGTGACCGAGATCACTTTAACTAATTTAACCTTTAGAGACATTCCTTTCATTGACAGTAGAAGTGAACAAATTATTCCATCCTAAATGATATTTGACTTCATTGTTCATAGCACCTGGCTCCTTCATGGAGGCATGAATATTCCCAGGAATATCACTTGATTCATTGGAAATGTAAAATAAAATTTAATTGGGAAAAGGTGCATTATAGAAGTGTTTCTACTTCAGAACCTGCAAAGATCTTTCTAGTGCACCCTTTCCTACTAGTTGGAGTATACTATCTTTGATAACACCACTTAAAATAAATCTTGCAGAGTGACATTTTTGTGGTTAATACTGTTACAAACCTGAGTGCAAAGGCTCAATGATAAGTAAAAATAATGCCATTGAAGGGAGATAAACAATTACTATTCATTATTGTTTCTAAGTTTGCAGGAAGATCAAGTTTCAATGAATGTATTTATCAAATACAAACTTAATGCAATTATAGCTAGAAGACAGCTCACTTCCGAGTGTGCTAGGATATGGAATCTCTACAAATGAGCACTCCTGAAATTTCGGTCACCTTTTGATGTTTTTGTCATTTATCACTAATTCATGGAAGCTGTATATGACATCAGCATACAAGCTGTACTGTTAAGGATGGAAGGTAGGAGGGATTTCACTGGCACTTGTTTAAAACAAACACTTACTATCTGATGGATAAGCAGATTAGAAAATATGATTTTGTGCCTTTAGATTGACTAAGGGAAATATTATTTAAGCAGCTGATAACCACCAAAATGAAGAGTCTAGGAGTCAGTCAGACAAAACCACGTTCCTCTCTCCCCCCACCCCCCTCCATCCTGCTGTAGTTTTCAGGAAGATGATAACTATTGCTGTAACTGGACTTTACTTTTTTGGATAATGAGAATATGAACAAAAAGAGGATGCAGAGAAAAAATTAGGACCTTGCAGCAGTTAAAAGAGTGGTAATTGCAGGACTTAAAATAATGGTAAATTTTAGCTGCACAGAAGAGTTTCCATGTTTCTCTGCTGAATATTATACCTCGCATAAGAATAAATTAATGGGTTTTTTTTGCTCTAAGAGCCTGAATGTACCCTCTCCTGCAGTAGCTCTGGGCCTAATTGAGCATAATGATTACACATGACAGTTGGCAGGAAATCTGTCAGCTCTCTCAGGAGCTCAGTGCTGTAGGGGGAGGATGACGGGTCATGTTGCTGTTAAGAAGCCAACAGAAACAATGGCCTCCTCCTTCAAGCGTAGTCTAAAATGTCAACGTGAGCCATTTTGCTGCTTGTTTTCTTGTCTGATTGAGAGAATCTGAGGGGCAATTGAGTCACAAACTCTAGTTCATGGCTAGAAAAGTCAGAGCTTTCTGACTGAGGTAGCCTTTCGGAACTAAGTGCATTCCTCAAAATACCATTTTCCATCCATTTTTAGTAGGAAACTCCCCTCCTGCCTGATTCAGCTCTCAGGCTTCTGAAAGATATCATCACTAATGCTAAAGAATTTAAGTCTGTGTACACAGTAAGCCTGTCTCTGTCTTAAAAACTGTTTGTAGTGTGAGTCACTGTGATGAACCACCTTACTGTCACTGATCATCAGTCTTGATCACAGCTACAGTCCACTGGACTACAGAAACTATCATCCTTGCAAGAGGAAGTTGCTGGAAACAGAGATCAGCTGGATGATACATTTGAAAACCTATCCCAAAGGATAAGTAAAACCATTATTTTGAGGTAGGTGCCTTTAAAACAAAATGGACTTCATCAAGCCATCCCTCAGGAATATGTCCACAACTGGATTTTGCTCAAAATTTTTAGAGTCATCAGGTGAGGGCTAGCAGAAAAGGAAGGAAATGTTTGTGTCTGATTGGAGAGAAGTAGGAAAGTTGAGATATAGCTACTGTTGAAGGATACTGCTAGAAGCTCAACAAAACTCAATAAGTTTTCTCTGAGGACTCAGATTGCTTTTTTAATCTTCATAGAAGTAAACCTTGTGATCACTTCTTCAAAAGATCAGTTTTCTAGGATGACCAAAATGATTGCAGATATTACTGTGTTTTATTTTGCATTATGGTATTATGATAGTGTTTCTGTAATATCATGGTAAAAGTTTCTTCCACCAGCTTCTCAGCTTCATTAAATTTGTTCCATAAAGCATATGGAAGTGAAGAAAAATCAATGCAACAAACCTCAGGGCGCTTTGAAACAGATTATTGATAGTGATCGTAGAAGTTTCTTGAGTATGCGTTAGTGAGGACATGGTCTTATTTGTTAGTATCAGATCTAGGCTAGGGCGTCTGCTGCTAGACCAGAATCAAACATACTGAGCTCCTTTCATGTCTCAGCTTTATCCTCATTATGTCAAAGAACTAAAAAGTGATGTGTAACTGAGTCCAGCCCCAAAGCTGCTTTACTTCTAAAGATGTCTATTTCTGCAGGCATACTGTGTATTCCAAAAAGAAGTGGGACCTGAAGAGACCACTTTCTTTCCCATTTTCCTATTCTGATGTTAATTTAGTTGTATACTGTTTTCCTAGCAAGTTTCTCTGTCAGAGAATAGTACCACAAGAAATAGCAAAACCAAATGGGATTGACAGGATTAGAAATAAAGAGTTCTGTTACATTGTCCTTTGCAGATTGATAACATTTCTATGACAACCTTCATCACAATATCTTTTATAAAAAGTGAAAAGAGACATTTCCACCATATCCTTTTTCTTTTTTGGTAAAGACTCTTTCCTGAGAGATTTTGAGTTATTTCCATGGAATATTCTAAATTAACTAAAAATAAAGTGTTCCATTTCTTTACTCTTACAGGAAAAACTTGGAAAAAAGTCACCACCTTGTTAACTCCAAAAAAAAGAGAGAGGAATTTAGAAGCTTTGACAGAAAAACCAAAGCTGTAAATGGAAAGCAGAAAGGGTGTCTGTTTCAAAGATGAAAAAGTCTTAAGTCATGGGCTGACATTCTGAAAAAAAATTTTTTTCCTGTAGAGTCCATCAAGTGAAAAAAAAGAGACAGATTTCTGAAGAGAATTAGCCATACTGACAAAAACATTTTCCAAATGATTTTTTTTTTTTGTTCTGGTTCCAGTCAAAACTGGAGTGAAGGTTTTCCTGCATTACACAAACATGGTACAAATAGCAGGAGGGAAAGTATACAGAATCTGTCAGTAATGGAGAATTACTTTGCATTTCTGTTTTGTAATTCCTATGGGTTTAATGATTTTCTCACACCTGCCAATGCAGTTCATGTTTGTGACAACTGTAATCATCTCCATTACATTACATTACTATAATCAAAGGTCTTGTTGCCTCTATCAGCTGAAATCTCTACACACAGAAATTACCAGATGATCCTGTTAGTTGACCTCTGGGATCCTTACTTGTCTTCTAGTATCCCAGTATCTTGATGACATTGTCTATCCAAGCTACCTGAGGACTAATTCCTGGTTAACCCAGTTTGTGCTACTTTGAATTCCCAGTTTTGCCCATGAATGCCTAAGTGACTGGTTACAAACCCCAACCTGTCTCCATCAGGACTCCAAATACAGGGTACAGTGTTTCAGTGCATGTTGTCAGGGATGACAACAGTTTGGAAGCTACCTCATCTCCACAGTCACTGAAATAAAAATCAAGAGAAATAGAGTGTATTTAGAAATATGTACCCTTCCTCTCCAAACACCCTTCAGGAATGAATAAAATTTCTTAACATTCTCATGTCTAAAGTAATAGTCTTGGTTGCAATTTGGAGAATTTTTCAGTGAATCATTTTCTTTATTTGAACTCTTTTTGGCAAGTCTTTTCAGGTCTTACTTGCAATTTTTTCTTTAATTGAAGTAAACAACATAAATGTAATGAACAATTTTTTAAATAAGAAGAAAAGGAAAACAAACAAATCAGAAGTCAGGCACACAATCATCTTCCATGAAAGATTAGTTTCCTGGTGGCTGGAGTATTCATTCAGCATTTTGGAGGGATGTATGTTGGCCCTTGCTTCAACTCTTTTCTTTTTAGTCCATATTAATACAAAATAGAAACGGTCCTGCAGGATGACCAAGGATGACTGCAGTAACCATTTGGGAATTTGTTATTTTGATGAGGCAAGATCTCTTTCCAGGTTTCACCACACTTCTCTCTTACCTCCACTGCTTTCTGAAGGTCAAATTTTTGTCCTGATAGAAACCAGACACTTTTTAGAAATCATTATAGGCTTCATGGAGTGAGCAAACTCTTTTTCTACTTATCTGTAATTACTGCATTCACAATAGCAGGATGTTATCATGTGTATCTCGTTCATAATGGGTTATAACAATATCAGCTTTGTTGACGGGATAATAGCCCCCTTTTACTAAAATTTAATTGGCCTGATGATCCTCTGCTTCACAAATTGTAACCCCTTTCATACCTACGTGATGAGGATTAGAATGCTGACAATGGCCTCTGTGAGAGGAGAAATTGGATTTAATAGTGTACCTTACATAAAATGTAGCTTTGGTAGGATGGCTGGAGAACACTGAGCCCAAGAAATGTAATGGTGACTGGCACATCAGAAGTACATTTTTCAAGGGCATATCATGCTTTCCCTCTGCAAAATATTGGACAACAGCTACTAGCACACATTCTTGGAGAAAACAGTGTGATTTCACAGAGAGGAATAAAATCCTTCATGACTTAAATGGATCTATAGCACACATGAATACCTGATTCATGATTCATCATTGTATTTTTTGGCACTTTTCCCCTTGCTTTTGAAATTCTGGCATCGCAGTGATTTATGTATGAAAAAAATAAAATTGACATTATTTTGTGAAGGACCATGTATCTTTCTCCTACATACCCCCTTTCATGTGCAGCCTGAGTTGTCACATGCCCATGGGGGTAGCCAGTGAATTCCCTCTGGAGAGCTACTGTGCAGACATGCAAATGCAGGAGAGATCTGCAACCCATTTATTGAACTTGGTTTTGCACACAAAAGGGTTCAACTTCATCACAAATGCAGGGGATGATGGACCCAGTTATATATTGAATTCTCATCGCTCACATACAAATGAAGTCACAGGAGTGCTGCGGTGTTGGGACTCTAACTCTGTCCTGTGTGTTTCTTTTCATGCTGAGCTCAGGCTGCCACATGCCTGTCTCTGTGACTTTGAGATAGTTAAGGGAATCCCCATTCGTGACTATGCACAGGCACAGTAAGCTGCCTTTTCTGGTGTGTATTTCCTGATCTGTTGTGGTACTAGTCTTAATGCTGGTGTGTGCATTTTCTGCATTTAGTCCAAGAGGTAGACAAGGATCAGAAAGATTTTACCAAGGGTTATTACGTTCTGGTGTGGATGGACACCACTATCCTCAAGGTAAGAGCTGCTCTTGCTTAAAAAGAAGCCTTTGGTATGGTAGGCATCCAAATACCATGGTGCCGAGCATCCTTTAAACTTTTTGCTTTGCAACTAATATTCTTTTCTGATGAGCTTGCACTAGTGCTCAGCTGAAATTTAAATTCCTATCCCCTGTTAAATATTTGACAAATATTTAACATTTATGGGTTTTAGTGGGGTGACTTGCATGCTTAAAGTAAGAACCTTTTTAGATTCATGGACAATTTATTGCATGAAATGTCTTCACATATTGAAAAAGTAATGTACAAATATACTGTCTCTAAATTGTTACAAAAATAAACATCTTTCAATTTATCTGACCTCCTACTCCGCAGTTCCTGAAAACCTATTTTAGATGACTATGTAAAATGCAATCAGCTACATGTTTGGGATATATCTAGACATTCAATTTGTCCTAAGTTTGAGTTTTAATTTTTTGAAAGGTGAACAACTGCCTGTAGTTTTTATTTTCTTCAGCCCTTTTTACTACATCCATATCTCCTTTCTCTTTATACTGTTTTTCATTTGGAATAGTTACCAAAAGAAACTATAATGTAGCTGTGCTACAAGTGTTCAGGCATATAAATATTCCTCTTTTGTTTGTCCTTTTCCATGAATATCAATTTGTTCTTTTATACCTGAAAGGCAAATGGAAGTGGAACCACAGATTAGGCAATTATGTCCTCAATAACAAATACATTAGGGCTGTTTCATTTTGTATTGAATATTCAGTTAATATGGCAAAAATCCAGATTTATGTTGTATAGATTAATTATAAGGCAGGAGTGAAAGTACAAAGAACTACCTCCCATTCCAGCTTGTGAGACTTTTGTTGGGTCTGTCCACTAACCAAAGAGATAATCATGGGATTTGCAGTGGAGTCCCTTTTACTACCACAAGTCCTAACATTCAGATCACAGAAGAGGAAAGTCCTGAGTAGGAGCAGAAAGGAGAGTGTATCTACTTGCCTTCAAGAATTCAGCTTTTGCTCACAAAATGATTTTTTCACCAACATCTACCTACATCTTATGTTGTACATTATATTCACTGATCTGGGATGGAAAAATCCACATAATTTCAATGCGTACATGGATGGCCTAATTTAAAAAAAAAAACAACAAATATGAGTGATAACCCAATGATATACATTCAATAAATAAATATATTTGTAATTCCTGAAGTTTTCAAGTGAGTCTGTAGAATAGATAGTAAGAGATTTGGTTCACAGGGTGTTATTTCTGACTTTCATATTCTATTTTAATTAGATCTGTCTGCTCCTAGAAAATACTATCTCAGTAAGGCAACTCCACCTCATTCATGTATCCAGACCTGATAATGGCTGCCCAAGAAGTACGGACAAAATTCTTAGGACCAGATCCTGCAGATGTGCTGGCTATGCTTATCTTTATCCCGGATATCAGTCAGGCAGTCCTATTGAAACTGGTGGCTTACACCAGAAGGGTGAATTTGACTTAATCTCTCTGCAATGACTGTTATATTGCGAAAACCTTCTGGGTGCAAGTGAAGGTCCCAATAAAGTCTGTCCTAGTCACCATGCAATGTATTCATTGCCAAATGGTAGCACTGTTTGTCAATGTAGCTGCCTTTGTTGCAGCATGAACTGAAGAGCAAGAGATGTAAGGCTTGCCATATCCTCTGACCCTAATTGTGGAAGGGTACTCTTAAGCCTTTAAAGACCTTTTCTTTCTGTGATTTCTTCATGGGGTCATCTGCTTCACTTTAGATAGATCGAAGCAGGTGTCTATTTCGCCTTTCACATAAAGAAGGAATTAAAATGAACTTCTGTTACAGTCAAATCCCTGCTGTTCACCCTGCAAAGTGTCTATATTCTTAAGGACCTGAAGAAATATCTTAAACATTATCTACCATCTCCCGTGCAAGACAAGAAGGATTTCTGTCTGCTGACCTCCACTTCTTTCACTTTTAGTGAAACCATGTTTTCTGCTTCCTCCCTCAGGATTTCTCGCCAAAGTTTCCTCTCTCTCCAGTGCAGAGTGCTATGTTTCTCAGAGGTGGTCTCAAAGAGACATCTTAAAACAACAATATTAATGAGAAGGCAGTTTTTTAAGCTTCTCCTTTAATATTAAAGCCCTCACCACCACCCCACCACCCCCACTTCAAGGACAATGTTTCTCTCTATTCTTTCTTCTCTTTTTGTACTGAAAATGTGTCTTTTATGCATTGAGACCACAGTTTCAGTCTTGAATGTATGACCTACCTCAGCAATAGTGCTTTTCTCTTACATTTTCTTTAATCCTCTGCAACCTCTCTGCACCACTGTTGCACCCCTAACAAAACCAGAAGTTCTTCATGGGAAGAAGGAATAGGAATTCCTTATTTTGCTTTGCTTATGCGTACAGCTTTCCCTTCCCTTATTAAACTGTCTTTATTTCAACCCATGAGTTTTCTTGCTCTTGCTCTTCTGATTCTCTCCCGCATCCCTCTGTGGGGGAGTGAGTGAGCGACTGGGTGGGGGCTTAGCTGCTGGTGGGGGTCAACCCAGCACAGCTGCTGATTTGTATTTGTTACAGTACTGTTATTTAGAGATAGATTGTTTATCCTTAAAGCTGTTGGTGTGGTGTCTGTTATCATATCCCAAACTTACAAGTTGTTGGGGCTGCCTTAAGCCCTTACAGAAAATTCAATAGGTCTTTGAAAAGTGTGTTCTGTCCTCCACGTTACACTTCTCATGCTTTTTTTAAATAAAGAAACACATGAAATTGAAAACAAACACATGAAATTGTTCTCCCATCCATTCCAAAATGATAATGGAGTTGAGGGTATTTGTTATTTATACTCAGCCATTCAAGTGAAGATTTTATTGTAGTAATCTTGGTCTTTGCTCTTGTGGTTGTAATGTGCTCTGCATGAGCACAAGTAGCTCCAAGGCCATTTCAAGTTTTGAATGGTGCTGTTTTAGGACCTCTGCTGTCCTTGACAGATAAATCATACAGCTGTGATAACAACCATCATTTGAACATAGCAAACAAGTCTGGCTGGACTCCTTTTAAACTTCTCTGAGCATGAAAAAACCAAGCCAATTCAGAAGACGTCAAAGAGACATTTTTAAGCAGACATGTATTTGTCTTTGGTAACTAAATGAAATTTGTGTTTGGAAGATATGAATGACTGTGCAACAACCCCAGCAGTATAAAGTTTAAAGATGAAGATTACAAAAAGGGTTTGACAGTGAAGGATTAGGTTTATCTTCCCACCGGTCAGAAACCTGTGGCAAAGGAGAGTGGAGAGGACTGTGTAAGGAAAGCTACCTTCAGTGTCTGCATTCTCAGCAGTCTTCCTCAGTTCAGTGCCAGTGTTGTCTTCTACTCTACTTTGGAAGACATTGATTTGTTTGCTTTTAATAACCTGATGGAAATAGTAAATAACACAGATTTTCTGTAGAGCGAAATACCAGAAATTTAGATGAAGCCTTAGCCAGCTTTCTTCTGGAAATTGCATCTGTGCAGCCACATATTTTTATGGTTTTATTCTTTCCTTTTGGATCCATTTATTGTCTCACTAACACAGTTTCTCAAGTTACATAAGTAACTAGCTCACAGAGAGAATGAGCTACCGTGCTGCGTGAAGGTCACATTCACTCAGGTCCTATTCACTTTTTCACTCAGGTTGTGCAAGTTCTACATTTGAACTACTGTCATGTATGTCTTACACTTAACTCAATTCCTTTCTTCTGTTTACTTGAAGTAGTACAGAAAAGCACAGCAAGAAACCTGCTGAAATGTATTTACAACATACATTTCTTCAGTTCATTATAAGCATTGCATGCCAAATTCTGAAAAAATATAGTGAAGAAATGAGTATTTGTATTACCTAGAATACTAATACAGATCAGTGATTTTTCCCCAATAATTCTCCCCCCCCCCCCCTTTTTTGGTGCCTGCATCTCTCTGTACTGCAGAGGTACAAAATATTTAATGACAACTCAGCCCAAAACTCAGCCCATTGTAGCCACCACATTTTTAAAAACCCAAACCAGCTCCACAGTCATATTTTTTAGAGATGCTACGACAGTTACTTTCAACTCCATTAATAGCCTTATTAAAAGCAAATAGGAATAGAAGAAATGTAGGTTGTTCTATACAACTGCCACTGTTGTTCTGTCACTGGACATACAGTTTCATAGGCAAACTGTCCAGATATAACACATGTCTGTCTACTCAGTCCTTGATTTCTGCTGAGAATGTCACTAAGGCTACCAATTAGCGACAGCACTGACAACAGCTTCTGTGGGAGGAAGCTGCTTTGACACTGTTGTGGTTTAATCCCAGCCAGCAAATAAGCACCACGCAGCCACTCACTCACTTCCCCCCTAGTGGAATGGGGGAGAAAATTGGGAAAAAGAAGTAAAACTTGTGGGTTGAGATAAGAACAGTTTAACAGAACAGAAAAGAAGAAACTAATAATGATAATGATAACACTAATAAAATGACAACAGTAATAATGAAAGGATTGGAATGTACAAATGATGCACAATGCAATTACTCACCACCTGCTGATGAATGCCCAGTTAGTCCCTGAGTGGCAATCTCCCTGCCCCCACTCCCCCCAGTTTATATACTAGATGGGACGTCCCATGGTATGGAATATCCCTTTGGCCAGTTTGGGTCAGTTGCCCTGGCTGTGTCCTGTGCCAACTTCTTGTGCCCCTCCAGCTTTCTCACTGGCTGGGCATGAGAAGCTGAAAAATCCTTGACTTTAGACTAAACATTACTTAGCAACAACTGAAAATGTCAGTGTTATCAACATTCTTCTCATACCTAATTCAAAAACATAGCACTATACCAGCTACTAGGAAGACAATTAACTCTATCCCAGCTAAAACCAGGACAGACACCACCAACCTATTTCACACAGGTCACTCAACAGCTGCTTTATTTGATGGAGTTTCAGTCATTATTCTACAGTGGTTTCAAACCTAGATGTGAATGTTTTTTCCTAAGTCAGTGAAGTCTCCAAAATTAAGTTTGAGAAAGATCAGAGAGTAGAGAAATTGGAACCTATATCTACATGTTTGTAGGGTTTGCTGTTTGTTAGACATCTAAATTTTTATACATGATGCTAAACATTTATTTCATTGAATTTGAATGAAAGTTAGAAGCATTTAAAGTCAAGGGCAACAGTATATCCTTTTACTGTTAAAAACAACTGAGAGACATCTGTGTTCAAAATGCTGTAAAAGAAAGTGCAGTACTTTCCATTCTCTCATAGTAGAAAAAATTATAGATATGGTGTCCTGATCCAATGTCGGGGAAGGTTTCGGTATGATCCCAAGAGCGAGATTAAGACACAAAAGAGCTCAAATGCCATATACCCCAAAGAGTTTTTATTATCAAAAGTATCAAAAGTAGAAAATAGTAGTGATGGGATAGAATGGAAGAAAAGGCAGAAATCAAGCCAGCAGTAAGGATAGAGTTGCAAGAATAGTCACCCCCATGGATCCAGTGGCGTCCCGTTGGTCCTCAGTCTTCAATTCTTCGATGGTGGGTGCACACCCACACACATGTCTCCACTTTTTTTTATAGGGCATAGTTCGATGATATATGCACATACGTTACTGTTCATGCACTGTTCACGCGCTGCAGGTTTGGTCTATCACAGGACCTTCGCGTGATCAACACCAGAAACCAGTATCTTACCTCAAAGACTACAGTTTCCATGGGAATGGTAGTCTCCACATTCCTGCATGCTTTGTCTAACCTATTCTATTAATAATTATAAATAGACTGTGCTGGGCTTTTTTTACACAAAGAATACTTCAAGTCAGGAAGCACTGGTCTACTTGTCTTGTAATTGGACTACCATTTTGCTTCCTCCTGCCACAGGGCCAGGTGTGACTCAAAGACTATTTTAAGTTAGAGGGCCAGGCAAGTTCCCTAGGATACTGCAGGAAGGATCCAGGTGCTGACATATCATTAGCTAGCACCATTTGAGATAACTGCTTGTGTTCAAGGCATCCACTTGGAGATACACCACAGGACCATGTAAGACCACAGCCCTCCTTGAGTGGAAGGTTGTTGGTAGCCAGGTGGCATCACCCATGTAGAGGATCCTGAATCCCAACCGCTGCATCTTACTTATGTCTCAAGGCACAGGACTGAAATTAAGATGTTCAGATCAAGGCACAGATAAGCAAGACGTGTAGCAGTGGCACATCCCTATTGTCCTGGGTTCAGCTGGGATAGAGTTAATTTTCACAGGAACCTGGGAGGGGGCACAGCCGGACAGCTGACCTGAACTCGCCATGGAGCTATTCCATACCATGTGATGTCATGCTCAGTATATAAATGGGGAGCGGGCTGGGGGGTGCCCTTCGGCTTTCGGTGGGGGAAGTGGTGGAGCGTCGGGTTTCAGGTGGTGAGGAGTTGCACTGTGCATCACTCCTTTTGTATATTCTTTCATTAGTACCGTTGTTGTTGTTGTAACTTCTCTTCTTGTGTTGTCCCAGTAAATTGTCCTTATCTCAACCCTTGAAGTTCCTTTTTTTTTTTCTTTTTTCTTTTTTTCTCCTTTCTGATTCTCATCCCCATCCCACCGGGGGGGGGAGCGAGAAGTGAGCGAGCGGCTGCGTGGTCCTTTGTTACCGGTTGGGCTGAAACCACGACAGTTTGTTACAAATATTTAGGTGGGATGCACTCCCAGATATTGCAGTTCCTCTTTAAGATTCAACCATTCTTCATGCCAAGCAAGAAGCTGAACATTAAAAAGAGACAACCCCCCTCATATCAAAATAAAATGAAAACCTTTATTTTTCTGGTTTCCCAGTATTTCTGAGTTTATTTTTCATCAAAGTCAGTGAATTGTACACCTTCCAGGGCAGAGATTAGAGAATATCATAGCTCTATAATACCCAAATGTCTAGGTATATTAATGATATCTTTATACACCTGTAATTGAACTCTTTTTCCAGGCAGTAGTTACATACATAATAACAGAGAAAAGAAATTTCAGGACAAGTTATTAGTAATTTGTTTAGTTTTTTGTAGTTTGGTTTGGGTTTGTTTGTTTGTTTGTTTGTTTTAATAGCTCAACCTATTAGAAATAGAAATACTGGCTGTGAAACTGCATAATTTCTACCTATGCCTCTCTCAAGAGAAAAAAATAGTGCATGTTTATAGGAACCTTATTTAAGAGAGAACAAAATCAGACTGAAATGTTAGGTAAGGTTCATATGTTTTTGTCTGACTTAGCTAGGATTAGGGGAGGGAAATTGCAGTAGAGGGCAAGAACTGTGGGAAGCTGATATTTTCTGTATTGACTCCATATGTGAGTTTCTTTGGGTATGAGCTACTGCTTTTGTTTTTACTAGTAACCAGGGGTAATAGTCATCTATGGGTCCAAAGGCTCCAATGTTTTGCTGGCTTTGAAGAGCAGGCTGCTCACTAACCAAATTGTGAAGAGATCTGCAAAGTGGAAAGGCTGCTTTTTTCCCCTCTCAACCTTTTAAGAGTTCAGGTAGTATGTTATCTAAACTGATGCACCAACATTCAAATGAGAGCTGACTCACAAGTAGTGCTTTTAAAAGTTATCCATAGTTTCTTCCATGTACGAATAATTATACTTCAGACTTCTAAACCACTTTATTTCTGTTTGTCTGAAAAAGAAACTCTATGGTTCTCTTCTTGGTTGTTGGTTGAGAATTTATTGTACACATGAAGAAGTTTAACTTCATGTAATTCTTCCTGGAAAGCCTACAAGTGGGGAGCAGAAAAGAATTACAGGCAAGGTGGACTTAGCACTTTCCAGCTGGTCATTCTAAGCCCCCTTCATTCTTTTGACTTTCCTGTTAAATGTTTTGTGGTTTGTGAAAGATTAACAGCTGTTAGAGTTTAAACTCTTCCTACAGCTTGGCTGTCATCACCAGCAACAGATGACAGCTTCCCCATGTTAAACAGTTGCTGAGGTTTCTTTCCAGGGCACTAGTTCTAATTCCATAATTTTTTTTAAAGAGTTACTTCCATGTCTCTATTTTCTAAAGGAAAGTGTCCTGCCATATGCTAGTTTCTCCTTCTTCAGGACTTGAAGGCTCATTATTTTGTTCCATTATGTCATCTTTAAAAAACCCAAACCAACCCCAAAACCTGCCCCATCCCAGACCTACAACCAAACAACTTAATGCCCCATATCCTAACTGCTGGTAAACTAATGGAAGCCAGCATCAAAAGGATGTCAGTTTTAAGCTCTACTCAGAAAATTACCCTCCTAGGGTGTGTGAAACAAAGTATATTATGATCTTTATTCACTTTCTCCTTTCTTTTTTTGCCTGTTTTTTGAAGCACAGTTGCAAAACCCGTCTGATGATCCACTCTCAGTAGTTACCCTGTAGATGGTGATATCTGAGTCTCTTGAGTATGGGTCTATGTGACAATCTTGACTTGCCCCCAAAGCAAACCCTCATACAGAAAAAGCCTCCTGATCTGAAAGACAAACCGAAAAAAATAACCAAAATTATAAGATGACCTGGGATGCACTGAGCTGGGGCTGTAATGCATTCATAAGAGTAGCCTGAACTTTCAAAACCTTTTGATGTTTGCCCAGGAGAGGTAACTCAAAACCGCACATTTGGAAAAATAGTAAATAAATGATTACCCAAGAGGATATATTTGTTAGTTTCTGAGGGCAGGGGTTCAGGGAATAATTAAACACCAAAATAAAAACCGAAACCAAACAAAAACCCCAAGACACTGTGAAAGTGATTCCCAGGGCTGGAAGGCTTGCAGGTAGGTGATGAAGGCAGAGAATATTAACTACCAGTACTCTCATTGTCAGAGAGGAAGGACTGTTTGGCTTAGTGAATTAATTTCCAAAGTTCCTGTTTTCTACAGATCTGAGGCATGCATCATCTTCATAGTCTAAGCACAGAGGTCCAGATCACAGCTTCCTTGTATTGTGCCTGAACACCAGTAGTTAGAATCCACTCAAACATGATACATCCATCAAGCTACAGCTTGCTGTGTTTAGATACTAAAGTTCCTTCCTATACATTTAGGTGAGAATTTGAGTATTTTTCATTTTCACAAACCTTTTCCATATGTGACATGTTGGCATTCTCCCTCCCCCCCAAAAAACCCTTGCATTTCTCATGATAAAGTGCTCATAATTTCACTGTAAAAGATCTATAGACTTGAACTCCACAAAAATTCCTCTACACAGGGACCAATATATGTATGTGAGATAGATGTGAGACATTTAGAAGGCAGTGGAGCAGAATCTTCTGCTCTACGCTAATAATTTGGATTGATATTTTTATTTTGCTGAATGGTTAATTTTATTTTGCCAAACATTTTTCCAAAGTCTGTTATTGTTGGATATTTTGGACTAACTTGTTATATGGTTTTCATTTTAGTAAAGCTTTTAATTGGGAAAGATTTCTCAGGCAAGGAATTATCATGTTTCTTTCTTGTAGGTCACCCATACTCTGTTTTACAAATGTGCCCTTTGATAAACTTGGCAGGCTTTAGCTTAAAGGAATGTAGACTATTGACATGTTTGGAAGACTGCTTTAGAAACTTCATGCCTTAAATGATTTAAACCCTTTATTTTCAATCTAAATGTCCAATTTATAGCTATCTGACTTTGCATCAATATAATCCCTTAATTCTTCCTTTCTTTGATGTTTAATCTGAACTGTGGTTATTAAAAAAATCATATTTTCTCTCAACCTTCAAAATTAAGGTTTTCTTGACAAATCCACCTATTCTCAGTCTAAATTTCTTTGTACATTATTACTTTTCTGTATACTCTCCAGTAGCTTCTTATTAGGCATGCTTTCACCTTCCCAATGGTGTGTTAAGTTTATTTCTCAGCAGAGAGGTGAAAACACATAATCGGTAATTTCCTTCCTGTCCATATAACAGTAACATGCATTCTTCCTATTAAAGAACAAATTTTGGGCCTATAAAATAAAAAAACCCTAACAACTGTAGTGTCAGATACTTTCATAATAGTACTTACAGCCTTCAGAAACACAGTAATAATTTCCTTCATCATAAGTGAGTTTAGAATACTTTCCTCTAAACCAAAAATTTTCTTTCAGGATGTATGATTGAGCACTTCTTATGATTTTGTTGGGTTTTTTTTCATTATGTGAAATAGTGCAACAATAAAGTTTCCCATAGATGCACAAATGGCACATGACTCCAGACCAATGCTAGGACTTCATTTGTTCTTGTGATTTTTAAAGATGATCAGGAGAATGAAGAGGAGGAGTGCAAATAAAGGCTGAGAGGCAGTTGCTTTCTACACACCTTTTAAGTAACATCAGAGAAGTAAAAAAAAAGAGTTATATAAGTGAAAGTAGAGAAACTGGTGCAAACTTGCAAACTCAAAAGGCTGTAAGCAGCCTATAATTGAATTTAGCCTAGAAAAGTATTGATGGATCTGAAACAGTCTTTTTGTAGAATAGCAACAAAATATTCAGCTTGTCTCTTTGATCATCATGAGCTGGATCTGCTGAACTATGGGGTCCCTCAGTACTAAATTCAGATGTTCTTTTAAACTAGTGAAATCTTCCTTTGTAATTGCAAGCATATGGACATCTGACAAAATATCTGTCATATTTTACATTCTGCCACAATGTCTATATCATCACTGTTTTCTTTTATTTATGTTTACAAACATGTACCTCCAGTACACTTATTTTGATAGAACTCATATAAAGATGTAATATTATTTCAGTGTCTTCCAGGTGTAAAACTCTTTTTTATATCATGTTTTGCCAAAACACTGATTCTCAGATTCAAAGAGGTTACAACTTAATCTACTTTAATGCTGCATACAGCTGATGAAATCTATTACTGGCACAGTTTTTCTGGACTGTTCAATAGTGTGGAATAGTATGGCTTTTTACATTTTGTAGAGTTCCCTTATATTTAGCTCCCTGAAAGTTTCAGGTTGGTATACATGATTTTGCAGGTTTTTCTGACAATTTAAACCCTACTAACTGACCTCTTGCCCGCTCTCCTTCTCCAAGCTAGAGCTTCCTGTGCCCCTGACTGTGTCAGCAGTAGCACTTGTGTGAGTCTTCTCTTTTCATTTGTTTTTCTAGTGTTAGTTTTTAGTTCCCTGAATCAGCTCGCTACAGCTTCATGAGAAGTCGGCAGGAAGGGGCTGCGGTATGTAGCCAGTATCTGGGGATGAAGGGCAGGATTGGCCTAAATTGTCATTGAATTGCATATATTGAGAAATATGTCATCAAACCTTTCACACATAATATGGATTCAGGTGGATGTTGGGACACTGGAAACTAGAACTGTGGAAGTTTTGCTCTATTTTCACATACTGCCTTTTGAGTTGAAGTATGACCTTGGCAAACAGTTCTTATGGGAACTTGCTGTTAGTCTTAGGGATTTCTGAACATTTATTATCACACAATGTGAAAAGAGGCAGAATGGAAAGTGACCATGCTAATGAAAAAATAAAATTAAAAAAGATGAAACCAAATATTCTGGGTTTCCTTATGAAGCTAGCTTCAGACTCTAATGCTTTTATTTTTGAGTCTGTGAGTGTCACAGTCCAAGGAACTGTTCGCAGAAGTTTTTTGTCCTCAAAGAGATCCTGAGGGAGTCAGTGGTAGGAATATCATGACAGCAGCTGTTCCTAAAACACTGGTATCATGTCGGGACCAAACAGAAGAGGCATTTTCTAGTTCTGAATCCAAAAGAAACAAAAAATGACATTTTATATGTGAATCAGATTGTGACTGGCTAATTTTCAAGAGTGTTATTTCCATACAATTGTCGCAAACTTGGACTCTACAACATTTACTAAGAAACAAATATACATTTATTATTATTTTTGTGTAAATAACAGTAACTTGGCACTTTGAAAACCCTGGCCTGTAGAAGCAAAGCTGTTCATAACACGCCAGAAGGTTGCAATGGCTGACTATAGGCAAGAAATTTGGCATTCAGCTTCTTGACCCCCAGTTCTCAAGACAGAACAGAAGCAACTTACCCTGATTTCTTCAGCTGGAGCTAGCTTCAGCCCTTATCTGTGTGATGCAAGGAAGGAGTTTAACAAAACCCAGCTCCACTGTAATTCCACTGTGCCATGGCAGCATGTGGCCTCTTTTCATCTTAAACTGAGAAATCAGCTTTGGGGTTATTTAATTTTTTGTATTCCCTGGCAACTGATTAAGGCTAGTTCACATCCATGGTTTTCTTTTGCTGATGAGGAGCTAATGCCTTTATCCCCTATTACGTACTATCACTTGTTTGTTGCTTTTAACTTTAACGTTAGTCAATGCAAAACCTGATCCTAAAAATACAGGATCACTGAGGATGAAAGAGCCCAAGATACAGGAGTCTTGAATATTTAAGATTAAGTGTCTTCTTGGCTAAGTACAAAAGGAAAGGAAAGAACATACAAAGTCAACTTTAAAATAATTTGAGTGTTGTTGACAAAAACAGTACAATAATTTTTTTATACCCATGCTGAATACTAAGGCAGTAAGAGTGCTTGGCTTATATAACATTACAGTAACCAGGGATGTCAGGGAAGCACTGAAGATGATGGGTCAGGGCTGTGTGTGTGCTTGAAGAGAGACAGAGAATTTACTGGGAAAGCTTTTAGGAGAAAAAGGAATCATTGAAGTTGTGTAGCTACCTAAAGAAAGAATTTAAATTAATAGTGTATATAAGAGAAAAAAAAATAAATACAGAGTCTCATTCATTCAAGTCAGTAGGACTCTGTCTCTGGGCTTCAATAGAGGCTGGATCAGAATTGCAAAGGCTCAGGTAATATGCATATGTGAATGGTGGAACTTTGACTATTAAGACTCTAAATACATTTATTGTATTATTGTTTTGAAAAAAAATAAGAGCTTCATTTCCTAGGCATATGTTTAGGCATTTCCACTTCCCCAGAAGCACACTGCAACCATATTTTTTTGTTTCAAAAAGGAAATCTTTGAACTAAAAAATGTGAACTGTTTTGTAAAATAATGAGGAACTGAAATTGTTTCAAATTGAGAAAGTATATTTGCTACCAAGAATTCTATAGAAAGTGCACCCTGTTATATGTTATAGTACTTTTTCATGTATAGCAATCCTATCAGCTGTGCATCATATTGATATTCCAGACACTTGATATATTTTCATATAAATGAGTTATTTGGAAATGATAGCATGCCAGCTGGGCTACTGTGGAGTATAGTTAGATTTGAAACACTCACTTGACAGCACATTTTTTACAGTAAGTTGTGGTAGGTACCTCAATGTGAATGGTCTAGCTGAAGCATTAGGGAAGAATATAAAATAATTTGCCAATGCTTCTTGATTGATGCAGCGATGCTTTCTATTACTGGACTTTTGAAGGAAAGGATATTCAGGATAAAGGAAGAAGGTGTTCAAGAGTTCAAAAGAAAAGGAACTTTTTAAAGAGAAGGAATTGAGGATAATGAATGATTCAACATGTCTATTCATGGCCTCGTGTCTAGAGCTTTGGCTTTTGTGTGCATGCATGGAAATATGGAGAGCATCACTTATACCGAGGAGCTTTCAAGACCGCCTGGGGATGCTGACTCAGGTCTTCTGCTGGCATCATCTTCACCTCCTTTAACAGATGATTAATGGCCAAAATAACTTTTTAGTAGACCTAGGGCACGGTTTCAAGAGAAGAAGAAAAGTATATTCAGAAAATAAGATGTTTAATCACACAAAGACAAAACTAAATTCCTGCAAGCATGTATGTCCATGTCTTCAGGTCTTTGGTTGGAAACTAGAAAGATCTTCAGCTTTCCTTCAAACAGAGACAGGAAATTAGCAATCATGGTGCCCTTCTTGGCAGCAAGCTTTGTGGTCAGTAGCCTGAAAAAGTGATACAGGATTGCAGGAAATCTTTGTTTTGTTTCCAAAATAAAAGAAAAAATAGATGTCTCTTTATTATCATTGTATTATTTTAAGAACAGAAGTGTTGAATCCCTGCACTGTGGAAAAAAAATGAAATTCAAGCTACCAAATTGCATTGGAACAAGAGTAATTTTGCAGTTCCTATGGTCAGGAGTTCTGGATCTCACCCAGGACACTTTTCTGTTAGTGACATCTTCACTGTTCTGAGCATATAAACAGACTCACTTTTAAAGGAGGCATATGTGGTGTTTTTTTTTTTATTATTTTTCTTCTTCAGGACTAGGCAGTATCATTTACTGACTGTTTCAAATAGACGTCAATGCAGAACAGCATAATCCTTTTCTGGAAGTGGACAGAAAGTATAGTGACATCCTTGCATTGAAACTAAGCAGTGCTTTTCGTGGGGGGTCAGTAGAGTCAACCTCTTCACAGGTGAACGTGGAAAGAAAAAGACACCACAGTGATGCCTTCTGCCATCACCAATCCTTCCACCATTGGAGAACCATCCCCTCTGGAGATGTGCAGTGCAGCTGTGGCAGGGTGCCTGCCTGCCGGCTCGTCCTCCCTGTACAGCTAAGGAGCTGTCAGACTATGATCACCACCAGAAAAAAAAAATGCAAGGATTAAGAAAAAAGTTTCAGCATCACATGGTAACGATTCTGTACTTAATTTCTTGCTTCTGGCCTATAGAAAGCTGAATGTTGCTGTTCAAGCAGTGTGTTGAAAAAGAGGATTATAAGGCTGTGATTCTACAAATGCCTGCACTTGTGCCAAGCTTAAGAGATACTTTGCACAGATGTCAGCATAGATCCATGTGGTGCTTACTGAAAGCCATAGTCTGAGGCTTTGATCACAGGATTTGTTGTATGCTGCACACTTGCTGAGCCTGCATGGAATCCTGCAGGTTGGTATCAATGTTTGAAGACTTTAAAAAGAAGGAAAAAATTAAATAATATATTTGCAAGATTTTTTTACTCTCTCCTCCCAGCATCTATGTTTCTGTCATGAAACATACTACAAGAATGGCCATGTGTAATAACAAATAAATTGGAATGCATAGTAAGACAGAGGCACTTTAGCAGCAGTAACCTTAGGTGAACTGTTTTTTGTTTTTTTTATACCTTTTCTTCCCCTTTTTCTACTTGAGGATGCATTTATTCTATACTTTCTGTAGTCTGATCATAAAGGGATGACTAGTCCTTAGCTGTCACACAATACAACTCTTACCTCCACTGGATAAACTTTAATTATCTTTCTGGGGCTGTTGTATCACCATTAAACTGTCCCATTTCCTTTTCCTTGAGATTCTATTACCTATGCATCTGAAGTGCCTTCTGTTATACCTGGGAAAACAGAATGTTATCTCTGAACATCTTCATCTGTGGTTTTTATAAATCTCTTTTCTGCTCAGGCCTCCACAGACTGCACAGGATTTGTATTCAGTATAGGTTATGCAGGATGGTCTCAGGAAAACCTGGTGGGGGTAGAAATTGCCATTAGGGGCATTCTAAGTCAGGGGTAATGTACATCAATTTCTAAAGAAATTTTCTACTGCAAGAAACATGAAAATGGTATGGAATATACTCATGAAAACAAGAAGACAGACAGGGGTTGAGAACTGGAAAACAAAATACCTGAGAAGGTAGCAACATTATAACCATATTTTTCATTCAATTGCATGTCCCATTCCACCTCTCTGAGAAAGTACAGTGTTCTGGGTAGTAACAGTGAGGAAAAGACAAGGACAATGCCAGAACAATGTACGCAGTTTTCACTTCAGGACAGGTTGACCATAACAAACATTGAGCTGATGGCTTCTCAGGAAAAAGCAACAAAAACATTTGTAAAAAGCTTGTTTTCTCATTGCACCATTGCCAAGGGAGGCAAAATTAGTAGTAGCTGTCCGCTCAGCCTCTTATCATGAACTCACATGTCACAAGCAAGATTCACCACATATATTCCAACTCTTTGTCTTATAAAACAAACCGTCATTTCTGGGGAAAAATAGCCAGTGTCAGGTGAATGGTTATGAGAAGTGCTCTGGAGGGAACAATGGAGCAAGCACCACTGAGCTCTCTGATAGGCAAGATGTCATATAATCCTTCCCACAATCTCATCAGAGAATGCTTTAAAACTTGCTAGGTCTCCTCTCCTTGTCACTGCTGCTAGAGGCTGTCCTGAAATCTCCCCAGCTAAAAGTGGTGTGACTCCCAGCCTTGGTGTTTCCCTAAGCAGACTACAGCAGGTGTGCTTGGGACAGCAGCAACTTGAGCTTCTGTAGGTCGTTTTCCTTGGTGGTGGGAACTCAGCCAGCCCCTTTTCCTTTATAGCTAACAATTGTATGCACTCACTGTCTTCATTTTGGTAAGTAAAAAAGAGTTTAGCACCGCCTTATAAAATACGCTTGGAGCCTGACGCAGCAGACTTTCTCCATACACCTTCCAGTGTGATTTACAGGGGAGCCTGAATGAGCCAGGCAGCTGAGTGACAGCCTGCTGCGCTCCTGCTGAGCCTTCTCCCACCCCAGGTGTTGCTCTGCTTCCTATAAACATTTTGAAGTTATCACTTCTAACATCCTATGCTAAAATATTTATTTTCACTGAAAAAGCTTGGCAGTGTTTCTGCAGAACTCTTGCACTAGCAGCTGCCTCATTGCAGCAATGTGTTTTTAGAGCTGAACTCAGTCACCAAATATTGACCGTCTTTATGTTCTCCTGTCCCTGGTTCCAGCTGGATGAATACTTTCCTATTGTTATTGATGCATTTTGAAGACACAGCTGAGGTGTGCACTCAACCAGCAAATTAAAACAAACAATGACTTTTGCAGAAAGTAGCTGTATTTGTTTGTATGTTTGATAAGAGACAAACTTTTTTCCCAATGTAAATTTTCTTCTAGAAAATGATACTACAGGCTTGCTGAGTTTCTTGCCATTTTTTGTTGCTGTTTTCTGTTGGGAAATATTCCCTGGCTTATTGCTATTTTCAACAGCCTTAATTTCTTTCTAGAATTCCTTCTAATCAAACAATTTGAGGTGAAAATTCTGAGGAGAAAAAAGTGACTGGATTTTTTTTTTTTTTTTCCCCTGCTAGCCTGACATAACAGATAAAGGCTGAATCACTAAGGCCAAAAACCTCTTCAAGGAGAATAAGACATCAAGGCAGAAGGGCTTCTAAGTGAGCAGGTACATAAATATGATGCTTGTTAAAAAAGTGAAGCAAAAAATTCCTTAGAAGAAAGGTAGAAATACTGATGCATTGCCTCTTCCCCAGGGCCACTGTCCAAAGATGAAGCAAAAATCCTGTTTGTTACTAAGTTATGCATGTGTTAGAATGACAGGAAGAGGGGGCTGAAGAAATAAGTGGACTGGAGTGGAGTGATCTTTGCGATGAGGTACAACATGCAGGTAGGCAGGGAGGCCATCCTGAACAGGAGGTGCAGTAGAATAGTTTCGATGGCTCTCTCTACTTTATATGACAACTCCGTAACACAGCACAGTGGTCTTACATTATTGGAGAGAACATCCAAACCCATTAACCAATCATCAAAAAATCTGAAACCAAAAGAAACAAAACAAAATTTCATGTAGCAGGTAGTAACACGAATGTGGTACCTGCAAAACATTTGCATCCAAATAGGATACATTCTTCGCAAGATAATAAGAGCATAGGAAAATTCAGGTTGGAAGGACCCTCTGGAGGTCTCCAGTCCAAAGCACAGGGCTTTGTTTATTTAGGTCCCGAAAACCTCCACAGATGGACTGCACAGTCTTCCCAGACAACATGGGCCTATGTCTGTCTGTCCTCATGGTGAAAAAGTTCTTTCTTATGTCCAGTCTGAACCTCACTTCTTTCAAGTTATGCCTGTTGTCTCCCATCCTCCTGCCATGCACTACTGTGAAGAGCCTGGCTCCATCAATTGCCTCCTCATAGGTGCTGGGGGGCTGTTGTTGAGTCCCCCCAAAGCCATCCCTTCTCCATGCTGAAGAAGCCAAATTCCCTGATAAGGCAAGTGCTCCAGCCTCTGTGCCATCTTGGTAGTCCTTTGCTGAACATGCTCCAGCTTGTCCATGTCTAGAGTCTAGATTTATGGATTCACTCTACAAATTATGTGAAACTCCTGCATCAAAAAGTTATCCCCAACACCCACCAGAAATCCTTTGACTCTTGGGTCCCTCCTTGTTGCCCTTCCAGGAGCTGGCAGACCCCTGCAAGGACCAGGGTCTGTGGTGCAGAGACTTGCATGAGTTGTTTAAAGACAATGTCTCCAACTTCCTTTCACAGACTGAGTGGTTTGTAACAAACTCCCACCACAATGACACCTTAACTGGCCTCTCTGCTGACCCTGACCTGCAGGCTTTCACCCAGACTGCTGTCCATCGTGTACAACAGCCGCATATATCCAGGCTACTCCTGCTCGTAGAGAGCAACAAGCTCCCTTGTGCCCTTTCCCTGCTTGTCCTCCCTGGAGAAATTATATACGTCCTTTGCAGCACATTTCTGTGATGGCACACGCAGCTTTAGCTCCTCCTGCTTGTTTCCCAGGATGCATATGCATTTCTGTATGTACACTGGAGGCCAGTGTTCCTTTGCCCACTTTTACCACTCCTGAGGTCTCTCTTGTTCCCTTGTCCTTCATCTTTTGTTTTCTACCCATGTCTACTGTTTCCTTTTTAACTGTCACCTGCAATCTCCCTCCCCTGTCATTCCTGGTTTAAATATCTCCTCAGCAGGTTGGCCAGCCCGTTGGCAAAGACGCCCTTGCTGCACTTTGTCATGTGGATCCCATCTCTTCCTAGGAGTCATCCATCTTCAGAGAGGATCCCATGGCTGTAAAAGTGAGCTCCCTGATGTTGACATCTCCTGTGTGAGGAGGTGCTGACCTGCAGATCTGCATCCTCCCTCAGATCTTGCTCTGGGTTGAAGCCTCTGCTGCGCTGGGGTAGTCAGTCCTGTGGATGATGGGCACTGCACCCCATGGGGCATCACCACCATGGTAGTGGACCCTCATTACCTTCAGCCATTTGCAGTCCCCTTCCGTGCATCTGCTTGCACACACTGCTCTGCCTGTCTGCTGTGCTCACCAGAAGAGGTCTTGCATCCCCATGAATACAGCTCTGTAATTCAATTACTTGTGGACAGGTTATCATCAGTAATTTCCAATTAAGTTTAGTTTAACTTAAAGTCCAACAATTAAGTCTCTCTGTTTCTGCTTTCGTCATGTGCTTAATATTAGCTACTTAATTTTAAACTATTGCTTTGGGGATTAGAATAATGAGTCGCATTAGGTCCACATTTCTGGGAGAAGAACAACTCTCTCAAAATGCATCTATTGACTGCCAAAACATGTGCTGTGATTTATCAACAGATAACTGCTTTCATTTGTGGAAGCTCACATTCGTTCTGCGATATAATCATAACAGTTTGAATGTACAACAGGCCACTTGAAAACATGAATTCAAAGCGATAAAAACATTCTGTAGCTAATTCTATATACAAAGAGAAACACATTTGCTCCACACTGAGTTTGAATAGGGATCTAAATTGTGTGTCTTCCTTGTGAAGCTCAGTTTGAGACCAGAGTTTGGGATTTTTAATTGGCAACAACAAAAGAAAAGCAGCAGTGTGGGAATGACTTCCTAGCTTGGAAACAGAGGGTAAAGTGCGTGCTTCTCTAATACAAAGAGGACAAAATCAAAAAACAATGTATGAAGTTTTTCAGTTTTATGTAAAAAGATCAGTATTATGACTGTTAGTTTCTCATGCAAATAATGAACAGAGTCATGCAGGAGGCAGTAGATGATAGGATTCTTATATACAGATAAATCAGTATGAAATAATAAGATAATGCTTTCTGAAAAAGAAAGGCATGAACAAAGCCATCTTTCACCACTCAGGCAAATCAGCTGTTTTAATAACTATACCAGCACTACCAATGATGACTCTTGGACAACAATGATTTCCTATTTTGCTAGAACTTTACATCTTTCAGCAGATCACAAAAAGGCTTAATAGAGAATGAGGCTTCCTTTTTGCATTTTCCAGGAAAGGAACTAATTTTCAGTCTTGTTCACCTTTTCCTCCTCTCAGAGCACCCTATTCTTAAACAACACTTAAACAGTAACAAGGACATTAAACAAAATGTTTGAGTCCAAGCTTGATTCTTTCATAAGCTGGTTCATTTTGGTCTTGGAACACACACAAGAGTATAAAGCAAAACAAAAATAAATGTCTGTAGGATCAAGCTGTTATCACTTCTAATCACAATCAATTTTCCTCTGCAGTCACACCTACTCTATGTGATGTATGCCATAACTTACATTTCACTCTTTTAAAAAAAATCTGTTAGTTTCCTTGCCAATCAGTCAATTGCTAGCTCATTAATCTTTTATTTTTTTTTCCCCCGAAAACAGCATTTCTATTCATCAAGCTGCTCAGTTTAATATAATCAACTACAGTTTTAATTGGAGAGAGTACCATTTATAACCAAGGAGGAGGAAATGCACATAAACTGTCAGCTAGATGGATCTGAACAGAGTAATTTGAAGGCGGGAAACTCTTGCCATTGTAATACAAAAGTTCTGTTTAGAAGCCACTGTCCATCAGAGAGCTGAGGAATGTTTCATTGTGTTTGCTTTGTAAGAGGATTCTGGTAGCTTCACTTTTGACCAAAATACTATTTCTTATTACTGATTTGCTTTCTCTTCTCTCTCTTTCTTAACAAGTAAAGTTTAGTGCTTGTTAAATACAATTTAGTAGTTGATAAGTACAGTGCTTGCACAGTATAAGCATTTACATATGTAGTATTTGATTTTTGTCTGAGCTGTTTTGCATCAATGTGCTGTGGCAGCATTGGAGGCCTGAACTGAGCCAAGTGCCCCTTTGGGACATATGTTTTACAAATTGCATTTTAAGTGATGATTACTGCTTCAGAGAACTTACTGTCATCTATTATATTCTATAGGTAATGCAACCTACAGTATCCCTCAGTGCTCTATGATAAAACCAGATACTGTAAACTGATAAATAAGATTTTATAACGTCTCATGTCCTGAACCTTTTGTTGTTTGTGATTTCTTGTAAAAAGTAGTTGAATGAACTCTAGTACCTCATTTCTTGTAAAATACATACTCTTTTAAAAACAAAAACAAGATATATGAAAAAATATGAAAAAAAAATAAATGAAATGAATATGTTACATTCAAAACATTTGTAATAGCAAAAGGGAACACAGCACATATATGGATCCAAGAATTTATTTTTAACTTAGTTGAAATATTAGCAATCTAATCAAAGGACATCAAATAGCTGTTATCAGTCCACATTAATGCTATTACAGTGTGAAGAAATGAAAAAAAGCCTCACTAATAATAACCTTAGCACTGCTGTGCAGGAAAGCTTACTCCTCTCATCTCCCCCATTTCCCTGGCATGTTGCTTACCCTTCCTGTGTGCCTCTAGGATGGGAGAGTGACAGTATCAGTCCCTTCAAGAGGAAACGGGGAGGCTTACAACGAGTTGTGGCTGTCCTGGGATCTTTGCTAGCGGGGATATGATGTTCAAGGTGGGGTTTTCTTCCTCACCAGCCTTGGGTCTGCGTGGGGCTATTTTTATGTGTTTTGTTTTGGTTTTTTTGTTTTGTTTTGGTTTTTTTTTTTTTGTTTGTTGTTTTTTTTTTTTCTCACTGCCCCAGCTTCCTTCTCAGGGTCTCCCAGCTAAAGCCAGAGAGTGGCACAGTGGCGTCCCCCAACCCCAGCTCCCCTCGAGGGCTGCCCTTTGTCACCTGCTGAGTCCCCACTGTGGTTGGTGGGACCAGTGCCATGTTGGGGACCACAAGGTGAAGCTAAAATAGGAGGCGACTCCACAGGCACTGCCCCCCTCAGCAACTGCTGAGGCCATGGTGAGCCTGGATGAGCCCAGAGACCCTCTACTGCCAGGGTGGTATAAGGTCTGCAGCTTGTTACTGGTCATGGGAAAAATGATTCTTACTAGGATATATGTAAAAAAATTCCTCTGTCCCATTATCATAATTCAGAACAGGTAAACAAGAGCTGTGAAGATATTGATTTATTCATAAGACCATAAATTATGTTATCATCACATATTTTTCCCTGCAAAGAAGCCCTGAACTAATGTCTGCAATTTTTGTTATTTTCAAGAAGAAACCTTTCACCCAACGATGGCTTGCAGGTTCCCATCCTGTCTTTTGATATTATTTAAGCACTTAGCTATATATATTACAGTTAAACATGATGACTAACAAAAATTAAGGGACAGGTAGTAGGCAGCTTTCAAGATTGGGCCTCCAGCTAAGAGCTGTATTTTCCCTTATATCATTAAATTAGTAAATTCATGTTCTCAGAACTCCAAATATGTTCTCATGTTCTCAGAAATTGGCAGAAAGGAGGGTACATTAACGAGCAAGTGAGTTTTACAGAGTTTTAATGAACTCTTATGAGAGCTTCTCTTTATGTCAGAGAAAAACAACTTTTTTTTTTCTTTTTTTTTTTCTTTTTTCCCTGAGGCTGTGTTAACCAGCTATTTCATATACTATGGCTGAAAAAGCAACATCCCTCAAATCACATCCTTAGTTTCTCATGCATCTCATCTCAATGCATTGTTTACTCCCCTGGAGACAGTCCGTTTCTTTAGATTGCCGTTCATGCAGATGAACACACAAATTCTTCTTCTCTGCTTCTTGACATTCACCACTCTTCCCTCTGTATCTGAAATAAACCAACTTTAAAAAACAGATTCAGCTGTGGAGAGAATATTGTCAGCATGTAGTGTGCAAAAGTAGTTTTGACAGCTTCTGTGAGTTGTTTCCATGAAGGAAGAAAAGTAAGTGAGGTGCATATCATACAGATGGTGACTGACTCCCACTGATCTAGAGATGGTTAAAATAATTAAGAATTCCCTATGGAAGGGGCTGATGACATTTTAAGTGAACACAAAACCTCAGAAATTTCAGGCTTAGGCAGAAGAAAACAGAAGGCAAAAATATATTAAAAAAAGGCCAACCAAAAAAACAAATAAAAAAATTCCGGAAATGAGAACATTTCCCAGAACATTACCTCAGCTAATTTATTTCTGGTCCTCCCCATGTTTTCTTAAGCTGCAGCAGAATTTCAAAAGCACTGTGATGGTCCTTTTCTCCAGCTTTTGTGTGGGTAATGTTCATAAGGTTAGGACAGAGCTCGGTGGGATTCACTGTATGAAACTGATTTGAAAGACAGAAGGGAGATAAATGCATTTACTAGGGTGTTCTTTGCTTCCTTAAATGACTGGACAGATTCCCAGGAATAGCTAAAGGCCATGGGTTAGATGGCCAATGTCCTCCTAAATAACTTCGTTTTGTTCGTATCCATATCCAAATCCCTGTTCTAGACTGACAACACAAAATGACTCTTCCAGTGACTCCTTTCTTTTAGCCACCACATAACTATATCCCCAGTCCCAACTAAAGCAGGATCGGCAGCCCTACAATTTTTTGAGTCTGACCACTGGCTCTAGGAACAATCTTCTCCTTCTCCACTTTGGACGGTGATTCAGGTTTCCAGGCCTCCTGAGCATCTAGAAAGGTCAGAAATGGCCACTGGATATGTACAGCGTCTCAGTAAGACATGCAAAGTGAATTCAGTGTATATCAAATACAAATCTGGTAGTCATAGAATGGTCTATTTTTTCAGAAAAAATAGTTAAGTGCAAAAACTTAAAGTAGACTTGTTTGAGCTAGTCGACAGCTCTTTCTGAAGCTCCCCAAATCTACACAGCATGGAGAAATTAAACCTCTTTCAACCAACACAAGGTACTGTGTGCGAGGAATGCAGGGGGTTCTCCCTTGCTGGTTCTACGTTAACAGCAGCATTGGTAATGCCAGTTCCTCCCTGTCACTGTTGAGACCTCAGGTACGGCTTGTGTGCAATGTGCAGCAGGGATTGCAACAACATGAAAAAAAACCGTGAAAGAGCATAGTATGTAGTACTTCAAACAATGTTAAGGTGGACTAGAACAAGCTAAAATACTATCGTTAGACTCGTAGTGGGTTTATATGTTTTCTTTTCTAGCAGCCTCAGCTCCCCTTCAGGGGCTGCTCTTTGTCGACTGCTGACTCCTGCCTTGGTTGGCTTTTTTACCTACATGGCAGTCACAGTGCTTACACTAAAATAGGTGGGGCAATGCTCACCTCACTAGTAGACAAATATTAAATAAGTGCAGACCAAGACATGTCCTGAGATCCCGCTCTGTCAGTTCACTTCAAAGCTGTGGCCTTTTGCTTGTATTGGCTACGTCACAAATTTTATGCTCAATAAACATCATTGCCCTCTAAGGAAAGGAAAAAGCAGATATGGCTAAAATAGAATGGGTTCAAATCTAAATTATCTGAGCTTTGACAATACCTCCCTGTAAGATACTGAATAGGTTGGGGCCAGCTAGTCCAGAGATAAGAAATAGTGCTGGGCTTATTTCAGGCCTGTGGTATAGATGAAATGAAGGAAAAATACTCTATTTTCTTAGTTGCTATAAAAAAGACATCCAACAGAGTTCTTCTGAAAATAAGGAAGTCTACAGTATACAAGCTTACCAAATTCCTTGTCCTTGTTTTAATCACAGACAGGTGACATGAAGAGGTTAGTACAATTCCAAGAGAATCAAATCTTACAAGGCAAACATAAAGTGCTAGAAGGAAATTATCTTATGACAAGGCACAGGTAATGATGAGAGGGTAGGAAAAAAGATGTGTAATATTCCATATTGGGTGAAAATTGAAATACTGGAGAATTTTTGGGGAAAAAACCGTATATGAACATCTTCTCATATTTCTTAGGCTTCTCCCTAAACAAAATTTACTGCAGCATACTGTACAGCTTGTAGGATGCAGTCTAGCCCATAGAGGGTGGGTGCATGAGGAAATGCAGCTCTGTCAGTCATGAGAAGAATATTTTCTGATTAATATATTTCTGTTTTCATCCTAATATTTGCACAACTCTAGTCCACACTAAACAGTGATATAAATCAGGATTTTCTGTGGAAAGCAGAAATTTGTCATAGATACTAAGTGAAAGCCAGCTTCCACATAGAGGAAAGTTATTTCACGATCCTCTGTAACAGAGGTTCTTTCCTTTAAAGGTACTGCACAGTGCCAGAGGATGCACAGAAGTCAGATGCAGCATAGTAATTTCCATACGTAAATGTGCACTATTTGTATCTCACCCAGCATAGTTAGAAGTCAGAGTTCACAAGAGGTCTGAGGGAATTAAGTTTTTAATGCTACTGAAATGTGATGGGTTTGGAGCTCATAATTCTTCAACACCTGTGCTGACGGCTTTTAGTCTCCTGCGGGGAAAAGCAGATACTGCAGTTGGCCGACTATATGTCTTCAATTTTTTTGCCCTGTGCAAGGCTAGCAAACACCCTGCTGGCAAAAGCTTTCTTTTCTCATTGTAAATGTATTAAAAATGCCTCAAGATTTTCCTCATCACTTCAACATCTTCTTGCTGTCAAGTTTTTTCATTTCTTGGTCTTGTCCATACACCTACTCTCATTTTCTTGTTTCACAGCAAACATTTAGGCTGCACCCACGTGACTAAATTAAGGCAATATCTTCCCCCTCAGTAATGATGACCTCATGCTTCCTGTTATGCCTGTGAGAGTGACACATAATACATCAAGAAGCTTCACACTTCTGAAATCACTGGTGGCTTGCTCCTTATCTGCTTTAAATAGGGATGTGCCACTGCTACACGTCTTGCTTGTCTGTGCCTTGATCTGAACATCTTAATTTCAGTCCTGTGCCTTGAGACATAAGTAAGATGCAGCGGTTGGGATTCAGGATCCTCTACATGGGTGATGCCACCTGGCTACCAACAACCTTCCACTCAAGGAGGGCTGTGGTCTTACATGGTCCTGTGGTGTATCTCCAAGTGGATGCCTTGAACACAAGCAGTTATCTCAAATGGTGCTAGCTAATGATATGTCAGCACCTGGATCCTTCCTGCAGTATCCTAGGGAACTTGCCTGGCCCTCTAACTTAAAATAGTCTTTGAGTCACACCTGGCCCTGTGGCAGGAGGAAGCAAAATGGTAGTCCAATTACAAGACAAGTAGACCAGTGCTTCCTGACTTGAAGTATTCTTGGTGTAAAAAAAGCCCAGCACAGTCTATTTATAATTATTAATAGAATAGGTTAGACTACCTGAGTTCTGAAGAGGTGCCTTCCCTGGTATCTCAAGGGTCTTGTGGGAATGAGTCACAACTCAGAGTTTCATGAAAAAACTGGTCAAACCCTGCATTTTTACTCACTCAGGTTCCTTACTAAGTGTGTTAAAATCTATTCTCATCCTCTTGTTAGAGAATATAGCTTGTATACAGAATATACGTGTATACAGAATATACCCTGCCATGAGGAGGTGGAGGTGACTGCTTCTTTGAAAATGAAACGTATTATCCCTGAGTAGGCACTGCCGGATATTTTTCAAGACTGGGACCCATGGTCATTTGCCTCCTGTCAGTGAGCCAGACTTGCTTTTATCTTTCACAGATTTTCAGGCAGAGGTTCATAAACCTGCTCGGATTGCTTTGCTCAAGAATAGCTGTCAGACACACAGCCAGTATACATTACCATATTTTTATTGGATTGAATATGTCTACGGCACCAGAAGCATGCCTGCCCTTGTCAGCAGTCTTGATGCTTTTTTCGACAGATTTACTAGTGGTACAATGTCTCCACATCTCAAATTCTATTTTATTATCTGTGAGACGTCAGTCATTCACCATCCGTCAGCTTCATTTACGTTATGCCGTGGGTAGGCCTCCTGTGAACTGTTGACACTGTTGTGTCCTTCTTCTGTTGTGTATGCCGAGCCAAGTGCCACACGCCAGCGTGCTCCCATCTTGTGCTGAAGCACTTGACTGCTGGTGCTTTCATAGGGAGTTCATCAGCCTCATACAGGCCTCCGGTTTCTGTCATGGGAGTCTGTTCTGTTACTTTTAAATTCCTAAGCCTTTTTATTGGACATGACGTTCAATGGCAGGTAATACTACGATCGTTATCTGGCTTTTATCTTCTGACAAGCATATCTTTTCTCAGCAATGAAACAATGAATAAGCAGCAGTTCCACGGTGAAGAAAGTCGACCCCTCTCCCCTATATATTTAAATGGCTAATAACTTATTCCACTCCCTCACATACTATTTTCAGCATGTTTGGACATTATTCTGTTTTTTTATTGATTTTTTGTTGTCTTTTAATTGGAAGCTGTCTTTGAGAATGGTACTGACTAGGTGACAATACTGCACTTTTCATTATGTTATGATTTTCATACCTTACTGATCTTTTAAAATGTATATTACACGCATTAATAACCAATTTTCTGAGCAAGCACAGAAAATGTGAAGGTTATTGTATCAAAGGGGCTTTACAGTTTGGACAAGTTTTCATGGAGACCTAAAACTCTAAAGCTTAAGACATTTATTTTTCCCGAATGGTGATGTAAAATCTGTTATATAGCTTTTTTAACAGACCTTCAAAAGAAAACCAGATTTTCTTTAATCATTCCTACTCTTAGAAAAAAACCTGCTCATCGAAGATGTGATCTGTTATCTCAGCAAGAGTAACTCCCTTAGAACCCTGATCTAGAGAACTTTGTCTTAATCCAATTTAATTAGGATTAGCATATTTAGATTCATTGCCAGCCATTTATTTAGCTAGCATCTGTTTGCATTCTTTAGATATTAAGTACTTCTAAATTACTTCAAATCAAATTGTAAGTCCAGATTTATATGTTATTTCTCATCAAATTGAGGCAGGAAATAGACATAATATAATGGAAAACTTTTATCCAGTGGACTGAACCTGCCTATCTTTCTTGTTTGTTTCCAGATGTGGATCCACTGAACCCAGTGGAAATGTTGAATTCAGTGGATTTGCTCTTGATTTATATTGGTGTGATGGAAGGAGGCAATTTAAAGATGTGCAGAACAAAAATACAGACAGCAATACAAGTGATTCAGAAGGGGTTGAAAGTCTCATTCTCTGCTTTGAACAGCAGATATAGAATAAAAAAAAAAAAAAGCTTGCTCCATGAAGATCTCAAAGATACTAAGATTTATCACTTACTTTTCTCAGCATTAGTGCCGCCACTTCTGTTTCATACTGTTTTCTTTCAGATGGCTGCAGTTATTAAAAGAGAAAAGACAATCAAGTTCAGTTCTATGAGTCTAGTCTCAGAAGTCAAAGGAATTGCATAGATTTACTGCTGGCAATTCTCTAGCCCACGCTAATTTCCTGGATTGGTATTCAGATAATTTTGTATTTTCCAGCAGACTTTACAATTCACTTAGGTCTCCATACTGAAAATAACTAAAGCTGCAGTTAAAATAATCAGTCTGCATCATTTGACTCATGTCATTTCCATCAATGACACTAATATATACCTCCCAACCAACATATCCCTAGGCATTTGTTTGATATTACTTGTAGTAGGACTCACATTCTTCCAAATCCCTAGTTTTAGTTGTTTTGGAATTTTTTTTAATGTTCTAGGTTACAACAAGGAAAATACATTAAAACCCAACCTTTTGCTTTGATGGTCATTATTGTGTACATGCATTAGAGCTTGAAATTAGGAAGAGCTAGACTTTTTCCTCTCCCATAGTAGTCCACTTGCATTTGCCCAAATTATGTTTCTGAAACACTGTGCTGAACATACTCTGGACTCTCACAGCTACATTTATACTAATAAATTAAAATGCCCAGAAACCTTTCTGGGTACTCCAACATGATCATACACACCGTTGAACCGTGACAATGTTCTATGCTGCTCTCGTGGCCCATGCCAACTATTTTCCAAACAAATCCCAGACACAGTTAGGCTATAAACACCACTTTTTTCCCAAGGTGCTTATGGGCGTGCATGTGGTCACTCTGTGCCAGTTGGTTTCACTCTCTGGGAGTGATGCTGACCATATTTCATTTATGGCTGGATCCTTTTCCTGGTGAGTCCCTAGAGCATATATATGAACATACTACCTGTTGTTCTGAATGCTTACAGACTGTTCATTTGACTTCAGGTCCATTCAGCAACAACAACAGAAAAATCTTCACTTTTCAAAAAGTGGGGTTGTAACTACCTAATTACTTTTTAAGCATTATAATATTTTTACTGTGACAATGTTTGTTCATCAGTTTAAAACATGATTAAGGTGAACGACATCAAAAGTCCATATTTAATATATGCTGATAAGTATATATTTTAAATCTTCATTTACTCACTTAGAGGTATATGTACCATGTATAGCCAGAGGAAGAGGAGAAAAAGCATTGTAAAATGGAGAACATATAACCCATCATATTTTATTGTGTTTATATGGAAAATAACAGGCAATTTGAACTGGATGTTATATTGGTAAATGATCCACTCATGACATAGTGTTTATCTAATTAGTCTCATTCCTTTCACTTCTAATTAGTATGATAATTACCATTACCTATAGATCAGTCTAATTGTCCATGCAGTTTAGGATTTTACTTGACAGTAGAAAATAGGCTTTTCAAGGACACTTCACAGCTGACAGTTATAGAATGTAAGACTAGAGGATGTCAGGCTGATGTTGGTCACCTGGGACATGTGGATCCATTTCTTTGCTATTGAAGGCAACCTTGTTTGGGTTTTTTTTTCTTTTTTTCTTTTTCTTTGTGATCTCTGCAGCACTGTCTTAAAACTGGTTAGGTATTTTTGTCCTCATTATGTCTTCTGTTCCTGAGCCTTACTCAGCTCAGAAATGGAAGCCCTGTATAAATAGAAGTGAACGATGACCATCTTGCTCCTGTAGTGGCATTATCCTGAGTGCAAACAACTCTTACTCTTCTGATATATTTGCAGGGAGTGATAGTTTCTTGTGCATTCTTTTTGCTAGGTGGAAAAAGCCTCTTCTGATCTCTGACTGTTTAAATTTCCTCTTAATACTGCTTATCTCATGACTGATGTCTGTTTCTCAAACATGAAAATATCCAGTTCTTTGCCATTTCCATTAAACAGTTTATACTCTTTATCTTATTAAGATACTCTAGTATAATATTGTTGAAGTAGTTTAACAGATAACAGCCCATTTTCTATGTAACTCAATGGCTGCCTCTACTGTAGGGTCCTTTCTTCCATCTGAAATATTTCATTGCCTCTCATGAAGTCCCCCAGGAGACAAACAGTTTCTCCGGTTCTGTAACTGCATGATCTAGTCATCCTGTAGAAATTATGCACAGGTATGACAGTGCTCAAAAAAGACTTTTTCATTCCAACGTATTTCACAAATATCTTTTATGTCACAACTTTTCAACAGACAGAAATTGCAGATCATGTATGACCTTGCAGGTGCCCTCTATTGTCCTTGTCAACGTTTAGTTGTCATTTTTTGTTGCTATTTTTCATTAAAATTCTTAGCCCGTGCCAGAATCTGAGATCAGCCCTGTTCTAATTCAGGTGACATTTCTCTTCTAAATTTGATTGCACACACAGATGAAGAGTAAATTAAGGGAAGCGCGGAGATACTGACAACATAGAAAATCATTAGTTTCCCTGAAGCTAGCCCAGCTTCAATGTCACTGGGATCAAATGAAAGCTGTATAATTTCAAGTGTATATACCCATGTTCTATTTCAAATGGCAGTTTTTAGTCCAAGATTTCTAGGAGAATATGAAACAGTACTTGTTTGGGGGAAAAAAAAAAATATTTTTTCTTAATTTTATGTATTACTTATCAATCTAAAGAAAAAAATACCAGCAAGATGAAGAAGAAAAATAAAGCAACAGGAAATGTTATAATGAATTCTAAAAAAAAGAGAGCGACATATATTCTCTGAATATACTCTATAATAGTGATCTTTATCCATATGAGAAGTCTGCTGGATCTGTATCATACCATGACACAACAGTCCTGTAGGAACTGTATTTAGGTTACCCCTCTGGCATAGGGTTTTTGACTAGGCTACATTCCAATGTGAGGTATTTTGGCCAGGGACTTCTATAATATTTTGCTTTTCCTCATCAGTAGAGAAGACTGTTGTCTCCTCAGGGGTATATTCTGACAGGTAGACATGACCAAAAGACAAATGGAATGAAAAGTACCTGAACTATACTTATGGGATAAATGGAGCAATGTTTCCCAATGACAGTATTTTGGCTTTTGGGTAATTTTCCATGGAATAATTTAACATTTACTTGGAGGGAGAGCCTACCGTCCAGACAACTCTTGCTGCTAATTTTCTGTGCCAACAGACAAGGTCAATTTTGATTAAGTTAAAGCCCATTCCTCTTCCTAAAATGCTTCTTTTTTACCAGAATTCCTTCCATTACCCAATATATGTAAAACCTCTTGATTTTTACTTCTTACTCATTCAGAGATGTTTATAACTCCTATGTTACTTTATTGGTTTATGTAATGATTTACATAGATGCTTTTGATTTAGTTTCCCCCCTTCTCTAAATTTCCATGGATCTCTTCTTTACATTTTTCAGTCATCTGTACGTATATGCAAAAATTGTTGGGCCCTCCTTTATCAGTCATTCTTGGGCTGCATTTGTATTTCTTTTCAGATAGAACATCTTCACCTCTGATTTTCATCCAGGGGGTCACCAAGCAGTGCAACTGGCTACTGTATACCCAGCAGTTAATGTTAAAAATATGCAAATGAATCTGATCAGACTGACCATTTATTCTGAGTGCCACAGTCATGCTCTTGCTTGTTTCTTTCATGTCATGAAAGCAGCTTCCTGAAATGGAGTAAGAGGCAGCCTGCTCTAAGGCTGGCTTGCTTCTATGACACTATGCTACTTCAAATATTTTCTCTCCATGGCTAGGTTGAAATATCTTTCATCTTTGAACATCCTTCTCTTAGTTCTATTGATCTTCTGTACCCTGTCCATTCCTAAGTAATTTAAAAGTCTCTGTCCTCTAATGTCAAATGTCAGCAACCCTGTGTTCATCTCTCCACTCTCGCACCCTGAAGTGGATGACTCATGGGTATATTCTCATAACAGCTTTTGAGTGAACAAGGACAACTGGTAGTGTTAGCAAGATATCTAAATTGGAGCCGAAGGACCTACAAGAGGCTCAGGTACCAGAGTCCCTCTTCCTGTGACTTGACACTTCAAAGTCTTCCCTCCTTTCCGCCCCGCTGAGCCCTCAGCTGCTCACTTCTCCTCCCGCACTCTTCAAAATGCTGCAGTCCTTCCAGAGGTCAACAAGACCTCCTGGCACAGAGCTCCAGTTTTCTCAAACTTCTTGTCCTAAAGCCTCCTCTACTGCAAAAGTCCCTTTATCACACAAATCCCTTTCTTCATACTTCCAAGATATCTCCCTTTTTCTTCACGGCTCCTCCCCAACACCTACAATTTGCCAGCCTTTTAACGTGACTTTAGCCTATTGACTAGAATGTGACAGCTTTGTCTTCTGATGAATGCTTGAAAGAAGCGTTAGGCAAACCAGGCCTGGAAAGCTCTGTAATCTTAGAGAAGCCATGCTGGGCAAGTCAGTTGTCCTTCTTGCTTATAGATGTTGTCCTATGTTTATAGGCTGTTCAAGGGCAGCTTTTGGATGGAGTAAGAAACACTTTCAGATGTTTCTGCTTAGATTCCAGTGACTGCTTTTATATTTCATGGTTTGGTCTAGGGTTAGTTCCTTGCTATTCCATGCAATGGAGAACTAAACTGTGGTGCGAGAGGGTAGGACTGAGGTATATTGCAGATATTGAAACAAGTTCTGTACATGTATTTTTAAACATAAACCACTGCTGTTAATCCAGGTGCTTCCATGTTCAACATATTTCACCAAAACACATGCAAGATTTTACACGCAAATCAGCTTTAAAAAACACAGTAGGGAAATGTTCAGTACTCTTTAAGACTCATGTGATAAACCCTTCAGAGAATTAACTTCATTTTGTTATCTACACAAAATTCAAGAATGACCTGCTGATCATATGCCAAGTGAATAAACAGTGCCCGACTTCCTAGTTGGCTTTTTTTTCATAGCAAGTATTTCAATAGATAAAAAGATCTTTTTTATGATTAAAGATACATTATTCAGATGATGTTCAGGCAAATTCCAGCAGGATAAAACATAAAGAAAACCTGGTTGCACAGCTATTCCACAAACTCCTTTCAAATATTCAGATTCAAATCTTTCTGGATTAATATGCACATAAGTGATGCTTTTACTCCAGGGAATCACATTGCTTATCTCATGTGGACAGGATCCCAAGACTACAACTGTGTTTTTGTCTTTATTGCCTTTAATCATTAGTAAAAAGTCATCCTGAGACAGTGGGAAAACACAGAAATGTTAGTGCTTGTGGCCAAAATTGCTATCCTTTTTTGGACTGAAAATTTCTGTTTTTGTAATAAAAATGAAGTAAAGCGCTAAAACCTCCAGGTTTCTAATGCACAGAAATAAAGTACTTGATGAGATATACCAGGGGAAAAAAAAGTGGGTCAGCTTTGAACAGGTGTTTCTGTCTACTTTATAAATTAAGTTCTGCTAAGCCATGAGGTAGACATGATTTTTCAGGCATTTCTTTGGAAACTACAGTATAAGACAAAAGGGTTTTTTTAAAGTAGATGAAACATCAGGTGAAACCAACATATCCAATTCATTACTTAAGAATGGCCTATTCATAGTCCTTAAACTCTCTTTCCCTTATAGTTTATATAGTATATTAATTTTTTCCCTTTTCATTCTTTTTCCCATATATTTTCTCATAAATTTACTGATGCCCACAGATAGTTAGCTTTTTTAACATTTATGTGGTTTTTTTCAAGGTACAGACTTCTCAAAGAGTTTTAATGACTTTGGCTAATTGCAAGATCTTATTTTCATTTCAAATTCCCGGACTGATTTATTTTCAAAGAATATAGATCAAATGTATGGATAACCCCAGTTATAATGGTGTTTAGCACAATAATAAGCATGAAAAGCAAGAAAATGAATTATGCAGGATTAAGTTAGCATTATTCAAGTGCTTAAAATCCATCTGATTGGTCCATGGAAGGAACTTTAAGTAAAGAATTGCCCTTTGATATAAATAGTTTCTTTAGACTCCAGGAGCAATCTGTTCATTGTAACAGATCTAAGTGGGAAATAGGTTTCCCGTCTTTGTTAATGTTAAAACAAAATTAAAAAGAAAGTTACCATTTCAAATTTCGCAGAATCTTCTCATTCTTTTTCATGGGAAGACATACACACACACTTCCTCTCAAGTCAATTGTTCAAGACATATGTAAGATCCATAAAAAAAGCTGTAAATACCTACACTGAGAGAAGAAAAAAAGCAAATAGATGAGAAGAGAGCTGTATAAATTGATATGGAAAATACGTAAGTGGAATAAATTAAAATTTTGCATAGGATAAATAAAAATGTAAACATGAGGATGAAATAATGATGAGAATAAAACAAATGAAACCTAACATCCAGTACTGAATGAATGATGACACAAGTCCTCAGTTGGTACAAACATGAGTAAAGCTCTTTAGTCATGGATGTAACACTAATTTCCAGCATCTCAGGCTCTTCCTTGAGCATGTTGAAACTGAAACATGCTGAAAACTTATATGTAGTGCTTCTTTCTAAGTGGAAGATTTTATTACAGAGGTAAGTGTTTTTTTTTTTTTTAATTTCAGAGAGTAATTTTGACTTATAGTAGTGTGCCATCTGATTCTTTCAAAGGAAAAATCATTTTAAAATCATCTCAACACTGCTGAGTGCAGGCAAAATATGTATTTATAGTTCACTATTGCCCTCTTGTGGAAAGAAAAAAACCCCAAATGTGCAACATAAACGTAAAATCCCCATTAAGAACTGATTACTTAAAACCCAGTTCAGAAGCCTCCCTTTGTCTTATGCCTCAGCTAACAAGCAGTGTTTGTGGAGCTGGGTCCTATTCAGTACCAACAAGGGGGTTACCGTTTGGTTCTACTTAGTTTTGCTCTTCGTGCATTATTAAAAGTCATTGTCTTTAAACAGAGTATGCTAGCTGCAGAGTACAGCATAAGGCTTTGCTCATCGTCCTGGGGACCGAACGCTCTGATGGTCAGACCCGCACACATATCACTACAGCAGATTCAGCTGGGGAGGGATTTCATGGGCAACAACAATGGAGATTGCCACTAGTCACAGGCTAGCCGTGCACTGAATTTGGCCAAATATCCCACCATTTTAAAGCAAAAGAAACAGCCCTGTTGCTGTTGAGCAAGTTTTGTAGAACATAATAAATGCTTTTGCTTTGAAATTCAGTTCCTCTGTGCTGCAGCTCTATTCTATGTCTTCATGAAAGATGTTCTGTAGTAACTGATACTGGTTACAATCACCCCACTGTCTCTCATTAATTTTTGGAAATGTTTAGAATTTTTTTTTCTCAGGGGAGAAGGAATGCACATACTTTGAGAACAGACAGTTAATTTTTTGAAGAAAGATTAATTGGGAGTGCTTGAGAAGAATGAAGTGAGGTATGAAAAACCTGCCTCATGAAAAAAAAGATCAATCTCAAATATTTACTCAAGAGAATGATAAAACCAGCTTGGCCACTGTCCCCAGGTAGATATATGGGAACAGATTTTGGTATGCAGGTGGTTATTTAATACAGTGGAAAAAGATGTAACGAAGTTCTATAGAGGGAAGCCGAAAGCAGGGACAAGGGGTATTCAGTCTAAAATAAAGAAGAGATTTCTGGCAGTTAAGGCGTCAGGAGTTAACACTTTGTCTCAGGGCATCATGGACTCTAACTTCTAATCCTCATGAGATAAATTTGACCAGGTGTTTCCATAATATTAATAAAAAGCTAGTAACATTATAAAAAGGGGTACTTTATTCTGTCTGTTAATCAGCTTTATATAACACTCATTTCTATCTCTAGTTGCTATGTTACTAATATTTAAACACAGAGAAAGAAAAATAGAAAATATAAGCATTATTGTACTGGTCAACTGACTATGTTGGATGTCACAGGACCCAGAATATTCCCTGAGTATGGCCATGTCTCCAGGCGAAATGTAATACATTACTGAGTTCTGCAATCATCAGTGAAGGCTGGGAGCACTCCTTGTAGCTTGATCAACTCCTGTGCTATCCATAAGCATGAAGGACTACGTTTCTTCCCTCTCACAGCTCCTGCTGAGACCCACAGCTCTTAGGCTTTCACAAAGGGCAATTTTCTCCTTAAAAAAGATTTTGTTTGGTGCTTGGACACTGGAGAAACTGGGCTCTAACTCCCTCTTGCAAGCAGGTGACTAATTTGCAGCCGAAGCTACAAGAGGAATAGCCGTGACAGTCGTGCACATTGCATGCAGGGTAATTTCTATATGCATTTTCACAGTCAGACTGACATCCTAGCAGTTTAAGCTTGGCTTAGAAAAACCAAACCAAACCAAGCCAAACTAAACCCGTGAAATTTGGTTTTAATAATTACCCTTTGCTGCAACTATTTGTGCTATGTTCTTTTTCAAAAGATGATTACAGATAGAGATGTTTAGCGCTGTAGCTGATTTCAAGCCTAATTATGCAGTGCAGTATGAATCCTCAAGGATTAGCTAGGGAGCATTGTGATTCTTTTTTGAGGTTTTAAAGGGAAAAATACTGTAGCCAGTTATGCCATGCTGCTGTAAGGGCAAGGCCTTTGGGAAGGGACCTATTGAGAGGATGCAGAGAGTCACATCTACTCTGTAAGAAAAAAGTCTGGACAGGTCATCCGTGCAGGAAGGAGACTCCTGAAGCTTAAACTGTGCAGTCACTGTACTCCTGTGTTTGCAGGCTCTGGCTGCTACTTCTTTCCATGCCCTATGACCACTGACAGCGTCCAATTTGCTACTTACAATGTTGAAACACCTGACAAATATTTTGCTTCTTTAAATGTGGAGGCTTTGTGGTAACACAGTTCATCATTTGCTGGTGAAAACTAGGAAGACCACTGAAAACAGCACTTTGTGTGGTTTCTAGAGTGGCAAGATTCAAGACTAGTATTTGGTATTGGATCAAATTAGAAAGAAACAGGGTGTCCTCTTAGCACTCACTGAGGAGTAGCATACTGCTGGAGTCTGCAGAAAAGGTGGTTTTAGAAGTCCTGACATTTCTGGACTTAATCATCCTGTAGCAGTTTATTAGGAAGTGCCAGTATGAAGTGCTTGAAGTGCAAATATGATATAAACCCCACATCAGCGTATCTTGATCACTTACTGTGTTAAAATTATATAATATTTAGGATTTAAAGGACCACATATCCCCCAGAGTTCTCATTTAATTCAGAACGTGAATGAGGGAAAGGAGTAACTTTCATGTATCAGAAGTGAAATAGCTAGCTGAATACCAGATTTTAGTTTATCCATGATAGTCTCTGGTTATGACATTTGGTGTAGCACTAATGACATCAACAAACCATACCCTGCGGTCTTTGGAGACATATGCTGTCATCCTTCAGGCTGGATGGTATTTAGCATTTTCCAATGGGTGATGCAGAACTGAAAATAAAAAGCACTACAGAAAGCGTGCAGAAAGTAAAAAAAAAAATTAAAAATATCAAGAAAAACCTTATGCCAGTTTTATCCTTTATTCAGTAACCAAATGTGGGTAGAAGTAATACTCTGAGAAATGATTTTATCACCAGAGAAAAAACTCTAAGGAAATCTCTTATTACATTGCCACTGTGATAATTCTCAAATACAATCAAAATGTAAATCACCACTTGATGTCACCATTGGTCTGTACCTGTACAGATCTTCCAGAAATCTTTCTCAGCATCACAAAGAAATTAAAAGTTCAATTAAAATATTTAGAGAGCTGTTTTGAAAGAATTCTCTATGAAGTTAAGGAATCACTATCTTTTTGTTGGTCTTATTCAGAATACTGGAAGAACAAACTCATTGAACTTGGAGCACCATAAAGACCCTGTGAGTAGTCATTTGAAAATATCTCTATTTTAATAAGGAGATTTACAATAACCAGCAGAGTAAATCTGGTCATGACAGTATGACTTATAAATATTACTAACATCCAACTGCAGGATGACTAGTAAAGGAAGAGAATATATGAAGGGAAGAGAGAGTACCTCTGGAAAGAAGAAATGAAGAACTATAAGGGTTAATAAAGGTACAACAAAGATGTTTGCAATCTCTCCTGAAAAAATTGGGATCCTGTTTCTCAATTTAGGCATAAAGAAAAATATTCTGGTTTCAGATTTCCATGACTTCTAACAAGCATGATGAAGTTGACTTGCAGCATGTTAATTCTGAACATCTATTCATTTATTTAGGGGTCTGAATAGAATAGGAACTTCACAGCTCAGGCTGAGGTGAAATTTTGAAGGAACTTCACCATTTATAAAACCTTGCTTGCCATTAAAAGGTTGGCTTTTGTTAGTAGTTACCGCACTGTGAAACTAGAATTGTGTCTAAACTGAGTGGAACATGTGAACTGTGAAATCCTTAATCTGGACAATACGGTAGGTAATGAGAACACTGCGTACAGGAGACCAAGTAGCACTCAGTGGGGTTGAACTTTCCAGCAGCTTGAAACGCCAGAATGCAAGATACAGCTCACTCTTGGCATGAGTTTTATCAGTTCTTTATGTATACACTTATGACATAAATTCTCTTATTGACACTTTTCCTGAAGTTTTAAACCACTTAATTATTTTTCTGATAAGCTAGGCATACTCTAAGACTCCCTGGACTAATCGAACTATGTGTTCAGTTAATATAATACACCCTTATTGCTCTATTTGGATGCTTAACAGGCTGCACATTCTCCTCTATAAAACACTGCAGATGGCTTGTATAGACCCATACATCAAGAGGTCTATACAAGCATCATTTTCATGCATAAATTATACCAGGCTATATAATAAAAATAGTAATTCTAGACTTCCAGTCCATTTTCTATCATAGTAGTCATAGGCTAAGGCCACTCATTTCTTCATTTGTACACTTGCAATCACTACAGTGATGCTTTTTCAGATCTGGATAGCAATGACTTTGCTCATGGAGTGAGAAGATGTTTTCCAGGGAGGTTCCCAGGCAAATCTAGTACTGGGTGCCTGCTGAATATGTGAAATTTGCTCTGAATTAAATGGAAATTGGAAGTGCTCAGGAATTACTAGTATTTGTCCTTTTGCAATGCTGAACAAATAAGCTAATTCTATCCAATTTCAAGCTCCTTTCAGCATAATACTTTCAAAACTGCAGCTCAGAGTTTATCACTTGGCTCTCATTTCAATGAAGAGAGGCTAAAAAACTGAAATGGGCAGGGGGCAGTAGGAATCAATTCAGTGAGAAAGCAAAAATAGAAAAATGAAGTAGAGAGTAAAAAGCAAATTCAAAGACAATTTGAAAACACACCTGGCATACAAATGAAATAAATATACAGTATAGCACATACACATGTCATATAGTACACAGGACACACATAAACTGTCCCTTTGGTTAAGAAGTTAAGCGTTTTTTTTTAGTTCTAAGTAAAATATGGTATGTCAATACATTGGCTTGTCTTTGATAAAAGAAATAAATGATACTTTCAAAAAGAAAAGAAAACCGAGACTTTTTTATTATATAACCAAATATAATTTATGCATTAAATTAATAACATTACTGTATTCTAAATAGTTTTATAAACTCAGAAAAATTACATGTTTAAAAACCATCAGACTCGATACCTTTACATATATTTTTTTCCCGTATTTTTGTCATGCCCTTACTTGGCATGATGTCATAGTATAGCAGAACAGGCCCAGTAATTTGGATAAACAAATCTGGAGTCTGGGAAGCAGTATCACAAAGACATTATATACTCACTTTTTTTTTTACATTGTCCCCTTGCAATGTTACACCCCCCCGATTCTTAGACACTTACCTTCAGTGTGTGACTCTCTCTTTATGTAGATACATGTACATTTCTGTATGGGTGCATGTATGTATGTTTATGTGTATATATACAGATTTTGCATTTACTGATAATTCTTTAGCAGGGTCAGCCAGGCAGAAGTTTAAGTCTTTTTGTCTGTGCAATAAAACTGCACTGTGGGGAATCTGAACATTTATGACTCTTAAAGAAAACAGTTCTTCAGTGGTGAATAGGAAACATGAAGAACAACTTGAGGTTTGAACTAAGATTTTCCATTGCCGACTGCTTCAGCGAACATGTCATTGTGAACTGGAGAGTTATTGACTGGGATGAGGATCCTCAAGATGGGTGTTTTTCGTTGGGGATGAATCCAGTGCATCAGGGAAGCTTCCAAAGACTCATGCCCCAAGCATCGGGTGTGCCTAGGTCTAAAACTGTCACCCAGAAAACCTAAGCTTCTCCATTTGTACAGTAAAAATATATAACGTACACAAGGTGAATGCAATATCACTCTATTTGCACTCTGAGTTGTCTGAAAGCTGCATAACCTCTTTCAGGTGGCACCAAGGCCACACAAATATTAGCTCACCTAATATATCCTTCCTCTCACAAGTGAGTTAATGGATAGATGGAAGAGGAAGTGGGGAAATAGTTCCTTACTTTCAGTGTCCTGTTACACTGCAAAGGCATATACGTGAGTGATTTTGTAGCTCTACCACTCTAAGTAGTAGATTTTGTTTGCTGCTGATGCTTCCAAATGGATTCGATATTTTCCACTTCCACAGATATCGCTGACTTCAGTTCATACTACAGGGCAAGGTACACATCCATAACAGAGTCATCATCACAGAGCTGGACTGCAACTCAGATTATTCTTTTTCTAGCTATTATCATTGTATTTATTTTTCAGATGAAAATTCTGATGGCATCATTAAAATGAAGAGCGAAGCCAAGGGAACTGCACTACTTACTCACTTATTCATGTGAAACTAACACAGGATCTGCTTTGTCATGGTACATGCTTATTTGCTTTCTGTGAAGAGTCAGAAAACCAAATTTTACTTATACAAATGTTTGGGAAAAGCCAGTGTTAGTTCCTAGAGGTGTATAGAGAAAGGAAAAAAACCTCTTTTCTGGAGAATTTAAAAATTTTGAAATCTGCTTTCATTCCAGTTGAGGACAAGGAATGACCCAGCTCTTCTGATTTGCAGGCGGTCCGTATGAGCCTTCCACTCACAGCAGACCTGTATGTGTTCTTGGAAATAAATCAGGCCACAGAAGCAGTTCAGTTCATCTTTGTCAGAGATTTATTGCCACCACAGCAATAAGTTACAGAACAGTAAGGACCTGCACCCAGTATGCTAAAGGCAGAGAGCCCATGTGCCTAAATGCCACGCCTAACTCTCGTGAAGAGGTGATGTGCTGACCCAGGCAAATCTCAGGCCCCACACCAGCATGAGTGGATTGACTACGTTATATGATACAAGCTGTTCTTCAGGGTCCTGTTGATTAAGTACAGGAGTAGAGCTGGTTCCTGAAAATTTAGATCATTTTGTGAAATAGCAAGTCAAGCAGGTAAACCATAAAAAATACAGATTGTTGCTATAGGCTCAGATCTTTTCATGAAATCCCACGACAAACAAGTGATTTGTCAGATGCAGAACTGACTGACACACTGCAGCTTACCGTGTATTTAAAGAATAAGAGAGTTGGATAGGTAATCTGACACAAAATAGAAATGCCAGAGGGCTGGGACGTCAAAAGCATTCCAGATTCTACTCTCTAGTGAGAAAAAGCATAAAATGTTGTCCTGAACAAAACCTGTGAATGAACATGGTAAGGAGCAAATCAAGGATTGTCAGTCCATTCCTGTGTTCTTAGAACAATATTAGTTCTTCAGGACATTTTAGAAAGGTCCGTACAAGGTGATTAACAGCAACCACAGTTACCTTGTTCAGAACATTTTACCAACCCTGTGTGAGAATATTTAATGTATATAGGTATGAGGAAGGATATTTGACAGAAGTTGGTTGAAAGGAAGAAAGAAGACGTGATTACCATACAGCTGCCAGTAAGGACACTAATGATAAGTGAAAATGAATAACTCTGCTTCTGTGGAACCTTGAGCAGCAAGACATTTTCTATATACTTCAAAACACAAGGGAAGGCTTTAAATGTTCTGGATAGACTTGATCAATAAATCCAGTCTAAAAAGAGTCTGACATCCAATAGTCACGTACCCTGTCAGGCATGCCAACAGCAAAATGAAAACCATTGATTTGTTTGTCACCAGGCTTTGCCAGCTAGCAAATTTTTCTGAGCGTTAGATGCACACAGATGACACTATACAGGGACCAAATAACTGAAAAGTGCATTTCAACAGGGGACAATTTCTGTGAACAGGAAATGTCAGAGAATTCTCAGTGTACCACATGGGACACAATGCCATGTGTCTTTTTTTTCTGTAGAGCATCCTTCAGAAATTAAGAGGAAGAAAATAATGTAAATCACTTGTGGCTGGATACAGACCTTTCTGAAGTGATGCAAATATTTTCACTGACTTTAAGGAGAGTTACATTTAACCTTTAATAGAGATTTTAATTACTGACAAAGACTGTTCTGTCTTACCAGGGCAACTTTAGACATGCCTTTACATGAACATCCCCAAGTGAACAAGCTGAGTATTTGAAGCAATTTTTCTATTAGGAGGAGATAACTTTTACAGTGCTAGTACTTCAATAGAAAGGACTCTATGGGATATGAAAAACTTAGCATTTTTAATAAAGCTCAGTGCATTGTTGTTAGAGGTGGTAGTTCATTTAGACCTCAAACTCTGTGTTTGCACTGCTTAAGGTAGTTTTACATTTATCCATGCTAATTTTTTTTTCTCTGCCACTTAACTGTCAAATCTACATGCTTCATAAAGGAGCAACTTATAAGCAGCAGTTCTTTCATGTCTGATGACCTGAAAACAGGGTTTCCTAACATGTGGCATTAGCTTGCTTTATATGACATTGGTCTGTCATAACCATACAATGTATTTATCCATTCAGGCCTAGGCCAATAAACTGTATTTGCAGAAAGCTTTCACAAGTGCTTCTGAGATACCACTATTTCCTTTACTCCTGTTATACACACATACTCTGCATCAGAAGATTTTTGCCTTGAATCTAATCTCTGCAAAGCAACCTAGCAGTGGTGATATTACTTAGTGGTGTAGTAATTACTTAACTAAGATTTTAGGAGTTACTGTTCTGGGAAAGTGTTGTTCCTGACTACTTATCAGCTCGTAAAGCCTTTTGGGGGGCAGGAAGAGATAGAGGCTACTTGTGGCATAAATATGACAACTGATGAAGGAAAGGACTGTGATATTGGCTGACATAGAAGAGGACAATGTGAAGGGATCTCTCCTTTATGAAAATGATGACAGTTGTTGGTGTTCTTTTTGCTCTCTTGGTCTTTCTTTTTTTCCCAGGAGGTCTTTCCTTTAGCTTTGAACTAGGCATGAACTATGTAGGAATAAAGCATGTTTTCCTTTGGATCAGAATACTATAACAGTTAGTGGAAGGAAAATGCAGAATAGAGAGGACAGGTGAAATTTCTGTCTCTTAAAAATAATTGGTCTTCAGGAGAAGAATCATTGTGAGCATCAAAAGGTGAAGGTATTGTAACTGATGGCAGGGAAGTAAATAGTGCTGTGAATAGGAGCTGAGTCTGGAAGAGCACTTATGGATAAGGAGCTAAGGTTGTTGCTCTTATAACTAAGCTGCTGATGAACAAGGTCAGTCTACCCCTATGTGTAATAAGGTAGGGAAGGTTTCCTGCATCTTTTACTTTTGTTTTTCCTTTTAGTAACTTCAGAAACATAATGACAACCATACTTAAAAAAAAAATCTAATTAGTCTTATAGGTAAATACAGAAAAACCTTCTCAGAGTTAAATGTTAATGTTAATGCAACATGAAACAGACGGTCTGGATACTGGATTTCCTTCCTGCTTCATTATATCCAGCTATGTCTTAAATATTATTCTATACTGTTTCCTTCTCTGATCTTAATAGTGTTTGATTGTAATTCTTAACAAGTATATTTTGTAGAATTTTGTTGATTTTTATCAACAAGAGAAACAAGTATATCTGCTAAACTGAACTTCTACATAAAACAGCCTGAGATCTGAAGACAGAAATTCTGCTATCACTTCAATTCTCCCTGTGAAGCTAGAGGACTATCTTTGGTGTCAGAGGCGAGACTTCAAAACACACAGAACTGGATTGCTAGACTAACTGTTAATTACATTTCACTGGAATATTCCTCCTGCCCCTCATTTCCAGCTTAATATCAGTTTCATGCATTTGAATCTCCTTACTTCTTGATTTGCAAAATCTAAATAGATCCTGCAACTTTTTAATGTACCTTTTGGATTTTGTTGAGATTGTTACAATGAGGACAGGAGACTGTGACCGTATATCCTATTAATGATCTTTATGATGTCCTCTGTATTACATCCATGAAGTATAAATAATGTGTCCATACAACCTGTGCTTGATCAGCCAACACTTTGAATCTTGTTTGAGTGTCAGCACTACAAAACTGTAATATTAAACATAGACTAAATGTAAATATGGAAACCAGACTCCCAATTTCCTGTGGTTGCTATTAAATGCCTTTAAAATTAACCATGAATTTAAACCCCGTTTGTTTCTATGATCTTGAAAACTTGCAATTGATACCTGAGATTCAAACGGAGTACTGAAATACTTTTCTGCTTTGGTTTTAGTTCAGCTGAATTTCAGCATCTGGTGTAGAGTTATTTGTGTTAACATTATACTTCAAGTCCCAAACTTTAATTCCTTTTTAAAATCAAGTACATTCTAATAATGGCATAGAAAAGGATGAAATTGAGCAACTAACACTATCCTTCCTCATTGTGTGGGATTCTAAAATAAATATAAGAATGGCACTTATTCTCTAATACTTGCAAGAAATGGTATGACACCAAGAGCAGTAATTAGAAAGAGGTGGTGTAGAAGTCATGTCAAGATGAGTGGACCATATTCAGAATAAATATGGAAGAATAAAATATGTTATAGAAAAAAGGAATCCAGCAAAGCACGATAGGAACTTATTAAGGGAAAATTGCTTGAGGGGTCTAAATAATGAGGAGAGGTAAAATCCAATACTAGTATAGTGCATGGTCTTGTTACACTGTCTTTTAGATTCTTTAGAAACCAATGATTGTACTTTCTCGAAGTGGATCAATCACCCCCAAGGCAACCTATTGTACATGAAGAAAACCATTCAGTGAGAAGCTGCAGTAGGCATATAGACTATCCTTTTCTATGCTAATCATTTTAATTGGACTATATATTTTCCTCAATATTGCATTTTCCCTCTGACTTTCCATTGCATTTACATTTTATTCATTATTTCTCAAACATCATTAGTAGGGTAAGAAATTTTCTGAAGATGTGATTAGACATAACTTCAGAGATAAAATGTCCATTTTGTTTTCCTAAGGATTGTAAGTAGGTCAGCTCTGTAAACGAGCAAGCTTGGCAAAGCAAACTTTGCTATGGCAAGGCTATGTTTTCCTTAGTCCCTGAAATATCAGTATCTCATCAGGACAGTTAGGAATGCTGAACTGGAGCTAATGAATTGGGAGTGCTATGTGCTGCTTGCTAATGTCTTTGGTGTTTCAGCAAGGAACCTGTGAACAGTGGGGTCAGAAGCAGATACTGTAATGGAAGAAGCCCTAATATTTCCTCACTCAAGGTCATCTTAAGGAAATCAATTACAGCTCTGAGCTAATTAACACCGAAGCATTTAAATACATTTTCTATGGGAGCTGGGAAACCCTTTGCCCTCTTCAGTTTGTGAATGATCAGATTTAGGATCTGGACTTCTAGCTCGTAAGGCATTGCAGTCAAACAACTCATTTTTTACTGTACTGAACTATGGTAAATTCCTTTAATCTTTCACCACAGTTGGATTTTCATTAGGAAATGATGCTATATTTGGTTTAACTGAAAATAATATTTTGATGTGCCTGTGGTGAGAACAGTAATTACACAAAATTGGTCCTTTTGTTTAACAGGCCTGTGGTTCTGTGCTGTATTATGTAATGCTGAAACAATTGTATTGAAAGTCACTGTATTGCCGGTTTTCTTGCTCTGCCTACTTTATCTCTTTATGCTGAAAAGATAAAGGAAGAAAAACTATCTAAATTTTAAGCAGATTATGCATTTCTCCAGATCTGTTGAAATTCAGATGGAGCCTTCTAATTCACATTAATTGCATCGATTAAAACACTTAGAAGGATCACAAATCATTAGCTACATGTACCAGACTACTCAAAATATTTCTAAGTAATGCAGATCAGCACATCTTTAGTCAAAATGTCAAGAAAAATACCAAAACTGATGTACTGAAAACAATTCTTACAAAAACCTCTTGCATAATAAATCACATCTAGTCTACAATAAAATCATTAACCACTGTTCTGTTCCTCTGCTCTGAAGTGTAAATCACCCATAATGCTGACTTATTTTAAGTCAGTTTGCATATAAAGTGGAAAAAAAGATTTAGTGAAAGTCTATTGAGAATGAAAATAAACTCCTATCTATATCATTACTCATTTGATAGAATGCATATATGTTGCAAGACTACATAAAATGTAAAACCAAGGAGATAGATCTATCCAGGAATGATTTCTTATGATCTGCTTCTTATTTTATGTACATACTGAAATATAAGCTTTGCAAAACTCCTTGTTTTAAGATAATATTGAAAGTATGTAATTTCTTCACTGAAAGAAAACATAGCTTTCATTTAGCCTGACAATGTTGGCTTAGGAATATGGAATATTAGTTTCAGTAAGAATGCATTGGTTTCACTGTAAAATAAGGTTTCTTTGGTATCAGCCCTGGAGAAACATATTGGTTTCAGCTAAAATGTATTGCCATGCTTTCACTAAAACATACAGACATTATAAAAGTGTATATTGGTTTCAGTAAAAATGTATTCTTTCCAATGGATTCATGAGGCTTTCAGCAAGAATATATTGATTTCATTAAAATGTGCTGCTTGAGATAAACAAAAATTCAGTTAAAATGCATTGGTTTCTGTTAAAGCTCATTGACTGAAGTGAAGAACATTACACACTGGTTTTGGGCAGCCTTAGGGTTTTTTAAACAGTGAGTAGAGAAGTACGTATCAGTAATTGTGAAGGTAATTGAAAACAAAGTCTCTTCTGTAACATCTAAAGATATAAATATGCTAAATAAATTAGATTTTTATATCTCTATCCCTTTTGCATCTGTTGCTAAGCACAGAGATAAATATTCATACAGAAAATGTATGACATTCTTCATTCTGACGAATACCCTTCTAATCAGGTATGGGGTGTAGGCTGTAATATTTTTTGACCTGTTTAGTAATCATTTGTTTTCACACAACCCGTTTTTTACCAGTTTGCTTTACATTAAGTTCGGCATTTTCCTGCTTCATTGACAACAGGCTCTTTCTGCCTTTTCAGCATTGCCAGGCATTCAATGACAATGACATTTACATATATTAGGAAGCTCTGCTATTGCCAGTCTACTAAATTAGTAACAATATATTTGATTGCTGTGACATATTTTTTTTGAGATGGGTTGTACTTTTCAATATTTTTTAGTAACTTTACATTTTGCTTCCACTCATTTTGTACAGAAATGATCCCACTGACTTGATGAAACTATGAAATATGCCTGCATATAACTAAACAACCTTGTTACACACAGGAGACTGCTGTCCAGCTTTGGAGCATTATCCTTTCCCTACACAGATGTAGAATTTACATGCAAAATGTGTATAAGTATACTTGAAGTGTAAATAAAATGTATAAAGTTTCAGCTACTCAAAATTACTTCTGTAATTCAACAGAATAAAGTAGGAATGACCATACTGGGCTGAACGACTAATCTACCCAGTATGAGTCCTGCCTCCAAAGGCAGGCGGTGACAAATGCCTGGACACTGTTAGACCAGCCCCCAACAAGTCATGGATAAGAGACTTCCTGAGAAGAAGATGATGTTCTTCTTGTGATGTTTCTTTGTGGATTTTCTTCATCATTTTATACAACCTCTGCTGTAAAAACTGCACTCACAGCACCCAGTGGCAAGGAGTTCCACAGCTTATCTCCACCCCATGCAAAGAAGTCTCTTCTTTTTTGGATGTTGGCTTGAACTTGCCGCTTCTGGTTTTCACTTGTTGCTCGTGTCCTGCACTGGAAAAGATAACAAATAATAATTATCTTTTTTCCCCTGCTACTTACAGTTTTGCAGATCTCTGCCCCATATGGCTTTAGCTGTCCTTTTTCTAGGAAGAAGAGACCTATTTTTTTCAGTCGTTCCTCATAAGAAAGCTGTTTCATACCTCTGATTTTACTTGTTGACCTGCATTTTTTGGTTCTGCTACATCATTTTTAGTGATGTGAGGACCAGAACCACACATTGCACTCAAAATTCATTGGTGACATAGGTTTGTCTAGTATCTTAGCAAATTACCTTTCATTTTTTTCTTATGTAAATCCAGACTCATGCCTCTTGGAAAGAGATGAACCATCCTTTCAGTTTTCCAAATGTATTTTATTTTCAAATCCTTTCTCTCACACTGCTTCATAATGCTGTAATACTACTGTAAACATTTAGATTTTAAGTATCTCTTTTCAACTCTCTTGGTGGAGCCAGACAAATAAAATCTCATGCTGTGGTAAAAAAGTTTCAGCTGCCTCTCTGAAAGAGAATAGTTTTTGTCCTGTTCAAATCTGCTGTAGCAATATGATGGAACTGATCGTTTCACGAATCAATTCAGTTTATCAACACTTTTATGCATTGCTCTAACGTCAAGGGTCAGCAACCCACTCTGTAAGAAAGAGTATTTTGCCAGCCTTCTCAAAAGAAAGAGTCAATACTTGCTGCTCTTAATTCCCAAAACCCTGGTTTGGTACAAAGCTTCTGGAGACTGGAAAGCGTAATATATAACTTGCAAGAGAAAAATACTATACACGTGGATGATGCCAGAAGAGATTTCCCATGTGTTGGATCATGTGGGATCTGTGAAGACAGACTGAATTGACTGAATTGACAATATGAACATTATCAGCAGCAGAGCAAAAGCAGTGCCAGGAAAGGGCAGTGCTGAAGGGTGTAATTTCAAGCTCGGTTACTGACCGTCACTGGACCCCCTGCTTACTATGCCATCAGCTGTGCAGGGATCATCCCACTTATAAGCAATTCACAGTGCAAGTTTCACAAAAGCTTAGCTGCTGTCAGTGTTGACCTGCACAACTCTATGCTCCATTCTTTTCGTGATTATTTTATCTATTGATAAAATGTATTTATTATTATTTATTAATATATTATTTATATGTTGATCTAAACTGTTGTAATCTAAATACTTGTGGCTAAGCAACAAGCTACATCTTGTTGTAATACCAGGGCATACCTCTCTCTTTGTTTAAGAAAGTTAAAGCTTTCACCAGAACCTGGAGCTTTTCCCTATAAACAAAAGATGACATTCCAGTGCTTTATCGACTGGTCAGCTGAGCTGAAATTAAAGAACTGAAGTACAGAAATACACACAAGATACTTTCCCCATAAAAGCTATTTTTGCCAGGCTGATTAGCCCTCATTCCCAAATCTTTCTTAAAGTAATAGTCAGCCCACCTTGCCGATCAACCCAGAATGAATATTTCCTAGGCCATCAGATGCAATAAAACTCTCAGAGCAGCTTTCATTTACCAAAGTGTTTAAGTATATTTACAATTTGACTTTGACTGATAGTACCCTTGCGCTAGAACTTTGCTGTTTTCCTAAGAACTAAATGTCCTTAGACATTTTTTACTCTGCTTCTTATTGTTGAAGGGTATATAACACCAAATCAGCATGAGGATCTCCAAAATTGTTTGCATGGTGGGTGTTCATACAATTAGTGTAGCAGTGTCAGTACTTGATACTATCTCTCTGTAGATGTCTTTGAAACTAAAATTTCTATTTTACTGAGGTGAAATCATTATCAACTGTAAAATGGTGCTCTAAAATTGATAGAAGCAGTGGCTCCCAAAATAAGTTTAGATACAGCAAGTTGTAATCAAATCCACTTTAGTCTGCACAAAATTTTAAGCTACATGCTTTAATACATTATTTGCATGTTGTTTCATTACTTGGAAAGTTCATAGCTCTGTTTTTGTTGGTAGGATCTAAAGAATATACAACTTGGAAGAAGGGACTTGAAATTGAAAGTAAAATTTTGCAACCAAAACGATACCTTGTTCATGTTATTTTATGAAAGTCCTTCAGCAAGTAGACATAGCTGCTGGACAAGTGGAAGCATGGGAGCAACTTAAAATATCAAGTTCATTCAATTCTACAATTGTTTTTAAACATGAACTAGTTTGACATTTTTTAATTAGTTGTGCAATCTCCTAGAAGAAAAAAACCAGAAGATCTAAACAGCTGGTGGGCAGCTCAGTGGGGTGTAGCATTTGTAAACTAAGACATACATAGAAAGGATAGAAGATGAAATATAGCAATATATTCTTTCCTTGGACAGTGCTTTCAGTTTTCAGCATCCCAGCAAAATGGTCTTGTAGAAATAGGGAGATTCAATAATAATCTTTAAAGGACTGGAGGAAAAGGAATTCTTCAGAGAAAAAAAAGGATTAAACAGATACAGTAATTGAATAAAAGAAGCTGGAAAAAAGACAGAAGTTTAGAAGAGTAGGAGACACATTAAGGGTAGCCAGTCATGCATATTATATACCTCTTTGCTAACAATAAAAAATACAGTCAACCAAATTAAGGGAAACCTTTTATTTTTTTTTTTAAAAGCTCATTCTGGAAAATACACTTAATGAATCACAGTTAATCTTGTCAAATTCTGTGCCCTGAGACATGCTGAAGGAAATAGCATTGCATGACTCAAATCATAGGTATCAATAGAGCAAGCATGAACACAAATTTCCTTTTCACTACTTATGCAAGGCTATAAGCAGGAAAGGCTTCCTGTCCTGTGGTCTAGGGCCAACCACATCACTAACTGAAGAAGAGGGTTTCCTCTCATGGCATAGGCTCTCACAAAGGGTCAACTGCACAACATGTTTGCCCCACTCTTGCTCCCCTGCTGTGTGAAGCTTTCATATGACCGCTGCTGTGCACAAAGACACTGCAGTACAAGTTCATAGATCAAGCCTAGCACAGAATTTCCTTGTTCTTGCTAATTTTTATCAAAGAAAAATACGAGCACACAGATGTAAAAGAGCTTTATTATTAATTTTTAAAATATTCCCTAGAGGGGGGAGTTCTGTGTGCAGAACCCCACAGCAGAGAAATAAAAACAAGCTGAAACGTCACAGGGACATTAGGTGTCTTTAGCCTTGGAGAAAGCATGAAGTCCAGTTGTGGGGCACTGGCAGAAAAATCAAGCAAAAGTCACATTGCTTAGCACAGTGATGTATGGAAAAAATGAACTCTGTGTGCCAGAACAGAGTTTTGCATTCTAATGGCAGATACTGAGGGATAAGAAAAGTATGATAGAAAAGAGAATAATAATAATAATGTTAATAATAAATATAACAACAACAACAACAACAATAATAATGCTTACAGGCCCTTAAAAATACAAACAAAACCCCCTTTGTTAAGTGAGGAGCTGCAGTGAAGAGGGATTTTATTTCTTTATTGAATGATCACAGATTCTTTGTATTTACTGTAAGTGGTCTACTTATATTTCTCCCTGGCTACATTTAAACTTTTCCTTGTCTAGAGTCTTTGGACAGCTTTTATCTGAAGAAGTAAAACAGAATAACCCTTCTACTGCTGAGGGAATTCCTATACAGCAGTGAAATCATTAACCAGAATGCACTGTTACTCATTTCACACCTGGATGTCTTAAATGGAGGATGAATTAATTCATGTTTCTGCATCAACTTCTCCTCATACTTACATTTCAATGCTGCAAAAATATGAAGACTGAATACACTTACAGTCTCTATTATCCATTGGATGAATGACATATATTTGCCTCAGTGTGGTGGGTTGACTGTAGCTGGAGGCCAGGTGCCCACCAAAGCCACTCTGTCACTGCCCTCCTCAGCTGGACAGGGGAGAGAAAAATGTAATGAAAGGCTCATAGGTTGAGATAAGGACAGGGGGAGATGATTCAGCAATTACTGTCATGGGCAAAACAGACTCGACTTGGGGAAAATTACCAATCATCCAGAGCAGGGTAATGAGAAATAAAACCTAATTCTTAAAACACCTTCCCCCCACCCCTCCCTCTTTCCCAGCTCAACTCCACTCCTGTTTTTCTCTCCCTCCTCCCCTTCAGCAGCACAGGGGGATGGGAAATGGGGGCTGGGGTCAGTTTGCCATATATTGTCTCTACTGCTCCTTCCTCCTCAAGGGGAGGACTCCTCACTTGTCCCCTGCTCCAGCACTGGGTCCCTCCCATGGGAGACAGTCCTCCATGAACTCCTCCAGGGTGAGTCCCTCCCACGGGCTGCAGTTCTTCACAAACTGTTCCTGTGTCGGTCCCTTCCATGGGCTGCAGTCCTTCAGGAGCACCCTGCTCCAGCGTGGGTCCCCCACAAGGTCACAAGTCCTGCCAGAAAACCTGCTCCAGCATGGACTCCTCTCTCCATGGAGCCACAGGTCCTGCCAGGAGCCTGCTCCAGCGCGGGCTTCCCACAGGGTCACAGCTTCCTTCGGGCAACCACCTGCTCCAGTGTGGGGTCCTCCCCAGGCTGCAGGTGGAGATCTGCTCCCCCGTGGACCTCCCTGGGCTGCAGGGGGAAGCCTGCCTCACCGTGGGCTTCCCCACGGGCTGCAGGGGAATCTCTGCTGCAGTGCCTGGAGCATCTCCTCCCCCTCCTTCTTCACTGACCTTGGTGTCTGCAGGGCTGTTTCTCTCACATGTTCTCACTCCTCTCTCCTGGATGTTGTTCCACAGCAGTACCTCCCCCCTCCCCCCCCCCTTCTTAAACCTGTTCTTGCAGAGGTGCTACCACTGTCGCTGATGGGCTCAGCCTTGGCCAGCGGTGGGTCTGACTTGGAGCTGGCTGGCATTGGCTCTGTTGGACATGGGGAAGCTTCTGGCAGCTTCACACAGAAGGCACAACCCCTGTAGCCCCCTCCGCTACCAAAACCTTGCCACACAGACCCAATACACTCAGAAAAAAATAGTCTGAATTACAATTCCACTCTCTTAAATATCTCTCCCACAAGCCCCTAGATAGTGTTTCAAATTCTAGCAATTCATCTGAAAGAACAATTGCTTACTTGGATAAACTGTGGTAGACGACTGGTCTCTGTAGTATTCAGGCAAAAAGGGCATAAACAAGTTAAGAATGCCAGATAGTATTTATTGGAAAGTAAATATTACTTGTGTTTTTTTCCACTGAAAAAGAAGATGTTGTACTATTTTATGTTAAAAAGGTTTTTTTGGTGATTGTTGTTTCTCATGAAATAGTAAATCATATTATATATGGTATGATTTTTTCATCTAAAACACTACTCACACTCTAATATTATGAACAGCACATTTTAGCAAAGTTTTTGATACTGTTTCTCACAGTGTCCTTCTGAACAAAATGCCCAGCCTACAGCTAGATGTGTACACAATATGTCTGGTGAACAAGTGGCAGAAGGGTCAGGCTCAAAGAGTTGTAGTAAGTGGAGTAACATCTGGCTGGTGGCCAGTCACTAGTGGTATTCCCCAGGTCTCAATCTGAGGGCTGGTTCTCTTCAATGTTTTTATTAGTGACCTGGCCACAGGAGTTAGGTCATACTAAGCAAGTTTGCTGATGATACTAAATTTGGAGGGGTCCTTGATTGCCTAGAGGGTAGAGGGGCTTTACAGAGACATCTTGATAGATTAGAGCACTGGGCAATTACCAACCATATGAAGTTTAACAAGGACAAATGCTGAATCCTGCACCTGGGATGGTGTAATCCAGTGGATGTATGTGTAAATTGGGGGACAAGCTGCTTCAGTGCAGCCCTGCAGAAAGGGATCCAGGGGGTTTGGTTGATGGTAAGTTCAATGTGAGTCAACAATGTGCCCTGCAGCCAAAAGGGCCAGCCCTATCTGGGGGTGCATTAAGCACAGTATAGCTAATGGTCAAAAGAAGTGATTGTCCTGAGTGATACTCAGCATTGGTGCATCCTCACCTCAAGTATTGTGTGCCATTTAGGGCTCCACAATATAGGAAGGATATAGAAATACTAGAATATGTCCAAAGAAGGGCAACAGAGGTGGTGAAATGACTAAAGGGCAAGACTTATTCGGAATGGCTAAGGATACTTGGTTTGTTCAGTCTAGAAAAGAGGAGACTGAGAGGTGACCTTATTGCTGTGCACAACTTCCACATGAGGGGGAGCAGAAAGGGAGGTGCTGATCTCTTCTCTCTGGTGTCTGGTGATAGGATGTGAGGGAACAGCTTAAAGCTGTGTCAGGGGATGTTCAGACTGGACATTAGGAAAAAGTTCTTCACTGAGAGAGTAGTCAAGCACTGGAACAACTCCCCAGGGAAGGCATATTTATTGGATTTGTGTGGCGAGGTTTTGGTAGCAGGGGGGGTTACAGGGGTGGCTTCTGTAAGAAGCTGCTGGAAGCTTCCCCTGTGTCCAACAGAGCCCATACCAGCCGGCTCTGAGAGGGACCCGCTGCTGGCCAAGGCCGAGCCCATCAGTGATAGTGGTAGCATCTCTGTGATAACGTATTTAAGAAGGAAAAAAAGTTGCGGGACACTCAGAAACGGCAGCCAGAGAGAGGAGTGAGAACATGTAAAAGAAACAACCCTGCAGACCCCCAGGTCAGTGAAGAAGGAGGGGGAGGAGGTGCTCCAGGGGCTGGAGCAGAGATTCCCCTGAAGCCCGTAGGGAAGCCCATGGTGAGGCAGGCTGTCCCCCTGCAGCCCAGGGAGGTCCATGGGGGAGCAGATCTCCACCTGCAGCCCGGGCAGGACCCCGTGCCAGAGCAGGTGAGTGCCCAAAGGAGGCTGTGACCCCGTGGGAAGCCCATGCTGGAGCAGGATCTTGCCAGGACCTGCGGATCTGTGGAGGGAGGACCCCACAGAGGAGGTTTTCTGGCAGGACTTGTGACCCTGTGGGGGACTCATGCTGGAGCAGTGTGCTCCTGAAGGACTGCACACCGTGGAAGGGACCCACATGGGAACAGTTTGTGAAGAACTGCAGCCCATGGGAAAGACCCACATTGGAGAAGTTCATGGAGGACTGTCTCCCATGGGAGGGACCTCACCCTGGAGCAGAGGAAGAGTGTGATGACTCCTGCCCCTGAGGAGGATGAAGCGGCAGAGATAACGTGTGATGAACTGACCGTAAAACCCATTCCCCGTCTCCCTGTGCCACTGGAGGGGGTAGGTAGAGAATCCAGGAGTGAAGTTGTGCCTGGGAAGAAGGAAGGGGTGGAGGAAAGGTGTTTTGAGATTCTGTTTTATTTCTCATTACGCTACTCTGGTTGATTGGTAATAAATTGAGTTAATTTTCCCCAAGTTGAGTCTGTTTTGCCCGTGATGGTAATTGGTGAGTGATCTCTCCTGTCCTCATCTTGACCCACGAGCCCTTTGTTATATTTTCTCTCCCCTGTCCAGCTGAGGAGGGGGGAGTGATAGAACGGCTTTGGTGGGCACCTGGCGTCCAGCCAGGGTCAACCCACCACAGCATAATAGCCCCAAGCCTGTTGGTGTTCAATAAATATTTGGACAACGTTCTTAGATATATGATTTAACTTCTAGGTTGCTGTGGCATGGAGTCAGGAGTTGGACTTGATGATCCTCATGGTTCCCTTCCAGCTCAGGATATTCTATGGTTCTATGATTCTAAATTACCTGGAAATCAAGACTCTACTGCATATGGATCTTCTTTCTTCAAGCATATAATCATCACTGAGATTTACAAAAATCTCTGAAATAATTTGCAGCCTCATTTATCTTTCTCCAGCTACCCATTAATCTTTGGATGTGAATAAACACGTAGATTTCATCAACATTTCTGTGTTTTGAAGAGAGATCAGAGTTGTGAGATGCTGCTTAATGTCTTAAAAGGATTGATGTTCTGAAATATTGAATATCTGCTCTTAGAATATCTATCCATAGAACCTTATCTTATGAAAAGTGTCATGCTGGGTAGCCAAAAAGATTCACTCTTCCTTTTAATGTCAAAGAGTAACCTTTTTGTGTTGCACTGAAAAGCATGACTATTCGAGAACAAATAAAATAGGAAAGAAAAAAAAGTATAGCATAAAATGTTTATTTCTCTTATGATTTTTTAAAATTTTAAGTACTCCTTTTCATATGTATTTAATTTTGTAATATGGGAATTTTTCTTTAAAATGATAAAGTATTATGGTAAAATGGTTTTGCTACAACAGTTTTTTTCTGCCAAAAAATACTTTATGAGCATTTTTCTGATCAGTCCTAAACAAGTCTTTCATTTTGCATCATATAATGTCTGGTAGGGTTAATGAAATGAATTCTTCATGGATATTAAAAGGGCACAGCAAGGACATTTATTCTTCTGGCTGTTATATGGCTGCATAAAAATGAGTCTGTGTTCAGCTGCTGTTTTTATGGTTAGAGTGGACATAAAGAAGGGGAACGCAGGCTTAAAAGCATAGTTGTGCTCTTTGCGCTGTGTGCTGTCCACTGACCTGTGTTGACTCCTAGTATATATTACGCAACTCTAGTGCCACCCTGCTTTATGATTTGGTCTGATGGTCTCCCTGATGGGCTTGGGAAACAGAGACTCACCTGTTTAACACATTCTGCACCTTGCAACATCTGTTCTCATCTCTGTACCTCTACAGATCTCAGCTGTGGGGAAATGGTCACCAGCAGTCACCTCAGAATAACAGATTGGGGTCCCTGGTCAACAATTTCAGTAGTATTAGGTAATTCTGAACTAAAGTATTATGAAAGAATGTGTCTAGCGTTTTTTAAATAGGGATTATCTTTCAAATAGGAAATAAAAGCACAGCAATAAAAAGGCGAAAAATCCCATAAACCCCTGGATTGGACCCTGCTGCTGACTTTAAACTAACATATGCTGACTTTACACTCACATACAAAATGTATTAAAATATTAAGGTGGGATTAGGTGATACAAATAATAGGTCATGTTGGAAAAAGATTAAAGAGATTACAGGACATGTCTATTGATTTTTTCGGCTTAATAGCTGTGTTTGTAATTTAAAAGCCTTAACTGTGAGGTACAGGCATACGTAGAGGGTCTATTTGTCCATTTTTATCTTAGGCACGACAATGACCACTAAGGAAATCCTCATAATCTACATCTGAGTACTTTCTAAGATTTCTCAATACGTTTATTATGTTACAAAATTAAAATATCCATATATTTTAATTTAAAATTTAGTGTTTTCTAAGTAAGGAAAGAAATGATGCCAATCTTTTTTTCTTTCAAAAAGGTTGGTCAGCTAGGACATTGTGAGTCATTCCACATACATTTAACTAATAAGAGAAACATAAATGCCTCAGAAATCCAATGGAGTAATTTCTTTGTTCTGCTGAACTAACACTGTCAAGATGCTGAAAGCTGGATAGGTAAAATGAGATAATCAACAAATAATCTTCCTTATTCTTCTTTTATAAGATGAACTAAAGCCTTTTGTGCAGGTTAATTTCTACTTCATTTTTAAGAACACTTATTGCTAATAATTACCTCAAACCTGTTCAATTACCCACACCTTTCAAAAATCACTCTAGCACCTGTTTACTTTCTCAAACTTCCCCTCTTTCTCAGTTTCGTCAAGAGAGACCAAACACTGCACTACACACTTATTCCTGTCACTCAGAGGAGGAACACGTGGAGTAGAAAAGCCTAGATACTGAATTGCAGTGACAATCAATTTTATATTCCTGCCTCGGCACCCTGGCATGCAGTTGTGTTCACTGATCTGGTGCTCCAATTTTGTTTCTCCTTTGCCTGCCCACGATACCACCAGCTGGAACTAACACAACCAGCTGCTATGTGCAGCTCTGCTTTTGAATACAGGATGCACTAAGAAAATAAATGAAGTGACACTCTAAACTTTTTGGTCTATATAACCCAGAATGTGAAACCACAGCCATATCAATACATTCACCTATTATAACATTCAAGCTTTGCTGCCTCTCATCAGCCTCTGAACAGTCTATTTCCATGGCCATTCAAAAGGTTAAGAGCTGGGATATATTCAGTGATTTAAAATACTTATTAAGATCTAGGAACTCCGTTGAAGCTGCCGTGCTGCTTAACTGCTATAAACTATCACAGTGCGCTCTACAAACATTTCTTGTATTTCAGTGGTAACCCAACAAGACTTAACTAGTCATGGTAGTCTAAAAACAATTAACACCCATGCATTATTCTGTCTGAAGGGTCAATCTTTAAATCCCATAATACCTCTGTATTTAAAACTGCATTAAGGAATAAGCTTTATGGAATTTAGCAAATGTAGAATTAAGGCTGCATGGATGATTTTATTTTAGCCTGTAAACACAGGCATATGAAATCTTTTCACAAGACTGTACACTGGTTTTTGTATAAGACCCTATTTCAACAGGGAATAAATGGGGGAGGAGGTAATAGGCAGGTAAAATTGCAAGTTGGTTACCTAGTTGCCTTCAGTGCATGGGCTGCTCTCTTCAGCACATTCTGAGACTTTCTTGAGACCTTCTCCACAGCATATGCCTTTTGGTTGCCTTTTGATAGGTGGTTACTTCTCTACTTTCTGTCTTTGTGGGCCTGATCCAAAAGTACAGCACTTCCCAAGTGCATTCAGGAAAAGCGACTACAAAATGGGTTGTTCTGCATCTTACCTTACGTACACCACCAAATTCAGTGTGCTCTTTTCTCCTGATTATTCTACTCTTTCCACTTCATCCCAAGTGCTAGATACCCTCTTTACCATTGTCACTCCTTTTTATCATTCCGTCACTGCCCAATTTTGTATCTCTGATTTGTTTTCTTTGCTTCTGCCTTTTTAAAATTCCTTGTCCATTACCCTTGTAACAGCCCCATGATCTTATTCCAGTGCTTTTCACTAAGGCTCGTGTTTAGAGAACAAGGGAGACAGCAACCTGAACGTTCCTTCCTGCATTTGTGCTGCCCCTGGAAGCTGTAGAGATTCCTCTGTCAGAGAAGCTCTGATCAGTTCTTGTTGTCCTCAGGCAGGAAACTCTGAAGGGCTCCAAAGGAAAAATTAGTCAGGTTAACCCCTGAGGGCCGTCGAATGGAAATAATTTGAGGTAAACAAAATCTTCTAAAAATGTAACTGCCACACTGCCGAGCTTGTAGTAACTGTTCAGATAATGCTTTGTAGGACAATACACATCTCTGAAAGGATTCCATTGCTAGGCTGTCCGAGTCTGCAGCCTAAATGCGGAGGTGCTGGCAATTCTCTCTCTTTAATTTTTTTAGTGTGGGTAAAACATATTTTGCTTGTGATTCATTTTGAGAAATAGCCAAGTTGTTTAAGCCAAAAACCTGCTTTAATCTACTTTCAAGATCAATTAAAAATGTGTTCTCAGGCAAACACATAGCATGGAAAGCGTCTGCCTCGAGGAACTGAAATTTAGCAGAGTTATAAGCAACGGGAAAGAGGATTAAAAAATGGTGTATCTGAGGGTAACTGTAGAATCATTTCTGTGTATGGTATTACAGAACTCTGTCAGTGAGACAAAGTTAGTGTCAGTACAAAAGGCCTGACTGCACTTTCTGTCACCTGTAGTGAATTCAGCTCTCTCTCTCATATATGCATTTTGCAAGTTCAGTTAGATCTGGGAACTTGCACTAAACCCACTGCCTTCTGTGAAGTTTGCCTGGGTAAACTACATGTAAAGCCCAAGCAAAAAAATTTGTGCAGTAAGAACTTTAAATGCAAAGATTTTTGTCTCACAGGTTCTTGATTTCATCCAGTTCATGTATACAAATTAAGAATAATGCAGGAAATACCTGGCCAAAGTGCACTTCTCAACATGCTGATGTTTGATAGTCAGTCATTGCCACCAATCAAAGCATACTTTGTCCATGTTTTTGCCTGTGACTTGTCTTGGAGGTCGCTAACCTGTCCATGGGACATGTACATGAGGATATATCCCTTCTCTACTGACTGATGCAACAGTTTTTTATTGTTTTTAAAATTTGAGGCAAGATTTAAATGCCTCAACAATTCACAGATATGGAAAAAGAACTGTTGGAAAGGAATAGAAATATTCTGGTATTTTTTCAGAGGAAACAACTTTTTCTTAGCTGCTATCACTAGTACCTTAAACTCTGTAGTTTCCCACTTATAATTGTTCTCCTCAGGCAACTTGCATGAGGTTTACTCTTTTCAGTAACTCAAAGTGGAAATTTCTGTGGAAGAAGTTGACAGTAGCTTGAATAGTCATTTCCAGTGACAGAAACTGCAGCCTCTTACCAAGGCATAGACAGCAAAAGCTACTACTGTGAACTGCTGCTGCAGCAGCTTCAGAGTTTGAGAGAAATAATGGACTCATTTAAGAGCATATTATTATCTTCATATTATCTACATACCTTATCATGCCATTCAGTGTAAGCTGTGGAGAAAACATACAGCCTCTGTGATTCTGTACAGATGATGTTATTTCCATGTATTCCCTTAAAAAACTAGCCTCTGTTTCACTGTGTATGAAATGTATTTCTCCAGGTATTTTTTATTCAGATGATGAAATCTTTGGTCTTCTGTTTGTTGGAGCCACTGATGTAGGTCTATGTCAGTAACCTAAGCATTATCAGAGCAGAGCTTGAATATGGCTGGTATACAATAATCTGTGCCCCGGCACGGCTTTGACTCATGCCAATTAGCACCTTCCCTGGCATTGCAGAAATTGCTCTGGGGATAACTGATGTCAGGGATCATTCATGATAGTTTGAATAAGGTCAAACTATTTTGGGGGGGGGAAGAGAGTTTAGCTGCCCAAGCAAGTACCACTTGCCATCGAGGTCAGAGAAGAGGGGCTACTTTGGTTTACTGTCATAGATGCTGCTGGGGCAGAAGCTGAAGGCCAGCAGGAAGTATTGCTCTAACTTGATTATGAAGAGAAACACCAAAATATCTGTCAGAAATTGGTGGATTCAGAAGCAAGAATTCTTCATGCATTCCATAATTCAGCATTTGGTTCAAATCTCAAGAAATTCAAAAAATTAGACATGACTGTATTGCTTTAGGCTAACGGTGCAGCTAGCCTCATGCCGTGCCTTGGACAGTGACTGACAGTAGTAATGTAGGAAAGAGTGGAGGAACAGGGAAAGCAATGTGTGACTGAGGGACTGTCTGAGCCAGAACTGGGCATTCGAACATGACAGTCCTTCCAGCACAGATCCCCAGACACGTGTGACTCTTAGCAAGGTCGCCACTTGGTTTTAAATAGAATGTCCTACAAAAGTGTCGTGGTTTAACCCCAGCCAGCAACTAAGCACCACGCAGCCGCTCACTCACTCCCCCCCCATCCAGTGGGATGGGGGAGAAAATCAGGAAAAGAAGTAAAACTCCTGGGTTGAGATAAGAACGGTTTAATAGAACAGAAAAGAAGAAACTAATAATGATAATGATAACACTAATAAAATGACAACAGTAAGTAATAAAAGGATTGAAATGTACAAATGATGCACAGGGCAATTGCTCACCACCCGCCGACCGACACCCAGCCAGTCCCCGAGCGGCCAAAAAAATCACTGCCCCCCCCCCTTCCCAGTTCCTAAACTAGATGGGACGTCACATGGTATGGAATACACCGTTGGCCAGTTTGGGTCAGGTGCCCTGGCTGGGCATGAGAAGCTGAAAAATCCCCGACCATAGTCTAAACACTACTGAGCAACAACTGAAAACATCAGTGTTATCAACATTCTTCACATACTGAACTCAAAACATAGCACTGTACCAGCTACTAGGAAGACAGTTAACTCCATCCCGGCTGAAACCAGGACAAAAAGTCAAATCATAAAATCTTCTAAAATTTCTTCCAAAAGAAAACAAACAAATCAGCCAACCAAGAATTAATAAGTGAATTGCTTTCCTGTCATTAATGTACCTCAATGTACTTTAGAGAAAACCACCACAGTCCCCTAGACCCCTATTTAGGGTTTAAACCATAGGTATTCTCCTAGTAATTTGTGTAACTCCTTCTGCTACACTTAGAAACTGGACATCTACTTCTGCACTACCTGCATTTTTATTGCATACTGGATAACCTAGCTCATGCATAAACAACTTCATTCAAATTTAAGCAGGTCTGGAGCCATAGGATTTTCTTTTAATAATCCTAACACAAACTATAGATACTCAGGTCTCCTTTTTTCTGCTGGATTCAACCCATTTTCTGTTGCTTAGGCTATGTGATCTGTAGAGCAAATGAGAGGTGACTTCTTATCTACAAGAAAAAGCTGTCTGATAAATCACAAAGATGAATAATTTATATCACAGGAGCAGACAAAACAGCATTTCACACTGTTTTTCATGCAAAATGTCACATGAATTCCAAATGGGCCAAACAATTTGTGTGAGTTTGAGACTAAATTTGGTGCCAGAAGTGGAAAGAGAATGGGGGAGAAGTCTCAGCATTGCTGTGATTATAGTTTACTCAAGGAAAAGGATTTTGATCCAGCTATTCTTTTTTTCTATATTGACTTAAATAAAGAAATAAATTAAAACTACCAAAATCAATGCAAAGGAATAATTATAATACACGTTCAAACAGCATCAGTACTGCAAATAAGGCAGGATTTGTGTTGGTTTTTTTCCACACTAGGTTTCAGTTAAAGGAAAACTATGAGGTTATTATTGTGTTGTTTCATAATCAGACATTAAAAAGTCTTGCAACTGAAGAAATGTGATTGAACACTATTGTTGTTATTACTGCAGCCTCATTTTGCCAGTTTATTTCCATATAACCTCACAGAAGATGGCTTGAAGGCTCTTAGTAGGTGATGGAGCAGGTTTAGTACACAATGGACAGACACACGATATCTGTCTGACATAAAAGGAGTAGAAAGCAGCAGAACTAACATCCCTGGCAAACAGGAGCCCCACATCCTGTTAAAGCAACAGGGAGGGTGTAGACATACAACCAGAGTGGCCTCCAGTCCCTGCGGAGCATTGGTAAGGGTTAGTGGTTTGGGCTTCGTGTTGCATTAACCACAGTTAATAGAGTGCAGGTTGTCCCAGCCAGCACGGCCTGGAGTGTCTCATAACTACTTTATGAGCAGGCAATAAGATGGTGATTTTATGTATTTATATTGAATGTCCTTCTCTTTCCCTTTGTCTTTGACTTCCTTTTCATAGAATCATAGAGTGGTTTGGATTGGAAGGGACGTCTAAAGATCATCTAGTCCAACTGCCTTTCACTATATCTAGTGACCTTTCACTAGAACAGGTTGCTCAAAGCCCTGACTTTGAACACCTCCAATGATGGGGCATCCACAACTTCTATGTGCTAGCCACTCCGGTGTCTCACCATCCTCATTGTAAAAAATGTCTTCCTTATGTCCAGTCTAAATCTATCTTCCTTCAGTCTAAAAACCTTTGCCCCTTTTCCTGTAACTACAGGCCTCGCTAAAAAGTCTTTCTGCAACTTTCTTACAATCCCACTTTATATATTGAAAGGCCACAACTATTTTGTTGCAACAGTTCTTTCTGTTTGAATTCATATAAGATGACTTAAATCCAAATTATGTGCCTAATCTTGAAGACTTTACACAGTTGAAATCCAGTAAGGACTTGAAAAATGAAGTCAGCCATTCACTTTCATAGCTTTCAGCAGCCATAATTTTTGTGCATGGTATGATACATTCCTTTGCAAAGTGAGAATGCTGTCTAATATTTGATTAAACTCTGCTGTCAACTTGTAAATGATGCGAAAGTGTTGCCTCGGGGATTTAGGAAAAACAGCCTGTGGGAATTCTGTTCTTCTCAAATACTCAGGTTCTGCTTGGAAATATGTAAATATTTTAACATATAACTGTGGCTCTTGCACAAGTATAAGATACAGAAAAACCAAAATCATATGACATTAAATAAAATAAAGGTTATACAGATCACCTTGAAATTGTTAGTTTGTCACGATATTTAAAATACTTATTTTAGTTCAATTTAGCAGTGTCTCAAAGAAATTAAACCTTGTAAAAAGCTCAAGTATGAACTGTTTTTTCTACTCTTCATCAGTAGAGAGCGCTGTTAGACAGCAACAGCTCGCAAAACCCTGTCAAGCCAAAAATGCACTGAAACACTGTCTGCAGTTAGCGGTACAGCACCGTGGGTAATGAGAGAGTCAACTCCAAAAGGAGAGAAAAAGCAAGATTAGACTTTGCATCATGTTTTAAAAAAGTACGAATGCATTTTTTTCAGAAGATAATATTATAGACGTAACATTAGTAATTATGAATTCAGACACCTAAACATTGTCTCTTCACATACACTTCCACCAAGGGAAGAGACAAAAACTGTTCACGAAGAGGTGCTTAGAACAAATCCGCTGCATGTGATGAAGTTGTATGCTCGTCCATATCAAGATGTTATCTGAAGATTAATAAGACCGAGTGAAATTAATTAAATTACAGTGGCAAAGGGAATTAAATGAAAGTACGAAATGCATGGTGCACAGTAGTCATTACCTGCCGTATCTTCTGCTGGGTGGTGCTCCATGCCGCTTAATTGATTCTCTGGGAGTTGAGGGAAAACTTGCCATCATTTATCCTACAGTTTTCATATGAAGAATGGTAAGGCTATTTGGGCTAGTCAAGTCAATGAGAAATGCCAATTCTCATTGATATGAATAACCAAACTCATTATCGGGGTTTGGCAACCGAACTACATCCAGTCACCTTCAGGCAACAATTTAGTCTTGATATTTTATAAACTTTTCCTGTTGTACACACATTTTATTTAAGTATAAATGCATCTCCAATTTATACTAAACTATAGTTTGAACCAAACCTACCAAATGCTAGATACTAGCTTTCCCCCCCTCCTAAGTACATCACTAATAACATGATTGTGTATTCATATGGGATAAATAGGCACACAACAGTGTTCTCTCTATATAAGGAGATTTCTTATTTCAAAAAGCAGAACTATCACAAATCAGACTGAGGCTTTTGGATGCCTCTTATCACAGCTGTTGATGAACTACCAGAATAATACAATGTGGAATTAATGTTTGAGTAAGTGATAGCCAATCCCCAGAGTCTGGGTTGACTTAGATCCTCCCTAAGAGTACAGTACAAATACCACATGCAAAAATCTACCTAATGAGAAATAGTTTCTCAATAGTTAAATATAATTAAGTACAAAAATCAACATTTTCAACCTTTCCTTCCCTCTCTCATCTGTGTTCTTAAGCATTTTATGCAATATGATTAGACAGATGTGCAAACAAGAGTATCCGAAGATGTGAGGAAAAAGATTAATCACTTGCTCCAACTCTTGTTTAAATCAAGGAAAAAGCTTGCAGCATCTGGAGTGTTGTAAGTTCCAGTTCCCCCAAATAATTGGAAGTTTCAGAGAAAAAAAAAAAAATTTAAAAGGAGTTTAGGCAGAAATTTTTCCTTGTGGTGACTTATTTCCCAGCTGCTTACTGCAAAGTACCTCCTTTGAGCTATCTTTTATTAGGCATTGCCAGATAAAGTAGGACAGTATAATCTATTAGCATATTGGTCCAACTAGTATGGCATTGACTACATTCTGATGTTAATTTTAAACACTTTGAGGCTTTAGCACTTTGAGGCTAGCTTTCAGTCCCAAGTCTGTCTTGCCAGCAGAAGAATGATCCATCTGCTCCGCACACATCCCTGCTCGACATCTGCCTGACAGGGCTTACGGCACAGGACAGAACCTCACCACATTCATGGTCTTGGCATTTGAACAGCATACTCAATGCTTCTGTTTTTCAGCTAGGAGGGGATAGCACATAATAAGTCTGTTTGTATGTGCTGGGCACTCAGATATGGATTCAGGGCTGCTCAGGTCATTGGTGGTGGAATGAAGATCCCAGCAGAGCTTGACCCCAGATTCCGTTCAAAGGTCTCTGGTGGTATTCTGGCAAAAGCCGTGAGTGAAGCAGTCAGAGCGTGTAGATTAATCTATGCGAAACCATGCTGCAGACAATGGAACTATCATCATAAAATCCTCCACAGATATTTCAAAGAGATTTTTTCCATACTTTGTGCACAATACACCACTTGTTTAATTCACATAAGGGAACTTCTTGTATGTACATTTGAAAAGCCTTTTACAATTGCCCGAGCTATAGAAAACCAATTAAAAAAGCTGTCTTTTATCATCAGGACATGGTATTTGTACAGCATCCAAGAGGAAATGACCCTACCAGAAGGGTATGGTCCCATCACCTGTGTAACACAATGGTGTTCTTGTGGAAGCTGTTTATACGAGACCAAATTTCAAAGCTGATTCCCTGAGAAGGCAATTGCAATCTTTGAAAATCTCAATAAACATCTTTTCTTAATTCTAGAGTTTTCATCCCATTCTGCCCACAAACCTAAGGAGCAGATCCCTCCTCAAGGACCTGCTCTAACTACATTCCTCAACCTTGAACGACTGCTGCCCTTCTCATCTTCCGCTGCCCAGTACGAGGTGCCTGCCATAGAGGTGAAAGATTGCGACCTTTCAGTCACCATTTCACACAGTTCTGCAGAGGCGTAAATCAGCTACACAGGGTTTGGTGACAGAGTATCGTCAGCCTGGGTTTTAAAATTTTCCATCAGTTGAGCCAGCCTGCCTCCCTGACCTTGCATTTCTTTCTCCCTCCTCTTCCTGCAGAGCGCCTGATTCTTCGCTCTCCCTGCCCGCAGTCTTGCCACTGTTGGTGCCAGAGCCTTCCCAACTGCTGCTTCTGCCGTCTGGAACAGCCTTCCCATGTCTCACTGCTTCATTGCCCCTCTGTCTCTGTTCAAATCTCTATCCTTTCTTCCTCATCTATTACTGCACCATTTTTTCTCTTTCCCTCTCCTGTTACTTAATTTTTAACTCTGTAATGACCCTTGGGCTCCAGCTTGCATAAAATATGCTAAAATAAGAAAAAGCTTGTTCAATAACACTTGATACTCATTCTGATAATTTTAGAATCTGAAAAAAAGAAAATAAATGGGAAAGAAATAGAGGTTAGGCTGTAAATAGAAAAGCAATAAGAACAAATTCCATGACCACAATAGTACTCATTTTAAAGGGATTTCACTTATTTGAGGGGCAGCCAGAAGCAGGGATCTCCAACCTTTCTGAACATCTGTGGTGTGCTAAATCCAACTCACTCTCTGTTCTGCCAGGTTCGGGTAATTTCTGGTAGCACATAGTTCTCCCTTAGCCCAGGCCAATGCTTGGAGCGGCAGGTTTCCTAGCAGCTACCTGACATTTATATACCTCGGCTGCTCTTCTTTGCCAGGATTCAGGATTCCTGTACCTGACCTGCATGACAGAGAACCAAAGCTCCCGAATACGCAGTCCATTGCACTTCGAATAGCACTAAAGCAGTGCAGAAAATGTTCTGGTGGAGTTCTGTTCCTGCATTACAGTGCAGAAGACAATATTCTGAGGCAGAAGATTGTGATTATATCGAAGCCTCTCTGCAACTAATATAAAAATATGATGGTTTGCTTTTTTTCACAACGCCCATATCTGAATGTGTTAAAGCCATGTATTGATTATGTGGCTCATTTTATGCTTCATTTCATCAAAAGCACCTGACAAAGTGTGTTCCTCTAATTATGTAGGTAACTGGAATTTACTGCCCGAGAGCCCTGAGTATCAACCACCCCAGAATTTTCCATGAGGAAAGGCTTAGAAACAGTTTACAAAACTGTATATGGCACAGAATACAAGATGTTCCACTACTTTTACAACATCTGGATGTGGGATGCCGTGAAACATACAGGCACCTCCTATGGTTCTCATATGGTCTGTAATGGGACAGGAGTACTTTGCAGTATGCGTTGTGGTCCCTGTGCCTCCCTGATTGTCTGGATGAGGTGACGTGCCTCAGCTATCCTCTGGCACCCACTCCTGTACGTTCATACAAATCTTTGGATGAAAATCTGGTGTGTACCATGGTCCTACCCAGTAAGGGAGTATGTGTCCCAGATCCCACACCATAATCTAATTTTTGCCTCCAGTATGCACAATGAGAAAATTCATTTTTTCAAAAATTATTCCTAATTTCACATTCACCACAAATATGTGACATATTTCATTAGCATAGATATGTATAAAAGTTCTACCACCCCCAGTGTTCCAGTGTGGGTTCAGTTACAGCAAACAGTTTTTTTGTGTTTTTTGACAAGTAAAGGATTTGAACAAAGTTCTGATACTTAAAGAGCAGATGCCAACTTATGCCTACATTTTTTCTGATCAAATTTACGTGCTGTCTAGGCCACTATCATGGTTGCAAACATGAATCCAGTATTTGCTCCTAATATTTGCTCCTAAAATGACTACACGTCATTGGTAATTTGCATGAATCTTTAGAAAATGCATGTGCATGTGTATACGCAAATTGCACAGATGAGTTAGGATTCTTTTCATAAAATGTCACCATGTGTACCCTAAAACAGATGTTAAATTCTAACTTGGGGACAAGTTATGCTTAAAATGTCCCACAGATCACCTAGTCACACAGAAGTGAAAAAATCCACTAATGTGGAAAATAAAAGTTAAACTTCTCTCATGAATGAAAAGTGGCAATAATTTTTTTTATTGACACTGTACGATTATTAGTTAGTTCATTTGGTAATACAGTGGAGAATGGAGAAAAATGGAATCAGGTTGTAGCTGACTTGGCTACATGGCTGACTTTGCTAATGATGATGTAACAGCAAGTAACTATGGTGTAAGAAAGGAATCTCTAATGCAGACGCATTGTCAGTCTATGTAGGAGCCTGATGAGTCATGGTGGCCCACTCAGGTTTAAATCTTTAAGTATCCTGAGCTGTTATGCAGGGCTCAAGCAGAGAAGCAGCAGGGAGGCCATTTCTGTGATGCTGGGAGACATCTGGGAGGAAGCCAAGAAGAAAACTGCAGGCTGCTCAAGCGAGACTTTCAGAGGACACAGAGAATGCAGAAAACAAAGGGGGAAAAGAAAATACCATTATTCATAAGTAGTTCAGAACAGATGAGACATAATAACATCTCACAGGTGATTTGGTACTACATACTAACATAGGTCAGATTGAATCTGATGGTGACATATTAAATGTATCATACTTAACAGTCACTAGGAATGGAGCACGTCTTTCTGCCTTTCACTGTAGTCTCTTAATGATGTGTATATGTTTATATAGTCAGCCTCGTTTCTTAAACCTATATGCTCATCTCTCTCTTCTGTACATTCAAGATGTGAGACAACTGGCTGAGAATCATTCAGCACTGTGCCACATTCACTGACTCACTGTGGCTCAGTGACATCTGCAAATCTATGACACTAACGCAAAAATTTAGCAAAGCAATACAAAGTAATAGATTGTTGAAGAAAATGAGCTTGTTTAATACTGCCTTACTCAATGTCAGTGCCTAGGACATAAAAGGATTTTTCAGAGAATCAAGCTTCAGTCTTTTTAAGTGTGTGTGCAAAAAAGCATGCAGCAGGCTCTGCAGTTAACACTTTTGTTTTTGAATGTTTGTTGGTGACGTTCAGCTGTGCCACTCTTTGTGTGCTTGCACTTGCTCTCAGAGCCTACTTTTCAACTGATTGCACTTGTCTTGCTGAAAGGGCCCCAGAATGAATTATTTTGGCTCTATGAATAGCATAGCTCTAGAGTTTTCTAGCTTTCAAGAGAGTAGTTAGCTTAAAAGAGATAACCAGACCTACAAAGGTGGTAGTAAAACAACAGGACATTTCAGGAGGCAGTTTAATTTCAACCTCTGTAAGGGGATACAGACCATGATGTAGACAGATATTTGCTAGAAAATGAACTACGTTCTTTTTTTTAAAAAAAAGTAAATATCAGTGAATATCTATCAGATGGAAATATTTTCAGCCACCTTCACAGCCCAGGCTAGACTGGAAAGACCACAGCACAAAATTCTATAGCTCATTTGCTTGATGCTCCCAGTATCATCTTAATGTCACTATCAAGTCACTAACTGTACAAAACATTACCCAAGTAATTCAGTCCTGAATTTTCAAATGAAAGGTTGTTGGTTTTTTTTTGTTTGGGGTTGGTTTTGGTTTTTGTTTTTGAAGTGATTTGATTCAGGAGTCTGGCTTATGAATGATGGCATATAACTACACAAACAAATTAGCACAAAGGAAGTTAATGTGTGGATTTTTAGCTTGTTAAATGCCACATGATATATATTCATTTGCATAATTTTATCCCACAATACACAAAACAGTTTATCCCTTGCTTAACATGGGGTACTCTACCTTGCAATTTATTTTTCAGAAAGATCAAGCAACAGCAGTTGTTTTGAGTAGCTGATTTTGTGAAAACATACACCCACAATTTGTGCTAAAGGGCCACTCTGCAGCAGGCAGTGATTTCACTGATTTTTAACAACCTTTTGCTCCTGTCACTTTAGTGAGTTGTACATTTCTGAAAATTTTAGCTTGTTCTATTTTAAAAGTTAATTGACCTGATTTTTTCTTGCCTTAAAAGAAAATGTTTCTCATCTGTTAGTTAAATATGGGGTTGTATTCTATTTTTATCGTTATTAGGCTGGATGTCTAAAAAGTTTTCAGTTCAGATCTTTCACAGCTAAGCAAGTAACAAAACCCTTTTGGTTCTTTGATGGCAACAAAATTCTTCAGTCTAATTAGAGAGCTCCATATTCAATATGAAGAATGAAATGGAGGATAACCTGAAATCTGATTTTGTTTCATCACAGAGATGTAATTTACCAACATGTAATAGAGATTCAAAAGAAGAAGAAAAGGTTTTCACTACAAGCATTCTGTATAAATGAGACAGTTATCTACACGGAGTTCAAACTGTACAGACAAGTTGGCCTTATACAGTAATTGTGACCTTCAGCACCCTCCATCTGCTACAGTGTAAATTAGAAACCATCAACCAAAGGATCCAACTTTCCGCTGATGAGATAATTTAGATATCTTCAGTTCTAAACATTTATTCTGCGGTCCATGGTTCTGTCTAATTAATTGGTATCAAGGAAAAAAATCACAGGCATGATAGATGCTTCTTTCCCATCTCTGTTGCTGCACTATGACAGCTCATTACAAAATGGGGAAATTGTAACACCTCAATGAATGGGAAGAAGTCAATAAAACTGGATGGAACCAGGGGCATGGAGGCAGAAATGTAGGTGCTTAGTATACACAGAGGGTGCCAGGCAACATCTCCAAAACCAAATAAAAAATTTTGAGTGCCTTTGTCCTGAGGAATCTCAAGAAAAAGTCTTTCATTTCTTTGGGAAAAGTTTAACAGATGTACATTATCTCTTACAGATACTTTTTCAAAGTCAGAACACAAATCAGTTCCATATTGGTGGTGTTTAGGGACAGCAATGGGGCTGTGCAAATTCAGACATGATAAATATCCCTAGCTCCCTCCCACGTTTCATTTCTTCTCAAGAAAAGTACCTCATTGCAGCTCAATATTGTAATGTGGTATGTAGAGAGATCAGATGTAGCGTGAGCTACTGAAAAAGGTATGAGCATAATACTGGGATGTTTTTGTCCCCTAACTGCTGAGAACAGTTACATCACAATTGCTTTTTCAGATTTGGTCCCCAGAAGTTTAAAGGTTTGGCAAAAGAAAGTTGGGATGAAAGTACCCAACTTTCTGGCCCATCACCGTGTACACAGAGGTTATTAGTACAATGCTTTAAATAACATTTACTTACATCACTGTGATGTCCTGACATACACTGAGGGCTCTGGACAGAAAATATCAAAAGAGAAATCCAGATGGCATAGCTGATTTAATGGGATATAAAGCCAAGTGCAAGCCTTTCTTGCAGTATTTTGTCCTTTAAATAAAGAAAACAAACAAACCCCCAGTTAAGTCTGCTTTTAAGAGACTTATTCTCAGTAAGTAAAGAAACACTATACCAAACAAGTGACAGTAATCAAAGCATTGCAAAAGAAGCATCCGGAACTACTGTGGAACATACTGAAAGGGAAAAACCAAACATATTGGGAGAGGCTGTTTTAGCAGAACAGATGCCCACTTGTTCAATAAATTGCCTTGGTTTGTATGTTTGTTTGTTTTAAAAGAGAATTTAAATTTCTGAGAGAGAGTTACATTTAAAAACCACTCATCATGAATAATGGAGGAAATGTTCCCATTGCACAGTTCCAGAGTAATGATAAACTTCCATACATGAAATTCACAATGTAGTAAAGTTAATGTGGGCTTTAAAAGGATGATTTTGAGTACTGAGACAGTGCTGAGGAGTTCTGTTTTGTCAAACATTTGTTTGGGTGTAAGTAATTATCTGCTCCACTAATTCCCTAGTCATGTATAGAGAATTTCTTTTTCTTAGATGTGTGAGACCACCTATTCACTTACTGAAGAAGTGCATATAAAGAAACAGATTGCTTGGTTTGGAATAACAATTAAAAAATTGCTATTATTTCAGTGTGCATTTTACTTGAGTAAAAGTACCTGATATTTGTTATTCTGTAGGGAAATGTTGGCAAGTAAAGACAACAGAGCTTGAAGACTCAATTGCATTATCGGTGTAATTGCAATGTCAGTTGTTCTCAACAACATATGGTGGGGTTTTTCTTCAATAAAAAAGTCTATGAAACTTAATCCATTTCTGTGATTTAGTTATTACATCAGATTATAAATCAGAATTAATGTGAACAACATACTTAATATCACTGCTTATAAATTTGAAGTGGCAATTCAGAATTAAAACATTGCTTGGTAGGCTAGATCTGTGAATGCCTCTTTAGCTCACATTTGGTAATTTGGATTACAGAACATAATCAGCACTTTAATCATTTATTGGAATTACTCAATAATGAAAAAGGCATGAAGAGGGAAGGGGTGTATTATCAACCTATATTAAGCAAAAGCAGTAATGTAATTGCATTGATCCACTAACTTTTTATTTTCTACTAGGATAAATACATTCTCTTTTATTAATTCTCTGTGCCAAAACTTATTAGTATGACTTTCATCCTCACTGTTTAATGTCATTGGTTGTGAAAGATGTGAACAGTGACACTTTCCATATAGCAATAGTTAACTATCTAACTGACCATTACCACCATTTTATGTTCCCTATTCCACATGATCTACTTCGTTGGCATTAATGTAAAATGCTGCAATAAATTAAATGTTATAGTCAGAACCATACCCAGTTCTTCACTACTGGTTTGAAATGAAGTATCAAAGTCACACTTGGTACACATCTTGTCATTTACAGTAGTACACAGCCACATAAAGCCCTCACGAATTATTGCTAACAAACAACTCCATTTTGTTGCCAAATCTTTTGAATCCAAAGTTCCGGTTCTTCAAGGTCTGCAAGTATCGCCAAAAGAGAAAGGAGTCACTGGAAAATAAATCACTGGAAAATAAATCACTGGAATAAGAAATAAATTTGGATTTCAGAACCTCAGAGAGTTGGAATATTTAGGATCATGACATTAATTGGTCCAGTATAAAACTTCAGCCTACAGAATTCAGAATGTCTCCAAATATTTGGGGGGATTAGTGTCTAATTTACAAATAATTCCACCTCAGGAAGCACTGATGTGTGTAAGCTGATGTGCTTAATATGAAGTCTCATTTTAGAAACTGCCAACTAATGAAAACATTATAGTACCACTGATTAAGACAGAAGTCTGTGAAAAAGCCTTTACTCAAAATATAGTAACTCCTTCACCATTTCAGATGGCAATCTAATTAGACACTTCCATATGCAGTAGTATAAATTTAACCTGAACCTGAAAACTAGGCACATGCGACATCTGTGTTAATTATACTCTGACAATTATTCAGTTAGTAAACAGAAGCAAGCAAATTAGTTAAGAAAAAGCATGACAAGAATTGCATTTAGTGAAAGTCACTGCAAATAAAATATTTTAAATCAGATGTAAGTGTATAACATATTGTAAATATGTCATGTGAGATAGATTACAAAGTAATTTTAGTGTCATAATTGGATACTTAGATTATATCAAACATCTCATAAACTGGAAAGCAAATTTTTTAAAAGGATTGTAACTATAGTTGATTACATAGCTGATATAAGTCACCAAATTATTTTTATTTCCCAGTTTCTTATCAATGTATTTTAATCATAGTATAAAAAGTAAATCAAAGAGATGGTAGAGTTCACATATTTCTGTTAATATGAATTTCATGCTTAATGAGAAATAAGACTGAACCTATGACCTTTTGTCACCTAATTTCACAAGCCTGGGCAACGCTGTATATTTAATTTTAAACAAACAAACAAACAAATCCCATCACCCAATCAATCAGCTACCCAACCCAGATGATATGATACATATCTTGCATTTTAAGCTATGTCAAAATATAAAATGGAAATCAACATTTGAAGACCATTTTGTTGGAACTTTCCCAACATATTGGAAAAACTAAACATGTTAGCAGGGAGGAGTTATGCCAACAGGAGAAAAACTTTATCTGTTCATGGTTTCAGAGTGATGGTTTCAGATGATAAAACTTCATGTTCAAAAAACCCTAGAAAATGGTTTAAGGAAAAGTCTTAGCCCTAATAGAACCAATACACATTTATAGCCATTACAGAGATGGTATAGGCATTACAGAGATGGTGTAGTCTTTATAAAGGTGGCATGTAGGAGCCAGGGAAAGACTGAGGATGTGCCATGCATGTGAAACTTTCAGAGAATTCAGCTGCCAAAATTTGGCCATTATGTACTGTACATAAACAAATAGTAATCCGGAGGCTTGTAACCTGTCCAAATCTGGGTGAATTTTTATGCAGTGAATTCCTTGCCAAACATGAAGCCTTTCAAAACACAGCATCCTGGACTTCTTCAACATAAATGCTTGCAATCATTCATTTTAAAAATTGATCAAAATGCAATGTTTCACTTGTATATTATTCACAGCAGTAGCTGGACTGCTTTAGCACAAATACAAAACAAACAATAAAACCAACCAGAAATCAGTCTGAAGCTGACGCCCACTGCTGAAAAATTCATCCAAAGCAATAAAGCCTTTCAGAAGTGTCAGACAACTACATCTTTAAGTGGTGCTCAAAACAGTGCTTATAAAACTGATCTGGTTATGGGGCTACTTGCTGAATACAATAGCAGTTTTAGCTGAGAATACACCAGAGAAGCACTTCCGGGAAATCTGTGACTTTCTCAGGCCTTTTTTGTGGAGTTTCAGGCTACATCAACATTTTGGTCAGATGGAAAAATGCCAGTTCAGCCCCTTGTCACACTCAGTGGATGCCTCTGAATTATGCTAACTGTAATGACCATTATTAAGCCTGGAGAAGACTGTTTTGGATGAGTCAAAGACAGAACCTGGCTCCTGCTAATGAGAGACAAGTAAGCTTTACAGACTTTAAAAAATCTGAGTGGAACAAGAATAAATAAGCAATAAATCCTTGCAAATAATTTACTTAATACTTTCATCTGATGCCAACAACACTGGATAAAGATTTTGTTGGTGGCCCTGAGCATACCTGAGCAGCTGGGACAGCCATCAGGAAAGCTTAAGAAGGTGAACAGAGCAGCTTGCCCATACACAGAAGTTTGGGCAGAAGCTGATGTAGGAAAGTGAGAAAGGAAATAGAGGGACTTGGTTCATCCATCCCCAAAATGACTCTTCAAACCGGGTGGAGATGTAGGCTTTACTTGACTCTGCCTATGTACAGACTGAGGATGAGGCACGTGCTTAGGAATGACTGGGAGTCCAGATTGCTCCGTCACAAGGGACCTGGCTGGAGCATTTCACAGCTCGCCTCTGGACAGCACACATGCATCCTTCCTTTGGAAACCAAAGAAAGGCAGGAGTAGGTGCCTGCCAAGGTCTTGCTTTGGTCCAGGAAATGGATGCACCTACTGGCGTGCTCAGAGAGGCTCTGGTGTGTAACAGGAGTGAAATGGTTGAGAACCACTATAGGACACACTTGGAAATGAATCTGTTTTGCACAGCCTGAGAACATGATGAGAAATTTGGAGCTGAGTGCATTTCCAAGTGAAATCTAATTTTCTTTGAATGAGCGCACTCTTTGAGAAATGAGCCCTTATTTATGCAAATTGGTTTTAAATGAGAATATTTAACGAAAGGATTTGATCCCCATATAATGAAAGCTCTTATAAATGTGCACCTAGACAGCACAGGCAGCCTTACTGCCTATTCAGGCACTTATTCTAAAGGTTTCTTTTTTACTCTTTGACAAAGTTTAGACTACATGTTTCTAATTAGAATGAAAAATAGTTAGATGAAGGATATTTTCAACTCAACTATTCTTCAGCTGTCCTTATAAATCTAAGAAGGGGTTACCAGACTGACAGGTGGCAGCATGGCCCAGTGGATGTTAAATTGCTTAGAAACATTTTGGGCTTTTCATGTTTTAAAAGAAAGAAAAGGTTCCAACCTTTCTTTGTTTATATGTCACTCAGAAATGGTTGGTTGTAAAAGTTCTGACCTTGTTCTGCACCTAATACTCCAAGGGAGCTATTGCATAGGGCATATTTGAATAGATTTGGTTAAGAAAATACAAAAATTAAATTTTGATCTCTTAATATTCAATTATGCTCAAACTATGCTGAAGGAAATTTCAAGGAGGTTGTAAGTTCTTTTGGCATGCTAATGTAACAGATGCGAAAGCATGAATTAACAGCTACAATGGAGAGCTGCCGGCAGGTACTGATTTGTAAGCTGATCCGAACCCTTGAAGGTAATTGAGGAGTCACTTAGAAATGACTTCACACTGAAAGTAGAAGGACCTTTTTCTACCCATAATTCTGTCTTAAAATTTCTCAGAGCCCTATCTTTGGTTGGAAACTGCTGCTGCCAAAAGAATCATTTTTCTAAAAATATTTCCAAGCTGTTCCTGACTCCACGACTGCTTTGTGGTGACCCAAGGGAGGGAAGGTGCAGAGATTGGAACAAGTGCCTGAAAATGGAGATGCTTCCTTTGTTGACAGTTTAGGCTGGCTTCTGCTACTTTAGAGTTATTGTAAAACTAGACAGTGTTTAGGGATTTTGCCAGTTTCTCTCTGTTTAGCACCACTGAACATCTTGCCATGAGAACTTTAGGCTACTCTTCAAAGCTAGCCCCAAATAACTCATTGTTTTGTCACAGAATCACAGAACAGTTGAGGTTGGAAGGGACTTCTGGAGGTCATCTTGTTCAAACCACTGCTCAAGCAGGGTCACTCAACGCTGGTTGCCCAGGAGCATGTCCAGATGGCTTTTGAATATCTCCAGTGTGAGAGACTCCACAACTTCCCTGGGCAACCTGTGCCAGTGCTTGGTCACCCTCACAGTGAAAAAGTGTTTCCTGGTGTTCAGAGGCTACCTCCTGTGTTTCAGCGTGTGCTCATTGCCTCTGGTCCTGTCACTAGGCACCACTGAAAAGAGCCTGGCTCCATCCCCTTTGCATCTCCCTTCAGGTATTTATGTATTTTTATTCATCTTGCTGAACAATCTTGTCAGGTATTTGTCTTGCTGAACCATCTTTGGTGGTACAGTTAAAGCTGAACCCTGTGACCATCTCTGCTGTTCTGGTCTTGGTGTGCCCCTAGGACATGATGAGAGACTTCTCACAGCCTTGATCTGTTCACCACAAAGCTGTTTTATCATGAGTATAGACTACTCTCTTGATACTTGCTACCCTGCAATTGAAGACTCCTGACTGACAGTGCTGGAACTGAGCTAATGTATGACTAAAGAGGTCAGATATCCCTGGAAGACAGAAGACATTGATCTTGAATAAGTGCCAGCTCTGTACAGGTATTCTTGTGGACCAAATCCTAAAAGCAGAATAAAGAGAGAGATAGCGTGCTTCAATTTGGTTAGACATGCTGCATTTTATGAACCAAGGAGTTATTCACAGGCAAATAAATAACACTGGAGTCCGTTTGTTCCTTGTGATAGGAATGAGGAGAGATATTGATGGCTGGAAGCTACTGGAGAAGCCATTTCACATAATCTCAGACATAAAATCCTTCAACTCATTAGACTAATCTGATTTTCAAAGGTTCTTATCTTTTCCCTACTCCTTCCTATTCTGTTCAAGCCCACAATGCAAATCTCTTTGATTTACCTAGGAGGATAGTCCAGCCTTCACAGTGTCCTTCCTAAAATTTCTTATCCTCAAACTCAACTTCTTTCTAGAGATGGGAATGTGAAGAAAGGAACAGAATAACTCGTTTCAGTGATAGTAAAAACTACTTTACTAATCCCATCTTCCTTTCATTGAATCCAGAATGTCATTCCTTGCCTCTAGCTTGTGTTCCTGCAGAAAACTTCAGACTATCACCATCAAAAATGAAATCCTGGTAACATACTCTACGATCCTCTTTTAGCACCGTTATCTGTCACTGCTGACAATATGTTTTCTTCCTACTTGCTGGTAACCATCCTCATCTCCTCCCTCTGGTTCAGCTCTCCACCTTGCTACCTTTGTACCCAACATGTGATATCTTCTTTTCCTGCATTCATTTCCCACTTCCCTCTTAGTCCATCAGTTGTTACTTTGATTACCTCTCTCGCTCGCCAGTGTGCACAGCTTTCTACATCTCAAAGTGCAATTTTTATCTGCTGCTGCAGTATCAGATAAAAGCAGGAATGAGGTAAGCAGCTGAGCTGCTGTATACCTTCACTAAATCACCCATGTACTTAATTTTCCATCCTTGAAATATCAGAAGGATATGAACTGGAGCTGAAGTGCCACCCAGACTTCCATGGCAACCTCTAATAATTTTAATTGCTTTTACTTTGTTTTGCGTTGGACGTTGAAGGACTTTGCTATTTTTTTTAAGCAGCAGAAGAGAGAGAGACGGATTTTGTTATTTATTTTTCTAATACAATCCAGCACAAGAAATCGAAGGAGAAACAATGATTTATGCCAAGCCTTAAACTCTTGAAAACATGGGTTTACAATGAAAACACTAACAGATGCTTAGTGGTAAAAAGCAGAGGAGTGGTTGCCATGGTATCAGATGGCAGGGAAGGTAGCTGACTTTTTAAACTCTCTGGCAACGTACATGTAGAAACCAACAAGTGGACAGCAATGCTGGCAGCCGTTTGTCTCCGCACAGCACTCTGAAGGTCTGCAGGGAGGCTACTGCCGTGACTCAGCCCTACTGCACTGGAAATTAGGATTGCCAGGTGTTTGGCAACAAGGAGAGGCAAGGTGGGGTAGGAAGATGAATGGCGAACAAATGTCTGGATTTCTTGCAGTTTACGTATATGCTATTCTAAGGGACAAAGTCCTGACCCCTCCTACCCCCCCGCCCAGTACTAAGGAAAGCAGGAGGATGGTTTATACTTTCTGACAGGTAGACAAAATAAGTTACCCTCTACCCAGCAGAATCATAATGTTAATGCAGCCAGCAAGACAGCAGCTGAGCGAGGGGCTAGAAGTCTTCTTCACATTAAGTTCTCTTTATAAAGCATCTCTATAATAATTGTCTTTCACTAGAAAAAGGGTGTATCATTAAAATGATCATTTAATGGCATTTTGAGAGCAAACTACATCCAGAATAGCTAAAAGCCTGGTGGGTAGGGTATTGCTATGGGATGTGGGAAACACATCTCTCTGAAAGTGGGCAGAGCAGGAACTTGAAATCTCTCTTTCACATCTCGGCAGTGTGCCTTTTCCCAGGGGCTTGAGGGTCAGCCTCTCCTACCACTGCTGTAGTATGAAGTGTGTTTTCAAAATTTCAGCTGCTTTATATTGACCCCTCCTGTTAAGGAATGTATCCCTGTAGGACACCCAAAATAATTCATGTGGGAGATATAGCGTGAGATGATGAAATTTCACTCGAATGAAAGCAACCTTATTAAAAGCAAGTGTGGGTTTTATGTGGCAAGAAGTTTTGGTATAACAAGATATGGAAACTTCATTAAATCCAGATAGTAGAAAAGGTCAGTTGTTACTCACTCAGTTCTTGGGACTAGAAATTGAAAACTTGAGCACAGCCTTTTTGGTAACACTGTGTTATTTCTCCTTCTCGGAGGAGTAGGTAAATGGAGATATTAAGAAAACACTAGGAACCTCAAAAATACTTTCATTCAAGAGAAGATTCTTACCAAATCTGATTTGATCCTTGCTGGTACAGCTCCTGAAAGAGCCACACTTTGACAGCTGATATTCACATGGTGTTCTAGGTAGGAATTACTCTCAGTGCTTAATAAAAAACGCTGAAATCTCATACTTGAAAAATGGCTTTCCTAGTAAGGTGAATATCACCAGAATACAAACTTCAAAATGCATGAGTATTGCATGATACTGTGCTGGAAATCCAAGTCTCAGAGCCCAGAACATATCTACTTCTATAAAGTTGGAATTCATGAGTTAACTTTACACAGAAAATACTTATTCATACAACTATACTTTTCTTTTTCTAAGCAGCTCAGAAGAATTCTGCCATTTCCTACACGCATATGGAATGCACTACAAAAATTACCAAGAAATTCTAAATGATTATGTCTTTTATCTGTCTATAGATGCCAATTCATATTTGTTTATCAATTCGTTTTAAAAAAAAGAAAGAAATGGCATAGAATCTAATTTATATTCTATAAAACCCAACTGGTTTCATGTAATTGCATTCTATATAGGAGCTTTATTAAACACCAGTAACAGAGTTATGAAGTGGAAAATAGATCCATCTTTTGTTAGAACCAATATTTGACCCAGGTCTTGGCCTCTGATGTAGAATATTCAACAGTAATCTTATTTTCCCATATTAATTTTCTTTTCATAGAGATTCCACTGTTGGCCTGCAATTTCTTTTTTAATTAGTTTCTTGGCATGTATGAGGGTAAAACTTCCTTAATTTTATGCAGGATATTTCTGCACACATTTCTCCAAAAGTCTTTTTTTTCCTCTGCCTGGTTTTAAATTATAACTCTCAACCATGACTAGTTCTTCTAGTCAGTAGCTGGCAAAACCTGTGTTTATGCTCATAATATTTCAGTTTGTCTTCATGTTTAGTTCTTTTTTATCCACATAGGCAGTATAAAGCTGTCAGACCTGCTCACATTCTGTAGAGATCTGGGTGGAAGTTCATTAGACTTACATATAATATCAGGGCCAAATATAAGAGAGAATTTTAAAGAAGCCATGAAGAGGAGAAGCTAGCATGTGGCAGACAAACCACTATATCCTTGTTCCAGCTCACCAAGGCCCTAGTATTGCCAGACCCATCTGAGTGGTAGTGGAACAGTATCTTCCAACACTCAGCAGTCAAAACATTTGTGCCAAAACCCAACAAAATCCTTGTATTCACAAGCCATCCTTTTTAACATCCTTCTTGTGTGTCTACCACAAGCAAATGAAGAATGTTTACTATTTTTTATCCTCCCATTTTCATTATTTTTGTCTTACCCTTTCTCCCACAAAAATCCAATAATGTCCATGGAAGAATGAGACTCTCTAAGCAGAAGGAACATGTCAGCTCTTACAAGAAAGAAAACAAAATAAAATGGTGAAATGATATGATGTATACAACAAGGGAACTCATAATCTTGTTTTTATCATGTTCTCCCTCTTTCATTACAGTAATGGATCTCTTCCAGAATTGCAGTAGATCACTTTCAATTCAGTTCTTCATGGATCAGAGTACATATGTGTATGTAAGGTTTCATGACTGGAGTGTCAGACTGTCAGTCTTCGCGAGACTGAGGATGACAGTTTTTAGCCATGCAGAAAACTGTTTTTATTTGCCTTTTCTGAGAACTTAGTGGTTTTGCAATATATTGGGGTGACATGCACTTTATTTACCATGCTTAATTCCCCCCTTCATCCTCTCCTCTATGCCCAGTGTTAATTATACTTTTCCAGAACTTCTACGAACAGTTGCCAAAAAGCTCCTACAGAACTCATGCCTGTGAATCTGCAGCAGGACAGCAAATGATCAGAATGCAGAATTGTTAGCTGGGGAAAAAATTAGGGCTTCTTTAGCAAACCCTGGGCCCCTGAGACCAGAGAGAAAATCTGGAGCAAGGAACACCTACCCTCAGTGGAGGAAGACCATGTCAGGGAGCATTCAAAGAAACTGGTCCAACTGGATGTACATAAATTCATGGTTGCAGCCAGGAGTGCTGAGAGGGCTGGCTGATGTCATTGAGGGGCCTCTCTCTGTTATCTTTGAAAGGTAACGGCAATTGGGAGAGGTTCTTGAAGACTGGAAGGGAGCAGATCTCTCTCCTATCTTCAAGAAGGGTAAGAAGAAGGATTGGGGGAATTACAGGCCAATCAGCCTCACATCCATCTCTGGGAAAATGATGGAGGTCCTCCTAGAAACCATTTCCAAGCATGTGAAGGGCAGGAAAGTGTTTAGGAATAGTCAGGATGGATTTACACAGGGGAAATCATGCTTAACCAACCTGATAGCCTTCTACAATGAGGTGACTGAGTTGGTAGACAAGGTTTATGTGTGGTTTATCTTGACTTTAGTAAGGCTTTTGACAGTGTCTTACATAGCATCATCATTGACAAACTGACAAAGCACGGATTGGATAAGTGGACAATGAGGTAGATTGAAAACTGGCTGAACAGCTGGGGCCCAGAGGGTTGTGATCAGTGGCACAAAGTCCAGTTGGAGGAAATTCACTGATGGTGTACCACAGGGGTCAATACTGGAGGCAATCCTTTTTAACATCTTTGTTAATGACCTGGGTGATGGAACAGAATGCACCCTCAGCACATTTGCAGATGATACAAAACTGGGAGGAGTGGTTGATACACCAGAGGGATGTGCTGTCATCCAGAGGGACCTGGATAGTCTAGAGAATTGAGGTCAGAAGAATCACATGAAGTTCAAAAAGGGAAGAACAATCTCATGCAACAGTATACGGTTAGGGCCCAGCCGACTGGAAAGCAGCTCTTCAGAAAAGGACATTGGGGTCCTGGTGGACACCAAGTTGAACATGAGCAATGCACCCTCGCAGAAAAGAAGGCCTATGATATTCTGGGCTGCATTAGGGAGAGCATTGCCAGCAGGTCAGGGGAGGTGATCCTTCCTCTCTACTCAGCGCTGATGAAGCCACACCTGGAGTACTGTGTCCAGTTCTGGGCTCCCCAGTACAAGAAAGATATGGATTTACTGGAACAAGTCCAGCATAGGGCCACAAAGATGATAAAGGGACAGGCACATTTTCCTATGAGGAGAGGCTGAGAGATCTGGGACTGTTCAGCATGGAGAAGAGAAGACTCAGGGGGACCTTATCACTGAATATAAATATCTGATGGGAGGGAATGAAGAAAGAGGTGCCAGACCGTTCTCAGTAGTGCAAATTGACTGTGCCCAAGAGGTAATGGGCACAAATTAAAAATCAGGAAATTCAATCAGCACAATAAAACTCCTTTTTTTGGCTGTGAGGGTGGTCAAACACCGGCACTGGTTGCCCAGAGATGTCGTGGAGTCTCCATCTGTGGAGATATTTAAAACCTGACGGGATGTGATCCTGAGCAACCTGCTCTAGCTGACCTTGTTGGAGCAGATGGGTTGGACTACATCTCCTAGTCGAAAAGGGGAAGGACCAAAAAGTCTCTTCCAACCTAAGTGAACTTGTGATTGTCAGATTTATTAGGATTGCCGTCTGTACTCTTTCAAAGTCTGCTAAAAGCTTATGAAAAAAAGAAAAAAAACCCCATGAATTCTACCAGTGACCAAAATATGGTCCCAAAACTTCAAAGCAGAAATTCCTAAAGTTTTCCTCCCAGGGAGGAACTCAATGGGAAGTGTATCAGAACCTGCCTGTGCCATCAAGCTCCTTTGTACATATGGCAATTCCTTCTAATTTTGCAGGTTGTATCTGACTGTCAAAATTGCGTGACAACATAGGAATGCTTTTACTCACTTCCTCCTTGCATTTTCAAGGTCTTTCTGATATAGCACATAATTGCAGTACTCCACGGTATATTCTAGCCCCAAAGCTAGGCCAACTATATCTTTTCTTTCTCTGCTAAAGGTCTGTCTTGAACTGCTCTTGAAAACTTCAAATGACAGAGACTGCATGACATCCCCCAAATAATATTTTTCTACTCTTCATGAAACTTACTATTAGAATTTTTTTTAACTAGTATTTGACTAAATTTTTTTTTGCATATTTTCCCCATTTATTTAATGCTGGAGAATATATTATTTGCTTACTTTTCCAAAGGTCATTTATATGTTTGAAGGCTTAGCATGTTCATTCCTTAGTCTTTTAGGCTAACTTACAGCAATTCTTGCACTTTTTCCTCATAAGTAATTTTTTCTCAATGTCTGATCATTCCTGTTGCTTTACTCTGGACTTTCTTTGGTTGGTCCTGAATACTCTACCCAAACTAAATATATAACTCCATCAGACACACTATGAATTCTGAATGCAGCATAAACAATTATTCCGGGTGTCTCATGGACTAAAATCTTGTCTATAAAACCTAGAATGATGTATATCTATGTTGTGCAAAAGCGGGCACATTCTTGTTTCAGTGCTGTATACTGCACATGTTCTTTTTCAATATGACCTGTATTTTCCAGACTGTTTCTACTGTTTGTGAAGATCACTTATGTTACATTTGCATCCATTCCTCTAGCATACTGGTGGGCTCTCCATTCTCCATGTTTAATCACTGTGTTTACTATGTTATGGTCACACTTGTTATGAAAACATTCAGCCTATTCTCATGAAACAGCCCTTGAGCTACTGATAATTGCATCATCAGTATTTTTATCCAACTATTTTGGCGCACATGTTCCAATAGTTCAGACTTGCGTGGTTTTGCCTGGCTTTCTTAACACAGTGGTTTGCAAAATGGTATGTAGGGTCTCCTTGAAGATAAGCATATCAGATTTAATGTGTCATGTCCTTGAGGTTCTTCCAGCCCTGCCTGTTCTTGCCTAACCCTGGGGCTTCCCCGCCATGTCCGCGGTCCAAGACCCCATGTCAGCCCCCTGTGGCTGTCAGCTCCTTCCCCAGTGACACCGCAGCAGGGCCGGTCTCCAGCCCCCCACAGCCCTGCCCTGCCCGGCCATGGGCCCCACCGAGCTGGGCCTACTCACGGCCCACCTCCCTTCCTGGCCTCCGCCCATCACCTCATCCCCAGGGAGGTGCCCGCTGCCCCGGGCTGGGGCTGCCCGGGTGCCCCCGGCCTCCCTGCTCCTGGCTGGGGCGCTGGGACGGGCCCTGGCTGCCAGGCCCTGCCCTGAGGGAGACCTGGGGAGACCCCCATGGCCCCTGGGCCCATGGAGCCACTGGCTCTCACAGGGCCTTGATGTGATGCTCTTTTTCTCCCTCTTTAAAGACTGGCACTTATTTGACATCTCTCAGCTTCCCAGTGCTAGTTCTTAAAGACAATGGTAATGGTTCTGACATTGCCTCAGGTAAATTTTTTAAGTACCTAGGAGTGAATCTTATCAGACAGAGCTGATTGGAAAACATTTAACTTGGCATTCCTTAACATTTTCTTTCTGGTTTTTGTTTGTTTGTTTTTCTGTTTGTTTGTTGTTTTTTTTTTAAATGATATTTTATCCTTTGCTGGTAGTTAACTATCTTCAAGCGAAATTTTTTAATGAAGACTATCACTAAAAGGCAGTAGACTTTTTGATCGCTGTCATCTTTTCTGGTCCTTGTGTCATCTGTCAAAGGATTTCCACCTCTTCTGAGTCATAGTAGCTCAACACCAGCCAGAGAGAAAAGGGCAAAAGTCTCTTAAAACCAAATAGAGGATCTCATGAGCAGGCATTATAGAATGAGGGGATGCATCTGAATTGCTGTTTCATAAAAGTATATAGATGATGACTTACTTCTGCTATCTTCTCTGACATCAGTCCTCCTTTTTCCCTATCCTGTGTCTACTACTTGAAGACAGATACCAATGCCTAGTTTTTATTTTTAAATTCTTTTTCAATTGTTCAGAATCTGCTGATTCACACATAATATATCACTGGCAACTCATAGTATACATAAAGGCTTCTATGAACTGATTCAGTACTCAGCTGTCTCTGCAATCAAGTCAAAGTTTGATGCAAAGTAACTTTTTTTATGTTTAATTGTATGAAGAGCTCCAGGACGGTCTGACCACCACAGAGAGGAGGATGGTACCATGAAAGCAGGAAGCACCGATACTGACATGAATTATATGGATTCCCTAAGAAAAGTACAGAACAATCTCTGGTCATTTATTATGTAAAAAGAATACTATGTAATTGAAATAATATCCACATTTCAGAGTCAGACTGAGATCTCTTTCAATTATTTGAGACTCAAGTATAATCCCTGGATTGTAAATGAGTCTTTTCAACTTCTTGAGGAGGCTGCCTAGAATTTCACATAAGTAAAACAAGTAAAAAGAACAGTTTTGAATTATCTTAAAGCTTTAGAGATTATTTTTCACCAAATATAGCTAAAACACATATATTTCATAAGGTGCTGTGGCCAAATACTAAAAACTCTCATTAACATTCTGTATTTCAAAGCCTTATGTGTTTGCAATGTAAGCAATTAAAACATGTTTAAATAACTTTAATGTTAGGACAGAAACCAGTGAAAACAAAAGATTCCAAAGACAAAGCAGGCCCTTTCTTTTGTCTTTAATTTATTTCTTTCTTCTTTTAAATACAACCTTAGCTCATTAAAATGATTAATACAAGCTAGGCATATGGCATTATTTGCGACTCATAGCCTTCTCATGTCAATGAAGAGATGTGCATTAGCTTCAGTAGACTTAAGGTCAGAGTCTGTATACCATATAAACTTTTTGAAGACATATCTCCTTGTATACACCAAGTCTATTCTCACAGACTTTCTGTCAGTTAGCAGGTGTGGCTTTACAAGGATAATTATAAAGCCATATACAGGTATTTCCATTAGTTTTGGCCAGTCATGTGTGCACTTGTACATCACATGGTGGAGTGTAGCCTTCTAGATTTAGTTTGGGGCTGTATCTGCTACAGGTTCCCTGTGTAAATTAGCTTATGTAGCACTTATCAAAACATTGCTCAGGATAAAATAGGGGGACAGTGGTTTATGGTACTTTAAGCAATGTTTTTTTCTTCAGGAAACATTTATTGCCCATTTTAAGGAGTAGTCTTGGCTTCCACCAAAGCAGCTGTTTTAATTCCTAAGAAGTATGTTCAATCCTGTCTATCAAGGGGAAAGATGTGACAATATGTGGCTTTAGGAAATTAAGGTAAAGGAGCAAATCAGAGACACTCCAAAAAGGTTTTAGAGCAGAAGTGTTACAAATGGAGAAGAAATGGTCTACAGTTGGTCCATGGTAAGTCACTCTTCTTCAATAATCCTATTTTTTCTGTTTGGACTATGTTTCCCATCCTTTTAAACACCTTAAAAAGACAAAACATTCTCAATTCAAGATTTCAATTTTGGTTTTGAGGACTTGAAAAGTTGTCCTTGTCCAAAACTCAGCTGCCTGACATGTTCCCTGCCTGCATTCTGCCCAATTTACCATCCTGTTTCCCCTTGGTCTCATAACTATCTGTTGATTATTTTTTCTTTGTCAAAATGTTATGTGAAGAAGACAGACTGTCTTCATTTAAATAGTTTTGCATTAAAAAAAATCAATCCTGCTTTGAGATGCAACCTTCTTCTGATCATCTGGTGTGCACTTGCTGTCTTGCTTCTCTAAATTAAAGTTCTCTTGCTTAAATGTTCTTTCAAAAAAAAAAAAAAAAGAAAGAAATTGAGCCAATGACATTAAAATATGTATTTTGGTAACTTTTTAAATTAGTGTTTCCAGATAGACATTTCATTTGCTGAAGATTTACAGGGGCATTATGAAACCATAATTGTGTAATAATTAGACAGTACTATAAACTAAATAAATATCAACTGATTATTAAAAACATTCATTGTAATAATAGTGGTTAATCCTCTTGAATGTGTTTTTAATAATAGTTTTATATTTAATGTAGGATGAATGACTTATTAAAAGTAAATTTTATATGTTTTATGTTCTCCATGTTTGGCATTAGGCCATTAGCACTAATGGGATTTGAATGGTATTGAGTTCAGGATAGCCCCCAAGTACAAATGTGGGAACCTTAATTAAGTTTTTATTAAAATCTTCAATTAAATGCAATGCTAGATTATTAAGATATTTTTGCATATTGTTTAATGTCAGTTATTAAACATTTTCACAGGCTTCAGAAAATGGTCTCAGAGCAAGCTGATAGCTAAAATTTATTTGAAAAATGTTGATGATCAATTTTCTCATCTTGTGGGCAAAATTGGGTTTTAATGGAAATTTTCTAGCTAGCTGTGATGCTGAGCTGGAACAGAACTTAATGAATAGGTTAGTAAGTAACAGGCTTAACTTGCAGAGGGGAAATTTCATGTTGAGAATAAGGAAGAACTTTCTGGCCCCAAGTGGAATGAGGTACCAAAGTGGCATAGACTGCAGTGCAAGCTGCACAGCAAAGCAAGCTACTTTGTGCTGTGTATTTGTAATAACTGGCTGAGGAACAGTGGGACAATGAACTGCTGAGGTCTAAACTAGTAAACCAAATTGATTTGTGCTGATGTCACTGAGCAAGTTACCATCTTACTGTTTCTGCCTCATTCTTTATGCAATGTGGATGATACTGACTGTCCTTACATTACTAAGGAGGTGAATTAGTATTATTAAACTCTTTGAAAGAGTGAACTTAGACTGTTTAACTCACAGATGAAGAAGAATCCTTTTTATGCTTCTGTATCAGATGTCCAAACGGAGGGGAATCAGCTGTGCAGAGGCAAAGGACACACTCCCCTCTATTACAGACCACAACAGAGGCAATGGAAAAGAAAATAAACTCAAACACAAAATGCTGTTACTCAGAGCAGTTAAGTCAGAATAACAGATATTATATTACTGTATCACTAAACTAAACCAAAGAAACAACTACCTACTTGAATTAAGAGGAAGGCAAGTAGGTGATGGATTACAGTATTATTTCTCTGAGGTACAAATATTCCACTTTTATCAAGGCTGTTTGGGGAAGCTCAAGTTAGCTTTATATAAATGTGGCAAGATAAAAGGGTTGAACCCTACAAATGCCTTCCCTTACTGAGTTCAGATAATGTCCCTATGGTATATCTTTCATATTTTTCCTAAACAAATATGTTTTTAAATAAAAGTTGATACTAATATGAACTACCTGTTTTAATGAAATGGTAAGCACACACTATTTATTTTCATTAACTAAGAGTGCTTCAGAACATCATTATTTTTCACAAATTACAAAGATGTTCAGCAGCCACATCTATTTATCTATTTATACCATACTCATTAACATGATATCTGATTTTCTTAGATTCTTCAAAGCAGTTTCCAAGCAGTGGCCACTACTGAGAGTGAGTTCAGGGAGTGCTGTATGTTGAATGACTCAACTCCAAAAAGCCAGTAGTCCCCATAGCTACATGGGCAAAAGACTGCTACTGCACTGAGAATTCCTTTCTCTTTTCCCAGTGTCAATCACAGTGCAAAGGCAGTATTTCAGCTGCTTTGCACAGTGCAATATTTAACTGTTAGAGTTTTTCCTCTGTTCCAGTTTCCAGGATGCTTGCAAGCAAGCAGCAGAGAATCCAGCTTTAGGTCTGAATCTGTATGTCTTCGTTTCAGCTGGGACAGAGTTAATTTTCTTCTTAGTAGCTGGTACAGTGCTGTGTTTTGGATTTAGTGTGAGAATAATGTTGATAACACACTGTCATTTTAGTTGTTGCTAAGTAGCTTTTCCTAAGTTCAGGATTTTTCAGTTTCCCATGCTCTGCCAGCAAGGAGGTGCACAAGAAGCTGGCAGGGAGCATGGCCAGGACAGCTGATCCGAACTACCCAAAGGGATAATCCATGCCATAGAACATCATGCTCAGTATATAAACTGGGGGGAGTTGGCTGGGAGGGGCTGATTGCTGCTTGGGGACTGGCTGGGCATTGGTCAGTGGGTGGTGAGCAACTGCATTGTGCATCACTTGTCTTTTCTTGTTGTTTTATTTTATTTTATTTTAATTTATTTTATTTTGTTTTATTTATTCATTTTCATTACTATTATTATATTTATTATTATTATTGTTGGTATTACATTTTATTTTGCTTTAGTTATTAAATCATTCTTCTCTCAACCCACAAGTTTTACTTTTTTTTCCAATTCTTTTTCCCATCCCACTGGAGGGGAGGGGGGGAGTGAGCAAGCAGCTGCGTGGTGTCTAGCTGCTGGCTGGGCTTAAACCACAACACTGTACATGCCCTTAAAATTTCTCAGTGAATAAGTGGAAATGTCTCACTACAGCATTTAAAATTGTCCTTTTGAGAATTCAAATGATTTGAAATGTTACCATCTTACAGCTTAGGGACAAGTGTGTCCTGCAGCCTAGATGCCAGAGAAGACAATGGCAATGAAAATAGCTGCAGTCTGGTGTTGGAGGGGGAGACTGCAGGTACTGTCTCAGTTGCAAGTAAAGTCTGCAAACACATTTTGTGGAATTAAGAAAGTCAAACTAGACTCCATCTTACAGGCCAAGATGCCCTTCTGTTTTAAAGAAAAAATCACAGAAAGAATGAAAAAAGAACTCTGAACTATCCTGAGTCCCTAATGAGAAAGTTAGAAGACTGTGCTGAAAGATTATGACCATAAAATATGAGATGACACTGTGGTTTGAAATAGAAAATAAAGAAAGCCCATATTATATTCCAGAAAAACACAATGATTTGAAGAATGGAGTTGTTAAGAGATGGTATTTTAATTTTTTTTTTCTTTTTTCTAATGTTAGCAAGTAGGAGAGGTAGGAGCTGGCAAAAAACTATCTATAAAAGGATGTAATGCATAAATTAGTTGCATTTCAGTGACATATGCAGTGGTACATACATGGCCCTACCTGTGCTGTTCTGACAGGCATGATGCTCACTCAGAAAGAGTCACTTTTTCTTCTTACAGATGACAGGAGAGCTAAGGATTCAGGAAAAGAAACAGAGTTTTAGAGTTTTAGAAAATGTGCCTGGCAAACAGAGAACTCAAGAGATCAGCTTGTCCATAAACCTGTCCCCCAAAGTGTTAATATCTATGACAGATGTTTATCTAGATTGAACTTAAAGGCTCCATAATATGCCAGGCTTCACTGTCCTTTTTATTAGAGACTTTTTTCTAGTGACTAACCCCATCTTTCTTGCTGAAATTTAAATCCATTACCTCTTATTCTATTCAGCATTGACATTGCGAAAAGATTAATGCTCCCTCTTCTCAAATACCTGTGTCTGAAAACCATTAACATGTTCTCCCATTAGCCTTTTCTTCTTTAGTCTAAACAATCCTAGAAGCTTTTCTCATAGACTGTGATTTTTTTTTTTTTAAGATTATTCTAACCCTCTGGACTGTATCTCAACTGAGGACACAAGGAAACAAAAGGAAGTTGAAGGATTACCTTAGACAACTTGCAAACCAAATGTCCTTCTAATATGGTGTGGGGTTTTTTGTTTGGTTGTTGGGTTTTTTTTGAAAAAGCATGACATTGTTAAATCATGTTCTGCTCATCTTCTATATTAACTTATTTGGTAAATTGGAAAGTGTGCCACAAAGATGAAATGATACTACATCATGTAAGGAATCCATGTCAAATCTGGAAATGAAGCAATGATCACTTTTGTTGTTCCATCTCTTAAACCCAAGATTCCCTCAACAGATTCAAAATGTAGTAACATAAGTGTTTAAATGGCTATTCTATATCAAAAGTCTATAGAATAAATAGAATTAAATAACCATACTGAGACAAAGGGAGAGAGTGTGACTAATTGGAACATCCTTCTTTCCTTTAGGATTTGAAATAATCCTCAGTAGTGTTGTACTCTTTGGGGAAAAAGTGGACCCCTGCATTTTAAGTGAAAAGAATAAATTAAAGGCAGCTTTCAATCCAATTTTAAGGGAGCTATCCCAATGGGGTAAAAATGTGATGAAGAAAATTAAATGCAAGAGGGAAATTACAGTGGAATATTAAAATAGGGAAACAGAGAATTAATAATGAGAAAAAAAATTAACCGAGATATTTCTTCTGTGGTATTCACGTAGGTTTTATTTCTTCTGTGGTATTCACTTAGGTTTTTCCCTATTGATCACATCTTACAAGTACTTTTAGCTCCACCATGTCATGCATTAGGTGAAAGAAAAGCTTGGGACATGTTATTACTACTTGCAACATCTGGTCCCTAACATGTTCTTCTTTGATCAACAGTATGTCATGTGTTATAGAGAAGCAGATTGCATAGTTCATCCTTACTGAACCTTCACCCTTAGGACATCATGTGAAAGGCAAACTCCATCTGCCTCAGAGAAACCAAAAATAATCTGAAATGTAGAAATTCACCATAGTCATGACAAGAATTAATATTAAAAGAAGACTTAGAAATAAAGTCTTGCCACTTTTGTAAAAGCAGATCAGGCTTCTTTTTTGTAGATGATGGTCTGAAAATTTTCCTCCATGTTGCATCACTTTGCCTCCTATTTTTTGCAAGTTGTTGATGAAGTGCATGAGTTATAGCATGACCTGGAGCCAGGCGTAACATGCAGCAGGTACTGCATAATCTTGTTTCTGTGATTAGGTGGCCCCTCAATTACATACAAGTCAATCAACACTTCTAGCGCAGCTCCAAAACTGGAAGACAGGTTTCCTCTCTCTCTTTTCTCTGCTCAAAATTAATTCAGAAGGTTTTATCTCAGAGTTGCAGAGGAAATCCAGAGATAGGAGCAGCCCTGGGGTGAACAGAAGCCCTGATGCCTCTCTGCTTGCTGTGTCAGGCCACACGGCAGGGGTGTGCGTGTCCCTCCGCAAGTCACAGGGTGCCTCCTTAGTCCAGGCACAAGCCAGGGAGAGAGAAAGCCTGGGGGTGTCCCCACCCCGTTCCTTGATGTCCCAGCACTCACACCACTCGCATGCCCAGTGCAGCACTGGAGGTCCTCGTGCTCCTCTGAGCCCGGCATGTTGGGTCAGGGTGCCACAGAGGAATAATGCTGGGAAAGGAAAACAGATGGGAGCTAATGTTTTGCTTCCCTGCAAAACAGCCACCTAATCTGGCTTATTCTGTATGTTGGTATGTCAGGAACGCGGACATGTGAAGCAGTGGGAAACACAAAAACAAATTACCGCAGCATTGCAAGCTTATCAGCTGAGCTGCAGCGCTTACCAGTTTGAATGCTCTCAACCCATGTCAATTCTTGGTAATTTGACTTACAGTCATTTTTAATGAAATAGGAAAAAGTCATGCACATCAAAAATACCTGGAAATCAGCTGACGTGATAACATGATTATGCATCTGGGCTCATCTGCACAATAAAATGCAGTGCTAAGCTCTGTTTTGTACTGAGCTTGTACTCTGGTCTATACTGAAACTTGGACTTCATAAGGCCCAGTGAATTCTTTCCGTTAGATGGATGAGATGTTAGAAAGTTATTTGGTTTTTCCACACATTCTTGAGCTGAAACCTGTTGGATTTCCTACACTTTTCATCAGGGTCCTTAAATCACATGCTTAAGTGAAATCAATCGTTCTCATCATTTATGTGAGGTCTAATTTGCCCTCAGTTGTTTGTACTCTTCCTCAAGCAAGTCTGTGGGAACTGTTAGGGAAAAGGAGGCACTGACTTACAGGATTACTGAACGTGTGTATTCCTGATATCTAAACCTCTTCTTCCTCCCCCCTTCCTCCTCCCCAGTGAACAATGCTTAAACTCAAGTGAACAAAAACCTCAGCAGAGTGAGAGGTTTCCTTTGGATGTGGGCCTCCATGAAGGCCTTAAGTTAAAACTGTACTTTTCTAGTAGGAGGAGTAGATTCTATTCCAGTAAGTATGATTCAGTTATGAATTATTTCCATAACAGAAAAGAAAGTGATTAAAAAACTTCAAGGGCTAGCTTATGAATTTAAATGCTGTGCAAAACACTCCCATTAAAGAAAAAAGGAGGTGATAAAATGTGATACAAGGTCCATTTCAGAGTGTTTTAATGCAAGACTCATGTAACCTTTTTCACTGGAGATTTTACTAATCAATAGCTATATCAGCAATAAATGCTGACTATGTTTCATGTAAAGCTTATAAATATTTACACTACTGAAGCACAAATGAAATTTAATCTCATATTCTATACAGTCTATTTTTAATATGTTAAAGAAATTAATACTGTGCTTGCATACTTCAAAAAGTTCAAATTAAGGTGCATAAAATGGATTAAAAAAGAATACTATTTAAGATTTTTAGAACTTTCCTTAGAACTGTAAGTGAGATGAAATGGCTTCTTTAGGAGAGGTCTGGGTCCCATGGCATTGCGTTCATTTCCACAGAACCATGTAAGGAAAAAAAAGACAATATTTCATCCTGAATTCAAGCAGCTACAGTGGTAAGAAAGTTAAACAAGAGTTTTGTTACAAATTGTTCACTTCAGACATGTTGAACATTTTCTTGCCTACTTCTTATGTTCAAAATGGTGCTAGCAAAAGTAGCTAAAAAGCAATCATTTGTATGATCAAATTCTGAATTTAAAAAAAACCAACTCATGTCAGTCTTAAGAGATAGCTTATGAACATCAAGCTGAAATGGAGCTGTTAATAATTCCAATCAATTTCTCATTACTTTATTTGTCAATGGACCAGTAATGAGAACACTGTTTTTTCCTGTACCCAGGTCTAGTAAATTCAGTTAAACAACAGATGTTGAACAGATGTTCTCATTATTTTAGTGACTTGAATTCTGGCTAGTCCCCAAGTTGTTTTACATGACTAAGTGTTGCATCACTCTATCTGTGACAGATAAAGTATCTGAAAGCATCAACACTCAAAATCTCATTAGCAGAAACAGTTTTATAAAATTTTGATATGGTAAATGGACATATCACTTCTCTTTTTTTAAGAATGGCATATCAATGAAATGGTAGTAGTAAATGCTTCCACTTAAATGTAACATTCCAAGACCAAAGTTTCCTCATATCATTTTGTGTTACACTCTAATAAACACTGAACACTTTTTTTCTTCAGATTTTCCTTTCTATCAAGGTCACAGAGACATTCTGAACTCATCATCACTGTGATAATTTATTATGTGAACTACAGTACAAATTAGACACTCACCAGGGCTGCACAGGTTTAGACAGTCAATACTCAGAACAACTACGGGGTATTACCCTGTGATGAATGTAAATGCAGTGCTGAGAGGTGAGCATCAGCATAAAAGTATTAAAGGAAGGGCCTGTGGCCCCATTAACACCTCATCCCCATCTCCCCAAATATAAATGTGCACCTCCCATTTAGGATTGCTTTCATTGTGACCTTTCTCCCCGCTAGATACCAGCAATGTCCTGTTCGGTTGCCTTTACCTCCTCCTTGCCGGGATGCCAGCTCCTGCAGCGGTGACCTGTTGATATCCTAGGAAGTGGCTTGGTTCAGCCCCTGCCACTGCCGTGCCTGCTGTGCCAGCTGTGCACACGGGCAGGGCATTTAGGTCTGCTCTGGTGTCCTGGAGGAGCACTGGTGTCTAACAGCATCTTCTCCAGCAGCAGTTGCCTCCAATCACAACACCCTTGTCACTGTAGCCCAGGAAACAGGGTTTTGTCATGAGTTGTAACAGGTCCCAGGCTTTGTACTGTCTCAGGGCTTGTCCAGCCTCACCCTGGCCCCAGCTGGGTTCAGCCTGCTTTGGCAGCTGCAGAGAGGGGCAATGCCTGTGGGCTCTCCTGTTGTAGTTTCACCCTGTGATCGCTGATATGGAGCCGTCCTGATCGAGGCAGGGACTCAGCAAGTGACAAAGGGCAGCCCTTGAGGGGAGCTGGGGCTGGGGGACGCCACTGTGCCACTCTCTGGCTTTAGCTGGGAGCCCCTGAGAGGGAAACAGGGGCTACGAGCAAAGAACATTTAAAAAGAAACCCAAGGAGATCCCACAAGCGGGAAGGAAGAAAACCCCATTGTGGACATAGTATACCTCCCAGCAGAAATCCTAGGATGCTGACAGCTTGCGGCGAATCCCTCTTTCTAGGCTTTTTGGGAAAGACTGAAACCATCAGCCGTGTGACCCAGATGAACTCTGGAAGAGTGAGCATCACAGCAGAGAAAAGGGAGAGAGACTGGTGAATTTTTTTTATAACAAATTTAACTCTATTACTTACAAGGGTTTTTTGTATTAATCTGAACTATGGCTGTTACTATCATTGTAACTAGACTAATAATTGTTTATAGCCTCTTGATTAGGTTGTTCATATTTTAGTCAGGGCAATAATAAATTCTTGTCTCCATACAGTAGTTTTTGTTTCCTGTTACCCATAACAAGATTTTGGGTATACAAGTACTCAAGGATACTCTTTTGAATCCAAGAATGCTTTCCTCATCTAAGAGGTGTGGAACCAGGTATGTTCATGTCATGACCATAGGCAGTGGTGCACATCTGTTTTTTCCAAGAGTGCAGATTGATTTTTGGGTCTTGCATTTCATAATTAGGGCAACTTGAGAGATCTACTTACATATGTGGGCAGGGGAACCCCACACATGCCAATAAATCCTTATTGAAGCCAGTTGCAGGCTTTGATACACACGCAAAGATTTTTTTTTTCATATGAAAATCCCTATTTAGACAATTCTATCCTAGGCATTTTTTTCTAAAACCCTAACTGTTGTTTAAATGTCCTGTAATCATTTAGCAACAATTATATCATCTTCAGCTTTTAAACATACTGTGTATTGGCTTATGTATTTAGTATTCTCTATTTTACTTCATGCCCAAATATCACTATTTCTGAAACCTCTCTGTCAATTGTTCAGGAATTAATATGACAATGTACAATTAACCTTTGTTAATAAAAAGTAGAAATGCCTGAAAAAGAAATTCAGCACTTCAAGCTTGAACTTTAGTTGTGGTAATACAGTTGCAAATAACGAGCTGCAATTATGAAATCATGGATTGAATTTGCAATTCTTTAATCTGGGACTGTCCCAGACCTTGTTTGGCTCTAAACATTACCAAGGATAAAATACTGTAAAGGTAAATCTCCTGTCAGCACACACAATTCCAAAACAAGCCATAGTTTTCAGTCAGCTGCTCTTAACTGCCCAGAGCCAAAGCAAGCCAGAACAGAAATGATATTGTTTCAGTTTCTTAAGAGAGTTTCCTCAGTTACCTTTACCTCTTACAGCCTCAGACCATCTGTGCCTATAATCTTCCATTTCTCCCTCTGGCCTGTGGGTGCTTTATGAGCCTTAAAAGCAAATGGAAGGTTTGCAACCACTATTTCTGGCTGGGGGTTAAGTGGTTCCCTTGCTTTCTCTTTCTACTTTCCTTGCTGAATTATTACGACATTTCCTGATCAAAATGTAAATTCTTAGGTTATATGAACCAGTAAATACAGAACAAAAAAGAAATCACATTTGTAGTACAAATATTGTGCAAAAAGATCTCAGAAATTAAACTTAAATTAGCCCCAAACACATATGCACACTTAGGAATGAACTTTTGCTTCCCTCTAGCATTAATTAAAGAAAATATAGCTCCAATAACAACAGAAATGTTCATGATCTGTTTCCCTGTTTGATATGTTTTGAACAAACAGCTAATAGAAAAGACTACCATGTGGACGGATCAAGTGAATGAATAGACTTTCTTGCTATAACAGTGCTGAGCTAGTTACTCAATTCTGTGACATTCAAGAAAGCACAGTGGATGTAACCATGGTTGCAGAGTGTTAAAATCCAACTCTGCCATTGAGCTCCAGGAGAGGGGTACTTTCTCCAATGCCAAACTGGTGTGTCACACACAGACAATTGAAGTTCGACTTAAGAAACAAAGTTCATTAACTTGTATAGAGAAAAAGGTGACAGCTGAATTCCATGGATACTAATATCCAGTAGATGGATCAAAATGATTGAGGACACAAAACAAGGAAAGAACATTTACTGTATCTGACATGTGGGTCACATACATGTTATTTGGGAGCAGCCATCTCCAGACTAACAGCTGAAGTGATGTCAGAAATTCTGGCAAATATCAGTGCATGGAAAATTGTTGCTTCAGCATGCGGCATTCCTTTGTCTCAGCTGAGGGAACATACATTACCAGGGTGTCCATCAATGGCACAGCAAAGACAATTCAAGCAGAAACAATGGAGACTTCCTTTTTTTGACAAAAGGATATCCCAGGATAAATTAAAACCTGATATTGTGCTTAGGTGAATGCACCAATTAATTTTCTGTCATTTTCATGCTGTCACTCTGGTTTAACTTCACCTAACTTACCAAGGACATTAGCAGAGAAAATACAAGTAATGACTGTTGAGGAGCAAAAGAGAAGGAAGCAGTGCTTTGGAAGCCCTTTCAACAACCGGAAAGTATATAGTAATGACTCTCAGGGTTTTCATTAAACTGAACTCCTCTGAGAAAGCATGTATGAGTGTTGTGTGTGCCATAGGTTCCATTTTGGGGGAGGGAACTCCGATGTGATTACTGCTCCCCTGCTCAACGAAAGGCTAAAATGATTGATGTTTTTCAGCCAGTTTCCTTCTTGGATTGGTCATAATTATTGCGCTTACCCTTTGACTGAGGTTATGAAAAGGCTAAAGCTGTTCTAGTAAATCAGACAGAAACAGGTGAATTAAGACCAATGAAACCAGAACTTTTTCCTTTCCTACTCACAGGCACATCTATCTACATTAGCTAAGTGGCAGATGATGTGTCTGTAAGAGACAAAAGAGCAGAAGAGCTTATCTGCCCATGTATATTTCCCACGCATGTATTTTTCAGTATCTCTATTTCAAAAAAATGTTCATGTTCATGTAGTCCAAATCTCTGGTGCTGTCTCATCTTTCTCTTGGCGCCTGAAGAGTTGGCGTGACGACTCCACGGAGGCTGCAGCATCCTGCTGTGTTGTTTTTAGCTACGCTGCAAGCTGTGGTGGAGCAAGCAGAAAAATTGTGCTGGTTTGAAGACTGCATAAACTAATTTTGGAACCAACTTGGAAGGGAAGGATAAGGATGAGGTTTACAGCAACAAGGTTGTGTTGTTACTCTACTCTACCATCAAATCATTATAAATATATTTTACTATTATTTTTACATAAAGTAAAACCTTATTTGGTACTGACCAGGGACACGGTAGAAAAGGAGATTGCAACAATAATTTTCAGTGAAACCTGGTAATTCTGAATTGGCAGAGGCTGCTTTCACTTGTAAGGAAGAAATAAATACATATCACAAAGAGTATGTGTCATGTCAGTAGTAAACAAACATGTACTGGCATTTCCTTTGGTGCTCCTCATTCTCCTCTTGCTGTAAGCTTTGTTTCTGAGAAGTCAAACAGGGAGAAGTCTGTGACCCTCTAGATATATCTAGATCTTTCCCTTCCTTTAACCTCTTCCACTGAATGCGTCTTACAGGGCAAATGGATGCTCACAGAGCCCTTGCAGTTTGAATGAAAAGACTTTACAGGTGTTTAAACAGCTCAGAGGGTACAAGAGCTTCCCCTCCAAAATCTTTAATACCTCCAAAGTACCTACAGCTCATGCATTGACTGCTCAAAGATAATTCCATATTCATTTATGTATCTTGCATGCCAATTCATTTTTTCCAAAACAGTAATTTATGCAAACATCCAGAATGCATTTTAGAACAGATGAAGCAAACACAAAACACCTTTTTTGTTGTTGTTGTTGTCTGCTTCAATATTTATGTTCATATTTATTTAAAATATTTTATTTTGGTTTAAGGAAAAGAGATGTTGAGACTTGACTGGCAGCAAGTTTAATTCTAGAGAAGACATATCTGAAAAACAGCATTTCCACACTTTCCACATACCTAATCTCAAATACGTAAAATGTATTATTCATCTCATAATGACTTGTGACAGTACATGTCACATATGAGCCATAAGTCAAATGTCCTAAGTTCCTAGACTGCCCCAAAAATTGTAAAGTGTGATTACTCACGTATTTCTCCAGAACTAAGAGCATAATTTTTGAGCTTGCACCGAAGCCTATGCTGCCTGTACAGCATAGTTCTGCATCCTCATCTCATGTGCTCTGGACAGAGATTGCTTCCACAGACCATGGTTATTATGACATAAATTTGGCTCTCTACAAACTGAATGTTTTCAGGCTGCTCTGCTGACAGTGTAAGAAGAAAGGTTTTGAAGGTAATAAAATACTGAATCTCCATTCATGTTATCCCTTGGTTCTGACTGCTTTATGATCATGTAATAATTGTACAACATAATTAACTGCTTTTACACCTCTTTCACTATTTTATACCCCGTTACTTCATTTATTCATTCAAAACATTTTTATAATTTCATCATTATAAAATCAAATGACTGGTTCTCACACATCTAGAAAACAGGCTTGCAGATAATTTTTTAATTAACAATAATTAATTGACATTTGCATGGTGCTCTGCTGAAAGCATAAATGAGGTGGTTATTTTATTTATATCATCATATTACCAATGGACTAATATTGAGATTCTGGAGAGCACCAAGAAATCTGACTCCAGATTCACTTTTTTTCAAAGATTAGGGATATAAAACAAGCGCTAATTGGTCAAAGAGGTTTTTTTAACGTGCCCAAACTAGCTCTCAACACACATACAAATCAGGATTGAAGACTGGAGACAGGACATATGGTTGCTTTTGAGCAAAGGTAAGTGATTGAGCATCTGAATTTAGCTGTGTTTGTTGCAGGGCACCAACAGAGAAACCTGGTGTTTTCAGTACCCTTGGATGTCGCAGTTTTGCTTGTTAATCCGTGTCTCATGAGAAACAGGGGCTTTTCAGAATATAAGCTAAACCTATTGGCAGGCCAGGGGGATCTTCTGAGTTACACCTCTTGGGATTTACAGGCTGGAACTTTCTTTTTGTCTTCGTAAATTCTTTTTTTCGTTGGCTGGCATAGGTGCCCAAAGTTTTATTTTAAGAGGTAATTAGCACACTGAAGGCCCTTTTATTAGCTACTGTACCAATTATTTACATTACTCAAAGAGGATGTAGAAAATTGAGACTGATTATCCTCTCTGCCTGAGGACAGTCAAACCCACAAATCCTTGGGAAGGGCACAGCTTCCATTCTGGCAGCTGTTTGGCATGTGGATAAGACCAGCATCTCCTGCCAGAGTTATGCTTTGGCACACTAATAATTCAGAGTCCTCTGGAAGACAAAGGTGAGCAATTGAGGGAACAACATCAAGAAACCTAAACCTGTATATCTAGTTTTTAGGAATTCACCAGGGAGGGAAGACAGCTGGTTTTGAAAAAAAGGAAAATTTTACCTCCCTACCGTGCACTACGGCACTAAACACCAGCTTTTAGGGAAGAGCTGAAGTGCCACCTGTGCCTGTTTTCTGTGTTGTATGTGACGCTCGCGCTGATAAACTGTGGTAAATATTTTCAGAGCGGGGTCACCACATCAAGCAGATTCCCAAGCAGAAGCGGAGTACATTGCTACTTCATCTGTGAATCCTGAAATTCGGAGTGTGAGACTTTTTCTGAGTTACCCAGCACAACTACAGCTGAAGCATGTCAGAGTCCCAGGGGTGTCAGAGGTGCCTGGGCACCCCACGTACATGTCTGGAGCAGCTTGATTTCCTTGCTGCAGTGGGTCCGCTCTGACCCTGACCGTGACCGTGATGTAGAGTTAGGTCTTGGTCGTGATCTTAGGTTCATCTTAAGCTGCTCTGCATATGTTTAACAAGTCTGGCTTGTTGGAGCTCCTGTGCAGTGGATCTGTAGCAGCTTTGATGTGGCTGGCAGAGATCTACCGCATTCTGGCTGCGGGGCCCCTTTTGGACTGGGACCCCGTGATTTGTGGTTGCAGTGATTTGAAACACTCCTGGGCACGACTCTAGGTAACTCTAGGTAGCCTGGTAACTTTTAATGGTAAATATCTGTCACATGTAGGTGTCTCTAGAGCAGGCAGTAGCTGAGCAGAGTTTTTTGAGCAAGGTTGCAAATTTTGCTTGGAGCAACTGAATTTATTTCTTGGATCTGTCTTTTAGTTCTTCTTGGCTAAGTTTGGTATTTTATATTTTAAGAAACTCTAAAGGGAGCTTAGATTTTCTTTCAGGTAACAGATTAATCTCTTGCTATTATTCTGGTAAAGCTATTGAAATGACAGTAGAACTGTGGGTGGCTAAATTGTGAGTCAAGAGATATATTTGAAACGATATTTGATGTCATCATTGGACATTTTATCCAGAAGATTCCTTGTCTTTAAAAATGTTTTCCACATTGCCTCACTTAATACACTGAAAGTTTTAATAGTACTGAATTGGCAAATGAAATTAAAAAAGGAGTTGAAAATTAAATCCTTTCTATCAAGGAAGTGATCACTTCAGGCTTTAAAGATAAAAAGTTTCATGTTCTAATCACAAAAAAAATGACATTAAAGTTCATGTGCAATGCTATATAAGCAAAGTTTTTGATTGTTCTACACAAAATAATCTCTATCCTAGTTAAACGGATTATGGGCTGTGTTTCTCAAATAACTGCCTACCTTTCTGAGTTTCTTACAGTCTTTTAGGCACCTTCCATGGTCTTGAGATGGGTGGGATTCTTGATTCTTAATAAAAAACTGAAGTTTTTTATATTTTTTGTCTGCTGTAGTGCCAGGTGTTCTGAAGTCTCATAACTAGACACTACCATGTTAGTTAATTTTATATATATGTTTCACAGGTATTCTAATGTACATTGCAAACTGAACACTTATGCACAAATTGTTTTAAACAATTTATTATTAGTGTGACATTGCCCAGTTACTTCACAGCCACATACTGATGGGTCTCTTTTAATGTTTACTCTGCCTGTAAGCAAAGCAGAAAGGAAGTATTGTCTCCTTGGTTATCCTGAAGTGAGATACAGAGGGATTAAATGACCTTCCAAGACTGAGAGGTAGTTGTCATGTCAGCCTAATGCCTTTGCTAAACAAAATCCTCCCTCTTTGGTGTTTTCCTGAGCCACAAAAGTAGGAGCAAGAATGACCAACATATATCCAATCTCTTGCCTTTCCCAAATGAAAACTTTGCCAATATATTTTGAACAAAAAGAACTATCTCTAAAATGTGGAATTGCACTCAGGGCACTGAATCATGCCAGTGTGTCCGTGAACAGGCTCCAACATCTGCTCCTTGCTTCTTCAGTATGGTTCAAGAGTGGCATTTTTAGTGAGATGTTACTCACAGTGTCTAGGAAGAATCAGCAGCTGAACCTACATTGCTTTTGTAGGAAAATAAGTTGGAACAGGATGGCCCAATAAAGTATTCATTAGTAAAAAGGAGTGGGTTATGATGTTTTATGCCTATGACAGTTACCTGCATGAATATTTCATTAACACATTTTTACAGCTATCACAGAGATTATAGGTAGCTGTTGATTAGACCTCCTGCAACACAGTGATTATGTTTCTAAAGCAGCAAGGATATCTTATGCCTGTGGTGGGCAATCACTATTTCTGATTTTTATCAGCTTTCAAGAGTAATCAAGTGACAGTTACCAAGTTCTGTAGCTGCCTTGCTGACTCAGAGTTGCCTTCTATGTATTTTAATTATGTTATGATCCCACTCGCTTCCTGGGGTGCCAAAAAACCTTTTACTGAGTTTTCAATGCCTGTTTTATTAGGTATGTCAGTTCAGTTTAAGTAGTCAGACACAAACGCCTTTCACTTACATGCACACCAACAGGTAGTAAAAGCCTTAATGAGCATAGATTTTAAGCTGTAGTCAGTAATGAGTGTAGAGTGCAAGAGAGGGCATAAAACTTTGCAGTAGTTAAGAATATTTTTACTCTGGATATGTTTTAATTTCAGAAGTTCAAAAATGCTTTTAAATTGACCTTTTTTTTTTGGTGTGGATTTAACTTTAATGTAGTGCTACATTTTTAAGTGGGTATAGAGGGGGTGGGCTGAAATGACATCTGAAGATGAAAATAAAAAGTAAATACCAATTATTTCAGTTTTATACCAGTCATAAAAATATAGCATAGCAGATGCTTCCATGACATCTTTTAAAAGTCGAGTGTTTATTGTGTGCATATGTTCAACATCGAACATAATTCATTTTCCTCTGTTCATCTCAAATTAAGGGAAAAGTCAAGCATCAGCAACTCTACAGACAATGACAACAACAACAAGACCTACAAAATGCGAGGAAATGCAGAATGAGATGAAACAAGAAAAACAAAAGTGGTAAGTATGAAAGAGATGTGGCAGATTGAAAAAAATAGAGATAAGAATAAAAAGCCACACAAAATAAGTGGAGGAAAATGTAAGACAGTGACTCAGGAAATAAATTTTAAAGTAAAAGAAATTCTTAAATGTGGCTCATTCAGCTTTGTTGTGATGGGAACAGAGCTGCTAAAGGGTGACAGTGCCTAAGACAGGTAACGGATATTTACTTTTCTTTCTCCCTGTGCTTTTAGGAAGGAGTTGTTCATACCTTCTTTTCACATGTTATTAGGATGGTTTGATCCTGTAATGATGGGATTTGCATAAGAGAGAAAAAACAGTCTGAAAAAGTTTTGGATGTGTGGGCAGAGGAGAAAAATGTTTGAGCACTGCTACACCATTTGAAATGTCGATCACCTCTGGATTCAGGAGACTCATTCCCCTCCTGTAAACGTGACCCTGCAAGTGTTGCTGCATCCCTGACATCTGCCACCAGAAGTGATGTGTAAGAGCAGCACAGAGGCACAGAAATGGGCCTTACACCAGCTTTTTGCTGTGTCTAAGCTGCATGGATCAGTGCCATGTGGAGGTATAAGAGCTGGTGTTAAAAACCTGGCTATAAAGCTAGAAAGGCTGCAGGGGCTTCAGTGGTGGGACACGAGCTATGTACAGCACTGCACTGCTGAGGTAGTTATTCTACAAAGGATGTCGGGGGCCAGCCTATCTCCGTACCAGTGCTCTGTGCTGTGTGACCTCTCTGCTCTCCTAGTGGGAGGAAACTGGTGATGCATTGTGTTGCATGGCCAGAGTTACCTGCATGGCCAGAGTTACTCCTGTGATCTGGCACTTCTCAGTGGCTATAGATCTCCTCCAAGGACAATAGGAGCTTGAACAAGTACCTGGACACTAGTCCAGTGCCCAGTTGCTTCAGGCTCTCAGAAGCATGAGTTCAGGTCTTTTTAGCATAACTTAGCTTTTGGTCTTAATATAGAACTTCCTTCACTACTCTTGCTTTTAGGTCCTTGCAAGACTGTCTCAGCTAGCCATAAAAAGAGAATGGAACATATGGAACCAAGGTTTTTTTAGTGATTTTGATGGACAGTTCACAACAGCCCATTTTACTATTTACTTCTCAATAGGAGGAAGGCAAAGTTGTGTGGGTGGATGGCAGTCAAGACTGTGGGCTTATCAGCTTGGCAGACTGCAGTATGGTGCAGCACTACTTCAGATCGCCTTAGATGGGCTCATTCACGTAGCCAGGTTTTAGCCACGGCAGGGTGGGAGAGACTGTCAACTACTTTTCTTCACAGGGAAGTACAGTGGAACATCATTGACAGAACTGGTGCAGGTGGAGCATTGTGGCTGGGCTGTGCTCACCTCCAAACTGGTCTGGGAATTTTTATGCTGCACTGCCAAGTAAACACACATTATAGAAAGCAGAATATCAGTAGTAAGACTCACTCAGTGAAACAGTAGCAGGAACACTCAGGTAAAAAAGATGGATTTCACTTAAACCAAGATTTTACCTATGTGGTCTGTTTGATTCCCAGTTAATAAGCCTCAACAAAAACAAATGGCACAACTGGTGTACTGTTGGGTAGCCCAGCAAGGACTAATGACTGAATGCATCTTGAACACAGGGTCACTCACACTCCATTTTTGCATATTACGTTGTCCCTTCTGAAATAGGGTTGATGGAGCTTGGAGGATGCAGAGAATGATGGTGACAGACTTGGGATTTACTCTGTGAAGAACTAAAATGGCTTAGTCTGCTCTGGGCTGCCAGTCTTGTGACCTTATATAGCAATAAATGAATGTAAGGTCAACAGAAAGGAAAGAGGGACTAATTCGTGATATTCAGCAGAGGCCTTGAACAAATACTGTGATACTTAAGTTGCCCTACTGCATTCACCCGTATTGAGAATTGTGTATTCAAAAGATAAATATATGCAAGACTTCTGGGTCTGCCTGTATTACAAGCCATTTATTCCATTCCCTTGCTAAATGTTTTAAAGTAAGATTAAAGACTCTTTTTAAGATGGCTTTTTACTGAGCTGATGTATAATTCCTTTCAGGGTGTAAAGTGCCTTGATATGCTTCCATGACAAGGGACTTTATAAATTAGATGGAATTATACACAAACACAATACAATTTGTAATAGAGAGGTAGTTTTGTCTCTTTACTTTGCTTATACTTCACACTTCATATAAATGGAAATGTTTTATGCAGCCAACTTCAATATCAGAATTAGGTATTTTGACACATTCTTTTAAGAACATAAAGCTGTGCTTTTTATCTTGTTGGTTTAAAACAATCGTCTCAAATGTACTGTTGGAAGATTTTGACAATTAAAATTGACAAGAAAAAGCAGTTAACTTTGAGACCTGCATATGATCATCACATTTGATTTTGTGGAATGTATTCTTGCTTATCTGCTACTACATCCATTCTTCTAGGATGGCATAGCCACAGCAGTATGGCCAGTATGTCAGTAACACTGAGCTCTATACTTACAATTTATATGCCCAGTTTTGTATAAGCACAAGGTAACAGCATCTGATCTGATGAGACTTTCTCACTCATTCCAGTTTTTTGGAAGGCACTAGGTTAGTTTTTCAAGCTTGATATCTCTACAGTCCTTGGAAACACGGATCTTCCTTTTCTGGTGAAAACCGCTCCACAAAAGACAGACATTACAATTAGCTCTGTCAATAATATTTTCTAAAACAAAATCAGACCCCAAAAGCTTTCCCTTTCCCCATGTAACTAATAAAGATTCCTAACTGCTTTTCATTAGCATTAAGCTTTCTCCTGGGGTCAGCGTTCATCAGCCTCATTACTTCTGCAATGTCCCAATTTGCTGTCACACTCTGCTCTGGAAATGTGTTTTAGTGGTACCCGAAAGTAGTAGTGGGAAAGTGAATGAATGTATTTTAGGACTGATGACACTGTTAAAAGCCTTTTCCTATTTTTTCCTGGTAATACAAAGGAGAGGGGAAAAAAGGAGCCTTTTTAGTTTACAGAACAAAGCCTAAGAATCTTAAAAATCACCATATTTTGGCAGTACTTTGAATTCCTATTTCTCTACTTTTTCACCAAAGTAAAAAGCTCATATAATGTACTTAAGCAATGGCTCCTAAGGCTACAAATCTAAATACAGAACTAGTTGCTATTTGGCCTGTTTTTAAGGCAATGAACAGCTAGAAGGTCTATGAAAGTTAATGCAAAGAACTGCCAGGGTCTCAGTATTTTTGAAAACCAGGACATTTATATTTAGGTATCTTACTTTTTATATCCAAATGGGGAATATTTGCATTTAATTCTTGGTGAAAGGGAGAAGAGGTGTTAAAACAAGAATCACAGATACTGGCATTTCTGAAGGGAAATTGTTCTTTTCAAGATCTTCCTTTATATGATTGACCCTGTGTAAGCCATACAACACTTTTATTTCTCCATTGTAAAAGTAAACCAAAACCCCCTCTCAGCAAACAAATGCATTTCACCATTCCTAACCAATAAGTGCGATGCGCCATTTCTTCAGTCAAAACATCCCAATTTACAGTCATAGAGGGTCTTTGCTTTGCAGTCTATGTTGTGACCCTTCAGGTCCTCACTCAGCTCTATAGAGACATGTCACAGCACAAGGAATGGTCAGTCTTTTCTGCCTACAACTGCTCTCCCTCAGTATATATACATGCAAATCACATGTGTTTAGGTTTTTCTTTTGCATCTGAGTGTGAAAAAGATAAAGGCATGCTGAAATTTCAGAAGAGGTTGAACAGTGGTGTTAACAGAAACTACAGGGCTTTTGAATCTTATACTTGAGATTGTAAGTTGCTGGGATGATTCTCTATGATGAATCTACCATTTGTATTTGGTGAGACATAGTAATAATTGGAAACAGCACTTGGTTATTCTTGGTCTTTCTTTATCTCATTTGTTTTGTCCAAAACTAAAAATTAGTACTGATAGAAAGTGAAAACTTTGCAGTTGGTCCTTTTAGCTTTGGGTGGCGCAACTTGAGTGTAGGAAAAGAAAAAGACCTATATGCTCTTCAGGAATATAGAAGAATTTCCCACTTTTTCACAAGACTGAGTCAATGATTGATTCTGCTAAGCCATAAGTGCGAAATGTTTTCCTAGCTTACTTAAAATGGAGCTTTATTTTACATTCAGGCCTTGAAGCTTTGGATAGTCATTTTAAAGCAATATTCTTCCTTCAGATCCTACCAAGCAGATCTCACCTTTGATAGTCTGTTCCATATATCTTTCATGCTCAGAGATCTGTGCACGTAAGGTGAGCAGGGTAATGGAGTTAAGATCAGCCATGTAGATATGAAAGAAAAATGTTGTCTTTAACAAATGCTCCAGCCTGTTTCCTTTTCGTCGAGGAAACAGCATACATCTAGAAAGCCTGATTTTTTTCCAAGATGATGTACTTTCCTAAAGCGTTAGCTTGTATATGTTGAGTTCTTGTTTATGTAATTTAAAATGCAATAATGACAGATACATAAGCAAAGAGAATTAGCATACACTGATTATGCATAGTCAATAATGAACTTTAAGCACTCTGTGAACAAATGTGAGGTAAATGTCACACAACACTTAGTAACCGAATGAAACAATAAGGTAAGAAAAACAACTAAATAGAAGTAAATAGAAGCAATAGAGGACATGAGGTTATAATTTAAATAATTGATTAGAGGATTCAAGATGTTCTGTTTTACATATAGAGATCCAGTTTTAACTGAGTCTCTCTTTCACAGGAGGGCTGTGAACTTAAAATGATCCCAGTGTCTTGCATTAGTAGCCTCTAATCAAAGCCTTAAACAAAATAACTTTTAAAGAAGACAAATAATTTTAATGAGAATTTGCAAAATTATATACTGAAGATCAACTGTGATAAAGTAAGAAAGACAGCCATCCTAAATTACTTAGAATATTGCTAAAGCCAAATTCAGTCATACAGTATCACACAAGAAAGGGCATGCAAATCCTGACAGACCAGAGAGACCCCTGGAAAATTTCACACATTGCAAATCTCTGTTGTTATTGAAGAGTGAGAAAACTGAACAGACATACAGGAAGACTGCTGTCCATAAAGCCAGCTCTGCTCTCCAACTGTTAAGTATCGCAGGATTCTGCCTTAGGAGAGTTGCAGGAGTACCGCAGGCTGATACGCAACACGGTGTCTGCAACAATTTGTTTGAAAGATTAAAAGAGGATATTTAGTCTGTCTCTACCCATATATAGGAGCAAGTGTATTTGACCAGCAATTTAACTAATTTGTGCTTAAATCTTGAGCAGGAAGACTCTGTTGCTTCCTTACGTCATCTATCGCAATGCTTAGCTAGCCTGAAGGTTGGAATTTTTCTCAATCATGGAAATAAATGCTTTATCTTACTCTTAATAAACATGGTGAAGAAAAATGATTGTTGCTTTTTTTTTTACACAAACTTCTAAACATCTAAGGACCTATACTGGGTCTCTTTTTTTTATTTTGAGCAATGCCAATAATGTCAGCCTTTCCTTGTTTTTCCAAGCTCCACGTCATTTGTGCTTCTCCTCTGCCAGAATTCTTCAATTTATCAACAGCTTTCATAAAGGCCTAATATTGGGTAGACTTCTCAAACTGAGGCGCTTATAGTGATATTGATATAAATAACTAAACCCATATGTAATTACATATACATAAAAAGTTATGTCTCATTTCTTTCTCTGGGCTGTCTGGCTGATATGATACATCTGAGAATAATGTTTGCCTTTTTTTGGCTTGCAACAGAGTCACATAGCTGATCATTATTCATTCTGGGCCCTACAGCTATGTATTTTTTTTGGTAGGCCTGCAGTTTTTTTACATTGATTTGACTTGCGCCTCTATCAGTCGTATTTGCATGTTGCCAGTTTCACCAAATTCCACCAGACCATTCCTTCATTCATGAAGCCTCATTTCAAATTTGGACTCTTGTCATCCAAATTACAGCTACTTCAGGCTTGACATCATTCACAAGTTTTATAAGCACATTTTGAGTAGTTTAAATTGATGATGCCATTCAGAAATAACTAAATTTATCTCATTGGAGTAGTTGAATTTTGCATACGGTTACAACCTGGGATGAAAGGAAGTTAGAAATTTTTGAAGAATTTTATGGGAGTTAAGATTAATATATTTTCTTATGTCCATTCATTCCAAGAGTACCATTTACTTTAAATTATGGGAACTTTTTCTTGACCTGCTCTGAGGAAGAAAGAAACATATTATATATGATTATAGTATTATTTTAATTTTCTTTCATATATTTAAAATTATTCATGAACAGATTTTAATTAGCTTTTGAAATGGTAGCCGAGGAGTAGGTCATCAACAGTACATTGCTAGTCATTTACAGCAAGGGTTTGTACCTGAGATTCAAAGTGTCCTAAGTAATTTTGTATTCAACTTGACACAAGGAACATGATCCACATCTTGTATAAGTGTCATAAATGTTATTAGCTATTCTGTGTGATCCCACTTGTACACACAAAACTGATTAAGTCTCCAGTGAAACAGTTTCAGTATTGTCCTCATTTTAATTGACTTTTGATATAAGTTGTTTAATGGAGTAGTTTTTGGGCAACAAGTGTTGAATCATTCTTAAGACTCATATTGAAAGTGTACTGAAGTGGAAAGACAATGAAATTTTGAAGTTGAAATCAAAGGAGGTTTCATTTTTTGAGGGCAAATAATACAAGTCATGGAGGAAAAATACTCAAGAAACCACCTTTTTAGATTCATCATATTAACATTGGTAAATGCATATCGTCATCAGCCAATATTAAGGAAAGCTTCTAGGAGTGAATAGTGAAAGATGTGAAAGGTAGCAGAGCAAGGCTGTGTTAGTTCTGGAGAGAACGGTGGAACATCTTCTATTTATCTATTAAAAAACTGTGGGGTTTTTATAACTTTAAAGTCCCATCAAACTTTAAAAATTCGTACCTTATTTCAAATTTGTCCCTGCTTTGGGTGGGGAATTGGACCAGATAACCTCCAGATGGCCCTTGTAACCTTAATTAACCTATGATTATAGGCTATGGGACATAGGCTCTAGATTGTTCCATTCTTCCCTTCACCTATTGGGCTGTTGCATTTCTAGGGTGGAGTTCTGTAAACCCATGGGAACTATTCCTGTAATTAATCCAAGAGAAGGAGGAATTATTGATCAAATTGTTTCTCTTGACAGTCAATGATGGTTTGTCAGCTATCCTGAAAAAAAAAAAAAAAAAAGAAAAGAAGTTATTTTTCACTTAGTATACCAGGAGAACTTATAGAGGGGAAGGAATGGAGGAATTTTGGTAGGAAAATGTAATATTAGGTCAACACATTTTAAGTAAAAATGGTTGTGTTATTGCAACTTAGAGGGGAAAAAAACTTTCCTGAGCCATTATCTCATACAAACAATTTTTGAGGAGAGCTGTCATTTATGAAAGGAAGTCTGTAATTCTGATTCTCACACGCTATTCTTTCATAAAATCTTAGTGCTTTTTTGACAAAATTTGATTGGAAGACTTACCTATAGCTACTCATGCCTTTCATGGATACACTAGCAATATCAAAAAGGGGTTTTAGGCAATAGAAATGGGCAAAAGTAGCTAATGTGTTGTAAGGAGACATTTATTTTCATTGTATCTAGCTGTGGTATCAAGACCTTCAAAGCAAAAGAGTTGAATAGAAAGATGATTCATTTTGGCAAAGCTTACTAGCTTTTAATCTGTCCAGAAATCTATAGCTTGGTGGAAGTTAAAGATGAAGCAGAAAGTTTTGTTTTAAAGTCCTTCAAGTAAAAAGTCCTTGTGGGTTTAATAAAGCTGAGCTTAAGATGGACAAATACTTGAAGACTGCCACTCCAACTTCAATTCTGTAATATTAATGCTGTTTTTCAAGTTGCAGGAAGTTACTCAGTATATGAATGGCTACTATCTGCAACAGGAATAAAAAAAGGAAAGGAAATATGCTTCTGAGTATCATGTGCATTTTTCCTCATGTGCATTTTTCTTAGACTTACTTCTAACTAAAAACCTTTATTTTTGTTGTACTCAAATCCTGACTACCAATCTGTAACATTTAGTATTTCCAAGGTAGCTCAACTAAAAGGAAGGCTGTACAGTTATATATATATTTTTACAAATCTCATTATTATGGAATATAATTATTACAGGAATGCTCAGGCATACTAATCGGTTTATTAAACTAAACATAAAAAAATGTATGTATAATGTGTTCCTACCTGTCATGGTTTAACCGCAGCTGGCAACTAAGAACCACGCAGCCGCTCGCTCACTTTGCCACATCCAGTGGGATGGGGGAGAGAATTGGAAAAAACCAAAAACTCGTGGGTTGAGATAAAGACAGTTTAACAGAGCAGAAAAGGAAGGGAAAATAACAACAACAATAGTAATGGAATATACAAACCAAGTGATGCACAATGCAATTGCTCACCACCCACTGACTGATGCCCCCCAGCCAACTCCCCCCAGTTTATGTACTGGGCATGACATCACATGGTCTGGGATATCCCTTGGATCAGTTGGGGTCAGCTGTCCCAGCTGTGTCCCCTCCCCAACTTCTTGTGCCCCCCCAGCACCTGCTGGCAGGGCAGAATGAGAAGCTGAAAAGTCTTTGACTTGGTATAAATACTACTTATATATACTTGGTATAAACATCAGTGCCTTATCAAAATTACTCTCATCCTAAATCGAAAACACAGCACTATACCAGCTACTAGGAAGAAAATTAACTTTATTCCAGCCGAAACCAGTATACTACCTCAATAAAAATATGATTTTATGTGGCTTATATGTCTTTTTAGAGTACTAGGGGAAAAAAAATCAGAAAAATGAGCAATGATATCCAAAGAAGGCAACTGTAAATTTCACTGATTTTGAGAAACAGAATGGTGGAAAATGAGTAAATTGCATGAAAAAGGTTTTTATTTTATTTTTATGAATTTACTACAAGTTCTCTTTTTTTCTGCTTTCATCCTCTGGCATGTTGGTGATAAAAGTTTGTCTGTAACCTAATGCTCAGGTGTGACATTCTTTGTTGCAGTACCCAGCATAACATCCTTAGCAGCACAACTTGGACTGTATGACTGTACCATGGTATACCATCTGAAGGCTAATGAATGCATACAGACATTTTAATTGCTCAAATTTACAGTTCAGCTCTCCTGAATTTTCTTCTAGTTTGGGAGAAACTTCAGAAGAATCGCAGCATCCTCACTTTATGCATATTGAAGCACCAGTTCTTAGTTGGTGAATTTGTTCTTGATCATGGCAAATGATGATTTTGTGTTCTGAAATGAGGATTTACTTAACTTCTAAATGTTTATAGGGTCTAAAACACCCATAGAGACACCTGTGAATGAATGTTCTAAAAATTCTGTGCACTGAAAACCTCCCCCCACTCCAAAAAAACCCCAAACCAGCAAGGAATATGGGTCTAAAGCTTATCTGAATAGCCAAGACTGCGAAAGGAGTTATCTGTTTCTTATTTGACCTCAATATACAACACTTGGCTCAATGAGTCACCTGAGGGTCAGTTTTTAATATTCTGTATTGTAGGTATTGCTTATGTTTAAGAAAAATAACATCTGCTGATTGCTGCTGTTCCACCAAGGATCATCCTCAAAAACTTTTCATCTCGAATGGATATCTAAATAATCTTAATTCTGCATTTGCACTAATCTCTAAATAGCTCTGCACATTCAGAGACAAGACTGTTTAGTTATCTAAAGCAACTGTTAAGCTCTTAAAGGTGACTATTATAGATTGCAGACCAAAATGCTTTCAGTTCCTATTTGTGTCCTTGTTCTCAGCGAAGATGTTTTCAGAAAACTAATCAATATTAGGCCCTCTAGTCCCCACCTTCTAATTATCTAATTAGGCACAGAAATATAACACAAACCACCAGGCTTTTTTTTTCTTTTCACATTTACTTATTTCAGCTCTTCTCCCTAAGTAAGGTTATCTTGCTCCCTAAATTTTAATTTATTAAGTGTTTCACCTGAAAGCAATCACCCTTGCAGTCAATTCCCAGAATGAAACATCTGCCTTTTCAATTCAGACAGCCTATAAATGAAGAAATACACCAGGGAAACAGAATTATGCTCTCTTTCAGAAGGTAGTGGTGTTTTACTCAGGCAGTATTCTGGCATCAGTCAACCTGTTCTGTGTTATGAATAAGCTTATTTTTGTACTGGGCTGTGGACAACATGATTAGCATATGTTTCCCCAGCTCAGTTCCTAAGTTTCTTATGCTTCAGATCTTCTTTATTAATCCTTTTTCCTGTACTAATTGACCTTTACATGGGCTACTTGAGACTTATAAGTCCTTTGACTGATAGCACTACTGGCCTTCAAATTCTCCTGAAGCATGTATTTACATGACAGTTGTGGTTTTAGTGCTGTCTGAAAAAGCACATCTTACAATTCTGCAAAGATGAACTCTTAATAAATTCTTCCTACTGAGACCTTAAGGTTCTGTCTTGCATTTGAATGACTTCTTAATGTTTTAAGGTAAAATTTATACACAGGGAAAATTCTATCATAACAAAATAATCCAAGGAATTCATTTTCATAATACAATATGCATGAAAAGTTGACATTTACATGTTAGATGCAGGACTGCAATTATCTCTGATTTACTAATTAATTTGCATTTAAGCTTTTTTTTCTTTTCTTTGTGCATAGATTGAGAGACAACAGGCAAACAACTTAGTACAAACACAGAAGTATATACATGAAGAACAGACAATATCCAAAATACAGAGTTTTCCAGTATTTCTCAGTCAAACCTATTTCCACCATTCCCATTCAAGTGCACGGGAGGTTCCTTACTTAAAGCAGGACATTTACAATTCTTCATTCTTCAGTATGGAAGGCAAATTGGACCTCTCAAGCAGAAGATACCAGTCTATATATTGAGGCCAACTGATATCCACAGTAGTGACCATGCTAAGGCCCAAGTTCTGCTTTACAAAAACTGACTTCAGCATCCCTAGTTGCCAGCACATGCATGCTGAGGTGTTGCTACTACTGTTGTGAATATACAATAAACTAGAAGGCATATATTAATACATGCCATGATGTTAGGACGAAACTTTGAGTCAGTTTTTCTGGGGAGACAAACTCCTACAACGGAAGAAAATGTCTTATAGCGACACTGCAGATTTTGACTGTTACTTGCTGTCATCTTCATGAAATGATAGGCGCTCTGAGGACCCATTTATTTCACCTTATTTACCACTATTGTCCTTCATGTACTCAGTTACTCAGAAAAATTTTTGAAAGAAAATAAATATCAACAAATGCGAGTCTTTTTTTCTACTAATATAATTTGTGAAATGTTACCTGGAGGATTAAAGTAAATAGTATCATTCTTTGTTATCAATATTATCCTCAGCTACATATGTTCTGGGCTAGATATTATTGGTTACAGTTTTACAAAAGAAATGGTAGAAATATTTAGATGAGTACTTACCCAAGCAAGACATTCAGATTACAAAATCACACATGTATTGCTGATCTCACCCAAAGATATTTTTGTAACATTTGGTATTTGTTACCTACAGTGAAAAGCGGTATGAAATAGAACAATAATTATTTAATTGCTTTTGCAGGTAACTGATTTTGTGGAGTAGCTTAATTTTTTTCCTTTGGATGATCTCAGATCAGTTTTCCAGAGAAAAGTGAACAAATTAAACTCAGTAACCTGACTTTTCTGTCACTCTTACCAAAGTAAATCTGGAATTGGTGGAACTACTATTTCAATTGAATGGAAAGATCAAAACCAACAGTTTGTTTGAGATTTTTTCTGCTTTTTGCAACAGTTTCTGAATATCTTGCTAATGCAGAAGCTCACACCAGACAGCTTTGTCTCTGGGGTGATTAGAGGATGAACTCCAGAAGTCTTCTGCTGCTCCTGTGGATTTGACCAAAACATCACATGTATGCGTGCCTGAGTCTTTCTCTCCTTCATGCTTACTTACTTACACCCCCACACACCAACACACCCTCAGAATCATGCAAAAGCCACCTAAAGCCTCTTGAAGAAGAAATAAATAGACAATTACAAATGCATCCTATGCATTAACTTGGTAGGACGTTTTCCTGAAGTGCCGTTTGTGAGCAGTACATGCTGTTCCTGCAGAGATGTGCAGAGAAGCGGAGAAGGTGGTACACATGCTTTATGTGGAGGGGGTTGCCATCAGCTTTTTGGTCTCCTTGGAGTTCCTCACAGTTGAAAAGTAAGATTGCCCAGTTCTCCTGCTGCTGCTTCTAGAAACAGTGATGCAGAAGTTCAGATATGTTTCTTTAGCCAGTTATGAGTCACCTAGAACTGCTTTCCCTATTTTTATTTTAGAAGCCAGCCAAAGCTGTTTATATGTGGTATTATACGTGAGTAGATATTGACGACAAATAGCCAGAGTGATGTGGAACCTCTGTGTGCCACATATTTCCTTTACAGTGCTGTTTCATAATGGTAAATGCAACTGAGACAATGCCACCGAGGTCATGCACAACAGTTTGACATTGAAACATTGCAAAACGTGCCTTAAGCCTATCATCACAAATGTTGCTGCTGCAAAGATATTCACAGGATAGCTGTGCTATGCCATGAGAAGATACTGCTGAAGTGAAATTTCTGAGCTTCGGTTTTCAAGGCATGTAGTATGGTGTCAGACCTTACTATTGCCTAATATTGAGCACCACAATTCTTTAACCTACACAGAAGAGTGATTCTGCATGATGAATGCAAGCCTGAACTTCTACAGACCTCAATGGTCTGTTGTGCAGTCATGATTTAGCTAATGCTAAATAGCAACAATTTTTTGCATTGCAGGTATTTGCCAGCAAGCATTAACCTAATCCTAAATAATAACAACTCTATTTTACAACAGATTTTGAGGATTGCAAATCTGTTATACTGCAATAAGAGTGAGGCTTTTACAAGGGAAAAAAAAACCCCAAACCCAAATGCACAGCACAAGTAGGATCACCCAGAATAGCTAATAACATTTATGATACTCCTACAGAATTTGGATCAGGCTCCATTCTGAGTTGTATCTGTGCTCTGAACTGGTAGCCAACGCATGGTGTTTTACTGCCAGTCCCTGAATCTCTATTTATTAATTAATTAAAACCATACACATATGATTGAAAAAATGGAAAGTCTCATGATAAATGACTGTCTCTATATAAATACATTTCTGCAATGTGTGAGCGTGAAAAATATGATTCATTGCATCAGAAGGTTCCGTATTGAAATTGGCATGTTGCCCCCCAGATCTGAAAAGATATTTTATCACTCTGCAGACCAATGAATTGTCAAGACAAGTACAGGAGATAATACTTCCTCTGCCAAAAGGACATTAACATTTTTAAAATGGAGAGTCTAAGAGAAGGAAAATAAAAAGTGCTTCCTGAATAAGGTCTGGTTCAATAATATTTGTAAGGTGTGGGTTGGGTTATATGATCAAGTCTCTAAGAGGGCCCCAAAAGGGAACAAGTATCAAAGCAGTTACACCTTTTTTTTTAGGGAAGGCAGCCTGACAATATAGAGCATTCAAAGGGTTTTGACTATCTAGCTCAGATAAACATCTATAGCTTGCCAGTTGGTTGAGAAGAAGGGAAGACAGAGTTGTATCTTAGATTAAATGTGATTTTCTTTCTTTTCTGTTATTTCTGTATTTATGAATTCTTCAACTGTGCTGTCTACCTAGGCTTTTATAAATAAATAAGCATATTTCCTTTTACTTTAGTGTGGCCTCTTTAGCAGTAAAATCATCATAAGTTAAGGTGCAGAGAAGTGGACGTAATTTTAACTAGGGTTCTGGACATTCCAGGCAAAGGTGGATACTGAAGTTCAGTGATCCAGGATTTCCAGAAGAAAAGAGAGTATAACTGTGTGTCTACACAAGCATTTGAGAACCAGTATTGCAGCGTTCTGGAGAGCCTTGATCTAAGGTACTGTGATCAAAATCCATTTGCTAAGGTAAACAACCATTTCTGAGGTGAAGGCTAGCCTCCGTCCTTGTGTAGCAACAATGAAAGAAGCAGATTGAGAAGACTTTCCTGAGTGAATACTTGGCATCTGGTTTGGGCAGGAGTAAGTAATCACGGACTATTCCTACTTTGTAAACTGGGGAAAAAAGGAGTGTCCTGGAGGTATATCTAGAACTACAAAGGAGGTATATGCCAGCATTATTTAACATTAGAGGGAGTCTAGGCTGTGACAGAGCTGTGGGTTGCTGTAAGTCTGAAGGTCCTTTTTATCATGAGGCACTACCAAGGACTGTTTCATCTCTCACAACTATTTTCAAAGTGAAAAAAAAATGTGGCTTAAGATGAATGCTAGGCTCATTTATCCTGAGCTGTAGCATACATCCCAGATTTTTTCCGTGTCATGAGACTCACAAAGAGCTTGCACCTGCTACAGGAACTGTCTTTGATAGTCAGAACCAGGAAAGATGCAAAGTCTGAATTTTCTTTAAATGATGCAATATATTCCTGTGGGACCGAAAGTACTGAGAGTAAGTATTTCTAACCTACTATTCAGTTGTACCCATTGACAGCACTGAAGATTTTACAAAGGTGTGAAATTCCTTACTTTACCATGCCTGACATATATTCAATATTAGAAAAATGATTAGAGGCATATCAGATGTCTAGAGAGGAAAGCAGAGATCTGAGGTCAGAACATCTTCCCCTTTGCTTTTGTTTTTAATATTGTTTTCAGGGTTGGCTTTTCCCTTAGTAACAGAGTAAGGCTTCTGTTTCTCTGAATTCTTTCAGAGCTGTCTTTTCCAATTAATGAGTTGTCCTTTTCTCCTCCATTCCCATCTCCTTCTCCAGAAACTAACTGCCATGTCCGCAGTACGAGCAAAGTGGATGGCCTTTGTAGGGTACCCAGGATGGGCTGTGGAGGAAGACCAGGGAATCCGATTGAAATCTGGGGGGTAACTTCAGTCTTCTTCAGAAGCAAAGCACGCCTTCTTTTCTCCTGGGTTGGATGAGAGGATAATGTTACTCTAGTTTCAGCCCCTGAGCATTTCCATTTGCTTAATTTCTTTCCTTTCCTGATTCTCAGTGTAAGTTATTAAAAGATACCATCTTACCCCCTGAAGTCACTGCAATTTCGTGTCAGGTGAAAAGATTCCTGTGTACTCCCTTTGAGATTCAACACATTGTTTAAGATGGTGCAAACATCTAAGATGTCATATTACCATGAAATTTAAACTCTTACACTTGTAACTACAATAGCTTTGGCACAGTGTCTCTTATCTTGATTGCACAGCTTAACACTAGAACCAATTTTTTTCTTCCTCTTCAACCTACATAAGATGTCTTTGAGCACTGCAGGAAGAAAATTTGAAGTACATATGTGTACTATCCTGGATGAAAATGGTTATACAGGTAAGATGCACTGCAGCAAACACACTAGCTTTCCACTTAGCTCCTGATCTCTTCGTTTTATTGTCAATGGTAGTAATAGTTACAGAGGTTGTATTAGTACAACACTTAGCATTCTGGTCAAGAGAGCAGGACCACACAGCTTTAGGTGCTGGGCAGACAGCAGATAGCCAAACTGCTGCCTCCCTCCCTCCCCCCGCCGCCCCAAGAGTATCCTTGTGTTATCCCCCTCTATCCTAATTCGCCTTATTAGCTTTGAGGATTTATTGGATTAAATATTGGAGAACTTCTGGTTCTGAGATACTTGTGGAGTGAACATTGTGATGTCTCTAGCTTATGAACTTCCACACCACTCTAAATCACCAATCCATTTCCTCCAATATTCCACCTTTGCCTATACCTGTCTCAGCGAATTCAGGACATTTCCAGTGCTGACCAACAGATAATTATGGAGCAATGGAGTCACTTGAAATAATGTTCTCACTATCATCAGTAATTTAAAAATTAGTTTATAGATTCTATTACACCCAAATCATTCAAACCAGAAGAACTTTTCTTGGCCAAAATACTGAATCTGACTTTGAATATCTTGTTTTCAATACAAATTACTATGGACCGTAACAATTACAGGTGTTCATGTATGTAACACCTTTGACATAAAATTTTCAGTTCTAAATCTTTTTTTTTTTTTTTTCCCCCAGAATATTACAATTTGTCTGATTTTTCTCTGCATGCTTTGGAGATAATTGTTTGCATTTGCAATGTGTGCAGGCATAACATCTGCCTCAGAGTGAGTTGCTGTGTTCACTACTCAATGAAGCAATGAAGCATTTGAAACGCAGGAACATCCCTCAGACATCGTTGCTAGTTAATGATTCTTCATGCTCTGAATGTTGCATCTCTTTCATCCTGTGTCTATTAATCTTAAAATGACACACCTTACATTATCAGTACTCTCACTAAGAAATAAGACCAACAAAACCAACAAAAACCTGAGAGGAATCTTTCAAGAAAGTGTGTGTTTAAACAATAATGTATGTTGATCATTCAAAAAAGAAAAAAAATGTTGAGAATATTGTTCTCACTGTGTTTCTCTGTAAACAACAGACATTTAACTTGGAGCTAGACATGGTTAATCAGCCTTCATACACAGAACTCAAATTTATCAAAGGTTCTGCTGCTCTCTTCTGACTTAATCTCCTCCCCCCTTTTTTTTTTCCTCCAATCCATCCTGATGTCTGGATATGTGGCAAGCATTAGGTTAGTAGGCTGAGCAACTGAGCAGATGTGAATAAAAATCCATGATAAATGCAGCGTGCGGGAGGCATGGAACAAATCTAAAATGGTACACAGGTGAATTTAGACCCAATTAAGAAAAAATTTGCAAACTGGTCAAAATGAGGGTGCAAACCAAAGAATAACTTCCCCTTTTGGAAAGGATCAATACATTCTTAAAAGCCTGTTGAGGAACATTTTAAGGACAAGATATTTCAATCTGAATTTTAAACAACAATATATTTGCGTTTGTTTTGGCATTTACTTAGTACTCTAGCTAAAACATTACCACTCCTAACCAATGTATGCTTTCTACAGTCAAGGGTCTTAAATAACAAGACACGTTTTAGCGATTAAGCCCTTTGTGTGAAGCACTGTATGGTAGTCTCAAAAAAGAAAGGTGGGTAGATTTGCAGTAACCTATATAGAATGGCATGGGAGTTAGTTACACTGTAGAGCTTCCCAATAGGATTTGACTAGCTTTTCTTTCTTAGATCCTGAATGCAAACTAAATAGAGTGCTTTGCATAAAATATCACCTTAGCAAAAAAATCACCTTGAAGGCTGCCATCAAGGAAAAAGGAAGAAAGGGAAGGCAGCAGGGAATCTCTAGCATGGTGAACTATCATCTCAGTACAAATGACTCCAATAGTTAGAGAAAACTCAGGGTCTCACTGCTTTTTGAATGTTGCAATAGTCTATTACAATATTTACTTTGAATTACAAATTTTCTCTCACAATAATACACAAAGCTTTACCCCAACATATTTCACAGTAATATTAAACCTTATAAAGAGATTAAATCATGTAAAAATGAAAAGATTAGGATATTTAAAACCTACTTATCTGTATCAAAGAGAATCACAATGAATTCTGAGTGGTAAGACTCAGAAAGTTCTTAGCAAGATAAAACCTGAATCATATTGTTTAATAAAATAATAATTTGAATTAATTATTTTTTTCCAAGGTCGTGCAATACAAAAGAACTTCATATTTGTATGCTAGAGTACTAAAAAATATTAAGAGTACTAAGCATTAGGTATTCTTGTCAAGTATTTGCAAGTCTTTCCTTCCTTTATCTTCAGGTTTTTGAACTGGCCTAAAAGCCAAAATCACCATTTAAAAATGATTCTTTTTTGTACTTGTTGTTTGCAACCAGGTTGTCCCTAAAAAAAAAACATCAGGGTGGAAAAAGAATATTAAAAGAATACTGTGTTTTGAAAATTGAAGGATGACACATAATTTGCAGAAATATCCTTTTCAAACTAACAGAAGTTTGAAATCTTTGGAGGTTCTCCTGGGCTCATTTAGATTTCAGCTTGTTAATGACTGTGGTAGAAGATTACAAGATTACACTAAGTATACAAGATTACATGACAAGTGGATCAGAAATGCCTAAAATACATATTCCTTAAAATAAATAAGTGGAAAATAAGAGAGAACATGGTTTATCTGGCTTCAGAGTAATGGATTGATTTCTGCATAAAAACCCCAGGTTCTAGGGTGGTTTTTATTTCGTCTTAGGAGACAATCCTTGTTTAACAGTGCTTATTTCAACTAAAACAGAAGAAATATTGTTTGTGCCTAATCCATTACGGATCTGATACAGAGCTTGTGGAAATCAGCCATTCAGTAAACTTGCATGGGCTTTGGATCAGGCCATGTATGAAGGAAGAAAATTATTCTGACCCCGAGAAAAAAACCTTGTTAAACTACTGGAAATCTTGCAGTTCTGGAGTAACAGCAATATGATATACTGAGAGAATTTAATTTATATGTTGAGAATGTGAAGCTGCCTTATCAGATGTTGAACCACAAATTGAATATAAAGGTGAAACTTAACAAACAACTTCATAAAGCTTTATCTTAACTAATCATATTCACAAAGTGTAAGATAGTAGCCAAACCCAGATTTATGATCATTCTACTTTAATCGCATATTTCTGTTTCTGCTTATTCAATAATTCTTTGACACCAATGTAATTACGGATGGTTTTACTTGGTGTGTTACATACAATGGTGTTAGTGCATGGTCCTACTTTCAGATGCCTACAATTATTTAAAACGTATATATCTATGAGGATTTCAGCATGGTTCATTTCCAATTTATTTGTTATCCTCTGCCCACTGCTTTAATCAGCATCCTGGAAAAATGCACTAAATGTTTTTGAACATAGCAGACATTCACCCTACTGAAGATGCAGGGAATTATATGCTTAATTTTTATTCAGTTTAAATAGGAATGACTTAATATTGTGAAATGAAAAAACTGTATCAGGAAATGGTTTTGAATATTACGCTACTTTTTCTTTTTATTTATTGCCTGTTAATTAAAAGTGAATTGAATCGAGCAATTCTCCTTAAAGTGTTGGCATTAGCACCAAGGTTTGCAGAAAGCTTCCCAAATAGTCCAGAACAGAAATATGCAAACATATACCACTTGCTATTTTGCAGTTACAAGCAGTGTAGGAAAGCAACCTTCAGAATGCTGCTATCGAAATAGAGTGGGATAGAAAGCATTGTAATAAAATTGCCAAAGGGAGTAAGTTCTCAGGGCAAATCATGCACCGTTCAAATACTAAATCTTGTTTTGCATTCCAGCAAGCAGAAAAAAAGGGAGATGCAACAAAGAAAACAGACATCATCTTAGATTAGTCCAACGTAAATGAAAGAAAGAAAGCAAGCTGAAAATTGTAGAAGAGTTGATTTCACTACATGTTTATGTTAATAGGGTATTTGACTTTTGAATGCTTCATAAACCTTGTTATGTTCAGTGCTATTTGAGGTAGTAAAACAGCTGGAACTCTGCCAGAAGCTTTAATTGGAATCAGCTTAGCAGGAGCTGACAAGGTTTCCTAGTGTTTAGTTTCAAACGTATTACAAAAATGCAAAATTATGTGCTATTTATTTTCTATTCCTCTTTGGTGTACGCCCATAAAGGTGAGACATAGCTGTGCTAGAGAATGGAATAATTTTTTCTCACATGCCCCAGGCCAGTGTTTTGAAGAGGGCAGTGTGGGTACTGTTGCTTATAATTAGACATTTCCTCACACAGGAGGCTGCAGAAACTCGCCAGAGAACTCTTTTTTTTGCACATCTTGGTTATTGATTAGGCCAGCGTGTCAGATGGCCACAATAACACCTCTGTTAGCAATATGTGATGAGGCAATGGGATCAGAGGACATCACCAAAGAAACATCAGAGGAGTCATCTGGTTACACTCTTCACCTAACAATAAAATAGGGGCATCTTGCCATACATAAGGAAGGAATTATTGTTTTGTGGCACCATCCTTGCAGGCTTCGCCGTATGGGGGGACCTGAAAAACAGAATTGTGTCCCAGGAAGCAACTGCAGTGTTTGAGCCTTTGAAATTGATTAAAAACTTTGATCCAGGACTATTAAAAACAGATTGTTCATTCATTATATATAGCTACAAATTAATAGATTAAAAAAGTCTTCCTCCCTTCAGGTTGTCTGCATGATCTCTTGGAATTCTGTACTTGATAAATGTAGGTCATACGGATACGTAACAAATACAGATAAATGACTTCCACCAAGGATGTTAAGACAGGAATGAATCCCAGGATAACATTAGATTGTCAAGAGGCCAAAAGTAGTCAAGAAAGTCATATCTGAAAAACCACAGCTTTCAGAGTTTTAATAGAAAATCTTCACCTTGGGAAACTTCTAGTTCAGGGAAAATATCCCCCCACGCCATCTCATGAAGCCATTTTCAGCAGGCTATTTACCGTCACTAACAAACCTCACCACAAACACTACTGATGCATGAAATGCAGTTCCTTCCCTACTTCAGTGTTTAAATAGATGAAGTGAAAGTAAGAATAGGAAACAGCAAAAGTCATCTTTGTTTGCTATTTGCGATTAGTTTGAAACGTCATGGCTGGGCAGCATAAAGGTACTGACTGAGATGCAATAATTTCTCCAGGGCCAAGAGAATAGTTTGATAGCCTTGCTCCCAGCCACAGGCTCAGGCTTTGCAAAGACTCGAATCAGAAGGCTACATCTGTAATCTCAGACCCGTGAAGGCTTTTGAGTTCTCTGGCCTGCGGGTCTGAGGGAAAGCCAGATCATCTGACAACTTATCAGCTAGCTCAGTGCTACAGCCCGACAAATATGATTTTGACGTTACTTGTAAAAGGACACAGGCTTTGTACTGACCTAATAGTGCAGTGCTTCAGGACTTGTCTGGGCTTGCTTTGACCTGAGCTTATTTTTAGCTTGTTTTAGGTATCATAGCAATTGCCTACCAGTCAGGTGACTACTGCCTAAATTTGCCTTAGCTAAGTTTCTCACTGTTGCACAGTGCAATGCATAGTTTTAATTAATAGACAGTAATAATAACTAGCAATTCTATGTAGACTGAACTCTTTATGACCCTATAACAAAAATGTACTGTAAGAAAGTATATGCATAGGATGATAAAGAGGCTTCAGATTGTAAAACCCCATAAATCTTCATGGTCAGCCACTGCTTACTAAGGGCTGAAACCCTGAGAGACAGGTAAATCAGTTCTAGCAAACAGAAGAGAAAACCAAGGATAATGTGGAATTCAGAACCAAGGAAGAAAGTGAAAGAAAGCACATTCTGTTAGAGAATGTAAAAAAATTAATGCCAAGTGGACCCCAAATTGAAAAGAGAGTTACCCACAACCCACAACGCTCCTGTCAGAAGTTGGTGTGCCGAGGAATCATTGTACCTCCCTCCCCCACTCTTCTTGAGGAAGCCAGCAGGGCACTGGGAGGTGAACATAACACCAGAGGAAAAGTATGTATATGTGTAATACCTGTAGCAGTATGATTAAGGAATTTTTTCCAGTAATAATTAGGTAATTCAGACTATGACTTTTAGTTTAATTGCAACTGCAGTAATAACTGTTTATTGTGTTTGATTAGGCTGTTAAGACTTTAATTAGACCAACAATACATTCTTGGCTCTGCATATAAGTTATGGCTCCTTTTTGCCTAGAACAAGATTTTGAATGTGAGTACCACATGTATGCACCTTGGTTTCTCTGGAGAGGAGTACACAAGTCTGTGGGACAAGGACAATAAAGCCTGTATCTGAAAACTGGTAGGATCATATGGTTATGTATTTATCATTCCTTCAATGTTAAAAACCATTCACTGCCTATCCCAGCTGCTGCTCACTCCAATCCCATATTTGTTAAGATTACTAATTTTACATATTTAGTTGTTTCTCAGGAACCTCACCCTGCAAGAAAGCAATACAATCAACTGAATTAAACTCCTGCCTGCCTTAATAATTTACTCTCTGAACTAGTTGTACTGTAAATGAACTGTGGTCTATGTTTAGAAGTATCAACGAATATCAGGGTGATTTGGTAAACTGTAGCTAATGAGAAAGTGAAGCTAGTAACAAAAAAAGATAAAGTGCTTCCATCTCCTCCAAAGGTAGAATTAAATGAGAAGAAAAATTTGCTCCAGTATTCTATCATTTCCTAATATTCTGTTCTCAGTTTTCTGAGTAACTACTGAAGCTCCACAAAGAGAAAAATAAAAAGATAAATTTTTCTTTTTGTAATCCCCAACAGATGTCCTGACTGACTCTGATGGTAAAAAAAGGGTTGTAAGAAAGCAACACTCACAAACCCTCGTGGTTCTTGTATGAGGTTTGTAAATAAGGAGCAATTAGAAGCCAGGATTTATGCTCTGTCTTGTTTGATGCAAAGACTTTTGCCTCCCCTTGCAAAAGGGCAGTTGACAGAGTAGCTGACATAACTGGCCAATTGTCTTTTGTTCTAGGGTACTCTGTAAGGCACATGAAAGCAATCTTCTGTGTTCAGCATCTGGCTGATAAAGTTCAGTATTTTCCACGGTTATAGTCACACTTCATTCAGGAACAGCTTTCTTAGCATCAGGTAGAAACAGGAAGCAACACAATTCACATCAATAGCTAATTCCATGTTACATCATTTTCAGAGTCTGCAAAGGTAAATGTTATTCATACACTTTTTCTCTGCAATGCTGTAACTGCATTACAGGGAGAATAAAATTTCCCTTCTTTAGGTGCCAGAAAGGGTAATGACTTTAAAGGTAAGAAAGAGTCAATTTGAAGACCAAAACCCATCCTCTTGCTGCAGAGAAACAAAGCTGAACAGTGCTGTCTGACTGAGCAGCTGACAAGAGATTAGTAAAAGCTGAACATGTAGTGACTACCGGTAGACAGCAGGCAAAGTCGAACAACAGGAACTGAATAAAGGGGAAGAAAGCAGAAAACAAATTAGAGAAAAGGCTTTTCACAGGGACAGAGGAATACATCTAAAAACCTGTAAAGGTACTGCAAAACTAGATGAAATACACTTTTGAGCTCTGCATATTTGAAGTTCATATTTGCTTATTCTGTTTCTAAGGAGTGGTGAATGCACAGTGGATGTGCCTTCCTAAATATCTCCTCTCCCTTGACGTTTTCACAGAGCCAAGTGCACTAACTGAAGCATATTTGTGTGGTGGTAAATCATCAGCAGACACTATAATGTCCACCTATGCAACCACTTTTTAGGGAAGAAAAAATTCTGTGAAAATGGAAAAAAATGCAATTCCTTAATTTATATTAGTATTTGAGTGCTATATGTGGTTAGCTTGCTTCACTGAAATAGTTCTGAAACGTCTATGTATGCTTCTATTGTACATTCACCTATTTAGAATCTTATTTTTTCCCCTGTACAGACAGGTAGGTTACATGATACACAGCATGTCCTAATGTGTCCATCATACGATGCAGTTGTATCAAGTTGTCCATATAATGATCAAGATTAATTTGTACATGTGCTCTTTGCTGATCTGTGGCAGCCCTTACAGAGGCTAGAAACAGAAGCACTCTGTAGCTAAGTTTAGGAAGGAAAATAGTTGGACAAAGTGGGAAAGACTAGACCACCTTTTGTTTTAAAGAGATTGTACAATAGATAATACAAGGATGCCTGATCAACATTGTATGTAAATTCCATCTAATTTTTTTAAGAATCTAAAACTTGGTGGGTATTCAGTGAGCAGGGGACAGAGAGAAAGGGAGAAAAGCAGTGCTTGGTCAAGATTAGTGAGGCTGGATTTTCCTGAAGACAAATGCAGATGTTTGTTGCAGGCACTATTGCTTAATGTCAACACTCAAATGTTTATAGACATGGGTTACAGCTGTTGACAGCCATTTTAATGTCTACGCAACTAAAAGTGATGCTGAGACAGTCACTGTATTTATTCTGCCACTATTGATTACACATGGCTCTGTTGAGGCCACAGTACCAGGATCATACTTTTGACACACCTTTGACTCCAGCCAAAGCTTTTTTGCTTGCTCAGACTTACAAAATCCTAGAAAGAAGGCCACGTTATCTGGATAACCAGGCTGTAGCAATTCCAGCACTTGCGCTAGGCTATAGTGTCCCATACAAGAGAGCCTTTTGTTACTCATCAGGGTTAAGAGCATGGTGGACCATCTTCACACAGCCCTCTGTTAGCTGCTTTCTATGTGCTATGTATGAGAAAAGCCAACTTACCTTTGCTTCTTAAATCAATCCCAGTGTGCCTAAACTGACCATTTTTCATCTAAATCTATGGGTTTTGTAACATTTCAAAAGGCTATAAATATTCGAGTAGGAGATACCTTTGACAAATACTAAAACCTGGCAAATAGGTCAGGTAGCCAAGGTACGAGCATTTGGTCTTCCTCGCACGCCGTGCAAGTGCTACCCTGTGAACTGCACTTTGGTGTCTGAGAAATGTCGTAGAAAGTTTTTCCTTTTGCCAAGGTTTTGCTTACCAAATCCTACTTCCTGTAAGGAAAGGTGACTGTTAGCATGGTGGTACTTATTTCTAATCTAAGAGCCTCTTTCTAATATTGTGACTATATGAATAGTTATACATATGAATAGGAAAGGAGCTGTATGGGCGGCCATGTGTGTGACGGGAATCTGATTGCTACCAGCATGTGTTGGGTATTTATTTATGAAGCTATGCCACACTAAAAATTCAGAAATGTAGAAGCTATACTTTACCACAGGGATTATTTTGCTAAACCAGCACATTTAAAACAACTCAAGGTGTACTTCGAAAGGGATTTCTATATCTAAAATGAGTTTGTTTTCTCAGGGGGAAAAAACCCAAACAAACGTATTTTACAGACTGATTAATTTTGTGACATGTAAGTTACAGAAAGGGGATTCAATGTATCATTTCAGTATCACTTAGTGCTGTACATCATTTACTAACCCAACAATCTAGTTGCTTGTTCATCACTTCTGGCTGGATGAGGTACAAAACTACTGCTGGCTGTTGATGTTCTGCCTTTCTTTTGAAATTCTCTGTGTTGAAGGAACAGCAAGAAGCCAAACTCCTTAGAGTGGGAGTTTTGGGGACTGAAAGGTGCCCTCTGGTCATAAACTCTGTGATAAGTTAGGAAACTAAGGTGTCTAAGTGAACATGTTATTGCAGGCTTGTTAAATAAAGGAACGTAGGTGACTGAGGTAAAGCCCACAACAGAGACTTCTGTTTATGTGTTTTACAGATCAGTTTTGTGACAACATTGCTGTACCGTAGCATGCACACCTATAACATTAAATAAACTCTTAAGGAGTTAGCATAAGCTATATGAGCAAAAAAACGTCCCATCCCCTGTGTCCCCGTGTGCCCCTCCCCATATTTACAACAGAAAGTTTTTGGTCTCTGCTGTGATACACACAAAACCTGAGATAATCTCCCTGAATTGTCACAAGCTGTGAATAGGTAGACCGGGTAACTCATTACATTCCTTTTAGAGAAGAAATTATTATTGTTAAATAGAGAATTAGTTTGCCTCTCTTTCAGAAGAGTGAGGAAAGTAGAGCAGACAAGACACCTCTGTGTAAAAAGGAGCAGATGCGAACTGTCAGTACTGGTTCCTTTTAATCAAGTAGAGACAAGGTCCTGATAGACAAGAACAAGTCTAAAGCATAGCTTTTTCAGGTAAGAAATACTATTGCCATTTCCTTGTCTGGATGTATAATGCAATGAAACCAGAAAACAAAGTTGAACATGTATATCAGCAAGGATTTCCTACATTATAAGGGAACAATGAAAGAAGATTCAAACCCCAACCTTTCTTTCTCTTATCACAGGTTTATAGAGGGACTCTATTATTCTCCCTTGTCCAGTTCAGCTGGGACTTGATGCCTCTTTGCACCCTAGCTGGCAAAGGAGGGAATACAAGTCACTTAAACCTGTGTCGTGTTTCAAAGACCCAGGCACTGTTCTCTTCACTACAGTGAGACCGCTGCTCACAAACAGATGTCCTTAAACAGATTCTATTACACTGTGGTTGGTTTTTTTTCTAATTTTCTTTAGTTTGCCACAAGACTGTAGAAATAATTCATATTGCAACAGAACTGAACTATTTCAAAATATTGCTTATTTACCAGTAATACAAATAGGTAATCTTAGTACAGTCACCTGATGCTAGGATTTTCAAAACAGTGTGGTGCATTATTCCTTTAGACTGCCTAGAAAACCCCAGCCTGGGATGCTACCAGCATACAGGAAATATTAAGAGTACAGAGATATCAGGAGTTTCACATAATTATATATAGGATTTATAAGCATTTAGCTTAATCCCAGGAATTTTGAAGCTTAACTTGGTTTAAGTGGTTCACAGACTGCAAGGCATAAATTGCACTCAGAAAGTCAAGGTGTTTTTTTCCACAGTCATTTTCCCCCTTGGAAAATGTTGTTACTGCAGACCAAAACTTTTTGCATAAATCTCTCCTTTGTGTAACTTCCATAAACTTCAGAGAAACCTTTCCTGAAATAATCTTGTCTCTTCACAAGGTAATTGTTATAGCCCTCTGCTGAGGCAGAATTACCTACATTTTCTCACCAAATCTCCTTATTTTAACAGATAGAGCAGTGTTTAGTCGTCTCCACACTAAGGACCCTTGTTAATCAAACACTTTTTAAAGCACTTGGCTGATTCCTTGATAAAGACTGAAAGGATCAGCAAATCTCTGGGAGAAGTCAGCAGGCATAACCAGTATGCCTATCTTTCAGGCTTCTATTGAGACTGTTCCTTGTCCTTCCTGCACATCGATTTTATGAACATGCATGTGTGTGCTAAATTATTTTGCTCACCATTTGTCAGGGGGAGCACAAAGATATAAAACTGCTTGGAAATTTATGTGGGGAAAAAAGTTTTGTTGGAGAATACCTATTAGCTGAATTCAAGATGGTTCTGACATTTAGATTCAGTGATCTTTCAGGAAATTAAAGGCAAGATTCCCAGGGAGCCCTGCAAGGTCTGCTGCAGAGGCACAAAAGTACAAATCTACAGCTGCGGGGTAGGAGTTAGCTGACACCCTGGGACTCACCACCCTGACAGTGGGGTCTGGTCTGGGTGTCAGGGATCTTCCATGGTCTGTATCACTTTTGCTGACCTGGGGCTCCCAAACTGCTTGCCATACAGCTGGCATAAAACCCAACTTAAACCTGGGGTATCCTTGTATTGACTCTGGCCCGGAGGCTAAAGACTTTCAGGCTCCTTTCTCAAAGCAAGCCAGAAACCTGGTATTTTTTATCAGGATGGACTTTCTAGCTCCAGGTAATGCTCTGGTCTACTTCAGAGCAGTAGGTAGGTGACTCTGGCAACTGCTACAAGAAACTCGTGCTCTGTGTGAATAAAAAGAAGTCAGATATCTAGGCACAATTTCCTCTGCTGTAAACCAGAAATCTTATTACCAACTTATGCACTTCTATCAATGCTTTGTGATCCTTGGATGAAAGGCCCTGCATATTATTACATTATCTTTGTTCCATGCAGTATGTCAAGACCTGAGTTCAGCCCTGCAGTATGCTTCCTTAAACACTGTCAATTGCACAGTGCCTGGCACTGCTGAATTAATTTAGAATGCCTGTCTTTAAAACCAATGCCTCTGCACATTCATAAAAAAGGCAGGAAAAAGCCTTAGTAACAGAAGTGACAAATACTTTTGGAAGTAGTCCTAATCAAATTTTAGCTTTTAAATTTTATGACTCAAGAACTTTATGTAAGAAAAAAACCCTGAGGTGACTTATGGGTGATTATTGCACTGGCTTTTTTCATTCTTCCATGCAGGTTTAAGGAAAGCTTCATTTTTTGCATGCTCCTTGTTGAACCTGTAGAATAGAAAGCAGCCTGCAAAGAGAAGTTGTCTAACAAAATTATCATTTACTACCAGTGTTTTCTCTGAAGATTTTGTTTTCTTTTAGTAAGCTTATCCTGGAGCTCTTTTCCCAACCAGTGTTCTCCCAGTTCAGCTTCCCAACCTCATTTTGCAGGGCTTGTCCAATACTTTCACTTTATAATATTTTTAAATCAATAAAGGTTACTGGTTCAGTCTTAGCATCATAGCCATCGAGTGTTTCACTCTTGTCAGTATATCTCATCCTCACAATGTCCCTGTGAAACAAATAAATAATCTAGGTCTATATTATGGATGGGAAACAGCACACACACAATACACATGGATCATGTTGCAAGACTCCTAAGTTAGCACTGATTTCATTGTACCTCCACAAGAAACACCACATCGGGGTATTTGGTTGGACCCAGTGCAGGTACTTCAAGTTGCAGAACCAGCAATTTATTCTGTTACTCATCACAGGGTTATCTGGTGTGGAGGCAGGGTCCAGGTTTCTTTTACGCTTTTGTTGCTGAGTTTAATTGGAGTGGTTTTAATTCCAACCTAAGACATAAACACACCTGGAGATGTGAAAAAGAAAGACCTAGCTCCTCAAAGCTATATAAGACACTTAGCTCCCACTGAATTATTGAAGTGGAAGTTAAGCACCCACAACCCTGTGAGTATCAGGGTCTTTCTGATTTAATCATGGTCCTAAAGGCCAAGCAGTGAACGGGTTCCACCACCCATGCCTGGGGTTAGTGCGGTTGCCACCCAATCATCCTAATGAGGTTTTTCTTCTAAGCTGTTTTGGCAGAGGAATCTATAGAAGAAAGGGCTTACATGCTTTTGAAACTCTCAGATTTGACTGAAATGGTTCCTCCTACAACTGAAAGCATCTCTAGAAACGTCCCATATCTTGGCCACCTGTAAAGGAAAGCTTGCACATCTTTTCCTGACATCAGACTGGGGCTAGTCTGGTAGCACTTGAATGGAGAAGAGTGCTTGATCTGAACATTTCTGCATATAGATACAGAATAGCCAGTCGGAACACCAAAAAACCTGCATACAAAATTTTGCTGGGTCCACGCTCAAAATATACTTTTATGGAATAGCAGCAGAGCAAAGAAAAGAGCCTAACATCCCCCCAAACCCAAAGCATATTATCTTTGATTTTTTTTGTTAACTTCAGCCTCAGTTTTTCAGAAAACTTTTTTTCACTCCAAAGCCATTCTACATATTTCTCTTATTGCAGTAAACCAAAACAAATGAAACATTAGTAAAAAAAGAATGACAAAACATTTCCTTTTTTAAAAAAATTTTTCCTGCTTCTTACTATAATAATTTATCTACATGATTTGGATTTGGCAAGACTGCCAGAGGAAGGACCTTGTTCAGTGCTTCGATTTATGTTTTCATCTTCAAGAATTTGAGGTGGCTTATGAGCCAGCAAATGTAAAATACAAGAACACACCTTAAAGCAAATGCATTTCTTTTATTGAATAAATAAAAAATCGCAGCTTCTTATATGGCAGAAGCCCTAAACTGTAAGAGTATAATAAAATCAAACCTGAAATTTCCAGTTTTATCTTATATTTTTCTCTTGTCAGAGGGAAACCTAATAAGCACTGACTTTCGTAGCAGGCATTTAAAAGAAAAGTAAATGAACAGGAAAATAAGTTAGGGGTTTCATCTATTTATTTGTTTACAATTGTGAAGACTTTAATTGTTGACATGATTTTATTGAGGGCAAAAGATTTTTCAGTACAGCTAAAGAAAATTGCTCCTCATACATGCTCTTAAAATACAGAGCACAGGAGCCTGAGCACAGGAAGCTAAATGGAATATAACAGGTCTTCTTCTGCAAAACTTGTGTTCAGAAATATTTTTTAAGGGGTTAAGGGAAACAAGAAGTGGATGTACTGAGTTAGATCTTACTATTTCTGTGTTGCCTATTTTTCTCAAAAACATGTCTACTTCTTGGGGAAGTCTCTGATATAGAGTAAGAACATGTTAAAAGTATTACACAGAAAGTCAAGGCTTGGGTGAAAGGCAAGATTTGGCTGACCATCATAACTATATGCCTAACTTAAGCAAGATGAAGAGGCCCCTTGACACACACACTTATGCACCTTTTTGAATGGGGACAGATATATCCCAACCAATAGATACCTTTCATGGTAAGTTTTCTATTATAAGATGTGCAAGAGGTATTTGGAATAATGGGATAAAAAGCATTTATATGCCATAAGACACATTCTATTTATTGAAAAATGCATTGTCTCTGAACATTTTTAAAAGGGGGAAAATATTTCCTCTTCCTCTAAATACTGTTTTATGGACATGGTAAGAATGAAACACATTTAACTTTTACTGATGGTCCCAGCCTTGGTGTCTCTTCCTTCCCAGTCCCCCATATTGTAGGCAAAGTATTGAATGTTTTCTGGCTTTGTTTTTGATAGACGTAAGATGACATTTTTTGGTGTGAAAGCCAATACTTACATTTTGTCTTGTGCTACTTTCAGCAGAAATTTGGGATGATTAGCATACCTCCAGAGGAACATATCTTTTTGTCACTAATTATGATTTTCTTCCTAGCAATTCTGTTGCAGAATCATAAATGAAAAGATCTTTTTAGCATAGTATATGGGGTATTTGTTTAATTTTTTAGGCTAAACTGTGATTATATTCCACATAAATATACTATATTGGCCCATAGGGGGCCTTGAGAAATGAAATTCTAATTTATATAATTCTGCGTAGAAGGCTAGTCAATTTGTCAAAAAAGAAAAGACAGTGGGGCCAACAGAAATTGAGACAATAAACTAACAAGACAGCAAAGCTATGCTGCAGAGTTTCTGAGTCTCTTTTCCAAGCTATGTGAAAGAAGGAAAGCTGAGTGGTCGGAAAAATAAATGAACAACAAAGGAATATTTGGTGCAAATCATTGTGTTACTAAATAAGGCAGTGTTCGTTAAAAAAGCCACATGCATTTGAAGGAATTTCAAGCTTTTAGGTGTTTGTAACAACACTGCCTGGGATAGACGGCGAGGAATTTGTCTGGGCTCTATGTTTTAGTGTGAAGCAGAATGTGACATGAGGGCTTCGGCAGGCATCATGCTTCCTTTGACCAGCAATATTTCACTGCTGCTTAAGCAATAAGTCTTTCCATTGAGAGGCAAAGCCCAAGTCCTGACTCCCTTTAGTTAATGCCATCAGTTTCTGGGAAGAGTGTGTTTCATATGCTGCCAACTCCAGTGTGGGCACTCATCTTCCACCCATCTAAGAGTCTCCATCTCTTTCAGATGAGTAAGGTATTTTTAAGATGCCGGTAGATATAATGTTGCAGAAATGCCCAGTGCTCCGTCAGGACTGAGGTTAATTTGTGTTTCAACAGCATCTCATCACAGTGACAGTTCTGAGGAACAAATAAATCCCAACCTTTCTTTCTCTTTTCTTGCTTTGTTTCATACCAATAATGACTATGCTCCCCGGGGTGGATCTGACAAAAGAGCTAAGGGAGCTAGAGCCATGGGATGGTGTGAAGCAATGAGCACATTCTGTTGTGCAATAAGGGAGGTAACATCTGTCCCATGACAGCTGTTTCTGGCCCTGCATCACCCACTAAATGAGATTATCTTTGTGAATATTTTATCAGATTTGTAAGGGACATGATTACGTAAGTGTGATGCCAATACGGGATGCTCCCCCCCCCCGCCAAGAATTTGTAAAACAGAGGTATGGAAGCAAAGTAAATCCTTAGCAGTGTCTGAAGCTTGTTTTAAACATGAAGAAAACTAAAGGAAAAAAAAATAAAGTTGATGCAGTGTTTTCAGTCTGTATGAAAACCCAAGAGCATTTACTATGTTGATGAAATTCCTCATGCAATCCAAACTAAGCATAGGGTTTTTTAATTGGTCTATTGATATGCAAAAGGTTTCTAAATGCGTACATGTGACCATATACATTGAAAATGTCTTTCCCTGTTTTTCTGCCTACCAGACTAACGAGATTAAAAATCTGACATTTCTTCCCCAGAACAGTCTTTGCCATGGTAGAAAGTAACCTCTAAAAGTAATAGATGTATTATAGAGTATCTTACACTTCACTTACATGCATATTAGAGCTCTGGAAATGTATTGGACTGCCACAGTAGAAAATGAATTCCTTGATACGACCTTGTTTTAAAGTTCAGGCAGTCCTTAAGCTCATTCCCCAGATCTCCTAGTCATCCTACCTTACTTCTTACTAAGGGATCTGGCTAGCTTTCCAGAGCAGTTTATAGATGGACTTTTAAGTGCAAATGATTTGATGCTGGAACTGTGTGTTTGTCATTCCTGGTGAAGTAGATGATATAAGATTTCAGCCTAAAGGTGATACTGCAATAGAGGACCGTACAACTAATAAATGATAATAATTAATCAGAACAGTCTGAGCATGAAAAGTAGCACTACACAGCCCCCCCAGGTGCCTCTTCCTGACATGAAGAGTTCACCTTGATGATGAATTGGCAGTTCATTCTTCATGCCCATGCAATTTCCAGTCTCCCTGAGAGGCTCTATTAGCAGCAATTGTGTTTGTAATTTGTAGACATGTCAATCACCTAATTTCATATAGGCCACTGAACAATTATTAGAACTCAATGATTTGGGTTACTACTGACCCAGCCTGAATTTCAGCTGGTAATTTACATCTGAAAGACTCCATATGGTATTAGAAAGTCCCCAAGCCTGCAGTTTCCAACTGTTTATTTAATTCAGGTATGCTTATTAGTTTTTACATACATTCACACAGTCTACAGAATTTACTTTGTAGATCTGAATGGATAAATGCCATTGATTTGGCATTACATGTGGAAAGCATAGTTTGCTAAATCAATTTGTGTGGGCCTACGACATTACTCAAAAATGTTGGGGATTTCAGAGCATTCCTTTGCTGTCCTGTTTTTGTTGTTCCTTGTTTTCAGAGTGGGGGGCTTCAACTCTCAATCTTTAGAAGTATTTCCATGGGTTCTTTTGCCCTCATTTTTGCTGTGCTACCCAGCCTGACTCTCTGCCTCATCACCAAAACTTGATGTTCGAGCTTGTGCCTGGGAGCCTGGGTGAGTCCCGGGAGAGGACTCTGCCAGCAATACGGTGGTCATGTGAACTCACCATTCCTGTGGCCTGGAATGTGGGCCCAGAGCCTGGGAGTTGCTTTCCAGCAATCATCCCCTGAATCACAGTGAAGGTTGTCCCTGGACACGACAAACGTAAGAGGGTTCAGAGGTTCAATTTTGCTTGAGCAGATGCTGTACAGTTTAGATAATTGACTTAATTGCTTATTCAAGGTTTTCATCCTGGGACAATCGCTAAAGTATTTGAACACCTGGGAGAATGGTGAGTACTACTGACTTCTCTAATGCATTTACCACCAATGCTTTTTCTGGGATTAACAACTTTAACTAAAAACTTGCGTAACATCAGATTTTATGAAGTCCTCATTCTTGCCTAGCTAGAGAAACCACAAGGGAGCAGCCTTTCTTAAGGTTTCTCAGTCCTTTTGGTTATCAACCAGAAAGTATAGAGAGGTACAAACAAATGAAATTAGGGTAAAACTTCCCATACATATCAGAGATTCCAACACTTGACAGTGGGAAGTTCACTTTGTTTTATTATTACAGTCAGTGCTCAGTCTTGCGTGAGACAAAGTGTGTTTGGCCCAAATCTACAAGAGCTAATCAGCATGCTGGGAATTAACTAGGAAAGTAAATGCTTTGCTGCATTAGCCTGGGGGTTCAGAGAGTGCACTTTACAGAAGTGACCCCCACAAGTACTTAGTAGGAGCTCGCCTCCATCAAAACGTGAAGAGTCCAGATAGGCAGGTCTAGTTCATAAGTGTAATTCTTCTTTTGGGAACTGCAGTGGGCTCTGCACTTCACTAACTTGCAGGAACAAGACATAAACTTCCTCCTCCTCGACCTCTTTGACTATTCAGAAGCTTTGCAAGTGTTGGAAAGACAATAAGCTCTACCAGAAGTCTTGTCCGAGCAGCCTGAACCAAGTCTGTACAGCATGGGCAGTAGAAGTCAGCGAACTACTGGAAAGAAAAATTTCATTCTCATGCAAATGTCTTCAGAAAGAAAGAACAAGAAAAGTGAAATATACAGAAAATATGATATATTATTGTAGTTTCTGAAAAGAACATTTTTCAAAGTTTTCTTGAGCTGTCAGCAGCTGTTTAAGTTTGTTCAGAGGTGATGAGGCAAAATGAAATCCTTTCATATATGATTATTTTTATATTTTCAGGGTCTTTTTTTTTTCCAGGTATTATCTAGTGACACACAAGATAATGCACTGTATCCAGGCAGAAACACTACAAAAAGATCAAACATTCCACTTCATCATCTTCAAATACTTTGATGCTACCATGGGCAAGAAGAATAGAGGAAAAGAAGCAAAAGGACACTTTAAAATAGGATCTAGGAAAGAAAGAGATTATACACTGAGCTGTTATAAATTACTGCTGGTAAAGCTGAGAAATCCCCAAATGTTAGAGATGTAGCAATCTGGTAATGCAAGTAGAGATTTAAACTTCAGTGAACAACCCTACCTCCCCCCACGCTTACTTGGCGAAACACAGTCCCTGCTGTTCACCTGTTAGTCTCAGGAGGAAGAGAAATGTGCAGGTGGTCTATATATAAAATATCTATGATTATACAAGTACAATCTATCTAAGTATGAATGCAGTCATGGAAGTTTTGAGGGGCAAGCCCCATCTGCTTCAAAAAAAAAAATCCACCAAAACCCTGAAAGCCACAACTCACAGTTAAGGTATGACACAGATAACCTCAAACGACCTTTTCATTTGGTCATGTTCTGTCTCATGAATTTAGAGTGTCACTTTTTAAACAAGTGGATAATCAGCTTTCATAATAATTTCCTTACTATTTCATCAAAATAGTAAATGCTTGTTTCTGTCAGGCTGAGCACTTTCTTTGGGATAAAGCATGACTACTGCTCCTTCCATCCATCCCCCTGCAACATACGCTTACTCTGCAACTTCTCTACTTCATTTTCTTTGAGCACCTCAGTACTCCTTTATATAAAGAGGTGGATATGAATCAAATAAAACAAACAATGAATTCTTCATACTACTTTCCAGTTAGGCTTAGTTAAGAAATGTAAGAAGCTTTAGGAGAAAACTAATTTTGTTAAAATTACTCAGCCAGTTGGAACATTAAAGAAATTAAATCTTTTGGGCAACCACTTCAAGTTTTGCATCCTTATCGTGACATATCAAAACCGTTCCTTGGCCTTAGGAGACACCAATAGGGAGTGTGTGATGATTTCAGTAAGGAATGGCAGAAGACAAACTATCGAACCTTATCCTCAGTCACACGTAGGAAGTGTAAGAAGATCTGCATGTAAATGAGAGCTGTTTCATATGCTGTCTTAATATACCATAATATTCTCAGGCTGTTATTCCGTAGACATTCTGACTTTTAATAACACTGGCATTTTGATAGCTGTCTGTTACTTCTTCCGAATGAAGTAAGACTGTGCAAAAGCAGTGTGTTTTAGATAGAAGAAATGGAATTTTGGTCCCTTTATTCTAATAATTTTTGTATCAAAGTCAATACAGTGTTTCTTCAAGTTATTTTAAGAACTGACCAAAAGGTACCATGGAGCAAGTCTGAAGATGCCCAGAAAAGAGTAAATTGCTGGGCGAGTTTCATGCAGTGTTTAGTTTCCCCATCTCCCATGGGACAGTCATCAGCTGGAAGGCAGAATGTATCAAATAAGCACAACGAATCTTTTTACATATTTTTTAAGGACAGTTCTTTCTTTCCTTGCACTGTTCTTAAGGAAGTTTGACGCATTAAGCTCTTTATATCTCAATTTGTTTTTCTTCTATTACATGACAGATCCATAAGAAAAGGGGAAAGGTCAGGTCAGGGAGAGTATGTCTCAGTCACATAGCCTGCTACCACTGTTGCAGCAGGGAAGGAGGATATTTATGGCATTAATTAATGTCAGAAAAGAAAGATCCTGCTTGGGTCCTGGTACTAGAAAGGTTCCATGACCTAAACTGCTTAATGTTTGATTGTGGCTCTGCCAGTGGGCTGTTAGTAGCCTTCTATGTATGCTTTTTCCTCCTGAAATTTGAATCCAAAGTTATGAGGAATTTCCAAAATGATACAGAAATGGCAATGATAATAGGCCCAGATGTTGAACCCCTTCGTGTGCCGGTTTTTTATTAAAAAAGAAATCAAGAATTTGATGATAAAAAGCTGCAATCCCGGCTGTATTTTCAGTTTTCGTATTCAATAGCCACAAACTGCAGGATGATGTTTGTGACAAACTTGTATTCTGAGAAACCTTTCAAAGACATGACAAAAATACAGCCCTCTCTTTATAGCCTTCAGCAATACCATCTTGTGCTCTGATCTCTCTAGATTTTACATGCTCTGGTAGGCAGGTTGAATGCTTGCCTGGCAAACTCCAAGGAAACCCAAAATACTGCTAGTGACTGTGTTGGCTGCTGTGCAGTTATCGCCGTCTTTGTTCAACACTGAGCTTGTCACCTGATATATTTCTAACGAGCATTGACTTCTGGAATAAAGGCTCCAAGTCAAGACGTTTAATCACCCAAGGTCTCATAAGGATCCCACATGAGGGAAAACACCAGTTTTAATGTACCGTTGATTTACATTCTTCCTGCAGCTATATTCAGAGGGAGAGCTGTTTGAAGCCCTTCTCTAGTGTGGTCTGCTACATCATATTTGGTTTTCTGATTTATGCAGCAGAGTTTTGGAGAAAGGATTGCTCATAAATACTCTTCAGTTTCTTCAAGTGTTTGGCATTAGCTTATGATTTAATATTTATACAGTATTTTGAAATCTCTGTGAAAGGTGCTATAGAATGCACTTCTAGGGGCAGTTTCAGGTTAGGCTATGGCAGACAAGAGCTTAAGGAGAAAGCAAGTTTAATTTCAAAGGATATATCACAATTAATAGACTTTGTCAAAGGAAAACCTGCAGATGAGGAAGATGATACATCAATGGAGCCTACAAGAAGTGCAAGGTGTTTACAAAAGCATAGCTTCCTGTGGCATGCCTGGAGTCTCATAATTCCACAAGCATGAGACTCATTTATGAATTATTTGTAAATAGGGGAATGGTAGATTTGTTCATTTTTTTTTGTGGTTTTTTTTTTTGTTTTGTTTTGTTTTGTTTTGTTTTGTTTTTAATAAAAATGCTAAATGAAGATTAAGAAAATTAACTCCATTTTAATATCAAATAGCCATCAATACAAGGAGACCATGCCATCTTGCTAAAGCAAATTGATATTTTCAAACGCAAGGGCCAATAATTACAGTAATTTTCTATTCCCCAAATCTCTGATTGACAATATCTTCAGATGGCTTCCCATGTCATTTTATAGCTGCAGCTATAGCTTAGTGCTGCTGCTGAACATTACAGTAAATATTGACTATTTATCTTTGAATGGCTGACAGTGTTATAGTTTTATTCAAACAGGAGCAAACAATCTTTTTTACAATAGCTTTCTAAAAAGAGATTAATATAGCATACAAATAAATATTATTATAAATAGCACAGTAGAGCGATTATTGAGTCCACCATGGACTCTAGTGCCATCAGTCTCACTTCTCAGGAAAGGGTCCCCAGAAAAACAAAAGCAATTAAGCTTTGCAGGCATTAATAGTCTTCAAAGCAGCAACAAAAAAAATCCCTGAGGTGCAAGAAGAAAACAAGTGAGAACACAAAGAAGTACAGAAGCAGAGGGAAAGGAAAGGGAATCAATAGAAGATTGGCACTGCAAAGGCTCTGTATTTTTGGGTGACATCAGCACATTAATACAGTATGAGGATTCCTATTCAAAGGTGAACTCAGAGCAGTACATATTACTGAAGGACATGTTACATCTCTTCTGCTGCTGCTAGTGCCAAGGGCTTCTCCTTTTTCTATCTGGGCTTGAAGGCTTCTCTGCTTGCTACAACTCTGCTTGTCAGAGCTCACAAAAAGCTGAAGAATACTTCACTTGCAAGGTGCAGGGCAATGCTTTTAACACCCCAAATTTAAAATCTGTTTGCTTTGATTATCTTACTTCTTCCTGAGATTTCTTCTACAGGTTTTAGTCAGCAGAACCCTGCTGCTAATCTAAATTTGACACCGGGCACACATTTTTGTTGCGTTTGGGGCTGTGCCTATATGAGCTGACCAGCTCTGATAAAAGTCCGATCTGGGTGTCTTGGGAGCCTTGTTTGTTAAGTGAAAATGGCAGAAATTCGAGGTGAAATTTTCAGGGAAAAGTAGATGCTAACTCTGTTCTTATACTGTTGTCAGGAATGTGCTTTTGTTCTCTCTGAGAGATGGACACCGGGTTTAAAGGACCTGGTCAGACCAAAGATGTCTCTTCTTATGTTCTGATGTGCAGGTGGGAAGAAGTCACACCTTAGGCTCTGCCTGGATTGTCAGGCTGGCTTGAACACAGGCAGTAGGAAGCAGCTATGGTGGAAAACAGCACTGAGGCATTGAGCGATCAATAGATATTGCATGCTACCAGAGGAAAAGGAGCAACAAAGCAAGCACCTGCCGTGGAAAAACGGGCAGTTAAAAGCTGCCTGAGAGTTGAAACTCCCTGGAAATAGAAGAGTTTTAAACAGCACTTCACTCTGCCTTTGCTAGCAATGGATGTCAGCAAAAGGCAGAGATTCAGAAGGTAGTCTTCTTTCTAACAATAGCTAGCTCTGAAGCTCTCGATGTGTTTAATAGCTTCCACTTAACTCATGTAGAATAGACTGACTGTAAAACTGCTAGAAACATCTGAAGATTCCTGCATTCTACAGGAACATTAAATTGATGAAGAGGCTTCTTTTTTTTTTTTTTTTTTTTTTTAAATGGTATGGGAAAATACAAGCCTTGAGTATGGAACTGAGGCTGAAAAGCCAGTTTTGCAATCTGGAACAGTGGGAGGAGGTGCTAAGATACTATGAAAGGAATATCCACTCAATGACAGAGTATGTGCAATGTACCCAAAGTCCTAATGGTATGAGGTCAGATAGGTTTTCATTGACAGAATGGGCAATGTTTCAGCAAAAGATAAAAAGGTTGCAACGAGGCATTCATTCATTTTAAGCTGAACATTAGCAGGCAGTAAAAAATGTGCTGCTAGACTCATCCAGACTCCCAATGGCAGGAGAAAAGCACAGGTACGATTAAACAAATAAATCCTGCTGTTTATTGTTTGTGCCTATTTCTAGTAAATGTATGTGTAAACTAGATATACATGCAAATAACATATTAGAAGACCAAATTTGAACAGTATCAGGAAAAATGAATATGTTCTTATGTTGAAAGCATGCCCACCCAGGTTCTCAAAGGTATGAGGTAACAGACACTGAGAATCTAAATAATATGGAAGACTTAGTAGAAGAGGGCTGGAGCACAATAAAGTAATAACAAAATTTAGTTGAGGATCTCTCCAAAGTGTGTACTGGTTTACACTACTACAACATAGTCAGAACTGTTGCCTATTTATTAAGAAATATTAAATGCCACTATGCTCAAATACATAGGGCGACTTTGGCCTTTTCAAGAAAATATCTGTATTTAGTTTAAAAGTATTATAATCCCTGTAATTTAAAGATGATCAGTATTGGATGAAAGTGACCATATGCAATTTATTTCCCCTACTTAAAAAAAACCTCTATACATGCTGTCCTGATAAGCAGGGCTCTTTTATATAGCATTTGAGAAAAATTTAATAGATCAAGAGACTAGAAATACCCATTGTCCATCCTGATCTGATAAAAATGCCCTGTTTGATCTGAGACAAATATGTGTACGCTGAGGGCCAGAGTTAACAATACATGTGGGACCTTAAAGAAAATAATGAAAACTATTATCAAGGTGTGCCTCACAAAATATCATCTTCAAATCTCAGAATGCAGAATGCTTTATTGAACCAGCCATTTTGCTGTTAACTGTCTGCAAGAGATAACAATTACCTTTGCCTGTATGGCAGGCATTAAACAACAAGAACAAGTGAATTTCCTGCAATTCTGCTAGTGCTTTAACAGAATTTCATTGACCCAAGTAAAGAACAGGTTGTCTTGAAAATGAATACTTTCAGAAAATGTATTTCATATAATCAGAATGATTTCTAACTGTAAATAATATTAGAATAGTTTTGAGGAGTCACTCAAATCTAGCTTTGACAGGAGAATTGATTATTCTCTTCAGAATTGGTAGTGAGGGGTCACAATGCCAGAGATGGGATGTAGCTGCTACCTGAGAATGTGACAGGACATAGCCATTTGCACCAATATATAGGGCTGTTAGCCCTACAAAAGTAGGATTTGAATCTAGAAAAATGTGGAAACCATTGCTTTTAGGGAAGAGTAGTTTTTACACTGTTTCTGGCCAAGAGCTGTTAAATCAGAGCAGGACTGGTCCCGTATTTCTTGCATTGGTGTTGATAAAATTAAACAGTTTTCAAAGTAAATCCTTTTCTTAGAATTTCAGAATCCAGTCATTTATGTTTCCATTGAGAGGAACTTTGTCATGGGATAAAGGTTTAATCCCCAATACACTGTGCATTTTAATCAGTTTAAATCTTTGCCTGAGAACAGACATTTCACAATCAATGGATTTTAATAACCTTTGGGGGAAAATTGCATTAAAGGCAAGCAGTAGTACTTTTCTTGTGTTCCTCTTTGCTACTATTGGTCTTCTATTTTGTTATTAAGAATCTTAGCATGAGACCCAGATCTTTTTTTTTTCTCAAGCATTCATCTGCTCTTGATGATTTTCCTCGTATGAAGTTCTAATCCTCTGTTTGTGACAACATAATCATTTCCACAGCAGCTAATTGCAATATTTGTAACCACTGATTAGAACTACAGGTGGGGATACGTAGTCAGGATCTACTGAATTAAAAACAAAACAAGTCCCAGACAAGCCAAAATACATGTCAGAGAACAGAACTGTTTTCACAATTGTGTTTCCAAAGCAATTCTTTTTTTAAATGTAAGCAACCACAACAGTTGATGTAAGCGTTCACTGCCAGTGGAGGACTTCTCCAGACAGAGTCTTTTGGTGACTCAGTTTCCCTTATCATGTTTTCCTTACAGGAACGGTGTTTAGGGTGATTAGAATTGTAGTTTTGTTTGGTTTAGGGTTTTTTTTCTGGAGCTACAAAAAAAGAAATCATCTGCAAACTAATGTTTCTGTCAGTCTGAGGTCTCTTCATGAATGATTAGAAACTGGAGCAAAGCACAGAATTTTACTTTTATCAGCCACTAGGTGTTTGCTTAGAGAGAGAGTCAGAAAGAAGGAAATATCAAATAGTTTTACTGGATCACTGAAGAAGGAGTTACTAATTTATAATTTGCCCTGCAAGGGATGGATACCGTGGCACTGCCCTAGCACCAGCGCAGGAGGTGGCTGTAGCTCACCTGTACTTGCTGCCGCCTTGCTCTCCACACTTTAATCATCCTTTCACACCCAGCCAGGCAACCCTGAGTTGGATCAAGCAAAGCTGAGAGCATAGACAGATCATCCCATTACCCAGGTTTTTAACTCAGACACGTAGAAGCTGCCTTTCACATTGTTCCTAAAGCTGCAGTTGCAGCATTTCTTGGTGTGTTTTATGCATTGTAGCCTGGAATTTTTTAATCAGAAATGGATGGGATAATTACGAGGAAAAATGTTTCAGAGGCAGCAGATCAGTAGCTGGCATTTTAGCCCTGAGCATGAGGGTGGACTTCCAGTCCGTCTGTGAAGCTCTTCCTCCCTGCAGTGTATTTTCTTCCTTCAGATTGCATAAAGGCTGCTACACCCAGCAGGAAAGATTAAAAAGGCCTGTGACAGTCTATCCCTGAGTGAAAAATAGAGTACAGGCATCAGAACAGTTAGACTTGGCTTAGATAAAGCAAAACTATGCGTTTACTCATCCTCTGTCTTGAACCTAATTCAACCCGTATTTTTCTGAGGACTGAAAATGCTTATTCAGACCTTTATTGCAAATATCAGACAGAGAGGAGTTTTAATACCAGGTTTTGTGCTGTGGAAGAGCAGAAAATGTATTATTAACTAATATTTTTTTCTGGCCTATCGCTTTCAACTAGCAAATAATGGTCTGTGTTAGGAATTTGTTATTAAATGGAAGCTTGAAAATATGAACAGGTTCATAATAAAACTAGCTTGAAAATGACAAAGGGATTTTTCCTCCAACTTTTATTTAACTGGCCCTTACACCTATGAAAATCACCTCAAAGTCAATACTATTGATTATATTTCAAATATCATTACAATGACAGCTTGAAGTGGCAGGTTATCAGGCTTAGCTTTAGATTACATTTGTCAACACTGTAATTTAAAACATATTTTTTAACAACATGGTTTTGAAGCTTCATTTGCCACAACACTGAAGATTTCAGTCATTGATGAAATATGTGTGCCATGCAAGGGCATTATGTTTTTTTGTGGTGTAAATAAACCAGTTCCGCTCCATACCCATAAATGCAGAAATCTGTATATACACTGTAAATATTTTTAATGGCAATATTCATCTACATGTATACTAATCAATTCAGATAAGTCACTTTCAGTGAATATTCATTGAGTGACTGCAATGATCAATTAAACAGGAATTTTAGTCTCAATTACAGAACCTTTTGAAATTGCTTGAATTTATTTTTCCACTTATATGGACAAGAATTTTCCTCTAATAGGAGTTGTGGATTTGTCTGATGAAAAAAATGCTCTTGAAGGGAATGGAAAATAGTGAGTATTTGGCATATAAAAGGAAGAAATTTAAAACTGTAATTGTGAAGCAACTGAAACTGTCTTTGCTACATAATAGATGAAATCAGGTGTGGATAACCAAAAGCAAGAGAAAAAAAAAAACCCAAACAGTCAAAATCACTGCAGACAACGTTGTGGACTAACCGCTTCTGTGTTTTTCTTTCTGCTTGTCAAAGAATGGCCATAAATAATATTGAGACTACTGTTCTGTCAGACTGTGGTAGTCCTCACAGAACAATGAATTAAGTGAAAGAATTTGCTCAGGAAGATAGTAGCATATATTCTTTTGTTGAAAATTGGGGAACTGCCTGCCAGTTTTCTATCCTGATCACGGTGGGGTGCCTGCCTGCCTGCGGACACCATGGTCTGCTGCTGCGGTGGACTTGCCAGCGAGTCCCTTCATGCCCTGCTGCTGCCTGGCCTAACCCTACCTATTCCTTAGGTGCTGCAGAGGGTCTCCCAGCAGGGCAGGGAGTCCGCAGGGGTGCTCCTTTCTCCAGTTCTACCGCCTGGATCCCACTCCTTTTATCCTGCCAAACAGTGTCAGCTTTTAGACTCCAGCCTGCTATTACTGTTATCCAATTATTTCTCCCTCATTTGGACTCCTTCTGAAAGAAAGCCTGCTTGTTTGTGGAGATCCCTACTCCTGCATTATTCCAGCCCCAAAACAACGTCAGGTCTCTTAGTTTATACTGAGCGATTGCCTGAAAATAAAGGTGATGCCATATCACAGACGAGTCCCTAATAGAAGCTGCTCCATCTATAATCCTCAAGGGATATCTCCTTTGTGATCCCTGGTGAGTTTAAAACTTAGCGAGGACACACTGAGCATCTGCTGGTTGGCCTAGCAGTATAGTGCTATGTTTGTGGTCTTTATTTCTTCGGCCCACTGAACTGCAACAGCCAGCTGCTGAAGGAAGTGCACAAAATGGCGTGTCCATAAGCCCAAGCAGAGTACTTAGCAGTGAGATGAACTTGTGCTTGCTGCTACAAGGATGAGATTCCTGTTACTCCCTTGTAAAATGCTAGTGCCATCAAGCATAAGAAGTGCAGTACTTGTTTGTCCAGTTTGGAAGAAGTGCAGGTGACCTGCTGCACGCTGGAATAACAGGAGTCTCTGACCACAACAGACAGCTGAAACTGAGAGCAATCCATGTGCTGAAGTGTCCATGCCTGAAAGCTTCTGAGGCAATGTTTGAATGTGATACTCGAGTTACAGTTGTTCACAGGCAATTCAAATAAAAGACCAAGTTCAACTTTCAAATTGCTTGCAGTGAAAAATTTGACCAGCTAAGTTCTTAAAAGCAGGTGATAAATATATAAAAGTGTAAGAAAATATAACATAGCCCATGTTGAGTTCTGATATGTGTTCTTACCACCATTTGACTTACGTGATTTCACCAGGTTGAACAGTGACTGGATAACTGGCTGTCGCAATATCAGGGTTGCTATTAATTGGTATTTCCTATGTGCTGAAATACAGTGCTGGGAGATGTATTGTTTGCTATCAGCCTAAATAATAGTTAAATGATCAATTATGTCCCTAATTTAATCAGCCTGCTTGCTAAATGCTTCTAGGGATTAGAAGTATGTTTTGGACACACACACAAAAAATATCTGAATATATGTGTCCAGCTATATTTTACATTAAACAAAGTGTAATTATTTCTCCCATTCCTCCAAATGGTCTAGGGACAGAAAAAATTAATTTATTGGACAGATTATTGGACAGATGATATTATTGGGCAGATTTAATTTGTTTGACTACAAGCAGATAAAACATCAAGGCAGAAAAGAAGAAAATGGGCAGATATAAAAGCAACTAGACTAGGATTAATCCATTGCTCAGAATGCTCTTGAGACAATCCATCACATTGGACAATTCATTCAACTCATAAAAGCTATACTGTCAGTATGATGAGCTGAGAAGATTACTGACAACAAATTTTTTAACTAAGGAATTCTGTCTCTTTGGATCAACAATTGCCTGTGGAAAGATTCTTGAATTTACCTGCTTGATTTTACTCAGAGGTGGGTTTTTTCCCCCTTTTCTACAATGATTATACTGTGAGGAAAAGACTACAAATATTTTACAACCAAGATTTGAAGTTGGACCTGTATTATTAGTTGCAGTTCTTCATATGCAAAATTTGTGTTTGATTGTTTTTTGTTTTAGTTTCCCTTGTGAAAAGACTTATGACTGGGGAGGCCAAAGAACAGAAAGTGTATTTCAAATTGTTAGCATCTGCCTGGACCACAAGCATTTTATGTCACATGTAATTTCTAAAACCAGTAAGTTAATGCAGGGCTTTTACAGCTGGGTTTCAGGCTTCAGACTTACTTTCTTTTTACCACCTGCATGATCTGCTTGTGAAGGGGAAGTCAAAGCTCTGCTTTTCTAATAGCCTCATTTTAGGCATTCACACTAGGGTGATGTGGAAAGAGGATTCCCTGACGTGGAAAATAGTATGTACAGTTTATGACTACTGTGGTGTGAATATTTGAATGCACAACTTAAAAAATGATTTTCAGCTTAAGCAGAAGCCATGCAGATTTTCTTGGCAACCACAAAAAGAACAAACAACGTGAAAGAAAATGTTTTTTGAAATTTGAGCCAATGTTAGAACATATTGTATGGTATTCATTCTCCTGTACTTGAAAAATTAAGGAAGCAACTAAAGACACAAATGGATGAAAAAAAAAGGAAATGCATTATTTTCACTCAAAAGGACACTGCTGTTCCTTTGTACTTTCTCCCCAGAAACCTTGCTAATAGGAAATTAGCCTATATTTTCTGTCTCTTCTCATTTCAATTTTTAAACAGCATTCTGCATCTTTCTTTGATTTCTTCTGGAACTGCTACTTGTTACAGAGTGTTTCACTTTCTACCCTATCTCAAAAAGTGTGTATACTCTTCTTTTCAATGTGTCTAATGTCATTTCAAGTGTGTTTGTGTTTCTCTCTGCTTCCTTTCAGCATATTTGCAATGTGCTCTGGTTTTCTGTGTTGGCTTTTAAATATGTTTGTCCAACTGATTACGTGATAGACCTTTATTTTCCTCTTAATTATTGTAATTTCTTTGTATGTGTGCGCGCGTGTGTATGAAATGGTGCTTTAAAACAGTTTAGTATCTGTTCATTTACAAACACTGGAGAGACCTTCCATGTGCAATATGAGAGAATCTGCAAGAGAGAGAGAAAGAAATACAGCTAAACAAGTGGATATAAATGAATGTGAAAGATTTCTTGAGCTTCAGAATTTTGAGCCTGGAAATGAATTGCAGCTGTGTGCACGCATATATTTGGGGGCAGATTGTCTACTTTAGCCTAGCTCACTCTAAGTGCTAAGGGCAAACTAGTGGAAAAGAAAGAAAATTACAAATATTTGTTGTCAAGATTGCAGCAAAGGAAGACAGAAAGAGGACAACTGGAGAGAAGGAACCAGAAAGAAGATGGATAGGTATAGAAGTGTGTATTTTACAGCTGATACAGATATGTAAGGGCCATATTAAAAAAAATAATCCTAGTAGGGAAAAAAGGTTGGTAAGTATAATGAAATGAAGATCCTACTCCTTTCATTTATATTTAACTGAAAAAGAAGACGAAGAATTTCACCAAGCCAACTTTTTCATTTCTCCAGAAGATTACTATGCTGTTTTATCTGGGATTATGATAGAAGTTACATTTTATATTCCCTTTATATTTTGGCAGGGAGCTGACACTGTTATTTACATGCATTATGTGGTTGTGTTTCATTACACAGTATAATAATATGACACAGCTAAATGACAAAGTCCCTGGTGAACATTTTAAGCGGTACACATCCCAGGACTGCAGTAAACATGCTAAATTACAAATTCATGGACTGGTGAATATGGCCATTCAGCAATATAGGAACGGTTCATCTTAATAGACAGTACGTTCTGCTGAAAGGGCATGGGCAATAGGACAGTGTTTTATTTATTTATTTACTTAAGGGCTGAGGATAGAAGCCCACAAAGAAAGAGTATACAAATTTATTTAAAGCAGAAGGCAGAGGAAGTTAGTAGTTGTAAAGAGTTATCCAGAGTGGGAAAAATCCTACAGACTTTAATGACATTTACACTGGTATCTTCTATAGTTACTAAAGAAAGGGAAATGGTACTCAGAGATTAATTGCAAATTAAAGGCAGGGATTAGTGATGAAATACTGAGATTTTGTTAGTAACTGGTTACTCAAAGACCTCAGTCAATTAAAAATAACAGCCCCAGGAGGCTACACGAGTTTTGAACTTGATCCCTCTCCCTCCACTTATTATCCTCCTTGTCATCTTCCCAAGCCCGTAATGTCTGCATGATGTCACACCATTTTCATCTTTGACATAAGATATGTCACTTTTATTCCTGACTCTTGCCAAGAACTGTAAAAAAATTCTATGGCTGATGAAACAATGAGATCAAACAAAAAGCATTATGTACTTTTTCTTTTTCTTTTATATGAAACAGGAGAAGGCTAAAGGAACAGAGGCAAAAAAAATTGTCAGCTAGAGAAGAAAACAAAAACAACAAATAATTCCCAAGCCTTTTATTTAAAATACACTTTGTTTTAAGACTTCTAATTACTATTCTATAAAAAGAAGATTTAACATCCACTTTTCCCACAACAGTGAGTTTTGGTTTTGTTTTTCTATACAGACTGTATTTTTTGAATTCTCTACTAGATACTGAATGCATCCTCACTAGTCAAGGATTATACTAATGATCTCACAGTCCCTCACTCTGTAAGAAGTTCAAACTGGTGAGCCCCTTGCAGCTACAATGATCCCAACCTATACATGCACATCCTCAGGCTAACAGCTTCATGGCTCACAGTTAAAATAAAAGGAGTACAAATTATTCTAAAATGTCACAATGAAGGTAACAGAGTGCAGGCTGTTGAAAATAATGAAGTAAAAGTGCTAAGAAGACTTTCTTCAGAAAAATGAGTCAAGAAAGGCTTTGTTTTACATGAATTCTTTGGGGTTATATAAAGAAAGAAGACTGCAGAGCTGCAACCGTATGTGTTTAGACAAAAATAACTTAATTACTGTAGGTTAACTGAGAGCTGGCTCAGGACTCTAAATAAGTTATGAAAACACCATAGTAACAGGAGGGTATATGCAGGAAAGGACAATATATCTTTAAGACCAGAGAAGTTATATTCTGCATGCAGAATGGCTTATCAGAACAGGAGTGGTCTGGATGGAAGCGTGTGATAGAGAAGGTACAAACTGTGTTATAAAGAAATGGATAAAAACATCCCAACCTGTGCGAAAAGAGACAGGTCAGGAAATGTTTGTATGCATAACAGATTCTCTTAAAGAGACACATCATTAATCATGAAGACTTCAATTACCCTGGCGTAGACTAGAATAAAAATTGTGAAATGACTATGGAAAGTTATTTCTGGAGGTAAAATGGAGCTATTTCCTTTTAAATCTGCTGAGTGATCAAGAAGGCCAGACAAGTCTTTGGATGTATCCCCAAGAAAATAAGATATATGCGATAAATGAGACAAGAGTTGGTGAAGATTTGATTCTTGTGATCATAGAGAAACAGCATCAAATTGTAGGCACTCAAGAGAATATTTATAAAGACAGAAGTACAAAAATATTGGACTTTAAAAAGGCAGAGTATGAAGAATATGAAATGTATTGAGAATAGTGTGCAGAATATTAAAAGACATGCTAAGTGCATGTTGCAGAAAGGGAAGTTACTTACAAAAAAAGATAAAAATTCTTGCATTTTCACAGTTGTACAACAACATTAAACAGCACCTGGGAAGATTCCCAGGTGGCGTAGATACAACTCCATTTCCTTGGCCCATTTATACCAGCTAGAGATGGTAATGTGTTTAAGGTAAGATTAAGGTAAGAAGAAAATCAGACAAAAAGCAGATTTAAAAGTCAAATGTGTTGCACAGAGAGGATTATATTAAAAAAAAAAATGATAGAGGAAAGAAATTAGAATAGCAAGAATGAAATATACATACCTCTAAAGCAATTTGACTAACAGAAAAAGCTTTTATTTTCACAAATATACAAAACAGATATTTTTTTCTGCTTATGATTCCTGCTGGTTTTATACGTAATTCCACCACTAGCTAAAAAGCTCAGATGATAATAAGCTACACATAGAAAATTTAAAGAAATGTCTTTATGTAAAGTATATCAGACAGAAAAGGCTGCTATTAGTTTTATGCCCTATGTGTCTGCTGACTAAAACAACAACAAAAAGCTGGTTGAAGTGAACGAGGTGTATCTTACAGTTCACAAATAAAACAAGAACTGTAGGAGGTCTTTAAGCTATTTAAAGAATTTCATGGACTTTAAAAGCCATTCTCTGTGAATCATGCTGTCTTTATAAACACTCTGAAATTATTTTTTTTAGAGGTTGACAAGTTGAAAAATTCCATCATAAAACTAGTGTATTAATGTTTCTGTGGTATTTTGTAGAAAAGCTAAGAAAAGATATCCATATGAAAATACAGTTTAGCACAGACCTATATACAAAACAAGAGAGTGAGTCCCTTAGTATAGTGTAGAACTCTATGCTATGAGAAAACTGCTAAGAATGTGGGTAAAAACTAGAGCAACAACTAAACATTCACTTCCTTTGAAAAGTTGGAATTGCTTGTGAGGTAAAAACATCCAAAGAGAACAAGAGAAAGTTCGGTTTTAAAGTTTAAGGTTACAAAGAAACCTGAGAGTATTGAGTCAGTTCCACTGGAAATTAATAGACTTTGTCATGATCTAAATGAGAAAGCTGCAAGGCTGACTGAAACACAACTGTCTCACAAATGTTTACAGCAAAAATATTCAGGATGCTGTGATATAAAATAGGAAAGGAATAATGTTCTAAAAGAGACGTTATTGGGAAAAAGTGTATTTGTTGTTATATACAGTTGTGAAAAACCCTGAAATTGTCCACATCATTTATAAAAATAAATTTCTAAATAGAAAGTTGTTAAGAGGATGGAAGTCTCTACTTTTTGTAACCTAGGTAAGGGCACTTTTTAAATGATAGACATGTCCTGATATTTTTTGCCAAGTTGCATCCTATGAAGAAATAATTTCTGGATAGGGTGAGCTTATTAGTACAGCTAGCATTGAAAAGGTACCCTTGTACATTAAGTAGAGGGCACGCTTCGGAGGAAACTGTTGTGATAGAAGGATAATACTACTTTCATCCTTACTTGGAACAGGGCTCATGGAGATCAAAGAGGAGAGCAGAGAGGGAGAGGAGATATCTTCTGTGGAGGGCAGGGAGGTCTACTGAACAGACTTTCCAGACACTGTGAAGCAGTGAGTTTCTGTCCAGGCTTTCAAGAAGGTGAGTCTACATGTTGTGCATTGCCTTCTTTTCTGCTGTCCCCATTATGTTATCTCACCATTTTATTCTCTTCATACTATTCTCTTCTCATCACTCATATGCTCTTCAACACCAAGGTGAGAAGGAGGAGGAGCAGGTGCTCCAGGTGCCACAGCAGATAGCCACACTGCAGCCTATGGAGAAGACCATGCCGGACAGGAGGGATATTTCCTGAAGGAACTGCAGCCTGTGGAGAGGCCACGTTGGAGCAGAGGAAAAGTGTGAGAAGGAAGAAGCAGCAGAGAGAGCAGCAACCACTGTGTACTGACTGCAGTGTCTCCCACCCCCCATCCTCCCTGCGCTGCTGGGGCATGGGAAGGATAGGGGAGTGAAAGAGTGCCCTTGAGCCTAGGAGAGGCAGGAGGAGAGATGTTTTAAAATTTTTCTTCGTTTCTCACTATCTGCATCTGCTTTAATTGAAAATTAATTTATTTCCCCTAAGTCAAGTCTGTTTTGCTCAGAGTAGTAATCGGCAAGTGCTGTCCCTGTCTTTATCTTGACCCACAAGCTTTCTTGTTGTTTGGTTTCCCACCCCTTTTTTTCTCCCTTTGTCCTGCTGAGGAAAGGGAGAGAGTGAGCAGCTGGGTGGGAGCTGGGCTGTTAGCCAAGGCTAACCACCATGAATTTGAAAAACTTAAGGAGAAAATGGAAGCTAAAAGCCAGAATGAGAAACAGTAGCCACTCATTCACACAGAAACTGATAACATAATTTCACATACAAACACAGGGTTTTCCAGATCCACCCTGCCCTATCAGGCAACTGTTGGTCCTCCTACCAAGATCTGCAAATTAATTGCCTGGGAGGAGAAGAGGAGGGAGAGGTCTCCCGCCCTTCCATCAGCAACTCCTTCCTACTCTGATGAGGCAAGGTGGAGGGAACAGGCCCTGTTCCTGTCCCCTGGATATTTTCCAAGTGTGATGATCAATTTTTGCTTCTGTTCAACACCTTGATGTGGCAAATTCTCTGTAAATGTGCTGTGACTGGTGGCAGAGAATCATATAAACATTCAAATATAGGTAGAATAATTCCTATCTTACTTAGATCTACTTTATTCTCCATTTCTAGTCTCTGTTAATGTTTCACATGAAAGTTTCCAGTTCATAAAAACCACCAAAAGTCAAAAGTAAGACCCTGAAAATTTCCACTCATAAACTGTCACAATAAAAAATAATGCAGTGACAGAGCCAGAAAGGTCTACAAGAAGAATGTTTTAAGTCATATACACTAACAGTCCAAACAGAATAGAACAGAATAGGGGATCCACAAAGATTTGCAATCAGATAATATAATATCATTAATAAAAAGGATTTTTGAAAACTCTACTTTATAATCTGGCAATATTTTTCAGTACCCAGTGTCACAATGGAGTGTTGTAGAAAAGTGGAAGAGAGCAGATATATGCTACATACAGAGAAAAAAGCCTCAGGAACAGAGCAAAGTTGTATAAAGAGAAAGCTGGGCATACATATAAGCACACATGTACAATACAATATTCCTATATCCATGTTTACTTTCAGGAGGTATTTTTCTGAAAAATAAATTACAGCAGTAGGTGAAAAGCCTACAAGGGAATCAGATAGATGAACAGTGCTGCAGAATTCTGTCTCCTGTACAAAGGGAAAGTATACATCATAGTTACTGTCACCATTGACTGTTATAAGGAATCAAGAGCAAGTGCAACTGCTGGGCTTAAAAAAAGAGTAATAACAACTGTCTTAGTGGCACTGCAGCTTGTAAGCTGCTGTGAGGTTAGGCTGGTGGACAGAAAAAAGAGCTAGCATATCATCCATAAATCATGGAGCCTAAGCAGAGATACAGTTCCTTGGCTTTCCAGCCAATCAGGAAATCAACCTGAATTTTCAGTAGTACAAATGAGAAATACTGCACAAGGAGAGTCACAGAATGCCAAGTTTCTACAAGACAGATTGACAGAGCACCTTCAACTTCAAAGTGCCAGTTTGTAGTTAAAATAGGGAACTCATAAGCTGCCTTTAAGTATCACTTCCGTTGCGTATGTTATCTAGGTTAAATACCTTTTACACATTTTGGATTTTGAAAGATTATGCACTCATCAAGTTACTTTTTTCTGGAATGCTGTTGAATATGGTGGGAGAGGAGACTAGGATGTAGAGCGGGTTGTACATTTATTTTGGTCTTGCCTACAGGCCCTCAGTAACTATGGACAAAAATAATCAGGAAGGTACAAACTCAAAAGATATGTAGAACCTGTGATACAACAGGACCTTTCAACATGTGTTTCAAATTTTAATTTAAGAGATAAGAATTTAAAACAAGCAGATACTTGGAGAAACTGCCCAGCAGCTACCAGTACACTAAATATACTACACTTATGTGTTCTAAATCAGTAGGAAATGTCAGATATAGAACATATTCAAAAAACGCCCACAAAACCAGTCAGCAAAATGCAATTCTGTTTTTGAAAATGTCCATCAAATCCAGAGCTTGGAAAAATTCTGTTCTGTCCAGCTCCCTGTAAACACAGTGTCACTCATTGCAACCCTCAAAACCTCATCAGTTTTTGTACTTCACACTATAGTATTGTACCTTATGTGTCAAAGGTAAGAATAAATCACTATCTAAAGTTTTACCTCTCTGACATTCCTAATTTAGATTGTAATAGTAAGCTGAGCTGATCTTTCTAGACTTGAAGAAATCCATCCGTTTTAGTTTTTCTTTTTCTTCATGCAGCTAGATGATAAAACACAGGTTTCTTTATCTTTGCATGTGCTGCTTTCAGGGTTTTTTTTATGCTTCATGCATAGCAAATGGCAGCAAAAGAAGATGTAGTAATTATCAGAGAATATATTCCATAGAAGAAGAACACCGGGGAAAAAGAAACAGTTACAAGTAATGAAGTGGCTTTATAGATTGTCTCATCCACAGCAGACAGATACATTTCTAACCTCCCAAGGAAGCTATTCACTACTGAACAAATCCTAGGCTTCTTAATTTGGCAAAACTCTTGTTGACTTATAGGCAATGAGAATTTTGCCTGATAAAGACTTTAGGTTATGGCCCTATCTGAACTAGCTAGGACATGAATGTTAAATAAGACTTATGGCCTGATGAGGGTTTTTGTGCTTAAGGCTGTATTTCCAGTGTGTATTTATATATTCAATTTTCTGCATTCAGTAGTTGTACTTTGGTAGATATATGAGCTGCACAGTAGCTGCTTCATGGGTAATGTGATCCTTCTTCCACTTGTACAGAAACAAGTAAACCTAAATTTCATGCACGGCGCATAGTGCCCATCTCTTTCCATGTGCTATACTTCAAGAGAGTACGTCATTTTCATGGCTTTCCTGCAAACTCTTTTTTTCCAACCCTGACACAAAACATCATTTTACTATGGCTTGCAGCTTTTGTAAAGAGCTGGACAACTGAGCCCACATGCTACATGCCCTGAAGAGGAAAGTAGTGAAAAAACGTACAAGGAAAAATATAGTCTGCCAACAGGAAAGTATTTTTGCTTTAAAATTGTATTTTTTAAAATTTACCTCAAGGCAAAGTAAAATTAAGCTAAAGCAAACTGGAAGCATTTTTTGTTTTGTTTTGTTTATTGCTTACCACCAATCTTTCCCAAATACTTGTATGTTATTTTCTTATTTTCTCTCTTTTCCAAAAGTAGATGTTTTGAAAACTATGATGTATAAGCTGTAATTGATTGACTGTATCTTAAACCCCGGTATAGTAAAGGATTGGAAAAAGCCAGTTCCTTATCAAAACCTAATTCAAACTTCACATCGTTAATAGCCCATAAACACTGAGCATACTGTTCTTGGACCTGATGTACCATAAGATGATAAACCTTAGAATTCCTGGGTAATTTATCATAAGCATTTTTAAATGCTTCTTAAAAACAAATACAACATTTCATTGTATCAGGTACCAACATAGTAAGGTAAAAAAAAGATATTTTTATTTTGGCAGAACAGTTCTGGATGTTCTCCAAACTGTTTTTCTGTGATACAGAACAGCTACACAGCTCTAAAAATGCTCTTGTTGGTTTAGTTTACTCCATTTCAAGAACCTGTGTAAACTACAGTACCCAAAGGTCCTTTTGTTACAGTGCATGATTTATCTGTTGCAGTTGCATCAAGATTTTCTCTGTGCAGGCAGGACATATAACATGGGTAGGACAAAGCTAATGTGCCGCAAGAGAAAAGTTTAGAGAACTGATATAGTTCCCAAGTGCCAGGAAAAAGTTAGAAGGGACTGGTGAGGTACTTAGGCTGGGAGGTACTCAGGCTGGGAGGTACTCTAGTTGTTGAAAAAAATAATGAGATACTTCCTCTTTTTAAAAATAAGTAAAATGTTACAACATTCAAACAAGCTTCAATGCTGCCTCAGCAAAGAACACTCAAAGATTGGTCAGCAGAGATTCAGGTGTTAAAATGGGGGTGGATAGAGAGGGGGGGTGCGGAGGGCAGCGAGGCACACATATACACATATAAATATATATAATATCTATGTATTCTACCCAACTTCTCCAAATGGCCAGGCTTTGTTATAAAACAAGATATGGACCTGAAGTCTAACCAGCATCTCTCATCTTTTTAGCTCTTCCAGATATAAACATGTCCCTGCAATCTGCAAATGCATCTCTTTCTTTATCATAACTCATTTCATGTGCAAGAACTCATTATCCTAACATCACATATGCAAATATGTGACCCGCAACGCAACTCATTTTTCCACTGAAGCAGTTGGGGTCAACACAGTTGAATAGCTACCTTTATCAATCAGCTACCAGGCTGTGACTGCTTAAAAACCTGATAGTGGACCTTTTACAGAGCAACTAATTTTTCTTCTTCTTTGTCTAAAAGGGAGAATATATATGGTAGTTAGCTGTGATCACCTTTAAACTGTATTATAAACTATATTGCCTGTCATATACAAAGAACAGTTCCTTCAGACTCATAACTTACCTGAAGAACAAACATCAGCATCACAGTTCCAGAATTCTTTTGTATATTTGTTTCATAAGTATATCTATTAGTATATTTTCCTCCCCCCCCCCCCCCCCCCAACTTTTCAGGGCTAAGGATAAGTAACACACATTGAATGTATTGGACATCTTCGGCTCATCTTACTTTTAGGGATCCAGTCGAAAAATAAAACTCCTATCTCACTGACACATAAAGCAACTGCATGACTGCAGTGAGAAACTGAATAATTTATCATTTGCAAACAAAAATTACAAGTATTGTGCATAACAATGTGTATCATCAAAGAGAGCTCTTTTCAAATTGCCTCCTGATTACTTACACAAGTTTAAGAGAAATGACTATGTACTGGTTGTAAATTATTAACTTTATTTAAAAAATAAATTAGCTGGAATAAACACTTCCTATATCACATAGCAATTATATAATTATCCCTCCTCCAATCATTAACTGAGAATTGGGAAAGACATGAGAGAAGTCTCCACAGAGAGGAGTCCATGGTTGCCTTTACTAAGTGCTCTTTCCAGACTGCATATCACCAATTTTACGTTGCAGCTGGGAGTTATACTAAATACAGTGAAATACATTTTGTCTGCAAAGAAGCTTGTGAAATTTCCCACGTTGGCTGGGGTAGATTTGATCAGCACATGAATGGGAAAGCAAATCAAAGAAAATCTCTCAGGCTCAGGGTTGTAACCTAAGCTTTTCTTTTTAATCCCATGCATACAGACCTGCACTGACATCTCAGATATCCACACTATTCTTGCTTAAGATAATGTAAATTATACGTGCACATCTTCGGATGGTGCCAGGACCCTGTGCATGTTAGCTCTAAGTCTAGTAAAAAAGAATGTTCTGAAACACTCCATGGATTAAATGGTGGCTCCAGTGAAGCCAGTAGGATCTTCAACTTTGGCTTCCATGGAACTGAGATATTACTCTGTCTCTTTTGAATGTAGGCTACTGCCTCTGTTGGAAGAACAGGTTCTTTTTTTTCTTTCTTTTTTTTTTTAAGATTTGCCTTGAAGTAAGTACTTGTGAAAGATGCTAGCCTTATGGTCCTGGAGACTGATTTTTTCTCTTTAGTCTCAGAGTAGTTTCAGCAAGGAAAAGCTTTCTTATACCAACATACCAATATGCACCAGCTCTCATCTGCAAGGATAGCCTCTAAGAGTTCAATCTCCGTACTTCTTCAGCTTTTTCTTTTTTTTTTTTTTCAGTGTGAGTTTCATGTCCTTGTACAGATGAACACTCTAGCTCAAAGACTGTAGCAACTTTCTGAGAAAGGATTGCTTAGGATGCTTACCTGAATATAGAACTGATTGAATTGCTATGAGATTTATTCTATGCTTAGCACTACATAAACTGCATAGTTTTGTCATGAGTTATTGATGTCTCCTGTGATTTTTTTTTCTGTAATCAACCAGACTAAAGGCTGCACGTTCTTTTTTCCTTTTTACACCTCTGTATACTTCATGATGGTTGTATTCAAGCTTCAGTGCTCCCTAACCTGGATATATTAATTAACACAGGAGCCATCCCTACCAAGTTTGCATCAAATGATGGCCAACATTCATGTTCCAAACCTGAGTCTTTTGCTGTTGCCTCAAGGCTTGTCCTTGATATAGTGTTGATTTAAATCATAAAACAAATCACATAGAGAAATATGACTTCTATATACTTCTTAGTATGTACTTAGTATACTTCTATATACTTCTCAGTGACTTAATATGACCTCTTTATATTTAGCTCCTCTTAACTTCCTTCGACATACAAACTCCCTATACTCAAGTACAATTGTATTATGATACAAATAGCATAGGCTAAGACTTGAATGGCTGTAATTCACTAGCTGACAACATGACAATTTCATGGTGCAGATGCAGCCCAGCAGTCAAGTATTACCACTCTGCCTACTGGCAACACATAAGGAGAAATCACATGGGGGACTCTGCACTGGTACTTAATTTCCACACTGAAAATATGCAAAAAGAGCCATATTTATAGACTTTGTTTCATGACGTGACAGTTCCTACTTCAGTGTGAAGGGACATATCCCCTGCAGGAAATATTTTTCTCTTGCAAACACTATTTCATGCTTGAAGGATCCTTGCAAACTCTTAGCCCATTTATGTGCAGTTTCCTACTGTCCAGTTTGTCACTGTCCTGACCTCTGTTGCAACTGCTGGAACAAATATTGCCAACAAGAGGCAAAGAATAATAAAACTCTATGGCACACACAACCACATTTGTTACATGACCAATTCAGGAAACTTGACTTGGTTGACAGCCTAACAATATGAAGTACAGGTGATTTTTTCAAGGTCCTCTCCATTTATACAGCTTATCTAGGCACCTTATTCCACTCCAACTATTTCAAAGAATTTAAACAATGTTCAATGGAAAGAAAGGAGGACTGCAATTAGAAATGTGTGAAGTTCAAAACTGTATTGACCTTTTCTACAATGCAGGTGGATGCTGTTCTGCATCTCTACTTATAATCTAATAGAATTTTATTATTATTGATCAATAGCTGTGTTATGACTCAACCAATTTACGTTAAGACAAAAAAACCCAAAACAATTATGGTATGTGTCCATTTAGCTCTGTATCTGACACTGGTCATTGTGGATGCTGTGGGGATTAGTGTTAGAACAAATAACAGGTAGGTACATTATCCCAGCCATAAGAAATTTCCAGCTTAAGGATTTCCCAGGCTAGACCTTTCATCCACTTCTGTGTGGTCAACTGTCCTCTTCTATAAATCAGTCTACTTGCCTTTTGAATCTACTTATACTTCAGACAGCTGTAACATCTTGTGAAAATAAATTCTATAATCTCAATATCCACTGGAGATATTTTCCTAATCTTGTGTTTGTTTTGAAATTTCTGTCTAAGAATTTCATTTAATGCTCCTAGTTTTTTTGTAGCATGTTAAGTAGGGAAGAATTATCTTCCATTCAGTTTTTCCATACTGTGCATGACTTAATATGACCTCTGTTATATACTTCCCCTTTTCACTCCCTCTTTTCTAAAGGAAAGAATCCTAAATACTCATTTAAAACAGTTATCTGTCCATATATTTGCCTCATTGTTTTCCTTTTGATTTTTACCATTTCTACCATTTTCTTCTTTGGGCTGGAACAGAGGGTGTTGGGGTGGACAGAAGGAAGAAGCACAGCAAAATTCTACTATGCATTTAAGCTGTTTATATGACACACTTTTTTGCTTGTTGTTATTTAGATCTCCATTTATCCACCAAAAAATAGCTACATTCTATTTGCCTCAAACCACTGCCGCAAACAGAGCTCTCATTCAAGCAAAACATTTCAAAATAACTCCTAAATCTCTTAGCAGTAGTGTCTAATTCAGCTAATTCTTTACAGGTATTTGCTTTGTGCTGGTTTTCCTTATATGTGTAACTTTGTGTTTATCAGCACTGGATTTCAGTTGACGTTTTATTGCCAATGACAGTATCATGCGATGCTCCTGAAACTCATTGTAGTCAGTTTAATTTAAACTAAACTGAATGATTTTGTAAAAAAATCAGCAAACTGTCATTTATGTTGTGCACATAGAGGTCTCTAAAGGATGGCAACAGTAACCTCTCTGAATCATGGCAACTTACCACTTTTCCTACTGTTTGTTTCCTACCTGTTAGTTCATTATTAGTCAACAATAAAATCTTTCCTTTCTTCCCATGTCAGCTTAGGTCTACAAGTCCTTTGATGAAGGATTTCCTAATAAATTGTCAATATCCAAATGCAATATATAAGTACACTCTCTCAAGTCCATAACCTTTTTTTCATGTTTTTATAGGCTCATTAAAGAACTTTCATTGATCTGCAACTCCACACTTCCTCCAAAGCCACATCACTGCTTCTCCATTATCTGCTTTCTGTTCACATATCCAGTTCTCTTTATTACAGTTTGCAACAAGATTACCCAATATAGAAGCCAGCCTTGCTGGCCTGCAGTTTCCCCATTTCCTCTCAGGGCCTCATTCACTCAGTAATGACATTGGTTACACAACACGATTAGTGTTTTAGCTGTTGCTTATAGCTTTTCCTTTAGAAACACCAGATTAGTACCAGCTAATCTAGGCAATCTATTACTAAAAACTTGATTTATTTTTCTTCTGAAAACTTTGCAATGTCTCTTCAACTTGAGAACTCTTCCAGCTTGCACCCCATGTGGAAAAGGTCTACTGTGGGAAACTCCTTGACCACTTCTGTAGAGAATACTGAAGAAAAATAATTATTTAGTTTTCCTGATATGGCCTTGTTTTCTCTATGAGCACCTTTAACACTTTGAACAGCTATCAATCTTGGCTTCTTGGCAGACTTTCTGCTTCTGATGTGCTTGAAAATGTTTTTCTTAGTATTTTTAGTCCCTTAGCAACTTGTATTCCAAACTGTTTTTATTATGTTTTTTAAATTTTAAATTGCTGCTTTTTAAGATAATTCTTATTTTCCTCAGCAGACTTGACTTCCTCTTTTCTGCTTTAAGGATATATACACACACATATATATTTGTAATATCTCTTTTATTCTGCTGTTTAATGGTACTGGCTTTTTCTGGTCCTGCTAAAGTCTGTTATTATAGGTGGCATAAATATTCTCTGTCTTTCAAATATGGGGTTTTCAAGCCATCTCCACACTCTTCCAGATTTAGGCAAGGCATTTCATTTTATATAGATTCATTATTGCTGGTTGAGGCAGATCTTAACCTCATTTGACTTTAGGTTTTGATAATGATACCACTTCTGTATTGGCCCAGCTTACTCTGTCATTTATTATATCTGCTGTCTCCTTGTAGTGCACCAATGACTACCTGCCTTCTGTCAGAGCTCTAAGACACTTGGCATGTCAAGATACTCCACAAAATCAAAATCTCTGTTTCTTTGTCCAAGTTACTCAACTCCAAGCAAGTCTTATCTTCCCTTTACTACACCATTTTTTCAACCACATAGTGATACCTGGCCTGGATCTGTAATTATTGCAGGGTATGTTACTAAGTCTGTCTTAGTTTTAGGCATTTCACGTAATATTTTGTCACCAGAATCTTTCTATGTGGTATGCATAATGCTATATTGGCTATGGCCAATGCATTATCTTTATGCTTGTCAGATAAGTTGTGACACTGTCCTCACTGGAATTACAAATTCCACTTTCTATAATATACAATAATCAAAGTACTTTGCTGTATATCTCCCCCTTCATATCTGCTACCCTACTCACCACCACAAGAAGGTTTTTGGTCATCACATGGTGGAAGAGTCTTTTCCAAAACATCGCTCCCAACTCCGCAGCTTCCCTGCCCACCACCTCTGTAGTGTAAATGACCTATATTTTCATGCCATTTGGTCATGAAAATGTACACTAACTATGAAAGTGATGACTTGCACAATTTTGTCATTCACACAGAGGAAAATGGATAATAGACCTTGTGTGTCAACATGAAAGGGGTGGCGACAAAGTGAAGGAATTGGGTTGAATTTCAAGAGATGTGGCTGAAGGCTTGGATTCTGAGCACCATCAGCTGTGATCTTATGCAAAAGTGGTTGCATATGACAAAAATCTTAATAGCCTGTCAATAATGACTCTTTCCTCTCACTGCAATAGCAAAAAAGGGTAGGAAGAGAAAACATCTCATTTAAAGTTCAAATCCTGATAGACCTCAGGTGTCTTCATTAGTTTCTAGTCCATCTTGGTAAAAGCTGTCAAAGGATCAGGAATGGTAGTCTAAAAGTCTGGAAATCTCTGCAATAAAGATTGCTGTTCAACTGAGGCTGTACTCTTATTCAAAAAGAATTTGCAGTTACTTGCCTTTAAAAGTAAAAGGCCAAGTACTCACATCACATTCGAGTTATCCATAAAACTCCCTTTCTCCACCCCAGTTCTGATGAATTCTACCTTGCTACCAAGCAAAAGCAAGCTAATGATTGCAGGACTGGGACACCTACAATAAAGCATTCCTCTAAGGTGTGCAGCTGGGCTCATCTCTTGTTTGAAATAGATTTTAGCTGGCAGTCCCAGAAGAAGTCAGCATTCTGGGCAAAAACCCCAGAAACCTCTTCTGATGCCATCATTAATCAAGCCTGTTAGTTAAAATGCCTAAACATTTTTTTAAAGTGATTGAGGACAATGACATTTTAAATGTAATATCCCAACACTCTGCTAATGCGTTTTTAGACATCTATTTTATCATGAGTGAATTTGGGCCACATGAACAAGATTTTTTTCAAAGAATCGTCTAAAAATTACTATGCAGCAGGTCTGTTCTCCCTGCACTTGGTATGGATCACACATAGCAAGTTCAGGTATAAGTGCTGCTGTAACAACTCCTTGAATCTGACACCTGATTTTTTATTATGTTTAATGCATGTTGAATGTAAGAAAGGGGGGCTTGGTCAAGAAACACAATGAGCTAGTAGCAGTCATACAGAAATACAAGGTGGTATGACATGCTTTTAAAGTACTATCCCAAAAGACAGCAGCCTGGAGAGAAAGCACCAAAGCCAAAGAATAATCTGAAACTTGTATTCCTGTCATCAGACATAAAGGACAATTTTAAAACACATATCCACAGCATAGACATTTCATATGTGATCTATTTCAATGCAGCAGTGTATGAATGACTCCAAGAGGCACATTCTGCAGACATGGAAGAGGTTGTTGATTTGTCACTGAAGCTGTATTTCTTTGAGCAGGCAAATGACAGTGAAGACTGTCTTATCCTCAGCTGGCAAAATAGGCCAGGTGGTAACCATACACTCTACCCCTAGCCACCTTGCTACCCTCCTTGACATGCCCTGTGTGCAAAAAAGGTAAAACTTGGCTGTTCTTGTCTTTCCATTTGCTTCAGGCTGCCCATTTAACAGTTACATTTCTTAAATGTTGCCTAGTACCTTAATCCTAAATCTACATAAAATGTGAATTTAGTCCGGAGTGCAAATGAAAATGCAATGACAACAACACTAGAAGTTGAATGATACCTTTTAGATCATCCAGTTCTTCATTTTTTCTTACTTTATATTTGCATTCGCTATCTTGTATTTTAATAACTTCATAGCCTAAAACAAGCCCATAGCCAGGAACTTTGCCCTGATATCCAGCTTGTTTATCCAAGTTCTTTGTCAGCTTGCAAGTCTCCTGCCCTCCTAACTCAGTCGACTGTTAATTAATCACCACTGTTAATTAATCACCACTGTTTCAAGCAGTTTTCAGTTCAGACAGTGTTTCTATCCACAGCCATTTGGCTTAATCTGCCACAGAAAATTTCACAAGATAGTATCAAATGCTATAACAGATTGCTTCTATCTTTGAGCTCCATTTCCCATTATTATTATTGTCTTATATCACCACATATGTGTGGATATATAAATTATACTTTTCTAGTAACATTCTTTATAAACTAATAATACTTGTTTTTCATGTTATGATAATAAAAAGGCTGCAAGAAACAGCCAGAACTTTGCAGGTGAGGATCTAAACTTCAGTTACCTTTTTAGAACGAGTAGGCAATATTTGGGAAGCATGAAGAACAAGAACTCCTGATGTTTAAGAGCTTGTTCTGTTATCAACAATAAGGCTTTTATTTAACCATCCCTTCATTTGCCTCATGTAATCATGTGCCAGCACTCAGCTGAACCTATTGGAAGCTAAAAAGCCTATTTGCACTAGGGCATCCAGAAAGGTATTACCAGAATTGTTGGGAACGATTTATGAGTTATTATTTATACAAGAAGCCAGGTAATTGTTGCTGGTCACTGGGCACCACTGCAAAGAGCCTAGGTCCATCGTCCTTCCACATATTTGTGTACATTGATAAGATCCCCCTGAGCCTTCTCTTCTCTGGGCTGAGCAGTCGCAGCTCTCTCAGCCTTTCCAGTCTTTCCATCATCAGCTCTAGCTTTAATTTTACCTAAATCCTAGAAGCAATGATGACTTCACATTTCTGTCAAATTCTGTGAAGTGTAAGGTGCAGTTGGATACCACCCTGTTAGACCAGGCTTTTCTTTCTTAAACCAAGTGGTCATTGTAATTTGTCTTTAGCAACCGTCGGGGCCCTGAGGGCACTACCAGGCCTGACTGGCCCTGACCAGGCCCAGCTAGTGTCTTTGTCACTGGGCCCAGGGGGGCTCACTTAAGCTGGGACTAGGATAACCAAGGCTGGTCTGAAGAATGCTGTAGAGAGACTGGTGCCCAGCCCTGTCTCTGGCCCTTTTCCCCACATTATTGCTTTGCCTCCAGCCTCCATTTTCTTTAGCTGCTGACTGGAGCCCCTGGTTGGTCCCTGGACCTGGCTCCCTGCTTGCTGTGCCTGGGTCTGTCATGGAGTCCCGATCCCAGGACCCAGATTTGCTGCTGTGTTTAGACCTGGCAGGATAGGATGGTGTCTCCCTCGGGGGGGGCACAGTCAGCCCTGGGGGTGTCCTCAGCTTCCTGCTCACCTCCTCTTGGAGAGCAGCCCCCTCCTGCTCCTGCGTTTAACTTTACTTCTTCTTCTAGTATTTTCTGTGTGAAATCTAATAGTTTGTAGTTACCACTTCCATTGTAGATTAGTTACCCACGGCCCATGTGGCCCTCTAAACAATTCGATATGTTCAAGCAGGGTTTATCAGCTACGTTCCCTACAGAAAACTGGGACACCAACTAAACAGTTATTTTCATACTTGTGAACAGCCGTTAGTTAAAAGGCTCTGATGTTAATTTGTTGTCATCCTGAATGCTTTGATCTACAAAGCTTGGGGGAGGAGAAGAAACAACCCCAAACCCTATAGACAGATTTTACCCCAGCACCTCCTGAAGTTTATTTTTAGGTGTCATTTTCCTGCTTTACACAGCCATTTTCCTTCAACGGACAGTATCCAGAGTACAACAGTTCATCGTTCCCAGTCAGGAGAACTAAGGGACATGTAATTGGATAGGAAGCTGATTCAGAGAAGTTTAATGTGTTTAGGAGAATACTTTCTTGGGAATTGTGACCAGGATGCAGTATAAACACTTGAGGGCAATATTTGCAAGAGGAAACACTTAACACTTGTTTTTGAAGTGAGTCCTTTTTTTCCCCAAAGAAATTAAAAATTCTCCTTAGAGATGCTTCTGATCGGGTTCAAGTTAGCAAGACTGAAAAATCTGTTTAGAATTACAGAGCCTCTGTTACTTATTTTCACTCGAAGGACACCCTTAATTTGGTGAACTTCATGTGTTTAGCTATTTCACAAAAACTTGGTCAAGACATGCTGCAAGTGCTAGAATATCAATCTCCCAGTCTTAACAAAAGGCACATGTATACAACATCAAAATGACTTATACTAGATTCATATATATATATATATAAAAAGCTTCTCAGAAATCTGACAACTGCTTAAAACTTGAAGCCTTTCAATGGCTCAGAACCTCCCAGTCTTAGAGTTGAACTTAGAGAAGGCATAACTGAGATTAAGCAAAGCCAAAGTCAGGACCAAACGGAAGTTACTGCATATGTTAAGCAAAAAGGTTTCATGAGATACAAAGAACTAATCTGGCTGACTTTAATGAACACCATATAAATATCTAGATGCATACATAGCATTTACTTTTTTCTTTAATGATTTTACTTAGTCACCCTATCATTTATGTCCTCTTGACACATATCTTATCATGGCTAAAAATGGAGATTGGGGAATTAGTAGCAAGGTGGATAGTCTGAGGTAGAAACAACTGATGATGGTAGTCTAATGATAGGTAGACTTTGTGCCAGGCACTGCACTTTCATGTGACTGGTCTGAAGCTGCAAGACTCCTTGGAAGCAAAGAGAATGTTTCAAGAGTGACAGGTGATGACTGTCAGTTGCAGGAGTGGATAATAGTCCTTGAAAATGAAAATTAAAATCTAAACAACATTCGATACTTCACTGAGAATGTAAATTCATTTCTGAAGACAAATATGCCTGTTAATCGAACAGCTTCTTCTCTTTCTCCGTCTTTTAAAGTTTGATATCCAGCTCAGATTTACTAGACACATTTAAAATTTATTCCTGTGATGCTATTTTTGCAAGTTCCTTTATAGACTAGAACTGCAATTTTAATAGGCTCTAAAAATGAATCCTTTTAGTTTTGGTACACAGAACACTGTGTACTAAATGCAATGCAATAGAAGTTGCACAAAATACATGAACTTTAATATTTTTACTCTGCATTTAAGAATTGAAGTTTGTAGTTCACATTTTTGTACAAAAACTGGGATGTAAAGCTTTTCTTTAAGTAAATGTTTGATTATTTTTCCTTCTTGTCCTCCATATAATGGGAATGAAATTTGAGAAACTGTTTGTGAAAACAGTAACATTTATCACACTATGGATATTTTGAATTATAAACCTTATGGATAAAGTGCAGGTTTCACCTGGAATAAAACAGAAATCTACAGGGTAATGTTAGGGAGATGGTAGTAATAACAGAACACTCTAAATAATTGAACTGTACTTTTTAGAAAATCGTAGAATAAATAATAGAAATATTATTATTTTTAAAACATTGTCATTTTGTACAGAAGTACTTCTGCTTTTTGATTAATTTAATTTGGACAAGATTTCTTTCCAACTTCACTATTTCTGAAGAAAAGGGGCAAATAGAAGTGTCATAATTAAATTATTCTTTATGTATTATTAATACAAATAATAATTCATAGCAACATAACAATGTAATCATAATGTGATTAAATTAGTATTACAGTCATTCCTTAATTTTGGGGTAGTTTACTTGGGTTGCTGATTAATTGTGTCATTAATACAAAGTATTCTGGAGTAGATGCCATGCACAGCTATAGTTGTTAGCCCAGGACACTATAAGCACGGCTTCTCTGCTTCCAGGTTAAGGAAGTTGATTTTTTTAGCTTGGAATGGACCTAATAAAACCCTACATATGCAAGCTGGCCTCACACAAAGCTATTTTGTTCATTTTTTCACTGCATTGCCCAGAGGTTGAACTTCTAGCAAGGTCTTATGTTTCATGGCAGATGCAGGTGTTATGCATTATTACCTCCTATTTGGGACTGCCAGAGAAAGTCCATTCCAGAAGCACATCACCGGGTGCAAAGATGTTCAAGCAGATCTTGTGAAGGCTCAGGCACCCTATCTCGATATTTAATATACCTATTTTTAGGCCATCCTTGAACATGCAAGTGCTTTCTTCTCTCTCCCCTTCACACCATTCTAGGTAACAATGACAACAGAAATATACTTCCAAGTCTCGTTTTATGCTCCATCTTGAAGTGGTGCACAGTAGACTTTCTTTGACAAAGTAAAGCAGAGGTGATTTTCTCAATTCAGATATGGTCATTACTCGACCAAACTATTTTGGATATTATATTTTTTAAGCCTTTTTTTAAAACAAAACAAAACAAAACTTTGTCATTCACAAATTTTAGAGTTGTTAGGTGTAGGAGGTATCACCAAATTGCTGGGGTTGACCTCCAATATGTCATCAGTTATCAGCTAGCACAAAGATTCTCCCCTAACAAATCCAAATATTGTAGATTCACAAAAGTATTTTAATTCTCTAGTTTGGATCTACTTCAAATAATTCTAATAGTGACTGTCCAACACTTTTCTCTGAAATTAAAACTATAGATTAATGGCCCTACATCTAACATAATGCTTTCAAACACACAAAGAAGATGAACAAGTATCTGAGAGAGACATTAGATTGCTTCTACAGTCTAGAGACTGTAGTGCAGGTAATAAACAGCTTGGACTACATCATGGAAGTTGCAAAAATTCAAAGCAGCCCAATCCTATTGATCTTACTACAGCATTAGCTGGCCGTTTCTAAATGCAAAACATGTGTTAAATCTAAGTTAATGTGGCTTCTGTATTAATTCAATTCTTTCTTGCTTCAGCAAAAAAATGCTTGTACTGTACAAATCCTACTGCTGCAGAGCAATTCCTTAGATATAAACAGCTTGGCTATTCTTAATGTTCTCTATACTGCTGAGGATCTCAGAAAAGCTGTAGAGATACATCACAACAATCATTAGTGATCAAGAGTTTCCAATTACCAAGTCACACCTACTTGTCAAGCAGTTGATACAAATGAAACAAAACTAAGAGTTTGTATTTAGCAAGGAGTTTTCTAAGAAAAATGAAGGTCACACTTCCAGAGTATTTTACTTAAAATGCAGATACATCACCAAAGAGGCAATTCTACCACACCAGTTTAGTCATATTGCCTTAGCAAACCAGTTAACTGGAACCATAGTGTGATCTGGAAGTTGAGAGAAGAGTTACAATGACTACAAGTGTTTAATCCAAAGGGATAGTAACTACTCATCTCTTTGGCTTTCCTAAACCAGGCTGTATATAGCTATTGCATTAGCAAATCCTTATCAGGTACAACAGTGCCTACAGCTGGAAAGATCTCTGACAGAGAATAAACACAGGGATTTGGGCAACGTACAATGAAATAATTGCAATAAAACAAGAGGATTTTCTTTGGAAGAATGCCTGAAGGCTTCTAAGCACTTTTGCATAAAACCAAGTTCCAATTTTACATGATGTTTTATGTAAAACCAAACTGATGTCATGTACAAATTCAAGAGATAATAATGATCTAAATCAAAATCTTGTTCTGGGCAAAAAGGAACATATCAAATATGGAGCTAAGAATTTATTTTTATTTACAGTAATGTTTTCAGAGTCTAATAATAAAAAATAATACAGAAAAAATTAATTAATAATACAGTTAAAATTGCTACGCAAACAATTCCTATCCCACCTTTTTCTTTGTTGTGATGTTCACTTTTCCAATGTCCGTCTGAATCCTAAGGTCAACAGCCGAACCTTTCTCAACTGCCACAGGGGTGGTAGTGACAATAAGTCACCAGCAACCTGAGGACTTTGCATGAAGGAGCATAATGTTTATGGTGGGAGTTTCTTTCCTTTCAGTCTCAGATTTGTTTCTACAAATGTTCTCACAACAGACAGCTTCCTTTCCATTGATTCCCAACTATTCTTGAGAGGAAGAGCTATTGTTTGTCATGCACCAACTCCCTAGGCCTGTGGGACTATTGCTACACAGGGTACTCCAGAAGGTTAAGGTATCACACTTGGAGTGAATTCACCTGATAATTATTGCAACAAGCTAAATCCAGCTTAGGCTGTACCAGCCTGGAGGAGACCTGAGACCTTGCACTGGCCAGCCAATGCAAGGCCTGTGGTCTTCTACTAGCGATGGCAGAAAATCATATTTACTGGGCTACAGCTGTCACCAAAGTGAACAGAAACATACCACTGACTTTCTTCTGATGGGATCTGTCTCAGGTTGTGCATCCCGTCAGGTAAAATGGAAAGGAAACAAAACTGTACTTATGTTTCCTGAATGTATCTTCAAAATGATCAGACTAGAAGGAGTTCAGAGGAAAAATTTCAACATTTTTTTTTAGCATTCAGTGTAGTTAACATTGTTAAGAAAAGGAACTTCTTTCAGTAGTTGCAGTGTAAAATTGAAAGTATTGAAACATGGTGAAAGAAAACAGAACTCTCTCTTGCTAGACTGGAGACTCGAAATTGCACAAATTAGCTAATGTGTTCAGAGGCAGAATTGGGAAAGTGAAGGTAGTAAAAACAGACCAACTTCCCAAATCCATAATCCATTTTGTATTTATTAATCTAGAGCTTGTTTCTAAATAGAGCTGTTTTCTTATTCACCCAGATTTTTGAGTGCTGAGTAAACTAAACCTATGAAAGCTCCTTTTGAGACTGACCTCTCTCAAATGTGGAATCATAAACATTCCTTATTAACTTGCAGTGTCTGTTTGATGCCAGCATATGGTTTTGTTATTTCTTTGAATTAAACAATGCTAATTTCCATATATCTCCATGTTGCTGTTTTCCTCATACTTACTTAGTTTACTCTTTAATGCTTCTTTGTTTCCAGATCTTGTTTGAGATCATTGAAAATGGGAAAAGAGTTATAAAATAAATGTTTGAGATGAATAGCTGCATCTTTCATAGATCTGTTTTTTAATTACAAATGAGCTCAACATAGTAATGCATTTTACTTTAATTACGATTTTGATGACCTTCTTAGAGCTGAAAGCCATTTCTCTTTATTTAATGACATGCATGTGTGTGTTTGGGGAGTTCTGTTGCTAAGTGATTTCCAGGAAAGCTAGTGAAGCAAACTAATGAAGTGTCAGATAATATTTTGTAGTGTTTTTATGGAATGGCATTATTGGACGAAGAAGAGACCTGTCTTGCTTTAGAAAAATCTTCAGTTTGAAGATTTGAGAGAGCATATCAGACCCAAATTTGAAAAGAATCCCCCATCTCCCTGTTTTACCATATCCAACTTGTACATTTGACCAGATAATATAACAACAGGCTAGCCACAGATAAGTGGCAATGTAGATTTGTCCCATTAATTCACAAGGGTACAAAGTATGTTTGAATCTTATACTTCCCTGTTTCTTTTTCTTTCTCTTGCTTGCTTGCTGTTTCTTTTTAAATAAGCATTGCCATTTCTCTTTCCTACAGCTTTGTTTCTGGAAGAAGCTGAAGTGCAGCGCATCTGACATATATAGTGTATAAATTCAGCTTGTAGGTACAGAACTTGTCAACTTCAGAGTGAATCTGCAGCAGGTGGAAGTGACACAGCACTGACTTCAATACAGTTCTGTCACAATTATGATGGAACCTGGGTCAGCTCCACACACAGTTTAAAAATACTTTTTATAACAGAATTGCTTATGCATAAGCTCTTTCACAAAGGCATCCCCAAAGATTGGGTTCTTAATATGGAAATGCTCAAACAATTCGAGAAGACAACTGGCATAGGATTCTTACACTGCATCTTGTTTTGGAAAGGAAAGGATACCATATATACTTTGGAAGCAAGGATTTTAAGCCTTCAGTTGGGAAGCTAAAAAGATATTAATAAGTTACAGAGCATCTGGGTAGCACTTAAGCATACCATAAAGAAGAGGTAAACTATATGTCCTTTATTCGCAAGTTATACCTGGACTTAATATGCATTTTTCTAAACTGATTCTTTAAAACCACTGCTAACATATTAATAGTACATGAAGGAAAAGGAAGGATTATCAAGGATAACTGAATGTACACAGTCCAACCTCTACAACACTTCATTAATTAAAAAACCTGACCTTTCTTATAGAAATGGACCACTTTTTTTTTTTTTTTTTGAGAGTGAAGCCAAAAGCATTGCATAGAGCACAATCTTTACACTAAATTGATTTAGACTTTGAGAAATTCAGGGAAAATTATAGTTTGGACATATCCTAATGTAGAAAACATCCACTTCACAATAGTTTTTCACTCTGATTTTCCTCTATATGTTCTTTTTTTCACTTAATAAACTACCTCCCCCACATTGATCCTGCTAGACCAAAACCATGTTTGTGTAATATATTATTAAAGTGGTGTCAGACTCGTGATATAGTATGCTTGGGGCTTTGCAGCAGCATTATTTTACTTGGTGTTCCTTAAAAAATACTCAAGGGATTCTAAGGCAATATTAGATCCTTTTACAACATACTGCATAACCTGTTTAGCTGTATGCCATTAAGTTATTAAACAAATCAAAGGCGGTGGTGTTTCCTACATTCTACTTCAGAGTTACTTTTTGTAGGCAGGCTTTTTAGTCCCCACAGAAAAGGCCTAATATTTGAGAAATGCTATATATTTATTTTACTAAATTTGCCAGTGGGGAAGTCACGCAGATGATGGTTAAAGACAGTAACTTGCCTTTCACTGTGAGAGCATGTACCAATGCTGAACGACTCTCAATTGCTCACGTACCTACAGCTTGCAACATACTCCTATTGCAACCTGCTCAAAGGGCAATGCACACAACTCTAATTAGTTAAATGAATTGAGTCCTGTCTCTCTTCCTAGGTTTGAAATCAAAATACTTCTCACATTTCTCTGTGACAGAAGAGAGTTGTTCTCAGCTAGAGAGGAAAACAGTACAAGAGGAGGACATGTATTTCAACTGCAAGGATTAAATGGTAAATAAAACTGATATCACAACACCAGTCTGCAGCATGATATGTGGGTACCGTAAGTCCTGTTAGCAGTCAGAGCTGTGAAAGGGTTGCCTTTTTGCCTCGTTCTGTTTGCTGCAGTCTGGGCCAGGTGGAGCTCTCCCAAAGGAGAGAAAGTAGGTCCCTTCCCCAAAACAACTGAACATGGTTGAAGCAGAAACCTGATTTCTGATTACTTTATTCTGCCCTCTAAAGAGAACGAGAAGGATGGTAAGCTGGAGACTGTAATGCAAATAAACTGAAAGACTTCAATAAAGAGCAGGAGGAAAGTGTGTAGATAGCCCTCAGAGGTGAAAAGATGGAAATTTTTTTTTTTCCCAGGAGAAAATCGGCAACTTCTGGAGTAGGAGAGAAGCCCAGAGGCAATATGCAAACAGTCCCATGACGCTAAGACTTACTGAACCCAGAGGAAGAGTGAAGGCAGAGCCCCATGCTGCAACAATATGTTATGCAGATTTTATTCTAAGCCCTCTTGTTTTAGTGTTACACACTAGCAATTCAGATTTTCGGTCTCAAAAGTTGCTGTGTGCTAACTGGTGTTCTGGTACAGGAAATCAAGGGCCTTTTGGTGTCTTGTGTCATGCTCACTTTTAGTAAAAATCTCAATAGGGTGGCTTACTAGGGGAGTTCCATGTTAGGAAGATATTACTGAAATTCACAGTTTACCTATATTCAGTTTGCACTGGAAGGTGCGAATCCTATAGCGGTGCAAAACAGTCATGTTTGAATGCTGTCCTCATCCCTGTGTCAATCAAGGGTGGACCAAGGAATAGTGCAGTATTTCTTGTCAACAAGCTGTTCCTGTGAATAGCAGGAGATGTTAAGAGTTGCTTTCATATCCTACATAGGCAGTTTTCATCTGTCTGCTGATACTGCTATCAGTACTGGCAGTCAATACAAGCTGTGATTTTTGGATTTGAGATTCCAGTTCTTGTCTCCAGGGAACTGAGCAGAATTAACCTAATTACTCAGTATTCGTAACAATAGTCAGATGGTTTCCACAACTGCACTTTGACTGGAGCAGACTGGTATAACTCTGTCAGTTAACCTTTCCTTCTCTCTCCACACTGAAAGTTTAGCAACCAGCATGTTGCCTCCAGCTAACTTCATAAATGAGTTATAAATACAGGATTGTAGTATTAGTCATGATGGCCTGGAACAAAATGTGTTAAAGCACTGAAGATGCCTAGCATCTGATTTGTTCAGCACTGATATATTCTGTTCTCCAATTAAAAAAAAAAAAACAAACCAAAACCAAGGTGGACTTTGTTAGTCTGAGGGCAGTGGATTTATCAATTCCCTGCTCAGGTCAGCTAAACACTTATTAAGTATATGAGGACTCATGACACCTACACGTAATGAAAAAAGGTCAGACATTTGAAGTCAGAAGGTAACATAGCACGTTACAGTTAGCGCCCTTTTTTTTTTTTTGAAGGGGGCACAACTTGGTGACCAGTACTTTGTTGTGTCCCTCCCTTCTCATTTCTCCATCTTCACAGCTTCTTCCCTAAAAGTCAGACTTACAGTAATACTAGTTATTTAATTAATTTATAGTCATAAAGACATATAATCCAATGAAAGACTGTATTACTGTACTCTTCCCTAGTGGTATTGTTATATATATGGTCTTTGTAGAGGATTGCTACAAAATATTGAGAAGAGTAGTAGGTAAGTGTATACAAGGCTGAGCTGCATTTTAACTCTTTTGTTTATTTTGGGAGTGTTATGCTCTTGAATCAGATCCTCCAGTCCCTCTCTCTTTCCCTACAACAATCACCACACTTCAAAGAGAGCCTGAAGTCCACTAGAAGAGGCCCAGATACTTAATCTCAGTTTACTTTTCTTGGCTTTTCATCCTCAGTAAGGTATGTCACATTATATTTCAAATTCAGTTTCTTCTTTAGCCATGCCTTTTAAGAAACAACAAAGTGTTTTACCAATCACTTTTATTAGTGAAACTGCAAACAGAATTTCTGCATTTTTTAGCGCTAGGGGGACATTTTAACTGTGTATGTTTTTCTGGGGGGAGTTTTGTGTTCAGAAATAAAATCACTTCATCTGAGTACAAAACAAATACCTTCTGTATAATGGACAATGTGGAAATTGTTATTGCTGTATCATTAACAAATATCTCATTTAGACATTGAAAGTGCTTTCTGTAAAAGGTGAACTCTTGTTCACATTACATTTATTCATCTGAAATGTTTGTCTTTCTCTAAAAATACATAAATAGGAGCCTAAAGGGAAGTTTTAGAACTGTATGCTTTGAAACATTGATCTAAGCATTGTTAATGGAAGTGTTATCTAAATCTTGTAGAAGTAATGAAAATTTCTTCAAGTGTTAAACTGCGGAATCTTCTGTCATTTTGATATAAGGGTTAGATGACAAAGTGGATTGCCTTGTCCATCAAAGTGTGGTTGAAGAAAATTTCACTGACTACTGAAGTAAGAGTGACAAATATACAGGAAAACTCATGTGGCATTTACCAAATTTAAAGAAACTAGAAGATTACCCCCCCCCCCCAAAAAAAACCCCAAACCAAAACCAGAAAAAAAGCTAGTGCAAGATGATGTTAGATTTGTATAAATACATTTAGCTTATGAATCATTTTAGAATTGGATAACAATGGTGATTGCTAAATGAGAGAATCATGGCTTTATATAAGACACATTGAAATTTACTTGATTTAATTTCTTACCATTGGCTAAACTGAGAAGAATATAACCATATGACTTTCACAGGGATACTAAAGCAAAAGTGGAAAGAGTTTGCTTAAAAACGTACTTGCTTACTTAGCTTTGTTCTATAAGGCTAGTGGTTATCTTGAGTTTTAAACTGAGCTATGAGGAAAATAAAAAAAACGTAGGGTGTACAGTTTTGTTTGGTAGAATGATTTCCTTAAAGGCAACACATTATTTGGCTTGAATTATTTGGTGTCACAGTGGCCAGATGGAAAACTCAATTTACATTTTATTTTAACTGATTTATCAACTATTCCATTGACAAAGAGAGGTGTTACTTTGGTGAGTGAGAAAAAAGTTATTTTCTGCTTATAGTTGCATTAAAATGTTACAGTATGTTGAAGTTTTCACTCAAAGCCTTTTCATCACTATTGCTGTTTCCCAGACTCCTCCATTTTTAGCTGTTCCTAGAAGTGAGAGCTCTAGTAGGTGTTACTATGGCTGACATTTTGCTGCCATTTCCTCCATCCCTCCCCATATATTGATAAATGCACAGTGTATTAAAAGGGCTGCATATGTTAAGGACTTTGTCAACCCACTGCAGGGTCTTAATTGGTTTGTTGAGGCAGTACCAATATTTCCTCAATTTTCTTCAGGGAAACTGACGGCTGAAGAGAACAAGAGTTCAATCCCTGACTTCCCAAATTTCTCACCCTTGTTAAATCATATGCTTTTTTTCAAGAGAACAAGTCAAATACCCAAAGCCTAGGTGGATCTTCAAAGCTGAACAGGCGCTTGCGCTCTACTGCTTGAGAGAAGAAGAGACAGAAAAGCAGTAGTTAAATTATGTTTTGATCTACTTGACCTTCCTCTCTGCTTGGGCACAGTGCACGTGTTCCTCTTCTGCCTTGCTAACATTTCTCCAAAGGCAAAGAAAACATGTATTCACTGGCCACAAACAGTACCCAACATTTTCTGTGGGCTCTTGTTTGTCCCACAGATTTGGGACTACAGAACTATGTGTCACGACCCGGGCGGGACAGACACATTGAATTTGCAAGTCCCTTGGGCTAAATTAATGTGAAACGACACCAATGATCAGTTGAACATTTTGTTCGTGGCGGGAGCAAACTGAATTCGGAAGGTATGACAGTAGGTGGCAAGGTTTCTCACAACAGGAACGGGCATGAGACTACCTCAGTAAACCGCGTAACCCGCGGTAACCCTATACATCAATTCGGGGAAGGAGGAAATCCCTTCTGCCGTGTCAGGAGGTTCAGAGCGGAGCCCCCCGCCTTCCAGACTCCTTCTCAGAGAGGAGCCCAGGGGCGGCTGGACCCGCTCCCCGTCCCAGGCTCAGTCAGTGGGTTTATGTCTTAAAGGGAGAAAAAGGGAAAGAGAAAGATCTCAGAAGTGCTGGGTCCAGCGTTGAGGGGCCCAGTCAGCCGAGGGGCCCACTTCTGGTGGGCACAAGCACCTGGGGCTTCATTTCGTGCCCTTTTATCATCCTTGCCCCTCCTTCGGGCGGGCACTCGAACTCATTAGGCTGATTTCCTTTGGGAAATGGCTGAGCGGGCTCGGGGGTCGTTTGGGGAGTCACGGCCCCTTCCCTGCAGACCGAGCTCTGCCCACGTAGGGTGAGCTCGGAGCAGCGTTATCAGGGCCGGGAGCTGTGCGTCCTCCACAGCGCCCTCCGGCACAGCCTCCCTCCCCCTCCTGCTGCTGATCGATGGGTGCCGATCGATGGGTGCCGATCGATGGGTGCTAATTCACCTGTGGTTCCTTGCTGGGCGGGGTTCCTTGTTATGCAGAGTTGTCCTTAGGCAGAACTTGCCCTGCCACAATGTTTGAGATGTTAACTCTTTCAGTCTCTCACACCGTGGCATCACCTCTTTTTCCAGCAGATATCGCAGAATCAGAATAATTTGGGTTGGAAGGGACCTTAAAGATCATCTAGTTCCAACTCGCCTGCCATGGGCAGGGACACCTTCCACTAGACCAGGTTGCTCAAAGCCCCATCCAACCTGGCCTGGAACACTTCCAGGGATGGGGCATCCACAGCCTCTCTGGGCAACCTGTCCCAGTGTCTCACCACCCTCACAGTGAAGAACTTATTCCTTACATCTAATCTAAATCTACTGTCTTTCAGTTTAAAACCATTACCCATTGCCCTATCACAACAGGCTCTACTATATAGACATCTATAGAAAGCCTTGGTGTCCCACCATGAAGAAAAGCAATTTTGTGCATGCCACCCTTTTGCTGAGTGTGTTTTGCTGGTTGCAGCTTCTGGGACATCTATGATTTGAGATCTATTTGTTTTTTTGACAGGTTTTCCCCAAAACCTCTATCCTCTAGAACCTTATAAGGAAACACTGCATGGGGCCTGAAATGCTGCAGAACTGGATCAGTGGATTTAGAGGGTATTATTTCATAAGGAGATAAAGGAAAGGGACAAGATTTAGAAAGCATGAGAGGTGGAAAAGCAGCCTACTATTTCAATGGTATTTCACATGCTGGTATTGAAAGCTTTAGCACTCCTCTGTTTCTGGCAAGAGGGCTTGTATAAGTTCAGTGACATGGTAACTCATTGTACTTCTTCCTTAAAATTCTGGGAAAGAAAAATAAGAATTCTGTTTAAAATCAGAAAAAGTCATATTGGCAGCAGGTTCATTTTCTCACAGTAAAAAATAAGTAAGGGTACATTGTCATGACGTATTAGATCAGTAGTATTTGAACTGGAGACATGTTTGCATTTCATGACATGCCTGTTTGATTTCCTTTGTTATTTTATTCATGATATTCTTCAATCACCTTGATTTATTAATTTAATGGGAAATGTATATTTTAGTTTGAGCAAATGAGAGTACATTTGAAAGCCATTTTTTTGAAATATCTCCACTCTGACTGATGGATATTGATAATCTTGGCATGGTTGAAGCAGAAATTTTGCAAGCACCAGAAACAAGATTGCCTATTTTTTATTTTTTATTTTTTATTTCCCCAGGCTGGTAATAAAACTGAAAGTCTTGAGGAACACATCAAATGTAGAGAATGTTTCTGTAAAAGAGGACCTTTCCAGGGACAACTGGGGGTTAAAATAGCTCCTGTTCTCAACTGCAGCCCCATAGGGCTAAAACTACATCTGATTACAGTTAAGGAAATACCATAGAGAAAAAAGAAATTAGAAAGAATGTTTTGTATTACTTACAATTCATTCCATTTTCCCCTTAGGCAAACAAACCATTATCTTTGGTGATGGCAAAGTCTTTAACATTATATGAAAATTTCGTATTTTACTCTAAGCCCAAGAATAACATTTCTTTAAGAGGTGGGTGAAAGAAATAAGAAATTGATAAAAGAAGTGTTCAACTTTTAATTAAGTTTAGCTGAGAACAGTCAGATTAATGATTTGCTTTATTTTTCCTTCAATATCAGAAAACCTATATCAAAACCCTTGGTTCAGTAAAATGTAGTTTACCATGCAGAGAAAATTCTATGGCTTCCTGCATTTCCATAGCTAATCTTTTTATTATCCTAAAGCCAGCTTTTATAGCCCAGAGCAATAATTTTTATCTACTGAGGAAGTTTTAAATGGGCATCAATACTGGGCAGTCTCCCTCCCTTTTCTTCCTCATAGTCAGAAAGCACAGTAAGCAGCTAAACTATGTCTAAACAGCCCCAAATAAATTCAGTTACATTTCTCCAAGCTGCGTACTTTGGTGTGGTTCAAAAAGTTATATTAATATGATAATTCTGCAAATTCAGACTGATTTGCATTTTCTATAATTTTAGAATATTTGCTCTGGCTCCTTTTATGCAGCACCAAAATGCTTTCAGCTAATTTGTCTTCTAATTCATATTCTTATTTTGGGGCATTTGTGATTTTTTTCTCCACATGTTTTAATGAATTTTTTGGTTGAATAATCAAGATGTTGCAAGTGACAAACAGGGTGCTAGTGCATTGTTATTATACAATAGAGAAAAGAGTGCTGTTACAGGCTGCATATCTTCATGATGGCCCACTTTCAATACTGTGAAGTGTGGAGAACATTTGTAAATGAATCCATGTTGTTCACTTCTTATTTCTCTTAGTATTTGTTTACGGAAAGGAATTTTACCTGATCTGCACTGCTGGGATAGGACCCCCTGAAATTTGTTTGACTATTGCCGTGTGTCCCAGGAGCAAAGATGAAGAGGCTAAACCTCCTTCTGAGAAGTAGAGTCACAGCATCTTGCAGTTGTTACCATATGGTTCAATTGACTGAATTAAAGATCTAATTCCAACAAAGAAGGGGGCAGACTCTAAGCTGACAATAACCATTCCAGTTATAAAAATAAAGAGGCGGTTTAATGCTCAGTAGCATTAAATCCAAACAAACCAAACTGTTCAGAACTAGGAAATTAAGAGAAAACTGAAAACATTGTTCTGCTAATAGGAGTTGATTATATACAAAGGTCTAAGATACCTCATCCTGTTAACTGCATGTATTTCATGTCTTTATCTGCTTTGCTCTCCTTCAAAAATACAGGATTGGTAAAAATAGAAGGAAAACAGATAAAGGGAATAGGAACAATCTCAGTTTTGAATTACCTTCCATATGTAGGACCAATTAGATTTTTACTCTCCTCATCACAATCTCATTGGTTTTAAAAATGTTACGCTGTTATATGGGAATTAGTTACTTGTCCCCTCTGGTTTATGTTTCTGCAGTGGTACAATTTCTTTGTATATAGCAAATTGGAAGAGCAAGAACTACTTAATGTATGGACAGCAGTCTTGGTGAGGATGCCAAATCATTAGGACAGCTTAGAGGTCTGGGATAACAATGGTCAAGTTTGTCAATTTCTATCCTCCAGATTATCAAAATGTATGAATGGAATTAAAAGTTTAAGATCAGGAAGATTACTTTGTTTTACAAGAGCATCTTATTGGAGACAGCACTTCCTTCTTCATTGTCCTGAAGTTGCATTTTTGCATTTAAGATTTTTTTATAAGGAATGAGCACGTTTGGGTATCATCTGGTTTGCTACTGATGCATCCAGATCTCCTCTTTCCAAACTTTTCAGCTGGAAATCTAGCTGGTATGGCCATTTGCCTACACAGTGCTCCCAAAATAGCATGTGACTGTCTTTCTTTTCATGTCTTGTCAAGATGCTTAGCCAGTGACTGAACTGAAACAAGTGTGAAATTTCCACTTGTTAAGTCTTCCCTAAGTTGACATAACTGTACTGGTCAAATCTGTGACAGGACATTTTCCCCCAAGTTCATTGGCATCCTTGTCATCTTCATGCCAACATCTTATCTCTGTTCCCAACAGTTAGGTCCCCCTTCCACTCACTAGTGAATTAAATAGTAAATTAAATAATGTTTAATAGTGAATTAAAAAATGATTCATATTAATAGGTTTGTGGATTCCTTCTTGAGAATCCTTCCTGGCTTTTGGCTAGATTGTTCATCTTTTCCATTAGGACTAGCCTCCTGTATTTATGTTCTGTTATTCCTCCAACATTCAGCAGAATATGTTTAGAAGGGTAGAGTGCTAGCACGCATCTTATAACAGCATGCATTTTTAGACAGGCCCCACATGAGTTGCCCTTTCTCCACAGCAAGGGATATACATTTTTGATGTGTTAATGAATAGGGTTGTTCAGCTCTCTCAGTCTGAGGCTGAAAAGCAGCTGCAGGATGTACAGACAATACACCTACAGGGACAAGGGCCATGGCCGAACTGTAGACAGCTAAGAAATAATTGAGTAGTTTAGGGCTACAAGCATTTCAATATTTATCGACATGAAAGGCTTTTATAAAAACTTCTATGATTTTAAAGGCTGTCTTTTTGAGCCTCAGAAGGTACAGCTATTGTTGCTAGACAGCACACACAAAAATGTACGCATATGTGAATTGTAGTATATAAAGTAGAGAGAAAGGGCACGTGCTCCTTAAGGAAGCTTTTCCATAGGAATAATCTCCCCAATTCTGCTTTTTTTAGCAGTTATCAAAATTAAGCATAGCTGGACTTTCACAGTTCTCAGAACCGTATGTTTGCTTTTTACTTTCTAAGAAAATGAGTAAGACTCCTAAGGAACATGATGGTATTTTCAAGCTTTCATAAAAATCAGACTTCACCCTAATTTATTTAATGATAAAAGAGGACAGAAAAAAGAACTTCTCTCATCTTTTTTTCTTTAAACCAGTTAGCTTAGCATACCCTAGATTTAAGCCTAGTATGATCTTTATTACTTTTTAAATGGAACTTCTCAGAGTTATTTGTCTTTGAAACAAATCAAGAAGGAGACCATATGTACCGCTGCAGACTATCTCAAAATGCAGCTTCATAAGCCCTTATTTCAGTTGAGAGGGGATAAAGAGAATAATTTATTTTCATAATGGCTCTATTAGGGCAGACCATGCCTCTGCCTAGAAATGCCCTGTTAGCAAAGCTGTCATCCAACAATGATCTCTGGGAAGGTGAATGAATATAACACAGACTGTTCCTGCATTCGTTTTAGAATAGTCAATAACTTCCCCCATGCCTCCACTATTTCACAAAGCATCATAATTTCTTAAGGTTTATTTTTTGTTTAGTAATAATGCCCTCTCATGGACCACAATTCGATCCAAAGTGAAAACTTGCCTAAGCAGAGAATTATACACTAGAGAAATATTTACAGGATCTATTGTAATTTCTCCTGCAAGCAGTCTACAGGGTCATTTTTCAGACTACTGTGTGAAGTTGATATACTGAATTTCTTCTTCCACTGCCCCTGGTCACATTCCAGGGTGATATATGACTGTTCAAGGCACTAATGGGGTAGGAGCAAGGAGATCCAGTTTCAGAAGCAAATTCTTTGTAGGACACTTGGGAACAGGAAGAGCTAAGAATAATAGGCCGGACAGCTACTATGAAAAGGTGTTACTTGGGAATACTTAAAGCTTAAGGGGTTCCAGGAAAGGATAATCTTTAATTAAGAACCCAAGCCTCATTGAACTCAGGGTGTCCTTTGAGCTAAAGACTGGATTTTGCATGTCATGGTTCGCTACTGGAAAATCGATCTAAGATGGACCTTCCATTTTCAAGATTAAAAAAAAAAAGGAAGAACACTTTGGAATAGGTTTGCAGAAATTTTGGATTATTGCACTAGCTTAAATACAATTCTCAATTCTCATTGGAATAATTGGTCACATGTGTTTCAAATACAACAATGTATATGCAGATTTGATTTCACAGGACAGGAAGGGGAAAAATGGATTCCAATTGGAAAGAATCTTAAATGGAGTGTATGGAAAAGTCATTTGCAAGACACATGAGAAATTCTGCCATTGTATTTTTAAATAAAAAAGAAAAATGTGAGGCAAAAACAATTGTAATGATTAATTTGATGCTGATCAGTGCACATGCAGAAGATTATGATATGGTAGATTATGATGAGACACAGATCATTTACTTCAAAGCATCAATAGAAAAGGTTGAAGAAAAAAGTTAGACACCACTGGGATTTATGCTGAGATATGAAAGCATCAGTTTACAGTATGATGTCAACAGGAGCTGATGAGTTTGAAGTTATGATGTGAAATATCCTTTTTTTATTATGGTATCAATAAAAGTCAATTAAGTTTATGTGGAAATTAGCCTTTTATAGCTCACTAGTGGTCAAATATCTATACTATGACACAGCTCAGAAGTCTTGTATTCTTTGGTTATCTTTGCCTGTGTAACTCAGCATTTCGCAATTGTTTAGGTAAGAAACTGAAGAATGGAAGAAAAATTTTAGGTTTTAGGATCAGAGAATCATAGAATCATTTAGGTTGGAAAAGACCTTCAAGATCATCAAGTTCAACCATCAACCATTCCCACTAAACCATGTCCTGAAGTACCTCGTCTACTCTTTGAATACCTCCAGGGATGGTGTCTCAACCACTTCCCTGGGCAGCCTGTTCCAATGTCTGACAACCCTCTCAGTAAAAAAATATTTCCTAATATCTAACCTAAACCTCCTTTGCCGCAACTTGAGGCCATTTCATCTCATTCTATCTCCAGCCACCTGACAGAAGACATCAGCACCCACCTCACTACAACCTCCTTTCAGGTAGTTGTAGAGAGCAATAAGGTCTCCCCTCAGCCTCCTCTTCTCCAGACTAAACAGCCCCAGTTCCTTCAGCTGCTCCTCATAAGACTTGTGCTCCAGGCCCCTCACCAACTTGGTTGCCCTTCTCTGGACACGCTTCAGCAACTCAATGTCTTTCTTGTAGTGAGGGGCCCAAGACTGAACACAGGACTCAAGGCGCAGCCTCACCAGTGCCTAGTGCAGGGGGACAATCACCGCCCTGCTCCTGCTGGCCACACTATTTCTGATACAGGCCAGGATGCCGTTGGCCTTCTTGGCCACCTGGGCACATCACTGGCTCAGCTGTCAACCAGCACCCCCAGGTCTTTTTCTGCTGGGCAGCTTTCCAGCCACTCTTCCCCAAGCCTGTACCACTGCATGGGGTTGTTGTGACCGAAGTGCAGGACCCGGCACTTGGCCTTGTTGAACTTCATACGATTGGCCTCAGCCCATCGATCCAGCCTGTCCAGATCCCTCTGTAGAGCCTTCCTACCCTCAAGCAGATCGACCCTGCCTCCCAACTTGGTGTCATCTGCAAATTTGCTGAGGGTGCACTCAATCCCCTCATCCAGACCATTGATAAAGATATTAAACAGAACGGCGTCCAACACCGAGCCCTGAGGAACACCACTTGTGACCCGCCGCCAACTGGATTTCACCCCATTCACCACAACTCTCTGGGCTCGTCCATCCAGCCAGTTTTTCACCCAGTGAAGAGTACACTTGTCCAAGCCATGAGATGCCAGCTTCTCAAGGAGTATGCCATGAGTGACAGTGTCAAAGGCCTTGCTGAAGTCAAAGTAGATAACATCCACAGCCTTTCCTTCATCCACTAGGCACGTCACCTGGTCATAGAAGGAGATCAGGTTGGTCAAGCAGGACCTGCCTTTCGTAAACCCATACTTACTTGGCTTGATCCCCTTCTTATCCTGGACTTGCCATGTGAGTGCTCTCAAGACAAACCGTTCCATAATCTTCCCCAGTACCGAGGTCAGGCTGACAGGCCTGTAGCTCCCCAGATCTTCCCTCCGACCCCTCTTGTAAATAGGCATTGCACTGGCAATCCTCCAGTGCTCTGGGACCTCCCCCGTTGACCAGGATTGCCAATAAATGATGGAGAGTGTTTTGGCAAGCTCCTCTGCCAGCTCCCTCAGTACTCTTGGATGGATCCCATCTGGTAGATTTGTGAGTGTCCAGATGGCATAGTAGGTCACTAATTATTTCCTCCTGGATTAAGGGGGGTATGTTCTGCTCTTCATCCTTACCTTCCAGCTCAGGGGGTGGAGTACCCTGAGGATAACTGGTCTCCCTATTAAAGACTGAGGCAAAGAAGGCATTAAGTACCTTGGCCTTTTCCTCATCTCTGGTGGCTACAATACACTAATTGTGCAATTCAGTTGCTGAGAGTTGCACCTAACTACAAAAATGTCCTATAGAACAGTGAATTTAAAATGAGTTGCTTAGTCCTAGGCCTATGATCTGGCTCTCAGATTTGTTAAAAAAAAAAAAAAAAGTTTGCAGGAGTTGAAGCAGCTCTTGGGAGAAGACTAATCAATCCACTGGTCCAATGTCCCTAGTTGTACTGTACCATTATGATTTGGGTGCTCTGATCTTGAGGTCTGAACTGGTGTAGGAAGAATTTGAAGTGATGGCTCTGAAGGGCTTTTGGTCAAACCCAGTGTCACTAATCATGGACTTTTTTGCTATGACATGGAGATATTATTCCTCACATCCTCAACTCCTCTGATCAAGACTAGAAAATAAATGCTTACAACATCCACCACCCCCTTCCATCTCAAAAGGAAAAAGATTATAATAAAGATTCCAGTTCAGATGTTGCTTCAGGTACCAGTTCTTAGCATAAGAAACCATGATAGCTGTAAAGGGTTAATACAACCACTGTTTTAGAATTCTGCAAATTCCAGAAACAACAACAAAAAAATCCATAAGACCCAACAACTTCTAAATTTTTCAGAAGATAGTCTTTACATATCTCTAAGTAAAACCAGTATTTTCTCTCTTTGGATATGCTAATGTTATTTTATTAGACAACATCTAATTGCACTTAGTGCAAGTCACACTGGCAGGAGTGAAATTCTTTTCCTCCCTTTTCATGCTTTGATGTACATTTTCCTGGGTGAAACATCCATCTACTTATTCTTGATACTAACAGGAACACACTTGGTATAGAATACGAAAGAGGAGTAAATGCATGGAGGTAATTACTGGCTCCTGATTAAGTGCTGACAAGAGAAGTTCTGGCTGGTACTTGGATTTGTCACTTTCAGGTGACATTAGGTAAAAAACTTCGAATCTCTCTTTTAGGGATGAAAGGCAACAAAGGCTTTTTTGTGGATCTGGCCTGAAGACAGTGTCAATTTGCATCAGCGGACACTGTGGCAGACTGTGAGTAAATGGGCATAAGATATTCTGTCACCAGACAAAGTGACATTAATATTGTGCCTCACCATGGGTTATCATGGCCACAAGCCATTAGTTCCAATTAAAATAATGATTTTCTCTTTCAGGATGCAATGCCAGACTTTGTATCAGGTCAGTGATTAACGCATGTTCCTTTTGTGCCTTTAATGGTGAAATATAAACAGGCTAGGCTAATCATCCATCTTCTTTCTAACTGACATTTTTAAGTAGGACAAGCACACACTGGATGTAAACATTCAGCTAGGTATAGTGAGTGCTTAGTGAACACAATCATTTGTCTCAAATTCAGTCTGGGGCTTAAAGCCAGAAGTTCCAAGATATGCCAGTTTCTCATGCTGATTATCGACAAAGTATTGTATTTTTGAAAAACACTAGATACCTTTTTTTCTGTCACCACGTTTTTCTAAGTAGATATTCTCCAGTTGTTTGTTTGTTTGTTTGTTTGCTTGTTTGGTTTTGGTTTTTTTTTCTTCCTTGGAGAGACCTTCAGTGGATTTTACAGCAAGTTACTCCAAACAATTCATCTAGAAGGACTGAAACACATGTCATGCTGTCACAGTTTTAACTAGCTATTGTGTGTTGACTGTGCCATGGTGTTAACTATCTATACTTATTTTAGTTCAAGGCATACACAAGATAATAAGATTTACACAGCTCTAATGAAACAGCATTAAGGATACAAATTACCTAATATTTACTGTGGGCTACAAGCACAGATACAATTATTAAATATTAGTATGAGTTTGAAAGTGACAGAAACAGTATGTTTATAAATACCACAACAACCCACAGAGATGATTCATCATAACTAGAAGTCATATAGCTCACAATGCAGGTTTCAAATAATCTCTTTTATCTACACTTCTGAAAATCATGCAAAACACTTTTTAGGGACTGCTTTTTAAAGCTATTATATTCTTCAACAGTTTCAGCCTTCTGTCTGCAATTTTAATGCTGTTTATGCCTACAGAAGAGCCAGCTGCAGTTAGCTGCCAAAGGGCACAGTGGCTAGTGGCCCAGGAAGCCGTTCTAGCATTTGCCTAATAGTATTATTTGCTTAGCTTTGTACATACACATGTTGGCTATCCATGCCCTGGAAGTCTTCTAAGTGTAAGGGAAGTGCAGAGCAAATAAATAAGTTGAAGTTGTTGCTTTTGGAGACAGTAATAAAAATAATGTATTAGGCAGTCCCATATTTGAACTGTTCTGCAATCAAAGCCCCCTGAGAGGAACGTGCTCTCGGAAGCTGCCTTGTTTCAAGTGGTGTTTGTCCACTCCCTCAGATATGTTGCAGGGGAGGGACTGTGCCTAGTTTGGGGATGGATCTTACCAGCTTGAAACTTGCCTTCCCACTTTAAAGACTGGTCACCTAAACTGGAAAGCCGACATCCCAGCAGCCTTGTTTTACAGGGTTTAGCATCCCGTTACATCCCTCCTTGTCACTGAATTATGAAATGAAGCCCAGTCTGGCTAGATTTAAAAGATGCTGTTCCACCCTTATCTCATCATGCTTTCCTTATCATGGCAAGATAAGCCTCCTAAATAAGCAATGGTGTTTTCCTAAGTGGCTGGAAGAAAGATGTGCCCAAATTCACTATCATGTAATAGTGCTGACAACAGATACACAATAAAGAACACCTGTAGATAAGATATTTAGAAATGATTACTAGCCACTGCCCCTATTAAAAGGCAAATGTAGTTTTACCACATCCAGCAACTGGTACCAGCACCTACTTAATTTGTAGTTCCAGGACCAGACATTTCACTCTCATTTCCATTCCACAGTATCCAAAGGTTGTCATTTCAAAGGAAAAGGTGGAGGATACCACATCAATTATGCCAGAGATCAAGACCCTTCACTGATAGAGCAAACCAAAAGTTTTTAACATTTTCACGTGGAAAAGACTATTATTAGAGAAGGGATTTTCTTTCTTTGTTTGGGAGGGGTGAAAGCTTTATGAAAATTCAGCTAGCTGGGTGAATTTCTAAGGTAAGGGATCCCTCCCCCCCATAAGAAACCACGTAAAGGAATCCAACAGCCAGGTATTTGCTCCATTTATTAATTCTCTTGGCAGACTAAGAGAGAAGAAGGAGGAGGCAGAGCATTATCAAAATCCTCAAGACAGACTACTGGAGAGAGAAAAATTACTGAAAACTACACTGCAGTAGCTCCCAAAGAGTCTCTTGCCACCTCTCCTACTTAAGTCACTATTACTTATTATCAGAGAAGCCAGAGACAGCTGGTCAATACGTAGTATGCAGAGGAGCACCTGAATTTTGCTTGTCATGAGGAATGATCTCATCTGCTGAGGCCATTACAGTCACATGCAATGTATTCAGGATACATATCAAGTTGGAGTTTTAAAACTGCTGAGTTTATGAAATACTAAAATCCTTGCAACCTTTTAAAGAAAAGGAGGGGAAGAAGGGAGACTAAATACCAATTATTCCAGGTTACTTGATCTGTGCCATCACAAGCAATAAAAACAAAGCCTCCTCTTCATGTTTACATCACTGCTCCCAGTACTGCCATGTCTTCATGGATACTTGGGCATGTTTGAGTTCTTGAGAGCAAACTTGTCACACCAGGAGTACTAAGATTATATGGAACTCACGCAGCAGCCATGCAGCCAGGAAACAAGATTTCTACATACACCATTGGTATTTCTTTGTAACCTTACATTCCTCAAAAGAGAATGTTTGTTCCACTTAGAAGTGTTCCACTACCAAGAAAGGTAGCATTTTTATTCATCAGACCCTCAGCTACATGGCTTTTGTTAGTTAAAAGTATTGTTGTCTCTCAAGATTAACTAAAAATCTTAATAGGGAAGAGCCTTTGTCTTTTCAGGACTGCCTCCATGCAATTCTTCCCCTGCCTCTTCAAAATGACAGAGAAAAATGGGTTTCTGTCCAAGGCTACAATGAGAAACAAATGTAGTTCTGCTCTCAGTATTTTCTAGCTCAGAGTATTTTCTTCAGTCTTCTTCCAGGACTATTTCATGTTCTGGGTTTGTTTTCTTTTCCACATTCCTCCAACAGATATCTGTTTCTTTTTTCCCCAAGACAGGTTAGTTCACAGCCTCAGTCACTTTAGCACTTGACACCTCCGCTAGACTGCTTTTCTATACATCTGCGAAGCAGTTTGCTTTTTATTCTGCTTTCTTCTCTTACGATGATCTGTGCACGCCTGTTACATCTCAGGAACTGGTTTCAAACCAGTCAAAATAGACTTAGTGCCAACTGGTCCGCACCCATGCAAGATTGTACTTCAGAAGAAACTGCTGCCTCTTCTCTGCAAAATCGAATGATATTTCTTTCAGGTGCCAATGGGAAATACAGAGGTAATCACTCAGGCAAATTCTGTCTTCAAAATCCAGGAGATGCTATGATGCAAACCCTCCTGTCATATTGCATACAGGTTGTAAATTTCTTAATAGAAGTGGTTTTTATACAGGTATTTAAGTTTGGCATGATACTGTCACCAGTGAGTTGAAATTCTCTCCTCACATGTTGTTAGTACCTTAATGGCCTGGGGATGGCAGGGGGACGGGGAGGGAACAGTAGGAAAGAAGCTGCTTGCTTTTCCAGAGTAAACTGCAATTTGGCCCTTCCAGCAAACCTTGTGACTCTTCAGAGCCCTCATGGTCCTTCAGCTGCCAAATATCAAAAGGACAAATTGCAGGGACTCTGCAGGGACGGCAGCATCTCTGTTGAAACCCCCAGTTCAGCTCCTAAGGCTAGCATAGCTTAAAAAGAGGTTGTAAACAGGCAAGATCAAACACAGCAGGCACTGTGGCCACCACAGGCTGGGACAGCAGCTGCAGCCTTGCTTTCCAGTGGCCTGAGCTGAGGAGGTTCCCTCCTGTCCTCGTACTTCTCCTCCCTCGCAGAGCTCCCTTGCGCAGAGCCTGGGCAAACAAGCTACTGACGCCACAGGTATCTGCTCAATAAGGAGCCACTTTGCACAAGCTGCCCATCTTTCTGGAAGAGCCCCATCCTGCATCTAGAAGTACCGTATCCTCTCCTGATGTGATCACACAGTTGACTTCAGTGGTATTAAGTTGCTTTCATGTAGGCCTAAAACTAGCCATAGGACTCTGTGATACAAATGATTTCTATACTTCAAAGCAGAGAGACATATTAAAACCTTTACATTTACATTCATATGTGTCATTGTTTTTAAAAGAAAGGGGCAGCTAAAGCAATTAAAAGTGAAAAAAAAAATTGAGTACTCTAAAGAGTTTTCTGATGTTGTTAAAATGATTGTTAAAGCCACCAGTATCAAGAAAATTTGCTACTGTGCGTATGCCCATGCTAGATGGAATCCATCATAAACATATTGTGTGTAATGAATGAAGACCTTCATCATTTGCTTGAATGGGTTCCTGTATGATAATGAAGAATGCTTTTGTTTAAGGCATGGCAACTGGTCATTTCTTCATGGTCACATTACAAAGAGAAAAATCAGACAAATAAATACAGTGAAGTGGTTGTAATGAAAGTGAGTTGAAAACTTTTTTTTTAAAGATTGCCTCCCTATGTTTGAGAAAAGCTATTATAAATTATACTTTTCATGATGTGGGACCTGCATGCCTAAAAATTTCTGATCATAAGTGCTAAAATGAATTATAATGATATTAAAGGTTTTTTTCTGAAGATCAAAGCTGTATGTTCATGGTAAACTAATTACACTGAATTACATTCAATGTAGTAGTCTTATCAGTGTCCTCTCTATATATCTGTTGCAGATGAAACTAAAAAATCTTAAATGCTACAGAAAAATGAAAATACTTTGTATTTGTGGCTGCTTTCTTGTTAGGCTCAAGTGACAGTCTTCTAAGATTGGGTAGGAGTCGCTGTCTTTAATTTGCAGTAGGTGGAAGAAAGTTAAGGTCTTCAGTTTCCTGGCTGGGTCTCTGTAGATACATGGATCACCATCAGCTTCAACGTGGTGCTACCTAAAGCTTGCCTGGGGTCCTTCTAATCCCCCCACGTCCCCCGTGGTGCCAGTCTGTTCTACTCTTCAGTCTTAGACCAGCACTTAGTCTACTGCTAACATTCAAAATTGTGCCAGCTAGGTCAGCTGGCACACAATCTACAGCCTAAAGGGTTTCATGTTCTTCCCACTGTGGGATGTTTCTTGTGCTGGATCTTGTGTTTCCTTCAGCAGTGCAGATGTTACAGGCTGATGCTACAAGAAGACCAAGGTCAAGCCAGGGCCAGGTAATAAGAGTTTCCAAGTGAGCTTTCTCTCATGCGTGAGCCTGCTCTTTGCAATGTTGCTACACAGACAATGGTTTAGCAAGTCCCTGGACACAGAATCTAACACTGGCACATTTAAACCATATTACCTGTTTATATAAAATACTTTTCTTATGGAAGTAAAAAGAAAAGCCTAAGCCTCTAATAAAAACACAGCTTAAAACGAACATGTATCTTTGTTTTATAATCTGTTGTTGCAACAGCATCCCTATTACAATCATTAGTCTTTTCAGGGCCAAACTTTATTTGCAGTGTGAAGGCTCATGGAGAGGTCCATCTGGCTCCTGGCTGGGAAGAGAACCTTTCATGCCAAAATGCACCTCTGAGAGAAAGCACACAGGATGTGTAATGGGGCTCAAGCTAGAAGTGTCAAAACATTTTGCATAGCCTCATATTTGTAGCATCAATCATGACAAAATCTGGATCTCTCTCAGTTTTAAATATTTTAAAATTGTATCATGTAACTATTAATGAGTTCTGTCTTATTGTTTGCTAGCAAGCAAGAAGTTTCACTACCTTGAGCCACCTCAAGCCTCTGCATTCAAGCCTGTTGATTTGTGAGTGAAGAGACCTTTTAAAGAAACATATACCAAAAAATTTGAAATTGCAGTCGAAAGCTCTGTCGTGTTTTGGACATAAGCATTTTTTGGGGCGGGAGGTCTGTTGTCACTGCACAACAAGCCATGCTGATATAATGGAAAATATGACCAATTGGAGAGGTGGTGTTCTCTCGGTTTACCTGGCCAAACATTAGTGAGGAAAGCTCTCATGCATCTTCAGTCCTGAAATCCACAAAGCAGCTCTATTGCACCTCAGGTTCTGAACCTTGGCTGGTTAATTGGTCTGAATTTGAGCTTGGAGGTTTGTTCATCACCTGTAGGTGTTCTCTGACTGGACTTGTCTCATGACACAGAGAAGAATGAGTGAAAACAAATGCGTCTGTGAGCAGTGGAAATGTATTCTGGTCTCCAGACCTTGCCTGTTAACGTAAATTAACCATATTGAAAGCAAAAACGTATGCTATGTACCTGGCTCTGAGCAATGTTAGCTGAGGAGCAAAGAAAATTAATAGTTCAAATGAGCAAAAAGTCCCAGTGCTCTCAGCATTTACAGGAAGGGGGACCCCCCCCGAAAACACCTGAAGGATAAGAATCACTAGATTATACCTAATAACAGCTCAGCCAGCATGGCTAGTGTTAATGATCTGTATGTGAGGGGCCCAAAGGTTGCCACATATGAACTGTGCTTCTCTCTTACAGAAGTGACAAGCAGGAAATGTTCCAATACTGCTCCAGCTAGATCTGTAATGCCTTCTCTGCCTTTTTCCCTGCTGTAGGTAATGGCTTACCCATGCAATTACCTTCTTTTGTCTTCACAGAGTTGAGGATAAATTATTTCAACCTCTGTGCAGGGGGCATTTGAAACTAAAGTTATTTTTAGGGAGAAATAAATTCTTTCATGTAAGATGCGGGAGTTGTTGCTCCTCAGGCAGCCGAGAGAAAATGAAAGGCACTTCAAGTCTTTTTAAAAGCTGGGTTCTGATGTTTAGCTTGAGATCAAAGAGAACGGGGAAAGGAGGGGAAGCTGAGTTTCTAGTAAGCTACTAGTATATACAGCCTTGTATATGCATCCTTTGAAGGACTTGCCATTACATTTCTGATCTTTGAACTCTTTCTTATTTTATGAAGGTGAGCTGAATTTCTTTTCAGTTATCTTATTGTGAAATTAATGACTATGCCTTAGATGCCTTGAGAAGATTGTACTAACCTGAAAAAAAAAAAAAAAGAACACAGTGTCTGGAACTTGGTTATTATAGTCACACTTTTGTTTGTGGGAAAAATGCCAAAGTAGTTTTAAAAGATTAACATCTGAAAATAATATTTACCAGGCTTTTGAAAGCACAATTCAGGGTTTTGATGTCATACTATAATACTTTAAGCCCAGTACTGTTACTTTAGTATATTTATTTTGTTTGCAGTAAACCCATTTATTTTCTTTTCAGGCTGGTTTATTTTTTGAGAGTGGTACATTTCAAATTCAAAATTCATTTTGTTGTTGCTTTTGCACTTACTTGCAAAGCTACTGCTGACTCGTGTGAAGAATAATAACCAAGCTAAATGAGCTACTAATAGCTTTTGTAACTAATACAGATGCCAGACAAGTGTCCCTAGCCCAGCAGAATGACAAAACATCCTTGTTGTTTCTGAGATAGTGCTAGGTATACCACTTACTTTCTGACACTTTGAGGAGAAGCGTAGCTAATGGCATGTAGCTGAGGGGTAGTACTGTCTATTTATCAGCATATGTAGCCAGAGAGATTGGTTGTGGAGTTCAGAAGCAAACTGTATTGGTCTCAGCTACAGTACGCTCTTATTGTTTCCTACACTTACCCGTCCTGATGTTATTCACTGGGACCAGGAATCAATTAGGGCTTATAGCTTCTGCTATGGAAAAACAAAAGATATATTCTCCAATACTGTGTGGGATGCCAAATATCTGGTGTTCTGACAGGAATGGAACCAACAAAAATGAGAAGCAATTTCTTTAAATATTTTCATGTAGTAGTAACAGCCTCCATTAATACAAATCTTTTCCTTTGTAGATCTTTAAGACCTTTACTGAGATAGGGAAGGAATGTAATTCCCATTGTTTACAGCTTGTGAAATTGATGCAACAGAGGGAAGAGCTGCCTTGCTCCAGGGGAAAGAGATGGTTGAAGTAAGCAGAGTGGAAGCATACTTGCAAGAGTGGTTTGAGTGCTTATAAATATTGATGTTATAGTGCCTTACATTGTGATGATTTCTAGGCTTCACAAATTCATATGAGATTCTTGTTATGTTACTATGTGGTTTTGTCAATAGAGAATGATAGCTTTTAATACAAAAACCAGTACATTTGCGAGCATATGGCAGAACCCCTGGAGAGGTTCTGATTTGGATCAAATGAGCTGAGTGATAGAGACAGAGATCATAACACAAGGAATTGTTTTTTACTCAGTATGTTGAGAGCTGTTTGTTTCTTTCTGGGACAAAGACTGAGTGCTTATTCACTTACAGCCTTCCCTGTTTCATCGTTGCATGCCGATATCACACATCACAGGAATGGCATTACAGCAAACTGTTCAACCCACTGACAAATCAAATTTTCCAACTTGGTTTTGTTGTCACTGTCACTCAAGAAGCCTCAATGAAGGTAGGTGCAAGGCTGCAACAGAAGGCAGAAAAAATGGCCCTAAGCTCAGCACTTATTGCAGCGCAAGCACACTGCTTAGTAAAAGCAGAGATTGTAGTGTAATTTTCTGGCAAATTCAGATTCACCTAGCTGCTGCAGATTTCTGTGGGATCTCCTGATGTGTCCTTGGCATGTGTCAGGTGGGAAAGGAAGAGAGGGAAGCTCCAAGGATCTTTGGAAAAGCACCCACCCAGCTCTCCCCCATCTCAGGGTTCCCTTCTTTGCAAGGGTTATTCTTCCCTGGGGAAGGAGCCTGGCTTGTGAAACACTGCGGGAGCACCCCTGGGATTTCTGAATACACTGAGGATGTGACGGTAACACCACAGCTTCATGTGGTTACGTCTATCAAAGGTTTCACAGTGCATAGTCTATTGTAGCTATGGCAACAATAATCACCTTGATACAGAAGAAGGCAAGAAGTCCAAAGGCACAGCCACTGGAAATTGAACACATTATCATAAGGTACCTGCTGACATTGCAGGTGCGTATTGGAAGAGGGCAGAAGTCAGTACTGATATAGGTGGGTGAACTGTGGGAAAAGGACAACTGCATCTTCATCTCATCCATCCTCCAAAAGCACCTGTCTATTATTGCAATAGTCTGGGAGCTGGCCTATCTAGCAGGCTGTCACGTATCTGCCAAGAAAAACATAGCCTAAAAACTACTTATTTCCCTACCATCTCATTTCTACTTCACAGTATGTCCCAGTGCTCCTGAACTGTCAGATGAGACCATCACTATGGCAGATCTGATGTGGGCCTCTTCTGCCTAAAAGGCTGGAGAGGTGCTGCCTTTGGTCCCTACCAGCTCCGACTAACGAAAGCAGTAATGCTTAAATTGCTTACTCTGGCGCTCCCAGGCTGCCTGGGCTCCCAGGGCTCCTTCTGCTCCCTTTGTCAGGAGAAGCCCATGCAAACCTATGGATCCAACAAGAGGCAGAAGAACGTTCTGGGCAGAGCCCTCCCTGCCCATGCACCTCAGTCAATGACAATGGCAGGCTTTGCAACCTGCTTGAGGGTTGGGTTTTTTCCACCTGGTCTTCATCTTTTAGGTCTCCCACTGGCTGAGCTGAGGTGAAGTATCTCCAGATGAACGCACTGGATGCTCTCCATCATGGCTGGATCTTTTCCTAACCCTTTGCCCAAGACCTACTCAGGTTAAGTGTAGTTCTCAAACTTGTCTCTGTCATTAAAAAAAACACACACTATAAGCTCTGATGGCATTGATCTCTGTCTTCTTTATCCTACTTGCTACTCTGCACTTATGGCATCATAACATTCTGGGAAGAATCCTGCTCCTAGTAATCACCTGCTCATACTTGTTGCTAACCCTAAGGCTGGGATGTGTGTATGGAGCTGATAATCAAACCCCACGGATAATTCTGGAGATTTTGTGGTAAATTGCTAAGTCAGCTCTTCATGAACCACGCATAACTAGGGCTAAGGGGAAGGGAGGGCCAGTTTAGGTTTCTGAGAAGTGGGAGCTAAGCAAAATGCACATGGGCAAGACACACCTGCATTGTCAGGGGTGTGTGTATTGTACATGTGTGATGGGGTATCCTGGTTGTAAAGGAACTTACAGATTTAGATGCCAAAAGAGTAACAGGCATTTGTGGGTGAGATGCTGGGTAGCTGTTAGGAGAGAGAAACTGCTTTTAGATCTAAACCATCCCCAGACATCTAAATAATGGTAAATGAGTCCTACTGACTTAGTGGGAACATTTTATGGTAAGCAAATTAAACAGCTTAAAGTCTTCATTATATTGTCAGAGTAAAGTTAGCTCCCGAAGCATGGAAGGATCTGACCACAACAGGGAGAAGTGAATAGGGAGAAAGGAGAGACCAAAACTGGTCCAAAAGCCAAACCAACATGTTCATTCTCATAAATGCCATCTCAGCTCATCAAGTAGGAGAGTTAAGGGAGGAAGATCAGGAAAAGGCGGCCTTGGTTGCATATTTGAATTTTGACAGTGATTTTCATTACATAAAAAGGAAAGGCAGACTTCATGGGTTCCATAAAAGCAGCAAGCAAATATCTCAGTAGCTTAAGAAAAATATCTTGGATAGCTTTTCTATTTCCAAATCTGATTTTGTCTTTCAAATTCTCTTCCATGCCAAAGTTTTTTCATGATCACAGAAACAGAGGAGACAGTAAATATTTATCTCCTTCAAACAGTTCAAAACAGATGAGTATGCAGATAGTAAAGGGCACAAGTATGAGCAGTAGGCAATTTTAGAAATCTATAGAGGGAAAATTTCTCATTTATTCATATCAATGGCCTGGAAATACATTAGACATAGGCAAAAGCACCAATTGCTTGGGGCAAGAAACATTGTGATGTCATGACCCTGGTGCCTATTCTGTCTGCAACAGAGCCCTGGAAAGCCTGGCTTGTTACTCCTGCAAGTGTCTTTATAAGAAGAAGTGTCATTGTAGTCACTGCTCCTAAAGGGTCTATAGCTGGTTTTTAATCCCCCCGATATTTTATGCCTCAGGATGCAACTGTTCAAGGTAGTAACCTAATCTAAGTGCATGGTGTGTTAAAATGGATGGTTGTGTGAATCAAAGCCATCCTCAGTCTCAGTCCAGATCTCTTATATTGAATAAGTCACTGATTTTTTTTATAATTCAGATTTTCACCTGCAAAATGGAGTAAAATGTATCTATCTGAGAAGATATAATCAGCAAAACCATGTCAAATATCATCAGGTACTCAAACATCACAGTAAGAGTTGTTCTGACTATATCAGATGTCACATAGCCTCTTATATCCCACTCTGCCCGTACCATTAATTTCACTAGAAAGATGCTGCTTTGACTTTTCTGCAGGGAAGCTGCAGGATTCTCCTTAGGAAGTCCACACTGAAGTAGGAGTACAGGACCAAACTTTCTGCTTTTTAGCATGTACTTCTATGCATATATATGATTCATGTAGAATTTGTGAGTAAGGCTATTCACTTGTCCATGGGTAAATAAAAAAAAATGCCAAGTTCTGAATACTTTTTTTTCACTGTAATTCTCCCGCTACACAGCATGCACTTAGATTTCTAGAGGACCATAAGTTTCTAATCTGTACAGAGAATTCAGATTGATTTAACCCAAGAAGACCCTCTCACCAACCCTGCAAGCCACTGAGGTGTTGAAAAGACTAAAGACTTTACTTGATAGGGGAAACCTGAAATACTGAGTGACCACACAAATGGCCTACTCAGCATTTTTCCAAGTATGTCTCAGAAAAGAAAATTCTGGATGTGTTGCCAGAAAATCCAATGTTCCTTCAACTGAAGTGCAGTTTCCAGACCAAAATATAACTTATATATCCAATATATTTTACTGTTTTTGAGTATTTCTCCAAATCCAATGTTAGATTATTCCTCATGCCTTTTTTTTTTTTTTTTATTGTAAGATCTTTTGGAAAGTTTGGATTCTTACTTTCACGTACTTGTAGCTACTGATTTGAAGGAGATTATTTTGTGTATAGGATTCCAAAACAAGTGCTAGTGGATATAAAGCAGCTGGCAAGCAGACAGAATACACCATTTGTTATTTTTTTTTATTTCACTAAGTTCATGTATATTTTTCTTCCTGGCCTCATTTGACAAAGATTGCATACAGTAGATGTGAGAAACATTTTAATGCAAACTACCCTCAGAACTGCTGTTGGTAAATGATAGTGTCTATTTCCAAACATGAGCATGTCTAATTGCAGATAGGCAGAATCTCCAAGTAATTTTCCTTAGGTAATCTCTCTTTATTACAAATTCAATCAGAAACAATAGATGAGATTATCCTATAGTGCAAGCATGCATTATTATTAGAACAGCAGTGGCCCAAAGAGCCGTTTCTGGGCATTAATTCTTCTCTGAGAAACATATCAAAGACTGCATTTTTCTTGATGTCATTGCCAAACAGTTTTTAATTGCAGCAATTTTGGTTTCTCTCCTTCTGTCTTCCACCTTGTCCTTCTTTTGGAGGTGGTCCCTCAACGTTCCAGGAATGCGGGTGTTAATGTGGTTAGGTCAAGTCTTCTCATAATAACATCCCTTTAAAATGACAATTGGGGATGGACAAGCTGACTCTGGCTTTGCTCTGATGATTGTAGTCCCATGGGATGTCCCCCCAAGAATGTATGATTGTTTTGACTAAATCGCAGAAAAGCTGAGCTACAAACTACTAAGCTAAGAGGAGAGGTCAAGCAATTAGAGCTTCCGTGCAATGCCTAAAATGTTCTCTTCTTTCCACAATATATTTTCTATTACTTTGTAATTTCCCACTTGCTACTTACACTAATGGAGAGCTACATCCTCATGAAATTAACTCACAAACTTTCCTTTATCAGCTTTAGATGTTACTGAGGAGGTTGAAGGTTAATTTGGGTATTTTTCTTGGCTTGTTCCATTGCTTACCTTCCTCCAGTCCCTTTCCTGCCAAAGCTTATTAAGCTCACAACTGGATTTATTCATATAATCATATCTGCTCTCAGGAAAATAAAGTGGGTTTGAAGCTAGTACTCAAGTTTGTTCAGAGGATAACATGCAAGGTTTTTTAATTTTTTAAAGAAGACACACAACATCAAAGAGCAAAGCAAGCAAACCTGCAGCCTCTTAGTTTTCATTTTTCAAGAAAACAGTGCAGTTCAGATGGTATTTAGGTTTTCCCCCTTTGCATATTGAAAGTATGAGTTTTGGTTTTAATTGCTGATTTCTTTGTGGTACCTGTAACATATCAAGTGAAGGCTTTGAAGGAAGGAGTCTAATGTCATCTTTGCAACTCAAATACTGAACTGATCAAAAGCTCTTCAATCTTGTCACTTAAACTGATTAAGGCTCGTTTAAAAGATCTGTGCAGAAATGTGTGGAATTTAACTATCAGGGCTGATAACTGCACTGAATGGTCAAAAATATGTTGTAATGTCTGTAGGTGGCACAAATTTTGTATGGCTGTGTTTGCAGACACGCAGTGGATAAAAAGCAGACCCCATCCTGGGATCACGTCTTCTTTCTCTTATTCCTTTTGTCTGTATTTTCCAGACCAATGACTCACTAAGTTTTGCTTTTGCACTTTAGCACATCCTTAGCTGAAGAACTATTGGACATCAACTCTGTTTTGTTGCCCTGTTGTGTCTCAAAAAAATGGATATTGGAATCTCCTGGTTCAGTTCCTGCAGTTCCTTCTGTTCATCTAAGGTCAGGGTGACTATCGGTGAGGCTACAAAGATGGAGAACCCCATTAAAACTTTTTCTTTTTAATTTCTCGGAGCGCGCAGTTAATTTTTGCTCTGCTTGTACATGATTAAAACTATGAGGCCAGATTCTCAGCAGGAGCAAAGTGATGTAACTCTGTGGAAATCAATTAAGTTATGGGGATTTAAACAACTGAGAATTTCACTCCTCTGGTACTTGCATTGTAGTCACTAGTACACCTTTTTTTCAGATGTGATTATGTATGTATATGCTAAGAATCACAGCTTATGGAAAATACGAAGTGGTAAGAAGTATTGCCACACAGAAAAATAGAAGAAAAAGCAGAAGAGGAAAGAATTTCCCCTCAGTGTTTTAGTTTTCCAGCTTAATGATACATAATTTTAGCTTCTTTAAAAACAAATCATGGTAATGGAGCCTCTGATTTGTGTTTCTTTTCTTTTTTTAAATAAAATGTTTAAATATTTATTGCAAATAAGGGCATTTATATATCACACTCTGCAGCAGCCCTTCATTAATGAATAGTTTCTTGCATGTCATTTGTTGCTGTAGAGTTGCCACTGCCACCATTCACTGAGAGGCATCATAAACACCAGACTTTAATATCATTACATTTTCTGCCTCTCAGATGGGATTTGTGTTCTGTTTCCAGATTCTATTACCGGATGAGTTTCCCTGGCTCGAAGGGAAAAAAAAAAAAAAAAAAAAAAGAAAAGAAAAAAGGAGAAGGGAAAAAAGTATAGGCAATGTTTTTATGAAACCTTTCTCTTAGCTTTACAAAAGCTTCCCCCCCCCCCCCCCCCTTTGTAGACTTCATGTATTTTTAATGACTTCTCTGTGGCTTGTAGAAAGTTGAGAGGATGAGAGAAGGAAAGAGAGAGCACTCAGAATAATTCAATTTTCTACTTTGTGAAGAGAAAAAAATGTCTCTGGGCTACATCTAAAAAAATAATAAAAAATGATGTTTTCCCTTTGTAACTTCTAATACATTTTATTTAAAGAAAAAAAGCCCTTTTTAGTCTCTGCTTCCTTTTTGGAAAACGAAGTCATGTGCTTTGCAAAATCACAGAAGCAGGTGATGCACCTACTTGAATTTGTAAGGAAACAGGAGAATTTTACAATGGAACAGAAGATAACTTACAAGAAAAATAAGGCTCTGACAAAGCAAAGTCACAGAGCCAGTGTACTAAGCCTTCTTTTGTGTCACATAAGGGAAGTGGGGAAGAAAGGAAGGGGAGGAGAGAGTATAACGTGGTTTTCTCACATTACAATTAGATGGCTTAGTAATCATAACTGCTAAATGACAATCACATTCGTAAATTCTTGAGCACTACCAATTTTTGCAGTGTTTTTGGCAACATTTTACACAGAGGAGCTGGGGCTTGTGTCCCCAGATACATCCAGGCACTAGCTTTTGGTGGGAGTTTGTTGCTGTGGAAAGAGTACAAAGCACTGCCCTCCATGCCCAGGCTGGGAAGGAAAGCCTGGTGCTGCGGGTGGTTGCAGAGATCCTGTGTTGCCTATAAACCACAATAAGTAGAAACCCACCACTACCAATGTGAAAGCGTGCATACGGGGAGTTATTGCTGCACCGTTTGAAAGGCTCCAGGCAGTGCTTCTTCCAGCACGGGCACTGCAGCCAAAGTGGTGGAAATTGGACATCCTGAGGGGCAGAGCACCCTAGGCAACTTCTACAAATTTAGTATGCCTTTACCTCTCGCGCTTATAGGGCAAAAGATATATATTCATATTTTTACTAATACAGAAGCATAGGGTGGGAAAGCAATTTCCAAGCTCCTCCCCTGCGTTGCTCAGGCTCGGGAGGAACAGGAAGATGTGACGCAACAAAGTACAGGATTGTCTGTACCCCACTTATTCTGTTTTTCATACCCTTTAGGCTAACTTACATGGAGAACTGGCTCAAACCACTCACCTGAAAAAACGGGAGCTGGAAATTTATTCCAGCACCTACCTATATTCAGATCTGGCTTTTGCAACAGAAAGACCACCCATCATATACTTGTGTGTCTTTGCACTGGTGTCCATCAAACTGGTGACAGCTCACCCTGTGGAACACTGGTGACTGAGAGGAGAAACAGGTGCAAAGCAAGGAGAGCTTTAGTGAATTACTACATAAAAAGAGTTCTAAGCTTAATGAAGCACACCGGCTTACATCTTTGTATCAAATCTTCCACTATACTCGATATACACTTATTCTGATATTGTAATGTTTGAAATGGGTTCCTTTCTTGCTTTTCGCTGGAAGTGGGAGAAAAGAAATAATCAATATTTTCAAAAAAATGTATATTTTACATTTCACAACTTGCTTGATGCAGCTCAACATTATTCTTATTATCACCATTGCAAGTCACTCAGTGTCTGAACCACGACTTGGTAGCAGAGCTGTGGTTGTACCATGTATGATTATCTCTCTGCGTTAATGTTTGCTCAGGTTGAACACATTTTCACTTAGGGTGGATCACAAACTGAGTACTCACAGACATCAGTGGGATTTGATCTGGGTGTAAAACTGGGTCTGTGCCTGACTTTTGGTATATTTATCCACTACTTACTGTTACAGAGAAAACCCTGCACAACTCATGTGGTTTGTATCAAATCAGATTTGAAGCAGTTTATTCATTTATTGACAGTACGTGATTAACTGGAGAACAATGAACTATGTATTCAGGATCAATATCAACAATATCACAGATAAACCACAGTATTAGTCACTTCTAAAATGTTAAGAAGCACTTAAAATTTCTAAACACCTTTCTGTAACTAATCCGCGAAAGTTTTAATCCCACAAAGACACATGCACACATTCCAGTCCTACCTCCACCCACCCTGCTCCTGCAAGCCCCAGCACACATGCATTGGTGAAAAAGCCCCTGCAAGGTCCCCTCTGCACCACCTGGGGTGGGTCTCCCCATATCTCACCCCCATGAGTGGGGTGCAGGCTGGTCCCAGCACCCATCCCACAGAAGAGGGCTCTGTCTCTCCCAGGCAGAGGTGGTGATGCTGGCAGGGCAGCTGCAGGCAGTGCCCAACCTGAGTGCCTGTGGCTCTGCCTTCCCTCCCCAAGGTCTCTTCTTTCCTGTTACAAATTATCATGGTTCTTTTAAACTTGTTTTCAAGCTGACTCCTCATTTTCTCAAAAAAAAAAAAAAAGAAAAGAAAAAGAAAAGGAGCAAATCCCCTGGTAATTCCATGGTTACTTTTTAATTGTGCTGGTGGTTGTTTTGTGCAAACTTCATCTTTGGTAATTCCTTCTTAGTGTTATCAGTTTTGGGGCACCTAAACTTTGCCACGCTATCTTTTCCATACCTATGAGGTTTGCTAAGCCAGCTCAAGGAGGCTCCTGGCAATGCTGAAAGGGTTTTGATGAAGTGACTCATCGACATTACAGCAGCCCATGATTTGAAGAGCTGTAGCAGAGACCGTGTTCAGGACTAGCACTGCTTTATGACTCTTGCTGAGGAATGAAAACTCCCTATCTCCTAACAACTGTATTTTAGAGAAGGTGAATAATGATTATTGACACTTAAAATTACTAGCAATTTACTGCTGAAGACCATTCTGAAACTGCAGCTAGCCTCATATTAATGCTAATCAAGGGTACAAGTAAGAAGGTGTATTTTAATAGTAATACTCAAGGACTGATGCATTTAACTGCCATTAACGTTAATAGGAGTTATTCGCATGAATCCATGCATATCAAGAAGTAAAGCATACCTTGTACATACGAAATTCAAGCTGTCCTATTTAGAGGAAAGAGGAAACAGCTGACTTGTTACAGGTTGGCAATTCTGCCTTGGAGGCTTTTTTCCAGCGGCAGACTCTCCACTTTTCAAAATATCTACTGCTTGGTGCCGTCTGCAAAGAGCATCTAAAGATTTTTTTTTCAGGCACTCTGATTTATCTGAGTCTGGCTTCTCAGTCAGGAAACAATCTTTTTGATGCTGAACTGCTACTGACAAATCTACCTTGTGTCTTAAATACAGGAGAAATTCCTGCAGCATTGTAGACTTGTGTGGTGTTGACTTGCTACTTGCAGAAATTAAGGTACATTCCATGAATTAGAAATAAGCTGAAAAATTTAAAAAGTTCTATAAGCATTTTGGGGGGCTAGTGTAGAGTCATATTCTTTTAAAGAAGACCATTGTATCATTTTATTCATTTTGATTTACCCAAAGCAGTAAAGGCTCATTTTAAATTCTGATTTCCACAGCAGATGTAAAAAATATCCCTACAGTTGGAAGAATATAAAACAGGTTTTGGAATGGAAAACTACAAATCTGCTGCAGACTTAAGATCCTCTTCTTCTTTGCTGCTCAAGTTTTTTAATGGAATTAACACAGGTGTCAAATTGGGGAAACCGAGCTCCAAGTTTATTAACTGAATTGATGGGGATTACCCATTGCTTCTTGTTCAGCAGAGTATTCTCACTTTACCTAAGGCTAATAATATTCCTCTAAAAGCTCTACTGTCATTGGGAAGAGAAAAAATCCCACAGGAGGACAATTCAGAGTGGTTAAACTGGGCTCTGGTTCTGAATTGCCATTTTGAGAGCACCTCTCTTCTCTGCTGACTGCAGATGGAGCCCATGGAGAGCTAGTGGCTTCCCTAGGCAAAAGTTAGTTTATGGAGATACCCACCTCTGTGTCTTACCGGCTCCCTAAAGGCTTGCACAACATCACCATCCAAGGGAACTATTTTTTAACTGCTCTTGCCTAAAGGCTTCAGATTTCCTATTAAGATTAAGGATTTGCATGCCGGTTCATGTTGGGTTTGCCATTAAAAATATTTCAATGGGGTTTTTTTTGGTAAATGCAGTTTGCTGTAAGATAGAGAGTGCTTCTCATGAAAAGCAGAGCTCCTGTACTCTGCCAGATACATGTTTTTTTGTTTCATTCTTTTGGGTAAATATTAATGCTTTACATTAAAGTCTCAGTGATTTAGTTCCAGGTTTGTTAGGAAACATTCCTGGGGTTGAGCATAGGAGAATGTGATACAAAGTGTAGCTAGCATTGTTGCCTACATGACTTTCAGAACAGGACCCTTGGGAAGCATGTGCTAAACAAATATATTAATATGATAGGACCTGTTTCATTGGGTTTGTGTTCTGAAAGACAAGGTGAAATAGGAAATTCAGCAAGCAGGTAGGATGAAGTAAATGATTTGAGGAGAGCCCCAGCTGATATAATAGCTCAAATCCACCAAAATCATAGCAACGCACAAGGCGTTCAAGAGACCAAACATCTCACCGAAAACTTCATAAATTCTGTTTCTTTCTTTGAGAGCTTCTATTATAAGCACACTTTCAACCATAGCACTAAACCCATTCCTGTTACATAGCAAGGTGTAATCTTGTTTTGATGGACTCTGCCCATTTATCTTTATTAATTTTACTGGATGGGCCTGCCCTGTTTGATACTATTGACCATGAACATAAAACTTCTTAATTATGATTAAGGCAATATTTTCTTCTTTCTGACACTGCATATTCTTCTAGGTTCCATTTGTTTTTAATTAGGATGCCGGCATTTTCCAGTCTGCCAGCCAAATGAACAGCATGAGTAACTACTGGTATGGACATAGGAATATTTTGCCCTCTGCTGAGCAAGGGGAAGAAGACTTAGTGTAACCTTATCATTCAACAAAGGATGAATCAGGACACTTCCATGATGCTCAAAAGAACAGTGGGAGAAAGACCTACCGAATGCAGAAATCGTATTTCTTCTGTGTCAGGGTGCCTGTAAGATATTAAATGATAGTTTATCTATGGAACCACGTGTTAGTCTGGAGCATTTCTGACTTGTTCAGGGAAGAAGCCTGAGTGTATCCAGTCAGATAGTAAATGCAGAATAATTGACTGGATAATTTTAGGCTACCTGGTAGGATAATAAATGGTTGAAAACACTCAGTATTGCCATAATTCTATTCCCACTCAAACTAGTAAAAAAGTCTTCTGGCTTTTCGCCATTGAAATAAGGGTCAAGTTAATGGTAAGTCTATTTTGAAAATCCTATCCTTAGCACATAATATGTAATAATTCATTTTTTGCATTCAGTCTGTTTCGCCTGATTATTCACACCTGCCTTTGGTAACATGGTATAGCATAGCTAGCTAGACTAAATACAAAACACTTTCCTTGATACGCAGTCAGCATTAGCGATGATTCAGCTGCTTTCAGGATACTTTTCTCAGCAACCCAAGTTCTTCACAATTTGATGTGAAACTTTGCTAATTTGTAGACTTCTGTGAATTCAGTTTTGCAAGACATCTTAAAGTGCTGGTTGGTCTGCAGGTGTACAGCTTAGCTATTGTGGATATAATATCCCTAGCATGTTTTGTGTACTGAAAGTTTTGATAATTCTCCAGTTAATATTTAGCTGGAAGCTGCTAGAGTCTTGGGGAATCTGTTCAAATAAACATCTTAAAGTTATCCAAATTCAGAAGTTGCAACAGGAGTTGGTTAGTACTATAATCAAAAGACCTTCCCTGACACTCATTAGCCTTCTGCTTGATGGGAAGTACTATAGAAACAGCATTTCTAATCATCTTCCATTGCTTCCTGTGTAAAGGAATGGTTAAAATACAACAGCACATAAATGGAGAAAACCTTTTCTAACCTTAAAACATTGTCTTTTGTCTGACTGGTGTGCAAAGTATTAGTACTCTACTCCCAAGTATTTCTCTAACCCCCAAGTGGTGCCACTGATATGTCTTAGAAAAATGCTTTTTTTGTGTTCAAGTGTCAGGGACCTTTGGTTTATGAGTAGGAGGTTGCAAATTCTGTTACACAAGGTATCAGCTGATAGTGATAATTTACTCTCAGATATTTTTTTCTTGCTATGGTGCTCTGATTCATTATAATGTGTGCATGTCTTCTACACCAGCAAAATAGACTCTTTTACAACTGTCCTTCAGTGAATCTTCCCAATATTCACATTTAAAGACAAAGAAATATTACTCTTATGGTCCATAAATAGTTTTCTTTTAAGCTTTGTATTGTATCCTAAATATGAGACATATTTCTGAAGTGGAATGGAAGCCTCTTCTTTTCATACTATAGTTTTTGTTAATGCCCATTGCTGTGATAGTCTTTATTAAGACCCTTTGCTGAGTTCTTACTAGTGGCTTACATATTTCCAGTTTCAAAATTTTATTGATGCTTGATCAGAGCTTTAGTCAAGGAGCAGGAGATGTCTGGACTGTAAGTCTTTAGGAAGTGTTCATGTCTTTAATATGCTTCAGGTGATTAATATTAATGGGTTTGGTGCTGTGGAGACTGCGCAGAGTCTGTGTGGGAAGGAGATGGGAACAAGGCTCCTGCAGGGTCTCCCCGTCACTGTGCCAAGTTTCCAGTCGGTTGGAAAGGAGAGAAGAACACCTTTCGCTTTCGTTCCTCAGCATTGCTTTTATTGCTTGTAGTGAAAGCTATCTAAAACTAATTACTGTGTGCACTCAAAGTCAGTTCCCTAAATACATACTTAGCCTCTTGAAAAACTTTATTAATTCTTTGTAGATCCTCACTTCTTTTCAACGGTATCTGTTATTGCAGTCCCTTATTCTGTATTTAGGATAACTAAATCTAGTGCCTGCATTTGTATACATTGCCTTAATTACTTTCACAAAGTGCAACTGCAGTGGGGGTGCTTGTGTTTGTGTATTGTCCATGCAGTAAGCATTGCATGCCAGTGGCATGCAATTGTGCTTATCAACACCGGCATAGCACAATGGCTTCCTGCTGCTGCACAAATACCAAAGCAAAGTCAAGGGAGTTTATTTTCAAAGCAAGACACACAGATGTCACAGTGACGCTGTTTTATTCCATTGACGTGATGTCTGTGTCTTCATTGCGCGACATGAATGTCTCCCTGGATGGGTGTGGACAATCGGGCGTCCAGCCTGCCCCTACTCGGACCGAGCTGGATGTGAGCCGCCTCTGGCCTGGGAGCTGTAGCTGGTAGCACCTCCCTTGGAGCTGTGACCTAGTAAGCAACCTCTGCTGAGGTCACTTTGTCATATTAACTGACGTCCTGCACCATGTTAGTACACCTCTGTGGCTTCTAGACAGAGGTGGGCTCTCTCCAGCCAGCTACAAGCATGGGCAGCAACAGGCACATGCCTTGGCTCGTCTCTGTAGACGCACCTTGTGTAACGGAATGACCTTGTTCCCCTGGAAGACTGTAGATGCAAAAGTTTGACAGTTTGTTCCCTCTGTCATTGTCCTCAGTATTCTGTTCAGCTCAGATAGCAGAGAAATGTTCTAATTTGCCTAAAACCAACCAGTCAGAGAGAGCTGCTTGCATTCCTGTGGTTTCTTTAGAATGCAACAGCATCTACGAGTCACCGGCATGGTTTAGCACTCCACTATATTAGAAGCTGGAACAAACCAGAAGTTCCTTGGTAAAGAGAATTCTGACTTAAATTTGGTGTTCTCATGATTTCAAGTGAGTAAAGCTCTGGTCTGAACAGCTGGGCCAGATGTGACTTGAATTCTATCTACAACCTACCCATTTCTGAAGACAAAAGTATTTGAGTACTTCAGAGTTTTTCACATATCTAAAAGCTATTTTGCTGCATTCTGGAGTATGAGCTAATTAAGCTCAGTTTTAGTTCCATTTAATTTTGATAGAAATAGATAAATTACATATTCAAAAAGATTTTATTTAGTAAAACCCAATTATTGTGGGTGAGAGGAATATGGGACAGTGATTCATTGCATTTACTGCTAGACAAAAATCTCATCATACAGTTTAATGTAAAAATCACTGCCTGCTGCCTAGTTAGGACATGAAAAAGCCAATGCACCATTTAAAGCACATCAGAAGCAAAAAGACAATACAGTTCAGAAAGTCTACAAGAGAGGAGAAACTCTTTTTTTATTGAAGAAGAAATAATTTCTATATTTTCATCACATAGAAACTGCAGAGCACATCAAAATCAAATGTTTTAAATTCTAAATTAGAAAGAGATACAGTTCAGGCTGATTGTTGCCTGCAGAAAATCTTCCAGGCTGTTTTCTGACATTCTAAATATAAAATACACCATGTGAGAAATGTTTGATTCATTCTGAAGCCTGTGATGAATGTTCATCAGGAACCATCGACCATTGCCTCATCTCAAGGGGAATCAAATTGGAGCATTCCCAGAGAAAGCAGAGATAGACCTCTGAAGTTCAGTATTTAATCTAAGTTCCTTGTACACCTTTAATCTTGCCTGAACAGATAAAGCAAACTTGTCTTCACAGCTTGGTGAGAAACGACCACTGTTAGCTGTACAGTGAGTCTATAACTGTGGAAATGTAATTGTTGGTGAACAAGGACAGTGGATTGGTAGGAAAGTTGCTTACCCTTTTTTTTTCTTATTCCCTTTTTTTCATTCATTCCCTTTTTTTTCATTAAATACCATTTATTTTCATTCAATCCCCCCTTTATTTATCATTGAAAAGAATAGAAAAAACCCATCCCAACCCTTTCTTCATTCAAAAGGCAGGAGGATCCTCTCTCTTGAAAATGGTCTTTGGAGATCTGCCTCTTTCCCTGTCTCTTTTTGCAACAGGAATTTCAGATAGAAGTTGAAGGTCTGCTGTTGAATGCCAGAATACCACAGATGAAAGGACAGGTACAAAAGTCCATAAACATGCCTTATTTATAGACTGCGTGGCTAGAAAACACACACACAATCTTAAGGTATTTTGAATATTACATAGTACAAAGATAATTGGACTGGAATCCCAAACTGAATGAAACTTTCCTATGTATGGAAACATAAACATGTGCTGTGAGATTTAAATCACAGTTTGTGTGCAGTTTGAAGAACAATAATAGACAAAAGCAACATCTGAATGTGTGATGCTTTTGCAGAATTGTGACCTGGCATTCATACTAATATTAACTGTTCAAACTTATTAACATTTTCTCATACATTCTGTGTTCTTTTGAGAAACTTCTGGGTTTATTACTGGCTACTGCTACATTTTATTTTCTGGAACCTCTCTTCCTTCCTCCCAGAAAAACTAAAACATGGGAATTTAAATTTAAAAGGTCAAGTCAGTATTTGTTGCCTTTTAACTACAGCTTTCTATTATAAATTGTTGCCGAGAAATTAATTGGAAAAAGCCAAGAGGGTATTCTTCATGACATTATTCCAGGGCGTAGTTTTCAAGCTGTTTACTACAGAGACAACAACACATTACAAGTTCTGTCCACATGTAAGATAGCATGCACTGGGGCATAATGATAAGCAGATGGCATTATTTGCAGTGGAAGTAATAGCAACCAGAAGCATTGCTGCGTACATTATTTTGCAAATGCTTTTATATTGTGTTAAAGTGTGGAACTTTGTGTGCTTTCCCTATGCAAGGCATAGGTATTGACAGCAACTGGTGAGAGAGCTGGTGGTGATAAGTAAACAGAGAGTAGTTATTTGGAAGGAGGTGGTATTTAAAAACAACACAACCACAGCAGTCACTAACAAAAGACAGAACAAGACAGAACAAATACTGGAGAAATATTCCAGGAAATGGAGGGAAGATGAAATTGGATGTTTGTTCTGCCATTAAAGATGTTGTTTCTGAAAGTCTTTATATGAATATGCCATTCAGAAAATCTAAAGCTTCTAACTTTTATTACCAATAATACTGCCTAATTTACCACCGCCATCTGCCTGGCAATTATTGCTGGAAGTAGTGCATCCAAGGCAGATTATTTCAGAGAATGACATTATAGGACATGACTGCATTGTGAGATGGAGTGTGATAGGGAGATTCCCAGGCTAGCAGAGACCTAAGTTACATGTTTTACATACACATATGCACACACAAATATATGCAGGTGTGTGCATAGATACACAATACGTCTCTATGTATGGACAGATATATAATAGTGTAGAACTGAAACTTACACCATTTCATTATGATAGAGCTTTGCCAGGTTAGTGCAATGTTCCCCTCTTGAGACTCAAATAAAGTCCTGTGTTTGAAAAAAATAAAGCAAAAAGTTTAAATTATTATTACAATTATTTCCTTTGGAAAGACATCTTTGCATGAACTTGGAGTTAATTTTTACTCTAGATATGTGTCCTCATTGCCCTCTGCACTTAGGGCTAGACTGTAACTTTTTTAGAGTCTCCGATACATTGAAAGAGATGGTGCAGAAGGGTCTTACATCTGTAGCAAGTCCCAAAGGCATTTTGCCTCCAAAGGCACAAAAGACCATATGCAACAGTGGCAACGCTACCTGCTAGAAGACTGCAGCATGTCCCCCCTCTAGCACTGGCTCGAAACAGCTGGTGTGGGAAAAGGATGGGCCAGGATCGCAAGTCAGACCGTTCCCTGCCGTGCCGTAGAGCCCAGCTAGCTGCTCTTCTTCCCTCTTACCTCTGCAGTGGAGAACAGGATGTCACGTCACTGTGGACTGCAGTGGGAGGAGAACTTCAGGTGCTGAGAATTCACTGCAACTGCTAGTTGGGGGGGAAGGACACCAGAGCTGAGAAGCCACTGTGTGTGGTACATACTGCTGTACTCCACAGAGGATATGATCAAAAGAGAACCACTGTGCTCTTGGGAACTGAGGCTTTTGGACTGAAAAGAAGTGTGTGCATCCAACCAGAGGAAAAATGAAATTATTTTGGAATCAGCTGTGGGAAATGTGTTGCCTTTGTAAACTCTACTGGTAAAAAGTTCAATAGTAGTAATAATAAAAAAATTATAATAATACATACATATTTGATTCATTTATGGTGTCATGTTTTGGACATTGTTCTAGGGATTCCACCACTCAAATGTGATAACCTGATAAGAAGCATCACCAAAATAATTCAGTATTCCCATTTATTTGTATCATGGTAACAGCAAGAGCTCTGAGAACATAGAACAGTCACTCGAGTAATGCAGTGTAAGGTGCAGTCCTTGCACTAAAGAGTTTACAGTCTAAGCAGGTGAAACAGCCAAGAGACAGGAGAAGGCAAGCACTTTCACCCTCATTTTGTGCATCAGAAACAGAGCCTCTGCCCCAAACCTGGGATTTCCTGATGTCTGTGGAGTTTGGACTGCAACCTGGAAAGACACAGTAGCGCGTGCTCAGAGATACGCAGGAAGCTCTCTGGCACTGAAAACAGGAGGAACTGCACCCCAAAACATTAGGATCTTTGTTCCCATGAGCTGCTCAAGGATGTAAAGGGCCAAGTTAGAAATTAAACTAGGATCTACCACATGATTTAGCCACAAGACGGACTTCTTCTGAAAACCAGTTTCCTCCCTAGGGTTCAGCTAACACTGCTGTGACTGTAAAATGGCATAGACAAATATGGGAGCTCTACGTTAGCTGCGTTGAGTATTCTTACCTGGTGAGCTGTGTCAGCAGGGACATCAGCAAAGATAGCATTTCGGTCTTCATGCTGACCCTCTCTGCTGCTCAAAGCTAGATTTTTAGCTGAGCTAGCTAGTGTGAAGCTAGCTTGGCTATGTCTGTGGCACACATCTGCCACAACAACTTCAGCAGACAGACTCTGAGATCTGAAAAACAGCATCAGAGTCACTTAGAAAAGTTATGCTATGAAGAAATGCTAGCAAAGGTCCTGAGGAAACTTGCAGTCATTCACACCTTCTAAGCTTACATGAAGTATTCTCTAGGTCTATGTGAACTGAACTGTTGCAGTCATATAAAGGCTGTAGCAGAATGAAGACAGTGATTCTGTTGTATCCAGAAGAAAAAAGAAATCAATGAGGGGAAAAAAAAAGCCAACTGTAAAGTGTAAAAACTATATCAATTAGTTCTCTAATATATGGCCTTTTGCAGTGCCAAAGAACATTTTTAAGCGGGACTTTTTTTCTTGGTTTTTAATAGATGGACTGCTTAATTGTACAGAAGCAATCATGTAAAGCCAAAAGACTGTATTAAAACAAACAAACAAAAAGTCCCTTTTAAAGTCCAACATCAATGTGTTATAAATTTGAGATACTCTATTTTCATAACGGCTCCTGTACATGCCAGCATTGTACACTAACCTAAACATTGCTGTTACATTGAGCTTGAAATCAATGAAGGTCCTTCACTGTAAACAAGGGAACAATTTGACCCAGTGAGCACAATTAAGTTTGTTTTAGTCTGGGATGTGAACTGAAATCTGTGCAAAAATCTTCTCCTCACAAAGCTTCAAACTATAGTACATCTGTTTCTCTCACCCAGCTTACACGGTTATAAGTGGCAAAGTATTAGCTAACAAACGGGAACATTTTTTAACACCTGCTATGTTTCCATGCAATGAGAAAGCTAAATACTATTTTTAACAAGTTGATATCTAGCTACTGATCTACAGTATGTGATAATGAATAAAATTAAAATAGAAAGTATTAATTCTATTATGTATCTACATGTGAATATGTAAGAAATCTACTGCACTGAAGATGTAGCTTTTGTCATACAATTCAGAAAATGTATTAATAATGGCTTTAAATGTAACTGCACATATGACAGTAAGTGAGAAGAACAGAACAAGACAATAGATGTAGTCCCAGACACCAGCATCATTTTGATTCCTAAAACCTTCTCTTTTTTAACACGTAATGGTGATAGCCAGAAAATTCTTGGTTACCTGTAGTTTTTTTCAGCAGTTCTCATGACTTTCAGAGGATCAAGGTTGTATCCATGTGTTCTTGAAACTTTCACTGCAGTGGTTTTTGCAGTCGTAAGTGGAAAATGAATTGAAATGGTTTTTATAGGAGCATGTGGGTTAAAACTGGCTGAAAGACTATAAACAAAAGATTATGATAGTGACTAGGGGAAAAATATCTAGTAGGGTAATGAAGGGTGCAATTTCAGGATTGTTCCTATTTAACATCTTCATTAGCAATCTGGAAGAAAGAATAAACAGCATGTTAATGAAATGCACAAATGATACTAAATTAGGAAGAGTCACAAATACTAGTGAGGACAGAAGCATAATGCAAAGGCCCTAGGGAGAAATGCAGGCAGGAAATTACAAAACAAGCCACTACTCAGAAAAAGGCATACTAATACGTTAAAGCTAGAGCAGTATGAATCAATGTGAGGGAAAAATCCACAGAAGTGGTAACATTGGAAGAGAGTTGGTGAGCAACATATTAGATATGTGTTGTAATGTGATAAGCTGGCAATAAAAGCCGATATACTCTGAGCCACATATGCAAAGGCATAAAGTCATGGATCAGAGAGGCAATAGTTCCTCTAAATGGCTCTCTGCTTACTGAAAATGGAATATTCTGTTACGGGAACAGAAGAGTATTGATACTGAAGGAGACCCCCAAGTCACCATAGCTATGTTCAGTTTTAGTGGTAGGTGTTTTGGTTAAATAAATTCTGCAAGAAAGAACAGGGAAGGAGTTATGTATAAATGTATGGAAAGCTTCTGATGAGGATGAAGTGGAAGATCAGTTAATGGCACGAAAAGTAACTGGCTGAACTCTGAAAGGGTTTTTTTTAACCTTTATTTAGATCAATCTCATTTTCTTCTTTAATGAAAGATAGCAGATGACCAGATGTCACGTAACTTGCAAAAGGAAAATGGTGCTCACTTTCCTGTTAGTAAAATATTTATCCTCCCCACCCATCACCTACATAGAAATCTAGTGAAAGGAATATATTGTGAAAAACTTGGGATCAATATAGTTCCTCACACTGTGATAAACATACCTGGAATCAGTTGAAAGTTGCTTGGTTTCTGGTTTTTTTTTTTTTGTTTTGTTTTTGGTTTTAATGAGAAAGACTGTAAGGTAAGTAAGCATAGGAAAAGGTAGAGAAAGAGGGGTAAAAGTGTATCCTCATTTTTCTGTTTTTTGAGCAGGACCTAATTGAAATCTGTATGTCACATGAATAGACATTTTCTTTTGAACAAGAGAACTGTCTCTTTTTTGGTAAGATGGAGGGATACAAAGAAAAGGAAGAAAGAACAAAACCCAACAATAAAACCAGTTGTGTCATTGAACTAATCCACACTACATTTGTATTTTTGACACTGCATGCATTCTGATTCTACCCTCCTTTTCTACCACTGACCCAGAATATAGTAAAACTGTAAATGAGTAAACTCAGTTAAACCATACAGTAAACAGTACAATTACAATAAAACTGTAACTGAACAAAACTCTCTGATTCTGGGAGTGATGCTGCTTCTACAAAAGAAGAGATTGAATAGATTACTATTCTTCAGTTTGTAAAAAATGGGAAGGCATGGTTAACATTTATCATTATGCACATTCACATAAATACGCTCATTAATATGAACAATATAGAAGAGTGAATAATCACTCCTCATTCTTTTTCTTCTCACAACAAAAGAATGCAAGAGTAGAAAACGAAAGTTCAGCCAGCTGGTGTAAAACAGAAAGAAGTGCTATTCCACACTGTGTATCATTGAACCCCAGAACTCATTACCAGAGGATAGGTGCAAAAGGAGGTCAGAAAGATCATCGAAGATAAGGGTATGGAGGGACACTGAGAAGAGAGTTTCACATACAGTTTGTTGCTCTGACAGTCCCTAAACTTTAGTTTACCAGAAGCTAGGGCTATATATCAAAAACATGGGGGTAACTCTGTGCATACTCACTTTCTTACTCCCTTCCATATGTGTTTCTACCCATACACCAGGTATGGTATAGGCCTTGTACAATTAAGTTGCCTGAATGAACCCTCCTTTATGATAAAAGTTACATTAATAATCACAAAGAATCACAATGAAATACCCTATCTGTGAAGGCATTTTTTTTTAACAAAAGGCCAATAGGAGGAAATTTTGAACACACACACACACACACACACGCGCACACGCGCACACACACACACACACACACACACACAAAGCAGCAGAACTAGGAATTATGAACTTTTTTTTGGGGGGAAGAGCAATATTAATTGGATATCATCTTGCCAACTGCTGTTTTGCCATCAGCATCTGCATTATGGTGTAAACACTAAGGTCTGTGTCTGAACTACTGAGAAACAGTTTACTGCTTTGGAAAAAACCCTAAATGCCGAAGCACTTAAAAAAAATTTTAGTCTTCAGGGATTTCCCTCCGCAGCAGTAATGAGTAGAATATAGATTAATTGTTAATCGAAATGTTATGGTCAACAAAATGTTTTTTTGAGTTTTAAGGTTTTTCTATGGTCACACATTTGTTCAGTACACACCAGTCTCACCCAGGGAAAAATTAAGCTTTTTTAAAGAGGTAATGTGGAGCTAGGCTGTACCAAGACTCGAGGGGTGGGAGGGACCTTGTTTGGCAAAGATGAAATCCAGCAGATGTTCTTGGGTGTGCATGATTGCTTCTACAACTTACTGTGGGTTTACTAGATTTATGCATCTGTCTAGCTTCATTGTGGTAGATGGAGGTGAATGCGTCTCACAGTGAGAAAAGCAGGAAACATTGGTTGCAGACCTTATATTTAAGGAGTGTCAGACTGCCTTGTCCAAACCAACTTGCTCAGGTCTTGTTGTCCCATCTTCCAACACTCCACAGATGTTGAAAGCTTTGTTAAAAATGTTAGATGTTTTTGGTAAGTTAAATATGTATTTCAGTTAAATATGTATTTCAGTTTTCTTTGTCAGGTGAGAACAATTGTAGGTTTAGAGGTTTTTTATAAGGAAAGAAATAGCAGACATATAAAAATAAATAAAAGACTTAATTTATGCATAACCTACAGTATGTGGCAAGTATGATCCCAGAGGGAAGATTAAGAAAGACATCATAAATCCCAGACTCTAGCTTAATAATAAAAGGTTAGAGATATTACTGGGACATGTGACACAGTTTATTTAATTATTAAACCTATTTGGGTTGTCAAGACTTTTGAAAACTAAATGTATTCATGAATATTTGGTTTCTTTGAGAGGGTGAACTTTTCTTCCCTTAGGTGAACTCTGTTGACTTAGCTGAATTACTTTTTCATAATATTTTCATAATGTTTATAGCTAGGGACCTGTGTAATTATGTTTATTACTCCTATAAAGGATGAAGAATGGTATCTGGGAGAAGAGTCTGCAGTAATTTTGTTATCAGATTTACTGTAGCCTTTAGAGGAGCTATGTTCCTTCATGTACCTGCACAGGTCTTTCCTAAAGGATTTTGGTCCTTGATCAAGAGTGTATTTCAGACTGCAAGTATATAGTTGTGCTTTGTTTATAGGAAGAGCAACCCATTTTGATTCCCATCCCAGAAAAAGATCCCCATGAGCTCTGGCTGTGGGCTGGCACTTGTAACAAAGACCTACTAATAGAGGCAAGGGCCATAGTCAATATAAAATGTGCTTATCATTGAAGCCACAGACAGGCAAGTTTGGGGAACAGAAGATACCAATTCGTAAGTGTGTAAGTTCACCCATTAAGTAAATAAAACTAAATTTCATTAAACATCTGTGATTTTGAACAAGGATATTTGCATCAATTTCCTTCTGTTAACTGATCAGCTTTAAAAGTTCATTGGAAGTTTATTAAAAAAAGTGTTCCATGGGGACAAGTCCTGCCCTTCATGGTAAGACATTGTAGTTTTGTATTTTTCTACCATTTTGTGGCTGAACCTCATCCCTTTCATCTTCTTTCCAGTTCCTCTACTCCAAATGGCTGATTCCACTTTCTCGGCTTCATCTGACTCCAGCTGAGCTCTGCTGGAAGAGGAGGAGCAGAGACAATGGTGCTTTTCTTCACAGGGGCAGCGCAAGGCTGGCAGACTGGTAGTTAACATGGCTCATGAATGAAACATACCTTGTCAGCACTGGTCTTGGGAATAGAGAGCTAGAATAATGGTTCTCTGCTTTCTGAGCCCAAACTGGCTCATAATATTTACTCTGTTCACAGCCAGTGGACAGATTCAACATGTGGCCCAACTAAAAAGAAGCTCTCTAATGTAGTAATTTTTTTTTCTCTGTGTCTGAGATTGCTGTAAAACACATGCTTCCTTGGCTTAAACCAAATTATTAATACAGTAAGAAAGAATACTTTGCAGTTACTGATTATTTTAATCTTTTTCTGTATTCAAAGCACTTTTCTTGGCCAGCAAGTCTTGGCACCAGCCTCAAACTGTATATCATAGCAAGTCTCCTGATTTCTTAGCTTCCTGAAATGTTAAAGAATTATGCCAAAACCAGATGAATGCCTACTTACCGCATCCCCATGTCCTTTTCCACTCAAGTAAGGAGCAGAAGATGGGCACACTGACATACGTATTTATCATGGGGCTGTGATTACTGCAGTACAGTATACTACTTTAATCATAACAGCAGCCACCACTGGTTTAAATATAACAAAATTCTGGAGTAAATCTGTGCTAAACTTAACAGGTAGGTGTTAAGGTAGAAAGAAACAGGTAGAAAGAAAAAACACCCTGGGAATTAACAGGAGAGGACAGAAGATCAAATTCTTGCTATACTAGCTGTACATCTGTTGATTGTTCTTTTGGCACTTAATGTTTTGTTACGACTTCTTGGCATTCAGCTCAGCTCCCCAGAGTACCCCAAGTGCAGGGTTTGATACTTGCCTGGTAAGATCCAAAGGATGCTGAAGTATGAATATTTGTATGCGGATTTATAGCTCTGTAAAACTGTCAGTGTAATTATCATTTATATTTAAACCATTTCAGCTTGCTTGAGAAATTAAGGAATTATATAACATGTTTGCTTACTTGTAGTGCTTTTTCAGAATTGTGTAAAGTAGCCATGTTATAAATGAAAATCCCATGTTTTGTGTCCACTTGCTGAAATTGAATTTGTGTGTTAAGTTTTACAGTAGCAGATGATTTAAGACATCACTGTTTCTTAAGGCTCAGCACAGTAGTTGGGTATTTCTTTATATCCCTTTGGTAAACACATATTCAGTACCCTTTATTGTCCTTGGGAATTATGCATAGCTATGAATGGGAGAATGATAAGCACAAGTATTGGAAACACATTATCTTGAAGTTTTGCATATGCTTTGGAAATTTATAGTCTACTACATGTGTGGAATAATGGATTTGCTTTTAGATAGCTTATCAGTAAAAATAAAGTATTCCATAGACAAAGAATTAAGTTTAATAGTTTCCAAGCATTTTAGTTTGTCTAAAGTGATGATATGAGAAGATCTGTGAATTTTTAAAAATGTCCCTTGCCAGGAAGCGGACATACTAAAGTGTTCAGATAACAACATCCTATAGCTACATGTTGTAAGTTTATAAGTAAAGAAACACAAGCATACTATTGCTGGAATATAAATATATAATATTGATAAATGATACATACATTAATAATTTGTAGCAAGATTATTCCACCAGTTACCAATTTTTAGAACTGTAAAAAACCCAAATAATTCTTCTGAATTATATCTAGAAATGTGCAGTATTTATTGAGGTTTAATCAAAATTTAGTAAAAAATAATTAGTTCAACAAGCTTTCTGTTTGAGTAGATCAGGATTGTTATTCTATATCAGCTGAGCTTGAGTCAGCAAAAGACTATGCTTCACTGTACATTTAGAGGGCAGTACCAAAGCAGATATTGTGCTGGCTTCAAAGGATGTAAGTACATGCTTTAAAATATGCATGTTTCAGCATTGACCAAAGTATCATTTTTTTTCCAAAAAGAAATTAATTATTTTAAATCTATTAATTGATTGAACTACATTGTAAGCCATTTCCTGCTGTGTACATAGTTTAATGAAATTTAATATGGTGCATACATACAATTAAGGAAACTGACATTTGAGTGATCATATTACACTGAATAATAAATATTATATTATAACAAGAAGTTTAGTTTGCAGTCCTGCATCGGTATGGTCATGTGAGTGGTCATATAACACTGTGTAATATTAAAAGACATAAGAGTTCATTCTGGTGTGTATATTTGTGAAATAAGGCTCCTTGTTATAAATACCTAAAGTACATAGAGCCCAAATAAGCTCTCCAGAAAACAACTTTGGAAAAAACCCTCTTCTTTTCTTTCACTCGTACAACTTCAGAGTTCATTTTACAAATATATTGTTTTCCACAAGGTAATGTATATTTCCTCTGTTTCTAATGCTCTAGTATTACTAAAGACAAGTATTATCAGGATATAGAGACAACTACTGTTTATTATTATATATCAGGGAAATATCCTGCTTCTCCTTTTTGAATAATAGACAATATAAAATAGGCACTTAGGCAGAATTCTCTGGGTAACATGCTGTCCTACAGTTCATTTGACCAAATCCTCTTTTCTAGTAGGAAATGCATCTTTCAATGGTTTCATTAAGAATTACCTATGTACTGGTGTCTAGTCTTCAAATAAGTACAGGGGGAGTTGGAACTAGATGACCTTTAAGGTCTCTTCCATTCCAAACCATTCTATGATCTATTCTCTGCTCTAAGTACAAGGGGAAATTGTCAAATACAGCATCCAAAAGTTTCTTTCCAAAAAAGACCAAAAGAGAAATATGAAATAGCCACTCACAGGCATTTTCTATGTGGAAAGGCACAGTTAAGAATGAATGGGAAGATCCTATTCCATGGACCAGAAACACTAAGTATGGCTATTGAGTGTGTTAAATAGCAATTAATATAAAACCGTAGATTGAGATTCACAGATTACATGCAGATGAGAGGTGAATAGATCTTATTTTAAAGACGTGAGGGGCCCTGATGGGGTAGCAATGAGGAGGGCTGGTTGACCCAGTGAGTGTACCAGGACCAGACGAACATGAAAGGGTGGGTTTAGAGCACAACCATAAATTGCTTTGACCAGCACTTTGCCTGGGAAAAGGCACAGTAAGAGAGCAGGGAGTGAAGATCCCTTTTGTTCCTGACATACGGCTGAGTGGGGAAGAGTGGAGGCCTTGGTTCTATTGCCGCAGTGTACCTGGTAATATGTTCACACTCATATTTTGAGGGGGCTACTCCGTGCTGTGCCCAGTAACTCTCCAGACTAGTGAGGAGCGATGAAGGAAGTTGCAATCTCTCTATGTCTCTGGCTGCTTCAGGACAATATGATGACTTTCTGCCTTGTTGCTGAGCAGACGGTAATTTCGTGGCTTTAGAGCTTAGAGAAATATTGGATGAAATCTTCGTGACAAATCCAACTTCTTCCTATTGCTCCAGAGGCACAAATTGTCTCTAAAAGCAAGTACCTGAAGTTTCTTCAAAAGCTATGGAAAAACCTAAGCTGAGTGTGTATGGGATATAGCCATACACAAAGAAAACCCCAGCTGTGTGTTTGTGATGGAGCCAGAGGTATCCGTGAAATATAACCAGATGAATATTAATCTTATTAAATAAAAGCGCAATATGGTAATATGGAGGATTTGTGTTAAAAAGCAACCCCCAGAATTAAAAACATGAAGGAGAAAAGGAGAAATTAATATAGATTCTTAATAGTGTTTTTTGATTAATGTTAATACTTGCTGAATCTCAGATCTCACAAACACTTCTGTCAGTAAATGTAACTTTATTGAGTTCCTTTAAGCTGACTGAGACAGTTTGGCCTGGCTACAGTAATTCCTGTGAATACATGTAAGCTGGATGAGGACCCAATCTGTACTAAAATCGTTAAGAGGACCATCGCTGACAGCAAAACTGCTATAAGCAAAGTGAATTAAAAAAATCTTTCATAAGCAATAATTAATATCACAAACATGAAGTAGAGCAGATTGAATTATCTGTAGCACAACTCTGTAGAGAACTAAAGCTCTTTAGAGATAACTTCAAATGGTGGGATCCTTAAAGGATAAATTTCAGCTCACAACACTGAATCCGGTTAATAGAAAATGGCACTACAGGGTATCACATGATAGCAGCTGATGTATTACAATAGGAAATGAATTAAATGGTGATTAATAAATTACAAGCATAACAGATGATAGCAATATCTGTAATCAAAAGTGATTACATTATACCAAGATCAAATAACATAGTGAAGATACGTATTTGAACAAATAATACTGGCTAACATGCACAATTCAATTTATCTGCTGAATAGGGCAATGCCAAGTGACTGATAAAATACCTCTTCTTTTTTTTTAATGGAGAAATAAGAAAAAATGGGTGAGTATTAAAGAAGCATAGGCTGACTGTCTGATTTTCAGTTTTCATTGTAACTACTCTCTTCCTCAGTTACTCTTTTTTTTTATGTTAGGGTGTAAGTCTCTGTACTTTTTCAGGCTAAAGGTGTTTTGTTTGTTTGGTTTTAAGTTGTACTTCAAATTGCTTCTGTGCAATTCAAACAGAGGAAAATACATTTTGGGGAAAACACACCTTTTACTAAATGCAGGAAGCAATAAGTATAGCTACAATTTTCACAGGGAATGAAAACCCCAAATGAAGGAATTGGTTTTGCGTTTACAGGTTTTGTGAGATATTGAATCAGTATTATTTTGGGGTTTGTTGGATTCCTTGCCCCTACCCAGATGTGTAAAATTCCTTCAGTTGGAAATATTATAAAGTAGTGTATCCCTCCTGGTTTAGGTCACTCTCAGCACCTTGCAATCATAGTTGCTTTCTTGCCTTTAGCAGTTTAGCCCAATTACTGCCTTTGGTGCCAGACTTCCTCTTGCACTTTGCCCCAGATGACATTTATAAGAAATTAGAGATGACTTCCAGCCAGTACAAATTTCAGAATGGCAGGCCTGAGTAAGTCCTTAATCCTCCTAATTTTAATTTTCTTAAAAAGGTCCAGATAATTACATACAAAAGGCATTTTGAACCTATAAAGATTTGGTCTCTTTAAACAGGCTCAAATTGTGCATCCCAAGAGGAACATCTAAAATCACTTTTAAAAAATTTAGGTCAGTATATAATTAGAGTCCCAAGTTACCCGAGAGCATCAAGTTTGAGCTGTGTAATGTTAGACACATGCATTGACAGTTTGGCTACATTCAGTGGCAGTTTGAACTTTCAAATGCATGCCTGTGAAAATAGCAGGAAAATAAACTCCTAAAAATCACAGAAGACTTTCTGTCATTTTTTTTTTCCCTTTGTGCCTTTACAGCAAACAGTTTTTACCAAATATATTTACTAGATATTTATAGTAAATTTTGTGAGCCTGACACTTTCATGCCAAAGTACAAACTTGTCATAGTATCTTCCAAGTGTGAAACTGTAAGTGAGAAACTAAAGAGTAAGGTACTTCTCTACTCATGTTTCTGTTTAGAATTCATAGCACAAAGTGGGAAAAAAAAAGGCAAAAACCATGAACAAATTCTCTTTCAATCTCCGGAGATAAATCCACTGTTTGTTTGACTGGAGAAGAACTGCTGCAGCATTGTTTTGTCCTAATGCCACTCCCAAGACCTGGGGCTCTGGGAATTTTCATGCCTGGAAGACCAAGATCATTGGCTTTGGTCTGCCAAACAAGGATGTCATCCTCCAATTTCAGATACAACAAAGACTGACTGTCTACCAATTCAGCCATCTTATTTCTGTGACCATGCCTCAAGCATAAGCTCATTGCATATAGCTAGCATATAGTTAGACAAACCTGACTGCTTAAACTCTTATTTTAATCCTACCCGGGATTTCTATGAAGACCTAAGGCATGGCTGCCAACTCAGTCTAACAGGCATGTTGCTCATCTGCAGTATGAGAGATGTAATTTCTACTTCTTTCTCTGCTGCGTGGTAGGAAAATTTTACATTTCTGTTCCTATTTTTGCAAGAATGGAAGGCAGTGAAACTGATTTACTTCTCAGAGCACTGCAACTTTATCAATGAGGAGTGTAATAGAATAGAGTGGTTTTCTGTAGATATCTGTACTGGAGTGGGGTTTGGTTTTGTCTAACAAAAAGTAAATGCCAAAAGAAGTTTTATCTCACTTAGATGCAATTATAACATCTCTCTCAGTGTAAATCTAATCAGGGTTGAATTCACACTTTATCTTTTCCTTAATATGGGCACCTAGAGACTCTTTCCACTATGCTAGCTGTCAATATCTACACTATTGGTAGACATAAGTTATCTGTGACACATCTACCCCTCTGCAAAAAAGTGGGTGAATCTGGCTAGCTAGTTTAAAATCTTCTACATAAACATATGTACTCAGTGTAGGATCACAGAAGTCTTAGTTCCATAAGGAACTGGGCAAAAAATACAATCCTACGTCCCTCATACGTAGCCATTCCTGAACCTAATATACAGGCTTATCCCATTTTAAATTTTGTGTTGGCATTCATTACCTTAACAAAAAGACATGAACCAACTCTTTCCTTTAAGTGTATCGCAAAGCAGAAAATTGCTGCTATTTGCAACTTGCTGTAGTTATCTGCCATGGTAGATTTTCCACACCTGGGATTCTAGATGCATCTATCACACAGCTGTGTCAGTGTCACACACTTCAGCCATCTTTTCTTTCTTCATGTCCCTGTTCCTTTAGAAAGTCTTTTATACATCAGGCGCAATCCAAAGATTGGCCACTTAACCTGGAGTTTAAGTTGTGGTGATACATCTCATAGGTTTCTGAAGTGAGCAAGTACAGTAAGCAAAGTTTCCTCTGGTGTAACACTTTAGATAAAATAGAATGACGCTTACTTTTAGGTCAGACATATTTGCGTTGTCCTGGGAAGGGTGAGAAGGAACCCTTTGCATTAGATGAGCTCTCTCTTCTGGAGGTGGTTCCAGTCCTGGTGGGTAACAGTGAGCTCCGGCTATCTGCCCCAGCACTCTGCTGAGAGCAGGACTCAAGCAGGTTCAGATTTATTCAAAACTCATCTTTACACGGGTTTAATATGCCCCATGAAGCATTCCCCATAGAATTTGCTTTTCCAGTGAGATTGTATATATGCTCACACACATATGTAAAAGTGTCCCTCATATCACACAAATATACATATATATTACTAGGAGAAAGCAATTGTGTCTTTATAATTGATGTCCCATTCCCCCCAGTAGCCTAACCCTTTTACAGGAACCTCTTTTATGACACTTGTGCCTTCAGAGCCAGTGCAAAAGTTGGTTTAATACATATTTGAGGATTCTCCCTTGGCATGGGTCATAATCCTGACTTCCCAAATCAACTTTAAGAGAGATTACTAGATGTCAAATGGTCTTTGTCCACTCTGTGAGGCTATGAATACTCATGAAAACTGCTTTGAGTAGAACAAGAAATTGCTAACTGTAGTGCCTAGGAAAAGTGCATTCCTTAATTACAAGGATCCTCTGATAAACTTCATCATAATGGCCTTAAAAGGGGACACTGAATTCATATGAAAATTACTTAATAAAGTCAATCCAGTGATACGGTTGAGTCATCCAGACCAAAATCAATAGGATTAATAGATTTTTAAACAAGCAGAGTAACATACAGCTCTCTATGATTTTGATAGCCTGAAGATCCATTAAAAGCTGTTCTATTCCCATTTTCCTAATTTCTGTTCTACCACTAATTTAGTTTACAACTCTCTATATAAAACTGTTTCAGAAAGCTGATCAAAGTAAATTTCAAAGACCACCGCTACTAAATAAGCAAATACTCTGTGTTGCCAAGTTGCTGGGGAAAATATAAGTGAATGATAGCCAAAGGAATTGGATCTTTTTCTTCTAGTTTCCAAAGCATATTTTAAAAACTGCCTTGTGCTAATAATTTCTGCTTTAAATATTTTCTTTTGTGACTGGATCTTAGATTCCTTTCACTTTGTCAATCACTTAGGTTTCAAGTTTAAATATGCAAGCACACAGAGCGCAACAAAAGAACACACTAATCTTATTCTGTCAAAAGCAGATCCTATTTCGTATTCCCCAAGGCCAGCCAAACCAGAGCTGGACTAAAACATTAAATACAGTGAAGTAAACATACACATATTCCTATCTCTTGCTAAAATACAAACCTGAAATGTAGGAAAAAATATTCCACATATTTTTTTCTTTCTTATAGCTTCAGCTGATTGCAAAACCAAACAAGTAAACACATTCCCTTAAAACTACATGAGCAAATTTTCAAAGACTTTTCAATGCAACCCTTAATTTTGCTGAAGTGGGTAGAGCCACCTGCCATTCTGCTGTACACTTGGCTACTAATTTGTGCATTGCACAGTTTTACAGAAATCTGTGAAACGGTGTGGTCAGTTCTGAAGCTAATCATGTTCTCCCCTTGGTAGATGAACTCCTTCAATAAACTCAGGTCCTTTGGACTTTCAGCCTGTTGGCTCACTTGCAAGTACACTCACATAAGCAGTTGTAGGTAGAACCTGGAATGTCTTTTCAAAGGCAAACCATTTTCCTGTTACATACTGCACATAATACATCTTTTTAAAGTGTATTGCTTTTTCTTTGATATATTTACTCCAGCTAAGTGTAGCCTTGAACATTGTGGCCTGCTGGACAAATTCCTAGGAACTATAACTGAAAAACTGGAGTTCTTAAAAACCTATTATCTGTGAAGACACACAAGGTTAAAGGAGAAACTCATCATTTCAGCTGAAGCTCTGTAACTCTTTTATTGTTCTTATTGTCCTTTCAGTGTATCAAATTAACACTGTATCTTTTTTTTTTAATTATTATTATTATTTTTTTAAGGATACAGTCCTGTGCTTACACACCCAGGAAAATAATACTTCCATTTTAATAAGTTGAAAGTGGTAAATGTAGTATAATGGATGAATGGTGATAGTAAGATGAATTTGCTTGTTTCCTTTGGAAAAAAAAAAAAAAGAAAATCAAGAGAGGGTGAAGCCATGGCAAGACAGTTATATGCTAGCTCATTCTTCAAAACAGAGTTCTCTAGATTCAAGAAAGACCTTTCTCCAATAGAAACCAAATTAGCAGTACTACTTTGAAGAAGCTGTTGTATGCCTCACCTATCATGAAAGTGCTTCTAAGTGCAGAGGTCTCTGCAGGATTAGTAAAACGTGTTTTTCCCTTATCTATGCCAAAACAGTAACATCAGGCCTCAAGAGGGAAAGGTTAGCATATGCCACACTGCATGGGTAACTCAGTGTGAAAGAGTAAAACAGTCTTTCAAATTAGCCACACGAAAATATTCTGAGGATTTTCTAGTGGAAACACAGATAATATGGAAAGAAATGGACAGACTTACTTGGAATGACTTTTTTTGCTACAACAACTTATGTAAGTATATGTGTATGCAGCAACATATAAACACATTTGTGCACACACCTAAACTAGGCAAAGAGTTTGAGGCGTGTTTCTCACTTATGTTGCTTATCAGCAGAAAGAGAAATGATCCAGTAATATCTGCTGTTGCTCTTTCTGCACGAATAAGGTCATCTTTCCACCCTCCTTTCCCATCTTCTTGCCTGAAATATTCGGTGCTGTCATTTCAATACCCAGACCATTAAATCTAATCATTAGAAATTGCTAACAAAATTTTTGTCTGAGGCACAGACAGTGTTTGAGTGATTGTCACAATCAAATCCCCAATTATTGTCCAAGTACACATCACCAGTATATTGCTACTCCAACATAACTCAAAACTGAAGGAGTGTAAAGAGTCAATATTTTTATTTTTTTTGTCGGTTGAAGAAGATAAGATAGGGAAAAAGAACATGCATCAAGCACAAACAGAATAGTACTTTGTTCACAAAACACCTGACGATATGCCAATGTCCCTCCAGTTTGTGCATCTCCTTTGATGAAAATGAAAACAAAAATTTTAAATTCTGTTTCTCCATGCATAACACTGAAAATCTGATGGCGGCACTGAAATCCTTACACCTATGAGAATACAGACTGAAAAGATGTCTGGATTTATTTAGCTAGAGCTAAACTTTCTCTTAAATTTTACCAATGAAGATGTTAAACAACAAATTTTAAAGTGCCTGAGCTTTTTTGGAAAAAACATTTCAAACAAATGCTTACTATATTTGTAGACAGATTTAATCTCATTGGAAAGATGATTCATTTATCTGACAGAGAAAACAAAACACTGAGATATCAATAAAGAGATAGCAATAAATACAGTTTATGCCTATATCCACGGTACTAGAAATTGTTCAAGAACAACAAAAATAATAATAAAAAACTCAAAGTGACTTCGACAGTAAAGAAAAACGAATTTCACATAACAATAGTTGCAGTTTTGGCATGCTCACGGGGGACAGAAGGGAGCTCTTCATTTGAGCACTCATTTATGACAGGTTGTTTTGGATACTCAAGGTGATCATATACATGTGTAAACTAATAAGAGTTATGGAAATATGGAATAGGTTGAGACTAATATCTAAGGAATAAGAATATCTGAAAGTCAGATATTCTCAGAGCAACTGGTTTAATAGCCTTGGTTCAGGACTCCAATTAAAATTCATGGACAACATAGAAGAAGAAGGAAAACCATGACACATTAACAATATTACTTTCCTCTCGTCTGGAATCTCCTATCAAAGTGAGGTGTGAGCCCTTCTCCTTTGAAGCTGTTCATGGATGCCTGAAGTAGACGTAAACAATTAACAGATTTTCAGCATAAATGCCCCAGGTTTACAAAGCAAGGATATCTGTCTGGAGGTAAATTAAAAGTCTGCTAAAACTTGTAATTTCAAATCAGTAAACTCTGAAATAACCCGGGGGATAAGTAAGAAGAGAGCTGGAGTCCTTAGGTTGTGGCCTGCACACTGTTTGATAGTGGTCGGTGGAGAATTCCCAGGTCAGACGGCAGTCTCTCCTGCTTGCTCCTGGTTCATTGAAGGGAAAAGGTGGTGAGAGAATCAGGTGGCAAAGAAGCATGTAGGGGATGCAACAGAGGAACAGAACAGATGGGTGTGGGAGATAAAATGCGGAGCAAAAGTGACAGCACAATCATTGCATTCTAGACAACTAAAAATACACAAATACTTTTATATTTGTTTCCCTCACTGCAGTTGCCAGAGAGACATCGCATAATCACAAGTAGAAGGGGAGATAGCACATGCAAATAGAAGTTACAGTGAAGGAGATGTATTAGTTGCTCTCTGCTTTCAATGATGCTGCCATGTCTGAAAGTCAGAGAACCTGTGGCTTAGGAAATTTGTGACCCCATACAGAAAAGACATTTCCTCCAGTTCTTTTGTGATGTCTGTGAATGGTAGCAGAGTTGCCTTGGACAAGATTGGCTGTTATAACAGGCATAAGGAAAAAAACCTAGTTTCTAAGATGTGAGCTATTTAAGATCTTCAGGGTGAAATCTTACACTTTGAGAATTGTAAAGTATCAAAGTTTTATTTTGTGAACAGTATCATTGCAAATGCCAAAAATTAAGGCTTGTTTACAGCTGCATGAAAAGTTATCAGAAAACAGCCTAGATGTAATTTTTGTGGCTAATACGGTCCTATTAGTTAGCCATTTCCTGCTCTAGTTGGTGCTGCCAGAAGGCGGCACTGAGAGGAGAAACTGGAACACAGGAAAAGCATCTTTCTTTTATTCAGGGGTTAAAAAATTCATCTGACAAATGGGGAATGTACCAGTGCTTTCAAGATTGTTTTGCTAGGTATAATAAATAGATAATGGATAAAATCTACAAGCATTCCTGGGAGCAAGGACCAGCATCTTAAGTCTCTCAGTCCTCAGGTAAACCTCATCATGACTAGATAGAGAGACATATTCTCCTTTGTATCACTTACTGAACTAACTTCTCTGGAAGGGGCCACTGCTTCAGCAGGCTCTGAAGGAAGAACCCTGTCCTCCTAATTCCTCTATACAGGGGGTGGGCTAACCCACCACAGAGAGAATTGGGTGTATAGCTGGCGACAAATTTGCATTAGCTGAAATTAATCACAGACTACACTCAGTTTACTGAGCACGAGGAGAAACAGGTTCGAGTATGCTTCTGTGTTTTGTGTCCCCCCTGAACCAGCTCAAAGTATTTTCCCAGTTAGCACATTGCATTGGCTGCCTGGAGTTCTCAGTTCAGGATTAGAAGTTCTTTACTCTTTTCTTTAGAAGAAAAAAAATATGACGATACCAACAGGAACAGTGAAAGTATCCATTAGAATTTAATGGTAGTTTTATTATAGCTGAGGCATTTTAAGGACATAAGCAAGGTGAGCTTTGCAGGAAGGGAGAGCATCTTTTACTGGATCAACAAATACAGTGGGAATAGTACATGGATTTTGGGACACGTGTCCTCCTTCAAATGGAAACAGCCAGCTTGGCTAAAATATTTATTTACAAACTAAATATGCGTATCAAAAAGTCTTACATTATAGAAAGTTTGACTTTTAACAACCGAATTATCTCCTTCTTCAAAATAAGTTACCAATATTTTGGAAATCTTGATAGCCAAGGGTTCATCACCTAATCAAGTAAATTTAAGGCTGTTGGATTACTAAGTGTGAGAGACTGAAAGAGTTAACGTCTCAAACATTGTGGCAGGGCAAGTTCTGCCTAAGGACAACTCTGCATAACAAGGAACCCCGCCCAGCAAGGAACCACAGGTGAATCAGCACCCATCGATCGGCACCCATCGATCGGCACCCATCGATCGGCAGCAGGAGGGGGAGGGAGGCTGTGCCGGAGGGCGCTGTGGAGGACGCACAGCTCCCGGCCCTGATAACGCTGCTCCGAGCTCACCCTACGTGGGCAGAGCTCGGTCTGCAGGGAAGGGGCCGTGACTCCCCAAACGACCCCCGAGCCCGCTCAGCCATTTCCCAAAGGAAATCAGCCTAATGAGTTCGAGTGCCCGCCCGAAGGAGGGGCAAGGATGATAAAAGGGCACGAAATGAAGCCCCAGGTGCTTGTGCCCACCAGAAGTGGGCCCCTCGGCTGACTGGGCCCCTCAACGCTGGACCCAGCACTTCTGAGATCTTTCTCTTTCCCTTTTTCTCCCTTTAAGACATAAACCCACTGACTGAGCCTGGGATGGGGAGCGGGTCCAGCGGCCCCTGGGCTCCTCTCTGAGAAGGAGTCTGGAAGGCGGGGGGCTCCGCTCTGAACCTCCTGACACGGCGGGAGGGATCTCCGGAGCTTCTCCCCTCAGCTGGTCCCCAGATAAGCAGGGCTCGCGGGGCCTGCTGGGTGACCCGCGGGTAGCGCGCGTGACGCGGTTCGCCGAGGTGGTTTCCTGCCAACTCCTCTTGTGAGCGACTAAAAGTTGAGTTTTGTGAGTTAGAGGATCCCTGGTGTCATTTCACCTTAACCTTTGTGCTCGGAATTGGAGAACCTGGGTCGTCGCCCTGAGAAATTGGGGTGTGACACTATGTTTACATGATATTTGATTTCTGATGTTTCACTCCACAAGTTTAAGCTGCCTTATTTAACTGAAGTTTACTGGGTCTCCTCTCAGCTATATTTCTGCAATACTACTGTCTAGTTTTGAGAAAAGGTGCCAATAACATTTCTCTTTTGAAGTGTACAGTAACACAGGCATTTAAGTTAATGATTATGCTAATACCTGAGTTTATACATCCTCGTTAAGGCATTTCATTGTTTACATACTTAATGATCAGAGACTTTTATGTGTTACTGAACTGAAATTATTTAAGTGCTGAGATTCTGTATATGTGTGTACAGACCTGCACACATTTTATTTCCACAAAAAATCCCTGGGTATGTACTAAGGCCTACTACACAATGAAAGTTGTACTCTGGATAGACAAGGTATGATTAAGTAAAGAAATATAAATGAAATGTAAACAGATAACGTTGCACTTATTTTTTGTGCCAGCTTTGCCAAGGCCTCTGTCTTTTCATGAGTTTTAAGTAAGCATACCAATAGGAAGAATTTGGCAAAAATCTCAAAGACATATCATGACATGGAATTGGCTAAAAATAGCTTCAGGCTAAATCAAATTTTTACCACCAAATAGCAACTGCATGTAAATTGTGTAGCCAGACCACTTTTACACAACAGCTTGTGTTGCATCTGATTTATTGTGGCATGACTTTACTAGGACTGGTGGCTTGAAGAGGCGAACTGTAGGCTTAATTTCAGTTCAGAAAAGGGGAGCAAGAACAAAGTGCTTTCTTATTGGTGATAACGTAAGTCAGAAATAAGAGACATGTATTAGTCTTTAGCTCTTCCTATGGAAAACGTTCTCTCCCAAATATCTTCTGTGAAGGGATCCTATGGCTTGCTTATCACACATTTTTGAGTGCTATATGCTACTTCTTTTAGTGTCAAATTAATTAGTATTTGTTTCCTTTTCTTTCACCCTCAGCATCATAGGCATTTCTTTGGAGAACATATATGTTTTCCACTGATTATTATTTACCCAGATTGTGGTAATATCTAGAAAAGTGTCAAGGATAATCTAAACAGAGAAGACACCATCTCTGCTCTCAGGAGACAGCAAGCAATTGTAGCCCAGTAAATATGATTTTTGCCATGAGTAGTAAAAAGCTGTGAACCTTTAGCCGCCCTGGAAGTGCAGGGTCTCAGGGCTCATCCAGGCTCGCAGCTGGGTTCAGCCTGGTTTGGCAGTTGCTGAGATGAGCAGTGCCTATGGGCTGCCTTTCTTCAGCTTTGCCCTGGGATCCCCAGTATGGCACCATCCTGGCCGAGGCAGGGACTCAGCAGGTGGCAAACAGCAGCCCTGGTGCGGAGCTGGGGCTGGGGGAGGCCACTGTGCCACTCTCTGGCTTTAGATGAGAGCCCCTGAGAGTAAAACAGGGGTTGTGAGATAAAAAACACATAAACGTAGCCCCAAGTGGAAGATCAGAGAGAAAGAAATGTCCATCATGATCATCATACTGCTCCCAGCAAAGACCTCAGTGTGCTTGTTGCCGTCCCCTCCTATCCCCCCCCCCCCCCCCCCTTTTTCTAGGAAGACTGAAACCATCAGCCTCAGGTTAAAAAGGGACAGAGGAAGGGTGAACACCACACTACAAAAAAAGTAGATACTAGGAAAGGTTGGGTTTTTTTTTGTTGTTGTTTTTTTTTAATAGCAATTTAAATGGTATTATTAGACTTTTCTGTATTAAGCCGTGCTGTTAGTCTGTTAAAATATTGATTGAACTAACACTAACATTTTAGCCTGTGTATATATTTCGTCTCCTTTTGCACACAAGATTTTCAGCCTAAAAAAGTAAAGCAGATTCAAATATACAATGATATTAAATACTGCTTTTGCATTCTGCTTAGTTAGAAAAGAATTCCTTGATTTGATCCTTTCTTGGAGCCATGATAGTAAAATAGGTCTTCAAAGAGGAGAAGGTGGAAAAGTGTTCTTGAGTAGGACTTAAGAACTAAAGATTGAGGTGGAAAAATCTCTGGGCCCTTATTTGACCCCTAACCTGACATTGGCTCTATCCCTATTTTCCAGGCATGTGACTGTAATATCTATGCCACATTTCAGTTTTCTACCCATTAAATGGAAATAGGTAAAACCCAGCACAATGGGATTTTTTCATAAAGATAAGAATAATGAAAAGAGGCCTTGTAATGGGGATGAAGTAAATGCACGCTATTCTTGTTTGCTGGTGTTTTTTTCCAGTTCAGGAAAGATTTTTCCATTGATTTTCTCCAGATGCAGTGGGGAAAGGTCTTATAGGCAAAAAAGAGAAAATAAGAAAGATAAAATTATGATGGCGTTGTTAAGAATGGAGTATGTGCTTAACTATCCTCTTGCAGACTCCTAAAATGTGAGGGCAATCTTGATTTTTCTGTGCACTACTTTAATGCAGTTAAAGGCAAAGACTTGCAGCCTGTGCTGACAAGCTGGGAAATTTTATCCTGGCAAACAACAACTCTGAAATGAAGTTGAATGTTCATGGTGGGTAACAAGCTAAATGTGAGTTCCCAAAAGAGAGAGTTAGAATTATAAAAAGGGAAATCTTGTGTAAAATTAGGGGGCAATATTATCTTGGTATAGGTGCAAACACTACTGGAATGCAGTGCTCTTGGTGGTACTTGAAATTGGAGGAAGTTTGTAGAAAATCTAGGAGAATGATTAAAAGACTTGGAAACAGGCCCCCTTGAGGGTTTTAATCGGCTTATCAAAGAGATAAAAGGGATAAATTTAAGGGGGGGGGTGTACGTGTTTGCGTGTGTGGGTGAGTGACTGTCTCGCATACTGGAAGTATCTCCTGGCAAACAAAACTTTGATCAAGGGTTCTGTAATATAGTAGACAAAAGTGTAACAAAATTCAATGGCTGGAAGCTGAAGCAAGACAAATTTAGAGTGATAGAATAAGGCTCCAATTTTTAACAGTGAAGATAATTAACTAGTGAGTACCTTGATGAAATTGTGGTTGGTTTTCCCTGGAAATTTCAATTAAGACTTGGCATATCTTTCTTAGCAAACTCTTTTAATTCTGCTGGAATCAATTCTGGTAAATCCCATAACCTCTGTTATTTAAGAGGTCAGATTAGATTATCATAATAATAATTTCTGGCTTTGACATCTGTGTTCAATAATTATTTATCTCATTTCTGCATCGTTGTCTCATACAAACATTTTCTTTTATCCTTTTTCTTCTAAACCCCCTTCCCCTGGATATAGCCCCTACTTTCTGAATTCTACTCTGTCCACTGTCCTCTGCTTCCTTCTCTTGGACCCCTACACTACAGACCCCTGTTCACATGTGCATTTTGTTTCTTTGGCTCACAACTTGAACAGGAGCAAGTCAGTAGATTGAAGCTGTAAGAAGTCAATAATGTTTTGCTGAAAATATTGGCTCCCCAAAGAGCTAATGGCTAACTTTCATTAGCTAATATAAATACTAGGGGTCTGAGAGGAGGCTGGAAGTGATTAGAAAAATTATTTCAGTGTGCAAGGCTTTTATAACTTTGATTTTATGAATTGTCATTTTTGTTTAGAAGGGATGTATCTCTGGAACCCCTGTCTCCAGTGGTCCCCAGTGAGACAGAAAATTTCAATGAATTTACAAACAGAGAGGAAACCGTTACTGCAGCAGAAATGCTGGTCTGATATAAGTTTTCTGAACAGTAAATGGATCAAGGTCCAAATTAGGTCTTCACTCTGTCAGGTGCGATGGTAACAGCCAAACAAAAACATCCCATAGCCTTAGGTCTGACAGTCTGTTAAATGAATTTGTATGCACACAAGAAATGTCTTTCTGAAACATGAAGATGCCCGAGAGAGAGACTCTGGAAAGGTTTTACAGACATTTAATAGTTCAAGACATTATTTGTTCAATAACGAAAGAAAAAGGTTTAGAGAGCAATCAGATTTTCATGGACAAAAGCTAGGCTCTTGTCCTGAGGGGAGAAAGGATCATAGGCAGTGATTTTTGTATGTGTCAGGAAGAGATGCAAAAAAAGGGTTTGACAGCTGGAGAAGCGAGGGAAGAGAAAGAGCTGCTCATTCTATCTCATCTATTTTGTATGCTTTTATATTTCATTTCCTCTGAGCGTGATTTCTAGCTCTTTCCTCCTCTCTCTATTAAATTGTTTCATTCTTTTTTACGCTGTTCTTAGCACAAAAAATAATTCTTTTTCATGTTCCTGCTCAGTGCTTTTTCTGTCCCACTGTTGTACACCACTCTCAATATTGAACCACAACATTTCTCAAACTTTTTGCAAGTGCATCCCCATGTTGGTCACATCTGTGTTCACATGACTGCTGTAGTCTCTCCTGATGTCTGAAGCACGTGTCTTACTGGCTGTGCAGAAGCTAGTGAGAACTGCGTACAACCATGAACATCTACCCCTCCTCCCTGGAGGAAGTGGGTACTTGCCAGCACATAAAAGTAGCTAACTCTCCCCGAAGCAGCATGAACATTCTTGAAATCCCCCAAAAGATTTGAAACACAATTGGTTCTCCAGTTTGGTTCTCTCATACTTTCACCTGGTTTCTACTCTTCAAAAGTGCACTAAGAAATCTACACTAAGACTGACCAGCCCACTAACCATGTGGTGATGGGGTGGCCCAAGAGCTGATCATGCATTGGAAAGAATTCCTTGAAGTGAGAACACCAAGAATTATAGCAGTACCAATACAAGGGGGCATACACTGGCCTCCAAGGTCTCTTACAATTTCACTATTCTTCCACCTTAAAGTACTACTGGTTTTGAATGAAAATGAAGTGACAAGCCAATGAAATGCTACTAGTTTCGAATGAGACAGGACAACCTTTATCTATAGAGCCACAAGGTTGTGATATGCATGTGGGCTAAAAAGGTGTCACTAACTTAACGCCTGTTATGAGTGTGGAAAAACTCCCATATCCCTAATCAGATTCTCCCCAGAAAAAGAACATAGCTGTAACTATAGTAATGCTTTTTTAGTTCAGTCCATTCAAGAGTTGGTTTAAGCCAAATGGTGGAACTGAATCTCAGCTGCTGCCCTGGAGCTGCTGTATACCAGCAAAACCTTTTGAGTACAAACAGATGATTTTTGCCTGTGGGAGGATGATGGGACCGGAAGGTGTCTTTTACTTTTGACAGGGATTAGGGTGGTGCTTGTAGCATAATGTTTTGTTGGCCTGGCAAAAAATTCTGAGCCTAGGCCTCTTAAATGTCATGGAGTTTTCATAGGAAAGATTTTTATTAGGAAATGTCAAAGCAAATATCTAAGCATAGGATGGCTCAAAGCTGCCTGTCATACATACAGTATTGATGGATTCTTGGCTGTGTCTTTTGTTAAGTAAATGAGAATACTGGCTTCATGAATTGTGGTTACGTGTCTAAATGCAAGAGCTGCCCACGCAAAACCTGTGTTGGAACTTTCTAAGCTGACATGGTCGATAGAAGTGAGAAGTTCTGATTCAAAATAAAGAATCAGGACATCTGTTTCAAGTTTCATGCTTTTGGGGAGCTATGATGGAGGGGAACACATTACTTTAATGTGACAAATACTGATCAATTTGTTTCAAACTTTACTTTGATAAAGATACAAAGTGAAGATACTAAAATATTTGCCACTTTTCCACAAATGCAAATAATAGATACATCTTAACCCTTTCTTTCGAACTTAGAGTTTAAAATTCCTCAGTATGATTCAGGCATACAAAGTGGAACCTGGGAATAAGAAGCAACAATTCTTCTGAAAAGTTATATCAAGAATAAGTATTTGGACTAGGTGATCATTGTAGGTCCCTTCCAACTGAACTACTCTAAGAAGGAGTATTTACATAATTATATATATAATGGGCTTCTTGGTGGTGATACAAAGAAAGAAAAATACAGCTGAGTACCAGCATAAATGCTGATGTAACTGCTTAACTGCATATGGGTTTCTGAAGACAGAAGTATCTTTAAGCCTGTTTTCCATTTGACCCTTATTTAGGTGGCATGTATGCTGCCAGTGATATGAATTTCTGAAGCAATACCTTGAACATCAGCTCTTACACTACTAAGTTACAGGGCCAGCTAATCAGCATTTTTATCATTGGGCTGCCATTCTCCTACTTATTATTTTCCAAGGCATTCTTAAGAAAGATTTCAAGTGACACAGGAGAGATATTTTATACAATATTTTTCATAAAGTCCAACTACGAACAAAATTGTATACAGAAAATAATAGTCATGCTTTCCAAAATAAGGATGTGACATTATCACACAAAACCACACTTAAAATCCAAGAGACAAGCCTAGGTTATAATTCTCAGTGCTGACTGTGATTCTTCTTGACTAACCTTAGTTCAACCTGTTTCAGCTAGTTATCTGTTTTTCCTAAATGGAAAGGTGCCTATCTCTTCACCACCTATATTTATGTTAGCAAAAATGCATCTCCAATCCTTCGGAACAAGTGTAAGAAGCAAAACCTAGCTTTGCCCATGTTAAAACTTTTTTGCCAGCTCTTTTTCTGAGAAGTTGTGCTGAACAGATTCTGATAGGACTTTTTGGAATTCCAGTTAAAAATTTTACATCAGCAGAATATGGTAAAACTTCATGAGTAAGTTCATCAAATATATATACCTGCTTAGCTGGTAAGTAATATCCAGCCTACACCGTAAATAAGGGTAACAGTCATGTCATACAGCTAGCATGCAGGACTCTAATTAAAAGCTGTGTCCACTGTTTATGTATATGACAAAAGAAATGTCTGAGAAGCATCTTCTCACTTACCCAGCTAACTGTTGCACCTGCATGTCACTTGCTAGCTGTAAGTGCTTCACTTTACCCTTTTTACTGTGGGCGTATTTTTCTTGAAATAGATAAAAGACCACATTTTTTTTAAAAAATGAGCTGTGTAACTTAGGTGCTGTGGTGGGTTGACCTGGGCTAGCTGCCAGACACCCATCCAGCTACTCTCTCAGTCTGCTTCCTCAACAGGATGAGGAAAGTAAAGATGAAAAAGTTCACAGATCAAGATAATGACAGGGAGATCACTTACCAGGTACTGTCAAAGCCAAAAGAGACTAGATGTGGGGAAAATTATTTTAATTTATTGTCAAATACAATAGATTTGGATAGCAAGAATCAAAGACAAATTAAAACACCTTTCCCCCACCCTCTTTTCCCAGGCTCAGTTTCACTCCTTCATTCCCACTCCTCTACCTCCCCCTCTCAAGTAGCACAGGTGGGATAGGGGATGGAGGGTTGTGGACAGTCCATAATGGTTCTTCTCTGCTGCTCCTTCCTCCTCACACTTTTCCCCTGCTACAGCGTAGGCCCTTCCCATGGGCTGCAGTCCTTCAGGATAAGCCTGTTCCTGCGTGGTCTTCTCCACAGGCTGAAGTTCCTTCAGGAAATGTCCACCTGCTCCAATGTGGAGTCCTCCATGGGCTGCAGTGTAGACATCTTCTCCAGCTGGTCTCTCCATGGGCTGCAGGGGACTCTCTGCTCCAGTGTCTGGAGCACCTCCTCACCCTTCTTCTTCTCTCACCTTGGTGTCTGTAGGGTTGTTTATCTCATTGAAAATGGTCAGTGTTGTGTCAGAGAACAGGAAGGGCTTTAAGTGTGTTAATAGCAAGAGAAAGTCTAAAGAAAACATTGGCCTGACACTTGTTGAAGATGGTCATCTGATGAATAGGGGTGAAGTAAAAGTAGAGGCATTCAGTGCTTTTTTTGCCTCAGTCTTTAATAATACTGATAGACCTTGGCCTGCCTGGTCCCCTGAGTCAGAGGACCATGAGTGTGGGAGCAGTGACTTTCCATTTGTGGACACTGAAATTGTAAGGGACCAGCTGTATGAGCTGAATGTTCAGAAGTCCATGGGACCTGATGGGATTCATCCCAGAGTACTGACGGAGCTAGCAGATGTTATGGCAGGACCCATCTTGATCAACTACCAAAGATCTTGGGAGTCTGGGGAGGTCCCTGCTGACTGGAAGCTGGCCAGTGTTATTCCAATTTACAAAAAGGGCATGGGGGAAGACCCAGGGAACTGCAGAAGTGTTAATTTAACCTCAGTTCCTGGAAAAATTATGGAGAAGATTATACTGGGTACTGTCGAAAGGCATTTAAAGAATAATGCAATCATCAGGCACAGTCAACATGGGTTCACAAAGGGAAAGTCCCTTTTAACTAATTTGATATCCTTTCATGATAAGGTCAGTGACACAGTGGATGAAGGGAAGGTGGTAGATGTAGTTTTTCTAGATTTTAGTAAGGCTTTTGATACTGTCCCTCACAGCATTCTTCTGGACAAGTTGTCCAGCTGTGGGATGAGTGGGTTCACAGTGCATGGGGTGAAGAACTGGCCGAAGGGCAGGGCTCAAAGGGTTGTAGTGAATGGGGCTGCATCTGGCTGGCAACCGGTTACCAGGGCTCAATTCTAGGGCCAGTCCTGTTGAGTATATTTATCAATTATCTGGATGCAGGAGTTGAATGTACCTTTAGCAAGTCTGCGGATGATGCCAAACTGGGTGGTGGTGGTGTCTCTCTTGAGGGACAAGATGCCTTGCAGAGGGATCTAGATAGATTGGAGCATTGGGCTATGATTAATGGGACAAAATTTAATAAGTCCAAATGCCAGATTCTGCACCTGCAACTGAGTAACACCAGGCACAAGTAAAAATTGGGAGAGGAGTGGCTGGATATCAGTCCTGCAGAAAGGGGTCTGGGGGTGCTGGTCGGCAGCAGGCTCAATATGAGTCAGCAGTGTGCCCTGGCAGCCAAGAGGGCAAACCCCATCCTGGGGTGCATCAAACACAGGATGACCAGCCGGTCAAAAGAGGGGATCATCCTGCTGTATTCAGCATTGGTGTGGCCTCACCTTGAGTACTGTGTGCAGTTCTGGGCCCTGCAATTTAAGAAGGATGTGAAGGTCCTTGAACATGTCCAGAGGAGCACAACCAAGCTGGTGAGAGGGCTGGAAGGCATGTCCTCGGAGGAGCGGCTAAGGACTTTGGATTTGTCTAGTTTGGAGAAAAGGAGGCTGAGGGGCCAACTCATAGCTCTCTACAGCTTCCTGAGGAGGGGACATGGAGATGGAGGTGCTGAGCTCTTCTCCCTGGGATCCAGGGATAGGATGTGTGGGAATGGTTCAGTGCTGCACCAGCAGAGGTTCAGATTGGATGTCAGGAAGCATTTCTTTACCGAGAGGGTGGTCAAACCCTGGAACGGGCTTCCTAGAGAGGTGGTCAATGCCTGAAGCCTGTCAGTGTTTAAGAAGCTTTTAGACAATGCCCTCGATAAGATGCCTCAACTTTTGGTCAGCCCTGAAGTGGTCAGGCAGTTGGACTTGATGATTGTTGTAGGTCCCTTCCAACTGAAATATTCTGTTCTGTTCTAGTCTATGTTTTTTCTCATTCCTAATTCTCACAGCTGCTATGCAGTGTTTTACCCTGTCATGGTTTAATCCCAGCTGGCAACTAAGCACCACGCAGCTACTTGATCACTCCCCCAAACCCAGTGGGATGGGAGAGAGAACTGGAGAAAAAAAAAGTAGAACTTGTGGGTTGAGATAAAGACAGTTTAATAGGACAGAAAGGAAAATAATAATAATAATAGAATTGGAATATACAAAACAAGTGATGCACAATGCAGTTGCTCACCACTCACTGACTGATGCCCAGTTAGTTCCTGAGCAGCGATCCCCCCAGGCCAACTCCCCCCAGTTTATATACTGGGCATGATGTCACATGGTATGGAATACCCCGTTGGCCAGTTTGGGTCAGCTGTCCTGGCTGTATCCCCTCCCAGCTTCTTGTGCCCCTCCAGCCTTCTTGCTGGCTGGGCATCAGAAGCTGAAAAATCCTTGACTTAGTACAAGCATTACTTAGCAACAACTGAAAACATCAGTGTGTTATCAACATTCTTCTCATACTGAACCCAAAACATAGTGCTATATCAGCTGCTAGGAAGAAAATTAACTCTATCCCAGCTGAAACTAGGACAAATCCTTTCTTAAATAAGCTTCCCAGAGAAGCCACCATCTTGGCTGAGATGCTCAGCTGTGCTTTGTGGTGGGTCTGTTGGAACCAGCTGGAAGCAGATGGAACTGGCTGTGTCCAATTTGGGGCAGCCCCTGGCATCTTCTCCCAGAGGCCAGCCTTGCAGCCCCCCTGCTGCCAACACCATCACCCCATGGAGACACAAAAGTCTCAGTAAACTGTCACCTTTGTCCAAAAATACATGATTTTACAGTGTTAATGAATATCTTAATCTTACTAGAAGTGAGAGTTAATTTTTAAAGAAGACGCATTGAGAAATTGCTAGAAACAAAGAAACATCAATTTTATGTATCAAAAGACAAATCATAGTGGGACGCACCAGTGAATCTAAATAATGTTTCTGTTTTGGCATATTTAAAGTTAATTAAACCTAAGAGTTCTTGAAAAAGTCAACCCTTTCCGTCCTCTCTCTGTACTCGGTTTAAACTCTAATTTGACAAGTATCAGTCTTAAGCAAAAACTATAGGAGACTGGCATGATGAGTAATCTCACATTTCCTCTAGCATTTCATTTATCATTCAGTTGAGTTTTAATTAAAGGCAAACAACAATTCCAGCAAAAAATAACATGTATGAATATTTCTAGGTGGGGAAATGCTTTGAGGTCTCATAATAAGTCTTGTTTTCCTCTAGTAATTTTCAAAGTCTGTTATACGTCTTCTCTCCCCCTTTCGGATTTGCAATTCTATTGGGGATTTTGTTCTGCCTAAAATATGTACTTAGGCTAGAGGTGACACTGTCTGGGCCACAGAAACAAAACTGGCTGCAGTGTTTTATGTCTGCTGCACCGTTCCCAGTGTGCTGAAAGTCAGTGTTTGTGTGGTTGCAAGGGATACACTAACTACGCTGAGCTAGCATACCTATTTCACACCTCGACTGATAATTCACTAAAGTGCTGTAACTTGATTGCATTTCATTTAGTACCATTAGTATAGAAGTATTATCAGTTCTGATGGGTCTCTGTATTCTTCACCTTATGAAATAGACTCAGGCAAACTCATTTCATAAGTGATAAAATGTTTCTCAAGTGCCATGCAAAATAGATATTTACACCCTGTTATGAATTCCCCTGAACCACCCTAATTTCCAAAACTTGCAAATTATGTCTGAAATGGGCTCAACAAGCACACACAACTTAGCAATGTGTTACTGCAGTGGTACTTGCTTTGGCACTGGTGTGGTACTGACTTTGCAGTGTGTTGGTGAGGCAGAGCAATGAAAATTGTGGGAGCTCATCTGCTTTTATTTCCTCCTCTGAGATTCCTCTGAAAGAATTAAAAAGAGGCAAACCTTAATATTAATTCAAAATGGGCCATTGCTCTTGTCATTCTGTCTCTTGCTGAAGGAGCTTTTCTTGGGAGCAGTCATTAACAGGTCAGGAGATTTTAAATTGCCCCTCAAATCGGTATTACATCTTTAGAATAGCTTTCAATAATTTGAGATTACTGTGGTGAAAAATTCTCTGGCAGGTACCTGTCCATTGTGAAGAAACTTTGCAGTAAAGTTGTACAGTTGTGTTTTGTAAATGTACAGTAGGGAAGGAATTCAAAAATACTTCAAACAGAAGTCTGTAAATAATAAATGTCAAAATTCCATTTCTGATATTAATTGTTTGTCTAGAGTTTTGTATTTTAAGATTACATTTATTTAGTTTTGGTCTGCTGCATGACTTTCGTAACTCCCACACTTACGCAAATCCTATCCATAAGATGCAAAATACAGCTGTCATACACATTATCCATTGCTCCTGACCTACTTCTGTGTTAAATGTCTTGGCTAAACAATAGGACAAGCTTTAGTATAATGATGTTAATCAAGTTTATAATTTTGAAGTGCAAAATGAAATGTGACACTATACAATAGTGTTTGGTTTGAACTATGTCAAAATTGGTATTGCATTGTACTTTTGTAAGGATTTTTTTAAAAAAATCAAATAAAAGCAGAAGTTTACATAGGGGAAAAGTCCCTTTTTAAATGCAATGTAAAAAAGTGATAAGTATTTTATTGACAGGAATAAAAACGTAAAATGATTTTACACAAATGAACCTTCTACAAAAGGCCACTACTGTGATGAGGCATTGCTTATCCATCTTTAAAGTATTGTTGACCATCCTAAAAATTGATGTTTGCATTAATGCTCTGCCATTTTCCCCTACTAAGACTACATTTTGTGGGTGGCCTAGAGAAAGAAAATGGGAATAATTATCTTTTAAAATGTAACTTAATGAAATGTAATATATATGAAATGTACAAATGTAATGTATAATGGAATTATAACAAGTGTTATAATGTATTTTTTGAAGGTACTGAGAAATGAGAATGCTACTGCCACTCAGGAAGCACTCCTTTTTTCAAATTAGCATAAAATAAAGTTATTCTATTTGTAAGCCCAAGCAAGATTTATTAGGTTTTTAATTCAGGTCATCCTATCTCAAGTAATCATCTTTTAGCATAGAAATAAATACTCCCCAATTTGTAGGATTATACAGGATGTCGATTGGCTAGGCTTCTTAGTGTTAGTTTATTTGGAGTGTTAGTAGGCTTTCTATAAAGGAGAGGTTTGGTAATTGTTAATTTATGATTAAAACTATTGTTTCATGATCAATATTTGTGTACTTGAACCAGTAACTTTTTAAGATGCAACAGAAATCCAATTCCCAACAGCCCTGTGTGACCATGTACTAGAGTTGTGAAAGTGCTTGTTAAATACAACTCTGTGGCTTTTTCCTCCAAAGAGAGACACGGTACATTCATGTGAGAACCATAACTCATGAGCTGATTGGAAATTTCCATTAGAGTTCTAAAGTTTGAGATATGTTTGAGCCTGTGAAGTCCTTCCTTTGGTGGGATCCCAGGAAGGGATACCACAGGGCAAGAAAATGGCATTTTAGAATCATAGAATTGTTTAGGTTGGAAAAGACCTTTAAGATCATCAAGTCCAACATCAACCATGCCCACTAAACCATGTCCTGAAGTGCCTTGTCTATGCACCTTTTAAAAACCTCCAGGGATGGTGACTCAACCACTTCCCTGGGCAGCCTGTTCCAATACCTGGCAACCCTTTCAGTAAAAAAATTTTTCCTAGTATCCAATCTAAATGTCCCCTGCTGCAACTTGACACCATTTCCTCTCGGCCTATCACTAGTTACTTGATAGAAGAGACCAGCACCCACCTTACTACAGCCTTTCAGGTAGTTGTAGAGAGCGATAAGGTCTCCCCTCAGCCTCCTTTTCTCCAGGCTAAACAGCCCCAGTTCCCTCAGCCACTCCTCATAAGACTTGTGCTCCAGGCCCTTCAACAGCTTTGTTGCCCTTCCCTGGACACACTCCAGCACCTCAATGTCTTTATTGTAGTGAGGGGCCCAAAACGGAACACAGTATTCTTGCGGCCTCACCAGTGCAGAGAACGGGGACAATCACCTCCCTGCTCCTGCTGGCCACACCATTTCTGATGCAGGCCAGGATGCCGTTGGCCTTCTTGGCCACCTGGGCACACTGCTGGCTCATATTCAGCCGGCTGTCAACCAGCACACCCAGGTCTTTTACTGCTGGGCAGCTTTCCAGCCACTCTTCCCCAAGTTACAGCACTGCATGGGGTTGTTGTGACCGAAGTGCAGGACCTGGCACTTGGCCTTGTTGAACCTCATACAGTTGGCTTCAGCCCATCGATCCAGCCTGTCCAGATCCCCCTGTAGAGCCTTCCTACCCTCAAGCAGATCAGCCCTCCCTCCCAACTTGGTGTCATCTGCAAACTTGCTGAGGGTGCACTCAATCCCCTCATCCAGATCATTGATAAAGATATTAAACAGAATGGGGCCCAACACCGAGCCCTGAGGAACACCACTTGTGACCCACCGCCAACTGGATTTCACCCTATTTACCACAACTCTCTGGGCTCATCCATCCAGCCAGTTTTTCACCCAGTGAAGAGTACACTTGTCTAAGCCATGAGACTCCAGCTTCTCAAGGAGTATGCCATGAGAGACAGTGTCAAAGGCCTTGCTGAAGTCAAGGTAGATGACATCCACAGACTTCCCCATATTCACTAGGCGGGTCACCTGGTCATAGAAGGAGATCAGGTTGGTCAAGCAGGACCTGCCTTTCATGAACCCATGCTGGCTGGGCCTGATCCCTTGGTTGTCCTGCACATGCCATGTGAGCGCACTCAAGACGAACCACTCCATAATCTTCCCCGGTCCTGAGGTCAGCCTGACAGGCCTGTAGTTCCCTGGATCTTCCCTCCGACCCTTCTTGTAAATGGGCATCACATTGGGAAGCCTCCAGTTGTTTGGGACCTCCCCTGTTGACCAGGATTGCTGATAAATGATGGAGAGTGTTTTGGCAAGCTCCTCTGCCAGCTCCCTCAGTACTCTTGGATAGATCCCATTTGGTCCCATAGACTTGTGAATGTCCAGACAGTATAGCAGGTCATTAACTATTTCTTCCTGGATTAAGGAGGGTATATTCTGCTTTCCATCCCTGTCTTCCATCTCTTTTAGACTGGAAAGGTTTCATGTCTCAGAAAGAAATGAAAATATTAATACTGCAAGGTACTTTATATTAACCTGGCTCTCACCTCCACCATTTGTGAGAGGCACAATATAGATAACAGCTTCACAGGTACACTTTAAATGACGATTCATTCATAGAGAATGGTCTGAGATTCTTGGAGAAAAATACAAAAATGCCTTGTACTGCTTGATTTATTAATTTAAGTAATTTTGAAGTGTTGAACAGAGCTTTCAGTGTGCTCCCTAAATCAAGTTATTTTATTTCATGAACACCAATAGAATTTGCAGTGCTGCCGCAAACAGGAGTGGGATTTCCCAGCTGGCAGATAGTCCACTACAATTGGAAACTCATGAGCAGAGCAATATGAAAGGAATCTCTCACATAGCTGAATGCTGTCATTTAAAGAGTCTTGCTTGTCATCAGAATTAGATACCTAATATTCAAGTCTCCTGGATGTTTAGCTTTGAAATAGCTTAAAGGTATAAATAAAATACTAATATTTCATTGAAAAGAATGACCTCTACTGATCTATATGCCTCAGGCCAAATCTGATTCTTAGTTAAATCTGCAAAATGCTGTTTAAGTCAATGGGGTAATAAGGACATAGCTGAGACCAGCTGAGTGATTTTTAAATAGACAAAGTTCAAGTGAGATGTAGTTTAGAAAGAATCTAAAACTGAACAGCCTTTTCTTTGACTAAAGAGTACCTCACGTTTTGATCAGGTTTTTTTCACAGACAAACAGTTTTGTCTTTGCTAAGTAAGTAGAAAAGAGATTCTTGTTGGACAAAAAAGAAATGGCTGGAATTTTTAATGAAAATAACGTAATTGATTTCATTCTACTTACACAAGCAAATTTACTTATGGAATTTCAGAGGGCACTGAACAAACACAAAAGTTAGTAAGAGGAAATTAGTATGATAAAAGAAATAATCAAACAAAACAAGTAAAAAAGTGTCTCACTCTTGCCCTGGATAGATATCAGGAAGTCAGACTTGAGTAAGAGGAGAATTTGGTTAATGGACAGTGGTTTTAATACGGTTATCATTAGTAAAGCTCCATTTTCCATTCTGCAATTTTATTTTATATTTTTTTTAAGATTTAAGAACATAAGTAATTCTGAAATAGGATCAAATCAAGTCCCACCAAAGTGAAAAACTAGAAAAATATTGAACACATACCCTAAGTATCTGAGGCAACTTTAGAGCTCTCAGGTGGCACATGAGGAAGATTCTACCTGGGACTATTAGGTCAAGAGTCCTTAAATTAATTGGAGTTCATTTGCACCAAGGATGTAAATTCCTGGATGACTGGGATACTGGTTATTCCAACACAAGACTCTTTCACCATTTCTTGTTGGAGCCATTCTGTTTTAGCCATTCTTTGGTAGAGAGATTTTTATGTTGTTCTCTGGCATCCCTAATCATTAGACTATGAAGTTACTCTATCCTTCTGTCTCTCTTTCTGGCCCAATGTAGTTATAATGTTTTATATAAGGTGCAAAACTCTGACTGGTGGGGTAGAGGGGGAGAGAGAGAGACTGCTTGTCTCCACACCTAGATCACCTAAAACTTTCAAGGTAGAAGCTGAAGTTGCATCTGATTAAATACTCCAAATCTCAAACAAGTTTTCTTTGTGGAGTTAGCTTGAGTCCTGCAGAAAGTTTCTCACTTTTTCTGTTTTGTTAGTGCCAGAAAGTCTTTTTTTCAGGGGGGTGGGGAGTAGGCAGGGAAGTATTCACTTCTGATAATTTCTGTTTTTCATGTAACTTCATTTTCAGGTGAAAAGGCTTTGTGTTGGAAAATTCCCAACAAGCTCTAGTTACATACTTAGTCTGAGGTCAGATGTCTTCTTATCTCTGATGAGGCATTGCAAAACCTTGCCACTTTATTCAGGGGGATAAATAAGGAATTTGAATCAACAGAAAGATTATCTTGGGTCTTATCCCTTCTTCTGAATCCCCATATAACTTTATACCATCTAAGCTTCATGAGGCAAAAGAAGCTGAGTATTTCTGAATGATTTTTTTTACAGCCCTAAGGACAGATAAATTTTAATCTGATTATTTTGAAAATGTAATTTTTAACCTTTCATCATGGTTTACATAATGGCATGTCATAATAATATATTACAGATTCATTGGGAATACTTGTATGGTTCTGGAAAACTAGCACTCCTCACCAAAATAAATACTGTGCCTTCCAAATCCAGAGTACTGATCTTGGCAGACTGGTCTCTTGAGACGTCAAAAAATAGTGATGATTCTTTAAATAAGATACTTTGTTCTGTTAGAGCATTTGTGATTTTTATGGTAGTTTCCTTCAGCTATTCCAGTGCTACGTAGTATAGAGGATACGCCTTGTAAATATATAAATAAATAAAAAGCAGTGGGATGGGAGCAGAGACTTAAACTGCTATGCTTTGTCTTAGTTAGTCTCCAGTTTATCCACGTACTTTGCTCATAATAGATCACAGATTTTTTTAAGTTTCAGCCACTGTGAATGAAATGACTTACTAAGTTAACCTGTTTTCTTGGATTTATCTGAAATACTGACAAAGATTAAACCGTGTCCAATTAAGAGATCTAGCCAGTCATAACATATTCCAGTATGTCTGCAGTATGGAATGTGAACTCATGTCTACTCCACCAGAAAATTGAAAATCCCAAGAAAATCTGTTTTCTAAAATGGATATATCTATAAGCAGTTTTCTTTTTTAGATGAAGTATTTCTGTTAAACTCCTCAGTAAAAAAAAGAAGCTTTTAATTAAGAGGTTTTCTAAGTTAGTTGCCTAAGGGCAAGTAGAATTGTATATGAAGGGATATTTTTTTTCCAGTTAGGACAGAGATTTATTAATTTTAATGTTAACTTCCAATGCAATCCCTAGTGAACTGGAAATGTTCTTGGGTTTATGACACTTTATCAGGAGCTGGGAATTGACCTTGGAGCTCCCTGGTGAATGCTCTGTTTTTCTAGCAGACTATAGTACTGGACTACTGCAAAGACAATTGGTAAGAGGAATCTTAAAAAAGGAAGTCCTTGGTTTATGTCCCTGCTTTTGAACCACCACCACTTATAAATGCGTCTAGCCCCAAAGTGGAAATTTCTGTTTTATGGAAATGCATTGGTGTTTTGGGGGGTATGTTAAGGGAAATAGAGATGTTACCTGTTGCTGGTGTGAGTTGTGCCTGTCTCAGAAAGAGCATGCCTTGCCTTAATTTTTCAAATACCAGAATTCTAGGTTTGATTGTAAAGTCCAGGTTAGTTTCTTTGAAAATTTATTTCTCTGTATTTTCACATCTGGGTTCAAATTCTCAATAGTTTTATTTTTTTATCAATATTTGGAGTGGAGTCTCACTAAACAACTTCTACATTATATGTATGCAAAACAGCCATCATTGATAGATCTTCCCCCCTATCTCTCTCTCCCACCTACCTACTATATCACACAAAGCAGTGCTTGGATGGCTTTTCAAGGACTAAAGTCTTTAAAGTTGAAAGAAAAACTTAAAAGACAATCAAGGAAAAAAACAGACCAACAGGAGACCACTGAAGCCTGAGGAACAATGAGATCCTCTGTTTCAGCTCTTGTTTAAGATATCACATCTGGCAAACTGATTTAAAAACACAGTCCCATGTTTTCTATTTTTTTTTTCTTTGCCTTGCTTTCTTTTGTAGGGACTAAGTGAAACTACTTTGTATTTTGCAATCTTCCAGTACCTATATGCAGCTGCACAGTTTACCAGAAAATGAAGGATGCATATTGGAGGTGGTAGGGGAGAAAGAACTTTGACTCCAAATTATGCAAATAAAACAACAACGACAACAATACAAAACCAAAGCAATGCCCCTACCTGCTCTACTGCTTACAGATGAGTGCCACATTATGTACGCAGTGATGTCTTGAAAGCCAGAGCTGGTATTGCTACAGCAGTACTTCTCAAGCTGTCTGCACAGTACAAAGCACTTTATGGAAGCTGAGACATTGTCCTGAGAGTGTCAAAAAGTATTTTAGGGCTGTTTTTTTTTTTTTTTTTTTTTAATGGGCAAGATCATCTCAGTCCAGTATCTCATGTCTGTGGAACAGGGAGAATTCCAACCTGTCTGGGGCTTACTGATCATGCTCAGCTACAAACCAGAATAGACTAATGCAGCTAAAAGAGTGCTCATGCACTCAGTATCAGTATTCAGTATGAATAGTAATAAAGTTAGTTTTTATAGCGGCTCAAGTTCTCAGAGGTCCTTTTCATTCAAATGTTTGGCCTTAAGGAAAAAAAAAAAATCAAAATTGAGGCATCTAAAGCTCCTAAATTGAAATGTGACATGGAGAGAGGGGATTGGCATGAGATTCAGCAGAGCATGGCTAAGGAAACAAGGAGTAAGACCATTCAAGTCTGAAAGGATCAAAGTATTAAAAGTCTTTTGCATGAGATGTGCAGTCTTGTAATCGATATGATGTTTAACTCAATGAACAAATACTTCAATACTGAGAAAATATGTTCTGATTAGTTCAAGTGATAAAACGTGCTGTTACATTCTGAAACTGCTGGACCCTGCACAATTGCTTTATCAACAAAGGCTGCAAACACAACAGTGCATTAGTGCAATCTCCCATATATGAGTAAGGATGTGCAAACCTTTGCTTAACTGAACTACAAAATGGAACAGTGGCTTAAACAGTGTGTAAAATCTTGGCCATTAAGAGAAACTCTGCTAAAGGAGATATTTCTGTACTCACAGTAATATCTACTAATTTCAGCTGGCTCAGTCAGCAGAATGTCTTCCTGTGTTTTTCTTACTATGTTCCGATATTCCAACTTAATATTCTCATTAGGAGAAGGAAGTAGAAACAGAGACACAGCAGCAGGAATTATTCCAGTTATTTTGTGCTGCTCTATTTATAAAAAAGTAACACAGTGGGGCTAGGCAAAATGCAAGCTTTCTCGAATTTTAGGTGAAAAGATATAGGGTGAGCATAAAAGTAGAGGAAATAAGCTTGAAAGATAGCTGAATACATAATGATGTTATTGAACACTGTAGTGACATGTCTCTTGCTATAGCTCTGCCTCTGTATTTTCCTGACAGTCAGCTCAGATTATTAGAGAACAGTGTAAACTATGGCTGAAAAGGAATAATCCAATTTAGAAATTCACAGCCATTGCTAGCCTTAATGCATTTTGCCTTGGTAAGAAGGCTGAAAATAGAGAGCAGAGATATGCAGTGTGATATACTGTTCTATGCTAAATGTATATTACAAAGCAGCCACACAAAGCCAACACTTGATGCAATCCTTTAAGTAAACACCATTATTACTACTCTTATGCTCAATTTTGTGTATTCAAGCAGACCAGGGACCTCATGGTCTAAATTGGGGGGTAGGTGAGCAGAAGGAAATAGACAAAAAGAACCATTATTCTTCTTCTATAGATGGGGAATTTTGGCAGGCTGAAAGTATGTGATTGGGTGCCAAAAAATAAAATAAATCCAGATTACCATGTCATTTCCCCAAATTAAAGCCCACTTTTACTTCCAGTGAAAAAACATCTTTGAACCATATGGCTATTGTTGGATGGTGGCAGCATTAGGCTTTGTGGGCCAGGCACAGAGTGCTTGATAAAGTTACAGTTCTCTGTTTCCCGAGGCTGCTTTCACTATACATTAATTCAATCCAAATGTTTCTTCAATATAGAATACACTTCAGAGGTTGATTAAGACTTTTTCAGCCATGTTTGCTGGTAACTTCTCCACTATATCTAGTAACAATCCATTCCCGCAGCACATTTCCCAAACACCTGTAGAATGAGCAAAAAGCCTATTGAACAGCAGACCTTTGCTGGGCACACCATTTCCACAGACTGGGCTTGTGAATAGTTTCAGTGTGGAAGCAGGAAGGGTTTTACAAAGTCTGCACAGACTTTGGTCAGCTGGAATACACCACTTTTCAGAGAGCATTCACTTTGCTTAGTCCGATTTCTGGGCTTACTGGTCTGGATTTTCTACCCACTGAGTCAGCAATATTGCATGAAGAGAGTTTATACAGAGGGAAAGCAATATTCAGACAAAGGCACCCAAGGTGACATGGACTGATTTGTGAATGAATTTTTTCATTTAAATAATGTAAAACGTATTTGAGAAAAGGTACAGAGAAGAGGATACAGAGGATACATGATATTTGATAACATTTTTATGTGAAGAAATCACTCTTTGGTTTGCTGAAACCAGAAAACAAAGATAGAAGATAGAAGTGTTGCTTTCTATGTCAATAACTTGTTTAATCCGGGATCAGACCCGAGTAATAAAATGTCCAGCATGGAGATACTATTTTCCAGAGGAACCATGAGAGACAATGACACAGCTTAACAAGCAGTTTTTCTACGATTTAGACAGCAGATAGTACTGTCGTCTGCATTAAAGGTATAGAACTCACCTGGGGCCCTCAGAAGGAAATGTGAAAGAGAGTGAATTAGGAAATGGGTAGTTGCAGCAAAAAAATAACTACCAGATAGCCATTAAAGGTTATGGTGAAGACCAGGGGCTAAACACTGCCACTTTTAGCACTGGGCTGGGTGGTTGTAAGTCATGGTGAGAATTTCATCTGGCCAGGGAACATTGTGTAAGCACTCTTAGATGGAAGAACATTACAGAAGTATTTTTCTCTTGATAAGACTGCATAATGACAAGTTGACCTACAAGTAACTAAGGTGACTGAGGTCTACCTGAGCCATGGAATTTCACATCTGAAGCAGTTAAGAGGGAACAAGAAAAAGCTCCGGAACACTATTAGTTTAACCTTAATTTACAGAGTCATAATGAATTTTTATTCCTTGTGAGCGGGATGTGCAATTCTCATGCGTACTGTCCAATAAGTGGATACTGACACACTGCAGTATTGCTTTTTATTTTGTTTTTCCACAGCTTAAAACCCAGTGAATAAATTTGCTGCTTGAAGAAATTTAAGTGAATATCATTACTGAAGATGACCATCAAGTTGCCAGGCTGAAGTACATGCAAAGGGAGCATGTGAAAAGTATAAACTTAGTGAACTAAGAAAAGAAATGCTTTCTTAAGCAGAAAAGTATTTCTAAGTGATGTAAGTATTTCAGCTCACTACATTTGGTTGTCAGTGAATATGTAATATAGACGTCAGTAGCAATGACTCTTCCACTAGGGTACAGTTTGTCAACTTTAGGTGAATTCCCACTTGTGGAAAACGAAGCCATCTACAGAGGCATAAGTAAGAAGTGGGGAAAATTTTGTTATATCTTGGTAGGACTGGATATATTTAGGACTTTCTTGGTGGAGATGGGAGATTATGGTTCAAATTCTCTCAGGAAGAAGGGGAAATTCAGTCAATCTCCCATAGCTTAAGCAAACCACAAGCTATTCAGGTCAGAGAGTCAATTTCTCTTTGAACTTTGCTCTGAATATTTTGTTGCATTCTTGCAATTTTAGCTACTTGATGAATTAAGTTCAAATTGTATCATTTTTAGTGCATTTTGACTAATACTTTGTTCATCACAGAAACCCTTTTTTGCTTGAAAGTTTGTGGTTTGATGAAGAGGAGAGGGGAAACATATTGCTGTGAAAAGAAAAAAATTGAAGATACACAATTTTCAGAGTGGAAATAAGCTACCATCATTCTGGAGCCATCTTGCAGTTTTAAAGTATCTGGATTGAATAATGCTTGAAATACTGGCTGAAAGATTGATTTATTTTTTTTATAATTTCTAAAATGAAGTAATGATTTCTAGTTTAGTTTGTTCACAAGCCTCCCACCCCAACACTTTTTTTTTTTTTTGTTTAACAAATGCTCGATAGGTAAATGCTCCAGCTGTTTTACCTGAATACTTAGAGAGGAGGTAAGTTATGTCATCTTGCTCTGCAAAGTTCTGTAAGAGATATTTATGATTTATTACAATGGAAATCTGTGGATGAAGTGGGGGCAAAAAAAAGGGTGTGGAAACAAGTGAAGGAAAAATAATGAAGAAAAGAGGGGATTATGCTTTTACTTTTCATTGAAACAACTTGGGCTGTGAAATCATACATTGCAATGTGAATTTCAATCAAATTTCTTGAAAGAAGGTGACTCCTTTAAAACACTGAAAGGCTCAAGGAGTTTATTTCAGGTGTCGGTGACTGATCTTATTTACATTTTCAAAAGCGAGAGTTCCAATTGACTGAATTATTAAATTGAAACACTCAGAGCAAACAGTTCACTAAGGATGGATCCATGTACTCTTTCTACGTCTAAGAACACAGGCTGTATTTTTTAAACCAGACAGAAATGAAAATACTTGTTACCAGGGAAATTTCAGGAGGTAGAAGAGAGATTGAACTACTGAGCTTGTATGTGTATCAAAAACAAACATTAAAGTGAAAGTTACTCTCAGACTCTGAATCATCTCTGGAAGAAATCAGACATAAGCAGAGTCAAAGTGGGTTACCACTGATTTAATGGAATTCCAGATACTGTGAATTTGTTGTTAAAAGCCTAGGTAGGTCATTGGTGTGGAAACATTTGGGGGTGAAATGAGCTAGAGAAACCTGCTTCCTTTGCAACTTGGGGCTGTTAAATAAATATTTTTTTTATGTATTTATAGCAAACTGTGCTGCCTTTTCTCTTTGAGAAATCCTATGAATGGACCAACATTTTCTTGAATTGGATAATGAGTACAGAGTGCTGGCTAACTGCTGCAAAAATGCTCTCCAGCTTGTTTGACAGCTATTCTGTATCAGGTACTAAGAATTCAAAATCTCCATCTGTTTTAACTGAACATTCAGGACAGGTGGGTTTCCTGATTAAGTGAGATAAATAGTGTCATTTAGACCAGCCTGGTGCTACAGCTAGTGTACATGAATAATTATGTGGTTGAATACACCTGTGTGAAGAAAACCAGCACAAATCTTACACACTGTTTAAATTCTAGTCTGAAAAGAAAAGCAAAGAGATGACCTCTAGGACTTAACTGTCTCAGTACAGAACTGACTCCCTTGTACTGTGGATGGCTTCTCGCTGTTAGGTTAACACTCACTGAGTTGTGACTGGCTCTTTGTGCCTGTGTTTGCTAGAATAATCACTACAAGCAAAGAGATCACAAACAAATTCAAAATGCATTCAAAGAGTGCTCCCCCTCTCAGGGTTTCAGCTCTATTCTAACAGTGACTGCTTGTATGGGTTTTGGCTGGGATACAGTTAATTTTCTTCATAGTGGCTGGTATGGGACTATGTTTTGCATTTGTGCTGAAAACAGTGTTGAACACACTGATGTTTTTTAGTTACAGCTGAGCAGTGCTTAACCAGAGCCAAGGGCTGTTCTGCTTCTCACCCCACCCCACCAGCGAGGAGGCTGGGGGGGTACAAGAAGTTGGGAGGGGACACAGCTGGGACAGCTGACCCCGACTGACCAAAGGGATATCCCAGACAATATAGAGTCATGTTCAGCAATAAAACCGTGGGGGTTTTGGGAGAGAGGGGTCAGGGGGCACTGCTTGGGGACTGGCTGGGTATGGGTTAGTTGGTGGTGAACAATTGTTTTCATTTGCATCACTTGTCTTTAATGGGTTTTATTTTCCTCTCTCTTTGTTATTTTTCCCTCTTTCCCTTACAATTTTAAAAAATTATTATTATGATCTCTTTTTAATTATTAAACTGTTTTTATCTCAACACAAGAGTTTCTTTCTCACTTTTATCCTTCCTTCCGATTTGCCTCCCACCCCACTGGGGTGGGGGGAATTAGCAAGCAGCTGTGTGGTGCTTAGTTGCCAGCCAGAGTTAAGCCACGACACTGCTCTGCAGAGTTAATTGTTAAGTCCTCAACTAATAGTAGTCTGATGACTTATAGCATAGTGGCAAAAGATTTCACTGTATCCAGTATATACTTCAGTAAATTTAATATGTTAGCAGTCTTTCTTTGAGTCATTGCTGTGCCAAGGAGTTGCAGGTGTAGTAGAAACAGTGTAATTTTTAAAAAAATAATTTAGAGTCAAATAAGTAAACTATTCAAGATTGCAAGATGAAATCCTGAGTTATGATAACCTCAAATTTCTTCTGTAAAGAAGTCATAGCATTGTTGAGAAATTCATCTGAAGAGACAAGACTTGATAGCTTCCGGCTTGCCAACAGCACATGACAACGTGTGAGCTGCAGTGCTTGTGGGGGCAATGGCACTCATGCTTTTTCCAAGTTCAGCTCTTCTGTTGCCCTTCAACACTACTCTTTAATCCTGTATTTCCATAGGTATGAACTGTAATTTATTGTTCCTCATTACCACATGCTGACTCCTTCCTTCCCCCACTAGAGTTACGAAAAATTACCTTTAGGGGCTAGAAATAAGGATCCTTAACTACATTTCTTGACCTGGACACTCTCAGCATTAAGGTCATAAACCTTTCCAATTTTAGTCTCTTGAAACCTCCACACAGGTATTCTACAGTTTTGATCTTATCAGGCTTCAGGCAACACTCCATGCACGCCATGACTTGCCTGACTGCTAGTGACCACTCAAGATTAATCACCATTGACTTTGCTTTCCCAAAGCCTTTGTCTTCTTTAAAAATCTAACTAAGCTAGAGCAGGCTTTCTAAAATAAGTATGTCTACTGCTGAGCTAAACACTAGGTAAAAAAAAAAAAAAAAAAAGAAAAAAGCACAGAGAACCAAAACACCATAAGGTCTGCCTGTAGATATCACAGTCTTGAAGTTATTTTAAATACTGAGGCCTTAAAACCCTAAAGATCCTCAAGTCTGGGCTAAAAAAAATAATGTATACATGTGTTTTCATTTGAACACAAGCTGCTGCTGCATCTTTGATTTATCTTTGAAACAGATGTGTTTTGAGTTGAAGTTAGACTTCAAAGGAGAAAGTAAATGTTCAATAGAAAATATTTTTCTTATTCAGAGTAGAGACTGAAAGTGTAAATTTTGCTCTGAAAAGATAAGATTGTATTCTAAATGTTCCATTCAGAAGTTCAGAAATGGTTCAGAAATTTAACTCAGAAAAAATACAGAAAATTACAGTTGTGAACCTTAGGCACATTTCTTCAACTGATCAAGTCCACCATGTTAAGTGGGAACATAGAATCATAGAATGGTTTGGGCTGGAAGGGACCTTAAAGATCATCTAGTTCTAACCCCGCTGCCATGGCCAGGAACACCTTCCACTAGACCAGGTTCCTCAGAGCCCCATCCAACCTGACCTTGAATGTTGCCAGGGATGGGGTATCCACAACCTCTCTGGGCAACCTGTCCCAGTGTCTCACCACCCTCACAGTAAAGAATTTCTTCCTTACGTTTAATCTAAATCTGCCCTCTTTCCATTTAAAGCTATTACCCTTTGTCCTCTCACTACATGCCCTTGTAAAAAGTCCCTCTCTGGCTTTCCTGTAGGCCCCCTTCAGGTACTGGAAGGCCACAATAAGGTCTCCCCAGAGCCTTCTCTTCTTCAGGCTCAACAATCCCAACTCTCTCAGCCTGTCTTCATAGTAGAGGTGTTCCAGCCCTCTGACCGTCTTCGTGGTCCTCCCCTGGACTCACTCCAACAGGTCCATGCCCTTCTTATGCTGGGGGCCCCAGAGCTGAACACAGTACTCCAGGTGGGGTCTCACTAGAGCGGAGCAGAGTGGGAGAATCACCTCCCTCGACCTTCTGGCCACGTTTCTTTTGATGCAGCCCAGGGTATGGCTGGCTTTCTGGGCTGTGAGCACACATTGTTGGGTCTTGTTGAACTTCTCAGCAACCAACACCCCTAAGTCTTTCTCCGCAGGTCTGCTCTCAATCCATTCTCCACCCAGCCTGTATTTGTGCTTGGGATTGCCCTGACTCATGTGCAGGACCTTGCATTTGGCCTTGTTGAACTTCATGAGGTTCGCATGGACCCACCTCTCAAGCCTGTCAAGGTCCCTCTGGATGGCATCTCTTCCCTCCAGCTTGTTGACCGCACCACACAGCTTGGTGTTGTCGGCAAACTTGCTGAGGGTGCACTCAATCCCACCGTCCATGTTGCCAACAAAGATTTTAAACAGCGCCGGTCCCAATACCAACCCCTGAGGAATGCCACTCCTCAGTGGTCTCCACTCAGATATTGAGCTGTTGACCACAACTCTTTGAGTGTGACCATCCAGCCACTTCTTTATCCACTGAGTGGTCCATCTGTCAAACCCATGCCTGTCCATGGACAAGGATGTTGTGCAGGACAGCGTCAAATGCATTGCACAAGTCCAGGTGGATGATTTCTGTTGCCTTTCCCTTATCCACCAATGCTGTAACCCTGTCGTAGAAGGCCACCAAATTTGTCAGGCATGATTTGCCCTTAGTGAAGCCATGTTGTCTGTCACCATTCACCTCCTCATTTTCCACATGGCTTAGCACAGTTTCCAGGAGGAACTGCTCCATGATCTTGCCAGGCACAGAGGTGAGACTGACTGGCCTGCAGTTCTCCTGTGGGTCTTCCTTTTCTCCCTTTTTAAAAAGAGGGGTTATGTTTCCACTTTTCCAGTCAGTGGGAACTTCCTCGGACTGCCATGACTTCTCAAATATGATGGATGTTGGCTTAGCTACTTCATCAGCCCGTTCCCTCAGGACCCGCAGACGCATCTCATCAGGTCCCATGGACTTGTGCACCTCCAGGTTCCTTAGGTGGTCTCAAACCTGATCTTCTACCATGGGCGGTTCTTCATTCTCCCAGTCCCTGCCTTTGGCTTCTGTAACTTGGGCAGTGCGGCTGGAGCACCTTGCCAGTGAAGACTGAGGCAAAAAAGTCATTGAGTACCTCAGCCTTCTCCATGTCCCATGTAACCAGGTCTTCTGTTTCCTTCCAGAGAGGGCCCTATTTTCCACAGTCTTCCTTTTACTACTGACATACCTATTCAAGCTTTTCTTTTTTGCCCTTGATGTCCCTGGCCAGTTTTAATTCTATCAGGGCTTTGGCTTTCCTAACCTGATCCATGGCTGCTTGGACAATTTCTCTGTGTTCCTCCCAGGCTACCTGACCTTGCTTCCACCTTCTGTAGGCTTACTTTTTGTGATTGAGTTTGCCCAGGAGCTATTTGTTCATCCATGCAGGCCTCCTGACATATTTGCCTGACTTCCTCTTTGTTGAGGTGCATTGCTCCTGAGCTTGGAGGAGGTGATCCTTGAATATTAACCAGCTTTCTTGGCCCCCTCTTGCCTCCAGGGCTGTATCCCATGGTACTCTACCAAGCAGATCCCTGAAGAGGCCGAAGTCTGTTCTCCTGAAGTCCAGGGTAGAAAGCTTACTGTGCACCCTCCTCCCTGCCCTAAGGATCTTGAATTCCACCATTTCATGGTCACTGCAGCCAAGGCTGCCCTTGAGGTTCACATTCCCCACCAGCCCCTCCTTGTTGGTGAGAACAAGGTCCACCATAGCACCTCTCCTCATTGGCTCCTCCATCACTTGGAGAAGGAAGTTGTCATCAACGCATTCCAGGAACTTCCTAGATTGCTTTTACTGCACCGTGTTGTCCCTCCAACAGATATCAGGGTGGTTGAAGTCCCCCATGAGGACCAGGGCTTGTGAATGTGAGGCTGCTCCCGTCTGTCTCTAGAGGGCCTCATCCACGTGGTCTTCCTGTTTGGGTGGCCTGTAGCAGACCCCCTCTATAATGTCACCTGTCCCTGCCCTCCCTTCAATCCTGACCCATAAACTCTGAGTCAGCTCATCCATCCCCAGGTGGAGCTCCATGCACTCCAGCTGGTCACTGACATGGAGGGTGACACTCCCTCTTTGTCCCCCCTGCCTGTCCCTCCTAAAGAGCCTGTATCCTTCCATTCCAACACTCTAGTCATAGGACCCATCCTACCACGTCTCCGTGATGCCAATAAGATCATAGCCCTGCAGGCTATAATACCTGGCTGTTGTGATAATTACATATCTTCATGCTTGAAATGCTTGAACACCCCATCTGCAAAAGTTTTTCAATCAGTTTGACTTAATTTCCCCTGTGCGGAGCCCAGGAACAGTCTGATCCTCCTCCCTTGTTTTCAGCCTAAACACTTAACATCCATGCTCAACTTAACGTCTATGCTCAACTCCCTGATGTTTTTGTCTTTGTGTCTGGTCACCTACCCTGACACATACCCAGATGCATAGATATTTAAGTACCTTGCTGAAACCTTCTCTCTTCAGCTAAGCCCTAGGCTGTCTCCTACAGAGTTTTCTTCTGGTCCTGTTGTCTCAAAATTGGGGTCATTTACCCGGTGTGCGAGACGCCAATATAGCCACAGAGCAGAGTTAATTTATTCCAATTCATGTTTGTGCAAAGATGGGGGCTAGGTGGTAATCCACAAAGCTAGCACACCTCATGCCTAAATGGGCAAGCAATTTATACAGTTCAGTTATACATATTTAGTTTCCAAAGTTCTTCCCCAAAACTATTATTGGTAGTTGCTTATCTACCACAGTTTCTATTGGGCTAAAGTTTTCCCCACTTCAAATTAAAGGTACAGTGTTCTTTTATTCTACAGTGCATGCTCAAGGAGAGTTGGGGAGTAAGTCTTTTTGGTCTTGAATTGAGTTGGTGGTCCTGATCTCCTCCTGCCGCCTTTACCTTTCCTCCAGTTATAGAAGATTTCTGCTGACTTCATGCCTATTAGCAATTATTCAATTTTTTCTTGACTCCTGGGATAGAATGTTCCCTTCTTATCAGTCTTTTAGTTCTTCTTCAGGGGCACAATCGTTAGCAAGGCATGCCTTGTGTATACAAAGGGTATCTTATTTCACAAGACCTTTGTGGTCTTCTTAAGGTGTCTTAAGTACAGAATTTCTTAAGTACATCAGTCCTCCCCAGCAAGTGCGAGACACTTCCTATTGTCTTTCAGCTTTGCCCAACTGCTCCCTGCCTGCAGCTTTGTTATTTACCCTTTCTGCTTCCTTTCTCTGCTTGTGCTTTATACAAGCCTCTCTCCTGATTTCCCTTCCTTTATACTTCCTCAGCTTCTCAGCCAGCTTCTCCTATGCTCAGCCTTGCATTAAGATCTCCTATTTTGTTCTGTTCTGCAAAATGACTTCCCACTCTTCCACCCGATGGAAGAAGACATATTTCACCCAGAAGCTGCTTTTATCAGTAATCAGTTCATTATTTACAAAAAAGGAAATCTGCATTTCTTGTGAATTATGGTGTCCAGGCACACATCCTGTTTCCTATTAATAAATCCAATATCTTGTGTAAGCACTGAGCAGGGTCAGGGCTATGAACATCAATGCTACGTTCCCTTTTAACTCTCAAAAACTGTTAGATATAAGTGTTATGATCCATGCTGTATGAGCATACATCCTGATGGACACAGAGAATGCTGGAGATTTTTCTGCATGTGAATAGTCAGCAAGAAGAGATTTATAACCATGTCCTTAATAATATCAGCTTCTTAATCCCCTTGGCGGATAGAGAAATATTATGTCTATGTAATATTTGGAGAGACTGATCTTGAGTTATTCAAGGTCAAGCTGGAGTATGTATTAGGGAAGTGATTGTATGTCTTATCTTTAACTTCACATCTTATTTATAGTACATTTCCTCCTTTTGTATCTTCACTGTGAAGAAAACAATGCTAGTGATAAAGAAGATAAAGAACTGGCAGGCATGTGGGTTTAACCATTCTGTCATTTAGGGTGCTCTCAAGGCCTGTGTATAAATGAGCTTTGAAGTGAATTTGAGCACCTTTCTTTTAGTATGTATGAAAGAGTGGTTTATACTAAAACAGGAACGGAAAGATTGTAGTGTATATATATATATAATAAATATAAAAACAATCAAGCCTATATAAAACTATACGCTGTTATTATTTATTGTATGTATAGCTATGTGCTATTAATCTCCACCATTCAAACAAATCAACCGTTTTATAATGTGTCTATAAATACAGCAATAAAATTACAATGATGTTTTATAAAAATCTGTGTTTTTTGCCTTAAATATGAACAAACCAACCTGGACGAAAATAATTGCCTGAAAATAATTAAGTTTATTGTAAGCTTTATGCACCATTTGAGGTTACAACATTGCAGCATACCAGAAGATCATTGAATTCTTCTGCTCCCTCCCACATCTGCTGTGTGAACCCCCCATTTCATTGAGGAAGAAAGAAACAATAACAAAACAAAGAAACAAACAAAATGCCAAACAGCAACTTCTAGATGTCTCAGAACATTCTTTTGGTTGCCGATTTCACCGTCCATCCTCTTTCTGCTTCCTGTGTCTGAATGGCTCTTCATTTCTGGACTTAGACAGAGTAGCCTGAATAGCATGACAGATTACACTTGCGGGATAAAGACATTTACAGAATTTTCTTTTCTTGCTGTTCTAATAAGATTTCTGAACTTACTGGAAATTCTTTGCTGCTTTCCATTACTGTTATCTGTCATAATCTTAGGAGCAAGGAAACAGTGCAATATTCAAGGTGTCAAAACGTGTGTAGTTGTACCATAATTAGTGTAGAGCAATTGCAGTTGGCAGCAGGACTGTGGCAAAGTTGAAATGTGCTCTTGTCTTCTTTCTTCCTCACCACTTGCTGTTGTCCTATTAGCATTAATCTCCAGACCATGGTGTGCTGGTGGCAGGGAGGAGAAGCCTGTTCCTTAGCCCTCTCTGGGGAGTCCTCACAAGCCAGTAGGGTAGTTCTGAACCTGTGTTTGGAAAGCACTCTAGGACTAAGCTGTATGATCAGCTTTTGCCTTGCAACCAGGATCTGATTCAACAGCCAGTTTTGTACGTGCTTATTCTGCATGTTCATCCTGTTTCAGGGGCTGACAAACTCAGTGCACGCCTGTCCTGGTTTCAGCTGGGATGGAGTTAATTGTCTTCGTAGTAGCTGGTACAGTGCTATGTTTTGAGTTCAGTACGCAAAGAATGTTGATAACACTGATGTTTTCAGTTGTTGCTAAGTAGTGTTTAGACTAAAGTCAAGGATTTTTCAGCTTCTCATGCCCAGCCAGCGAGAAAGCTGGAGGGGCACAAGAAGTTGGCACAGGACACAGCCAGGGCAGCTGACCCACAGTGGCCAACGGGGTATTCCATACCATGGGACGTCACATCTAGTGTATAAACTGGGGGGAGTTGTGGCGGGGGGAATCGACGCTCGGGGACTAACTGTCGATTGGCAGGTGGTGAGCAGTTGCACTGCGCATCATTTGTGCATTCCAATCCTTTTATTACTACTATTGTCATTTTATTAGTGTTATCATTATCATTATTAGTTTCTTCTTTTCTGTTCTATTAAACTGTTCTTATCTCAACCCACGAGTTTTACTTCTTTTCCTGATTTTCTCCCCCATCCCACAGGGTGGGGGGGAAGTGAGTGAGCGGCTGCATGGTGCTTAGTTGCTGGCTGGGGTTCAACCACGACAATGCCTTTAAAAAGGTGCCAGTGGAGTTTGGGTCTTGACCACTGAATGGTGCTCTGTCTATGTAATATATATTATTGGAAGGGGATTGCAGTATCTACTCCTAGCTCATCCTGTCTGTTTACACAGTGAGAAATGAGAACAATTAAGTGACAGATCCTGCAACAGCAGTTTCTGTGTGTGCTTGGGTCCTGTTCCCTACTTGTCCTGAGGCTGAATTTGAAGCTCTATCCTTGAAGCTCCTAGGTTTCCATGGGTTAGAGGATCCCATAGTATTGTTTTAGCGAGGTGCTTGTTCTGTGAACGAGTGGAGGGAGGGTTGAAGGAGTTACCCAGGCTGCAAGGCACCTACCCACGGCCTGTGTATTTATTAGTGGGTATTGGCTTCCTCCCATCATATAGGTCACGTGGTCAGAGCTGAACAAAAAACACATGGAAAGGATAAAGTCTCCACACAGAAGAGTTTTTAGTCTAAACTGATGGAACAAGAGTAGACACAGAATTTCTTTATGAGACCAGAAGCTAGATCTGACTTCAGGTGTCATCTATTTTCTGATTGAAATTAATATGCCTTTAAAAGCATGAATCAAAGGAGTATTTCAATTTAAACTGCCTTGTGCTAGTGTCTCAATGACCCGAAAGATAAAGAAATGTAAATGGTATTCAAACCTTCTAATTGCTGCCAATAGCAATTCTTTTGTTATTCTGCAAGGGAAACAGTAGAGGCATATCTTTTAGAGAACAAAGCCCCAGGTAAAAAAGCAGTAAGTACCTCATTAGTAATACTGCGCTACAAGTGTGCCTAAGACCCCGCAGACTTCAAGCCAAGAGTTAAAATAGGTTACCTTGAATGGATGACTAAATTGTTCCAATGACAGTATCCTTTTGATGAAAGGTGCCTAGAGCTACCAGTTCTTAGGTTTGCCTACCATACCCATCTGTCTTTTACTATTCAATACAGTTCACTTCTCTCTCAATTCAGTATCTTCAAGGTATTTGAAAGTTGGGAATTAGAGATTATAAAATAATAGCTCTTGCGGTAGCCACTCACAGTTAGGAGACTGTTAAAGTGATTGGGTATTTATTTTAGTGAGCGTCACAGAGCACTAAAACAAATAAAAAACACATTAGTTGTGAGTTACTGAAGGAGACATTTTGAACCATTGAAGCTGGGTGAATTGAACCTAGGAAATTTAAAATATTCTTTGTGTGTTAGTGGATATATATATATTACTTTTTAGATATACTCTAAGTCAGACTGCAGGCATTTCCCTTTCATCTTCTGTATACTGAATAACTTTGTGAAATGCATTGAATGCTATGATAGAGAGATGCCATAAAAGAAAAGTGCCTGGCCAATTTCTGCTTGCTTTGCTCACGCAATTAGGTAGTGCCTGAATCAGTAAATCAAACAATACTTTTCCAGCACTAGAGGAACTGATTTGTCAGCTGTCTTCAGCAACCAAATGAGAACACTTTTAGGTTCTCTTCCTTCTCAAAGTTAAAAAAAAAAAAAAAAAAAAAAGAGCACTTGCTGAAAGAAGCCACTTTCTTTTTTTCATAGATGCAGCAAATGGGACAAATGGGTGGTGGAGGACACAAAGGTAACTTGCCAGTCCAGCACAGATTTCACTGAAGCCAAGTAGATTCCCAGTTCTGAAAGTGAGTTTCAGAATAATTCAAGGCTCAAGTTTGAGTTTGTGCCAATAAAAAAAAGTGCATAAAATTGATTCATAAATGTATATATTAACTAGATCATTAAATAAAATCAAATGCAACTAAGTAAAATTCAAGAGCTAGCTTAAAAATAAAACAAAAAAAATCTGTTTCCTGCTTCTAGTCACCTATTGTACACTCAGTTACTGGGATCAGAAAGGTAGCATAGAAATCTAGTTAGAAGAAAGTTTATTTGTCTTGCTAATTCTTTGCTTTACTGCAGTCTTTCACAAGGAAGAACATTCACTGAAGTCATTCAGGGTAAAGTAGGTGATATTTAAAGGAAGACACCTATTCAAAATGTGCATATGCTTCATACAGTTGCGTAAGCAAAAGAGTTTACTTAAAATATATTACTGCCCCTTCCCAAAACATACTTAGCACAGTCTTTCTGGGAAGGGCACTGCAGACTAAATATGTTGTAGCTTACATCTAATAGAGTTGGGGAATGCTCCTGGGCACAGGGACTCCATCCCCTCTGCCATGAAGTGACAACACAGTCCTGGCACCAAGCTATAGCTCAGGCCAGTTACAACTCTCTCCCTGGCCCCCTTCTGGTGTTTGCATAGTCCAAGGACCAAAAGCATAAAAGAATTTATGGACATGCACGTGAGCTTTCCACACCAAGTGGACTCATCTGCAGAGACCAGCTCGGAGTATGTTTTGGTATAGCTCACGTGATACCATGATGCACCGTGAATGCTGCCCTCTCACATGGCCCCAGGACAGGTTTGCCCAAGGGAAGCAATGCTTCTGGCTCATCTGGGGTAAGTGTTTTGGGAGTGAGTTTGCTACATCTGAAGAGCATCCTAATTAAGAAAGATTCAAGGTGGGGTCCTTGGCTCCTAAACCAAGATCTCTCTTAAAACTTTCCTTCCCTTGGCTAGATTTCTCCTGGGCTGTTCACTTGCCCTGTTGCTACAGCAGCAGCTTAACTGTACTTGGCATTCAGGTGACATCAACCAGGGCAACTAGCTAGGACCTTGATGTGAGAAATATTCCCTCACTAATGTTCCTCATTCCCTGTAGCCTTCTTACTGGCCTGCTCACCTGGGCGCCACAGCTTCCTGGCTGGCCAAGTGCTGGTGTGCACTTGAGTCACTTGCCATACATCTGTGCTTATTAATAGAAAAACTGGGAGCAGGCAGGATCTTCATGCCCTCCTTTGACTACTGTGGATTTAAGTACTACTCAGTCCTAGCTGCAGCCTGTCCTAGAAGGGCTTGCAGAGAAATCCTTTAGCAATAAACTTCCTCCCACAGTCACAACCTTTTTTAACAAGAAGTGTTTTTCTGGTAGAACCAATGTCTGATCCCTGCATGAAGCACACAATGCCAGAATGTCAGTGGGGATTGGTACCACTGTTCAAGCAGCTGACAACTTAAGAACTGTGCCAAGAAAATTATAAACTTAAAAGTTACTGAAAGCACCTAGGATACATTTGGCTTTTGGGATGCTCTTTCACTCGCACATGTGATAACCATTATAAATCACTGAAATGGCCTCTAATCACGATGCTTGATGCATTTCTCTAAATATGGCCCATCTACACACTTCCAAAGAAATGTATAACTGGCCTGTGTTGATAACAGGAAGGGAGACAGGTGAGATTGTTGAAAAGTCAAAAAAGAGTGTTGAAGAAGCTCAAAATTTCATATGATCAGTTTGGTAATGCCTTCTTAGACCTTTCGGGGCAATTTTCTTCAAGTTCTGAAGAGAATAAGGTTTTTAGTCATCTGGAAAAACTTTGTTTGATTAACTCTGATGAAAAATGGATTAAACCAAAATATATTTAATTTACTTAGTTGTAATCATAATATAAATAAATTATTGTCTTACTGCTTCATCTAAACTGTTTTCTATTTTTCACTTTCCTACATTATAAGCATTTGTTGAAGTTTCCAAACTCTTTCATTGTTTTCAATCGTAGTAGACTATATCATGCCAATCAGCAAATTAACCAAGTAGTTTATGCATGGAAAAATAAGTAGACAATTTACATAAAATAATTGATAACAGTGATCAATAAATTTTTTCTCACTAAGACGTCAAATAATTTCCTCTATAACATCACAAAAGCATGACATTTATGGAAGACATATTAGAGTCAGAATCTTAGCTGTACAAAAATACTACATGGGTCTGAGAGAATTAATTTAAAAAAACTAAGGGTCATGAATCACATGTGACCTGAATTTAGATCTTTAAGATCTGAATTTCTGTACAACTTTATTTGGTATATGACTAGATGATACTTAATACAATGCCATTTGTATGCATACAGCTTTTTTATTTCATAATGGCAGCTTATCCATTCAGTGCCTGTCCAAGAAGTATACTAACTGGTAAATAGATGTTTACAATATTTTTTATCCTGTGCATGGTAAATTGGTCCTAATTAAGCAGGATTAGAGTGGTATTGATGCTTCCATGTGAAATAAAAAAACCTCACCACCAAGGGCCAATTTACATTCTTATTATTCACCACATGTGAAAATAAAATAGCTTTGGCATGATAAATAAGGATTCTTTGTCAGCAATCCAGTGTCTACAAGCCATTTGGAACCGGTTTCTTTGCTCAAATTGATAACAAATATCCGATCTGAAGAAAACGCTCTCTTTTGGTTTTTCGACATGCTATGCTAGTTCACACTGAATTATGTTGCATTAAATCATGAGCCAAGCAGTGGGGGAGGAGGGAGGGGGGATGGGGAGGGGGGGGAAGGAGGGTGAATGTGTGACATAATCTAAAGAGTGCTTTAAAATCGTTGGAAGTATAGAGGAAGCAGCAGTATATCAGGAGCCCATGTCAAGTCCTGTAACTTGGGTTCAAAAGGGCATAGATCCTGACCTTTGCCACCTTCATCACTTATTTATAGCCTTCAGAAAGATGTTACTACGTAGGGAGGTTGTGACAAGATACAGATGCAGAAAAGCAGCAGCTGCATGGCTGGCAGACCCTAAAATCTCAGTCACAGAGAAGTTCTTAGTACATGAAGCACCATTATAAAACAAAGAACAAAATACAACATCCCTGACAGCTCGTCCTCCCAGAAACATGCCTTAGACTAGACAGTTAATACTTAATAAAGAATGATAAAAAAATACTACCCAGCACTTAATAATTTACCAGTGGTGTATTACACTGTTACATGATATGACACTTCTGTAATTTATTTTTCTTTAAAGTTGTGTAATGAAACACTACATTGTAAATCTAAGCTGTTTTCTTCCTGCAGAAAGGAATGGAAAAAATGTTGGGCTAAAAGAGTCTAAATAGATGTTTAATGCAGGTGGCAAGAAGGAACAGAAGTAGAAATAGTTGCGGAAACTGGTCGAACGCCCATCTCAATTTCCTTATATTCTAATAGTTGAAAAAAATTATTTCAAATGCTAGTGCAGATGCCTATTACAGATTCAGAGTATGATAGCCAACAATAAGTGTGCAAGGCATAATCGGCACATCCACTGGGGGGGTCTGATGAGGTTGTAACCATCTCTCTTTCTAGACTCTTCTGATTACATCCCATTTGCTTTCCCTTTTTACTGACAAACTTGACTTCCAAATTATGGTAATGTTATCATGCTCTTTATCTAACTGGTTGTATTTACATTTCCTTATCTCAGGATGAGTTTAGGGAAATTCAACTGAAAACAAGTTTTCTGTGTTAAGTTTTTTCATCATCCATTTTCCAAGACAGTCAATTGTAGGCCACTTGTTAATCTTATGACCTTATTTGCATCCAGACTTCTTCCCAACAGTATTTAAGAAAAGTTAGGTAGAAGTTTAAAACTTAGACCTTAGGTGCTATTGTGTGTGAGGCAAAAGAGGTATATGTTCAAAGATTAAGACCCACAGCTCAATTTAAACTTGTTTTGTGCGTTTCATCTATTGGAAGTCTGAGATGACTTGTTTAAAACCCTGGGAAGTGCTATGCACCTGGTCTAGAGTGTTTATTGAGGAACAGCAAAAACAGAGGTGGTCTTTGGACCTGAGTCTGATTTTCTGTTTCTGTAGCTTAAAGCTTGGGTTTCTGAATGTTATAAAAATGGAAAATTTCTATGCACCTTGAAAAACACACTGATCTACTGTAATATATTTCTGCAAGATAAAAAAACCCAAAACTGTCCTCCTGCATTGCAGAGTGCCTTAAAACACCAAGGCTGTTTCGCTACCAGCACAAAATGCTGCTCTTGGCTTAAATTCTGGTGAAGTTCTGTGAGAAAAAGTTCATCTCACAGAAATAGCTCTGCTGCTTTTTTGGGGACAGAATGTCATGGTCTTCTCTGCGGAAAGGAAGCTGGTTAATCAGTGTGTAAATCTGATTAAGAAAGTATTTTCAAATTGGCCTAAGTGATGGAAGGACCTCAGCCCTGCTTTTTGAAATAATTTTGGAATTCATTTTCCTTGAGTACAGATGTTTGAAGACATAAAGGGGCCCTTTCCCTTTCAAAATGTGAAGGCTAAATCAATGGCTCTGGAGAAGTAAAATGACTGAAACCTTAGCTACGAGGAAATGAGAAAGCCAGTAAACAAAGCTATGCTTATCCAACAGGGAGACAGGGCAGAAGAGAATTTTCTTCTAGCTCACATACATTTTAAACTGTGGCAGCAGAATACCTCTGGCACCTGGCTCTTTCAGACCCCTACAAGAAAAGAAAGCTGGGGAGAACAGAGTGGGTAAAAAAAATTTGTAACATGGAAACTTCTAGTTTTCATTTTGATTTGGAAGATTCAACCTTTTTCTATTTTAATGCTGATATTCTTCACAGCATGAATATTCTGCCTTTCAGTCAGCTATGCCAATACTTTAGGAGACTTTCCAGAATACCCTCAAAATGCAAATGATGTCATAAAAACCATTTTGCTTGACTATGCAAATCTGACATACATCGAATACTCATAAGACCGAAACATATTTTCACTGAAATGACAAAATCTGTCAGCAATGTAAGCAAAGCAAAAACCTGATTTAGGTCTAGTTGGCTCTAACTGTGCAAGACCAAGCTCTGTGCTGGGCTGGATTCCTTTGGATTCCTGGTTTTTACTCACATGCTATTTACTCGCTGTATCTAATGTTATGCTTTTATTCTCTTACTCTTCTGCTGTCTCTGGCTTCTTGTGTTGTGGATTGCATCAGACATTTTTGCCACACTGGTCTTACTTCATTAAATCTTTCTGAAGCTCCTCCATCTTCTTAACTCACCATTAATTATCTTGTATGTACAAGCATTGATCGCCTAATTTTTACTTCCCCCCCATCCTATTAATATCATTGGTCCTATTTCTTCAGAAAATAAGTAATACGCAATGCTGAAGTGAAATGCAGCCTGTGATGCCTGTGCTTTTGCATACAACATAAATGCATCTAGAAAACATCTGGAGACTGATATCTCTCTATCATTGTTAATTAGTGTGAATGTTATCTCACTGTCTCCTTTAGCTCTCTCATCTGGCATTATCTAATTTGTGTCTTATAACCATCTCAAGAATAGCTGCAGTCTTTGTTCCTAGGGTCCATTTTTACCACCAGCTTGCTATTTAAGGCCCAAACCAATGCATAGTTGGCTGTTTCTTCTCCAAGAGACTAGACACAGAAGTCTTTAAATTAGAAACCATTTTGATTTGAGACCACTATTTACTCTGTTTCTATGCAGTGCTGCAGCAGTGGGGTTCTTAGGCATATGACATACAGAACAGTAAATGAAAGAGTAACAAATGTGTCTATAATCTGGGATTTATGGTTTGAAATTACTGTGTAGAAAGTTCTCTCATCGTCTTTTGGTGAGCAGAGAGATCTATGACTATATAAAGGGCTTGTATGCTCAAACTTCATACTAGAAAAGCTGAATACAGAGTTTTCTGGAGTTGCTGGAACTACTCAGAGTTAGATTCCAGTTTGGTGAAAGAAGAGAAAAGACCTACTGTCATGGCTCCCTGGCCATGAGAGGTAGCCCCCCTCTAAGGGCTGGCTCAGGTCTCATAGACCACTATTCCTCCCCACCGAGGCATGAGCAAATTGATGCAGAAGTGAGGATAACGCAGGACTGCCAAGGTGGGTGCAGCTCTGTGGTTAGAGAGGATGCCCAGGTAACATCTGAATGCAGGGGGCCAGGAGCAGAGCTGAGCGAGCCCCAGGATAGCTGAGCTCAGGGCAGGTGGGGAGAGAAGGCAGTTTTGGAGGGCTGGGGAGAGTCCTGCTGAGGCTGTCCTGAGCCAGGGGATGCCTCCACCGCTGGCATCAAACGCTGACAGGAGCTTCATGAAGAGTTTGGGGGCTGGGGATGGACAATAACCCAAACACTGCTGGAGTGGAAACTGTTTGATCTTGGAAAAAAATTGTTTCTCAGGGTTTAAACATTGCCATGGTGCAATCATAGTCTCCAATTTACAGCGATAAAACAAAGGCAGGAAGAGGGAAGCCTGCATTGTGAGCAACAGGTTGCAGACTTTCAGTATGACTTACCACAGCCTTTTTATTTTCATTTACTGTTATGTACATCTTTCTGCGTGTTAGTCTGAAAAGGAATTAATAGCATTTCTGTTCATTGTGTCTGCTGCCTTTCCCCATCACCACACATCCCTGTGAATAATTCATACAGCCTAATGTATTTCCTTTTAATTCTGTAGCACCAGGACATTTAATTTATGTACAAAATAAGAAAGGAGATTCCTTTTATCAGGTCAATGAATTAGCTCTGAATGGAAAATCATCTTACTGGTTGGTGGATTCTCACTGACACTACCCCCTTATGAAGAAATAACAAAAGGCTTTTTGCTGTTGATGTTGGAGAGTTTAGTGTTTTAGTTTTTGGTATTTTTTTTCATCTGGGCTACTCTGTAATAATTTCTAATGAATACTTCAAATATCGTGGGAAACCAAAGCTGCTAGAGACTCACTTTCTCATTACTAATTGTAGATTTCCTCTTCTATTAGTACTACTGCTCTGAAAGTTTGTACTGAAGAAATGTAATGAGTGTGACTTAGAGCATTTTTAATTCTTCATTATTCACCAAAGGTGCAATGAAATTGCCTTGGGTTATGTGCACAGACTTTCCCATGAGACATAAAATTAAAGATTTCTTCCATTTCTCAGGGAGATTTCATTTTATTTCAGACATGAATAGCAACACCAGGGATTTTCCTTCTTCCTCTGTAAAAACTAACTTAACTTTCTTCATATGATTGCATGATGATTAACTTCAGCAATACAAGAGCATTAATCCCAGAACATGAATAGCACACTTTGATGTTGCTCATGGCCAAAATGCACCACCCATTCATTTAAATATCACAGAAAAAGCATCTACTTTGGGGAACATTTGAATTTTTTTTCTCTGAGTTATTATAACAGGTATGATAAGAAGTTAATGAGCTTTAAATTTAATTTAATTTATTTTACATTATGTAAATAAATCCAAGCCTTTTGTTTTGGAAGATCAAAGTTATTTGCATACCCTCATCTTCACATAATCTCACAAACAAACATTTTCATGGGAATACTTTTTTGTTTTGTTAGCTTTTTTTGTGTCTTTTTTTTTCTTTTTTAAATCCCAGACAAGCATTTCTATCTGAGAGAAATTCCAGAAAAGTGTCCCAGTCTTCACACATATGAGAGGGAGCAGATCCTCACAAGCTATAAATTACCATAATTTACTGCAATTTTGCACAAGCCGAGGACTGGGTATAAAGTAAATCTGTGTTTATCTGACAGCTTGAACTCAACTTTTCCATTAGCAATAAGGGAATGACTAAAATTTTAACAATGATGTTACATCTATGCTGAAATACATGAAGGAATATGAGTGAGATTAGATGAAATCCCACCCTTCTTTCTGTATTTCAGTGACAGCAGAATAAAAAAAGGTGGCCAAACTCATGGTTGTTATGTCCCTGTCAGTTAGACCTCTTAGGGTTTGATGGTTGAGGTACTGGCTGAATCTTTGTTCATGCAGCAGTGGTTTATGAGTTTAGGCCCAAAGATTTCAAGTTTGTATTTGATGCCTCATCCCAGAACATAATATTGTAAGAAATAACTGTGTGCAGCCAAAGGTTAACGCAAAAGTTATCTCAGAAAATATAATGGAGGTAAGTTGTAACAAAATAAGGCTACAGAAAGTTTTGAATGCCCCACAGCAGGGAGCTGCAGCCATAGCCAGTGTCAACTATTGTGAGGACAACAATAAGGCTAGTATGGGAGATATTATTAGATTTAGGTCATAACTAAAGTAGTACTGAAACAAGCCTTCTCTGCCTGTTGCGTACTCTATAATTAATCTTACACACTAAACGCTGTATACAAATGTAAAGATCTTAAAAAATGCATTTGTTCAGAACTCATATCAGCATTAGAAGCAGTTCTTAGCACTCTACACCATAATATTTGAATAGGAAGTTCTAATATTATGAATTATTTTTTAAGATTCCTAATTAAGCACAAACTTGCTGGCATTTTTTAAAATAGATCTATAAAAAACAAACAAAAAATATATAAAAGACTCTATTACTGCATTATTGGTATAAGATGAAGTCATCAGAAGTTAAACTGTTCATAAATGGTAAAACCAGGGTCAAGAATCCTGCCTCCAGGTCTGTTGCTCTAATAGATCTGTGAGAGTCTATTATAACTGATTAATTTACAAAAAAGGCATCAGGCTCAACTCCTTTTCACTGTGTACTGTCATTATGTGTGCCAGGAAATTACAGCTTACATGAAGTAGAAATACTGACTGTATTATGCATGAAGGGAGGGATGAAGGGAGAGGATTGTTTAGGTAAGCTGTAAGATGACATGACTAGTCTTTGCTGAAACAAGCACTATTAAACACCTCTTTGTTTTATACACTAATTTTGAAATTTTCAGAAATCTTTGTGGTTGCCAGGACAACTTAAACTTTTACACATTATCTTTTAGACAGAATCTGCACAGTAAGCTCACAGGGAGGTGAATCACTGGTCTGCCACAGAGTATTGCGCAAGATATCCCTTCAAGTGGCTGGAGCTAAGAATCTGATCCATCATCTAATTCACTGTTCCTAGACATGGTGAAGTTTATGGGCTACAGTGGGTACTCCAAAATGGACCTACCAGCCGTTATGGATACTCACATCTTCTGCAGCTACCTGCTAGGACACTCAAAGGCATCCTGAATTTTACACATGAATGTGTCCTGCACCGTAAGTCCTGCCTATTGGAGGTTTAATGTGACATGACAGGATGCGGTACCCTCAAGGTCAACAGCTTTGCATTTACAGCCAGGTTTTCCAAAGGAGATACGGGCACCTTGAAACTCAAGTAGTTTATGTATTTAGCTGCAAAATCCCATCGAGATGTGCATAATAAAGCGGGATTAATAGAATGTTCTGGATAGCAAAATAGGTAATGGAGAAAGATATTTTAATAGGCCACCCTCCACCTATCCCAGTCTCTGTTTAGCAAATAACAGAATATTCTTGGAGTTAGAAGGACAGCAAACCAAAAGCAGAATGGCTGTGTTGTAACCCAGTGATGGGGGATTTAGATGTGGAGGGTTGGATGCCAGTACATTTGAAATTCATACCATTGAATTAAACTAGAAAAAGTTTTGGTTAAAGGAACTTCCAGTCTTTTATTGTAATTCTCATAAGCCCTCTATTTGATCTGAGCCTTAAGTAATGTTTAATATTTTAAGAAACATTTTGACAAAATATATTAGAGCACTGTACTGTTAGCACTGCTAACATCAGCTGATACTAGAAAGTAATATGATCTTAAGCAGCATTTGTTGAAGACTTCTGAAATATTCTAAGGTCTATTGAAAACTGATTGGTTCATTCACAATGCACTATTAAAGTGCTTATTAAAAGGTTAGATGTGTCTAAGAGAATAAAGATTCAGCATTGTCACAAAAGCTGTGGCTGGCATCACAGCCACATAAGATCACTTCTACTCCAGGTCTAGGTGACAGCAGTTATAAGAAACAGATTTAGACTACAGGGGGAAATAATGGTGGATTGACAACATTAGCAATAACACGCAGAGGCTACAGCCTCTAAGAAGTTGTTCTCTTCCCAAAGTTTGCTTAATAGTCCAGTCTCCCACCAGATTAATGAAAAAGAAGTGATTATGAGAAGTATCTGGGAACATGTTAAGAGAAAAGGTATATGGGTTACTGAAACTAATCAGGACTCATTAACACACAGCCCAACACCCCCAAAATAGCAAAGAAAAGCTCTGATGCAGGGAGGAACATGGAGATAAAAATGCAGTTTTTTTCCATTAGGAACAACAGGATAACTCACTTCAAGTGGCCATTTAAAACAATGCAAAACTATCATTAATTTTGCATACATTTGATAAGGTCCTAATTTATCTTTGCTAGAAATCATCAAATAAAAGTTACTTAAACTCATAAGAACTTGGTACTGATAACTGTCCTCTGTAGAAGATGGAAGTTCTTCTGGAGCAACATTAAATGTCCTTTCAAAACTAGGGTCACAGAGACCAGCAGAAGCATTGGTGATACAGTCCTCTGAGTGAAACATCAAGAGGTGCCTGTAGACTCTCAAGGGATATAGCCAATCTTCAGATGACCATAGGCAATCATCTGTTCCATTTTCAAAGGCTCAAATCAAAATTAACTTTGAAAATCATTGGGAAACAGTCTCCCTACACAAGACCTTTGTCAAGCTGCTTTTCCTTTGATGGATGTAAAATGGTTCATGTGAAATCTTACAATAAATCCCTAGGAATGTTAAATAATTCGCAGGAGTCTCCCAAGCCAGCCTGCAGAAGGTTATGGGTAGGTCAAATTCTTGCTCTGCTCTGAGCAAAGCTATGAGTACTATGCTAATGTTCTTCTTATTGCTACTGTACTACATTGGTGATTCACCTACCATTAAATAAATAAATAAAAACCTTTAACTCTTTTCCAATTAACCAGTTCCAAGATTTCTGTAAAAAAAAAGACCTCCCAAAACATCAATATTTCCAAAGGAAGAATTCTCTCCCTCAGATCCAAGATGGGTTTAGAAAGAAGGCACAGGTGTCACAATGAGGTAGCAATAATCCGCCTGTGGTTTGTTGCGTGCTCTTCTGTTAAACTCCCCTGCTAGCAGGCACTGCTCTATGGGGCAGGTTAACAGGTCTTTGTCATCTTGTTACACAGCTGAGGTGCTGTGCCAAAAAAGCATTTTAGTGTTCAGGTATGAAAGTTAAAGGGTCTGTCAAGTTATGGTGTTTTGTGTTGTGTTGGAAGAAAAAAAATGTAATTATACAGAAACTAAGAAATCTACCATTTCGTCTTCCTGTGTATTAATATATTGCATATAAACCAGTTTTATTTATACCTACTCCACAGTGTTTTAGCACTTAAATATAAATCCATCTAAGAGAATTAGGGAATTCTCATAGACATGATGTTCAGATATATTTTTGAAAAATGACAGTGCAGTAGCCATTTGAGCTTATTTGTGTAAAATGTTATGCCGCTGAAACCATCTGCTTAGAAGTAGATCAGAGGGGAAATACATCTGCGTGACTTTAAATCTACAGAATGGGGCTCCAAGAATTCAGGATCCATCAATCAGTCGCTTGCATTGCTACCTAAAGTGTCTTTAACATACCAAGACTGCTTGGATAATTTTTTTGGCACTAAGCCTGTCTTCAACACAATGCATCATCTGTAAACATGCAAATTACTTGGCTTCCAATGAGTCTCCTATAGAAGGTGCATTCTAATTAAATTTAAAGGCAGACTGGGGTTTTTTAATTAGGATGAATTATAAAATTTTTACTGTTTATGGTAGTGTTCTTTATGCTTTACAGTGTAAAAATGCATTGTAATTTCTAAAATTACTTCAAACACTTGTAGCACGTTTTATTTATGCCTCTGCACTGCATTAAAACCATAAATGGTTGGTACTGTCACCAGAATAAGACATATAAGCATTAGTTAAATTAGAATATAGTAGAGTGTGAGAGTGTGTGTGTGAGCGCACACGTGTGTGTGTGAAAGAGAGAGAGAGAGATCAGGCAAAAGATAGCAGCTGTATGTTAAAATGATTTTCTTACATAAATGGGTTATGCCTGTTACATTTATTAAAATGTATTTATGGAACATTAACCATAATACTCATTTCTGATAATTAAAATAAATGAAAAAATGACCCAGGCTTCCAATCAAGAACACTTCTTGTGCCTATGGACTGTGGAGTGAATTCTAATCTCTATTACACCGGTCAAATTCTATCAAAGCCAGTGAGTCATCTGGTATTTGAACCTGGGTAATGAGAGGCAAATGTTTAATATGCTCTTGTAATACTTTCTATCAGTTTATATATACCTAACCATTGAAGTTCACAGTGTTCCACTCTCTTTCTGTTATTTTGTACTGTACACAGGTGCACCCATTTCAAGATGTTAAACAACGCATGGTATATTCAAGGCAGATTATCTTTTAATCACATTCTGGCAGTGACCAAAGGAGAAAAAAGGGAAAGGCAGTGGACTTTGTGGAAAACAAAATAAACAAGACAAAACAAAACCAAACATCACAGTACAAACCAAAACAACTACCCTTCCCCATACTTTGGCAAAATCCATCAACGGGAATGCCTGCCAGGGTCTTCCATGCCACTTAGACTCTGTAATAGGGCTGGATGGAAACTGGTTCTGTAGCCATCCCTTTCACTGTCAAGGGAAATAAGGTGAATTGCTGGTAAGAAGTCACAGCATTGCTGGACAGTTAGCTGCAATGGCTGTAACACATTCTTCCAGAGGTATGTGGTAGTTTTGTCATGAAAACCGCAGAGGAATGCATAGTCTGGTCCATGGTGGATCTGTGAAGATAGTCCAACCTAGTTACTGTTTAGGTAGGAGTAAGTGTGTTTTAAGCTTAACTAACTGGCTGATATATTTAGGATATGAGCTCACGATGTGCTGTATTACTTTTCCTTTCTGCCATTTATATCCCGCCTCTTTTGTTCTCATCTGTTACACTCTGTCTCTGAAGGCACACACACTGCAAGGTTATCACTGGGCAGTACTGTGCATTTCTTCAATATTAACTTTTCCTGTAGCTTGTTCATTTTCTCTTTCTTATTTGAGTCCTTCGGTTCTTTTTATATTTTCATCGTTGCTTCCATACTTCCCTTAGCACCTCTGATAGGACTCTGAAAAAATTTCAGATACCTAATGCCCATCTTCAAGTTTTTTCCTGGGCTGTTGCACATTTTCCCTAAAGCTCTTTGACAGAAATAATGACTGACAGTGTCTGTGTCTCTATCCTGATGCAGCAGACCTCTACCCTCAATGGGACTGTGCTGTTTGTGACAGAGCTCAATCTTCTCAGCTGTTGGTCCCAAACATGGAGCTAATTCTTCCAGAAGATGCTTTCATATACCTCACTGTTTTCTGGCTCCTAAAAAATGCTTTTCTCTCTGATCTTGCCCTATCTCAAAGAGCAATTTATATATTCACAACTAAAACCCTGGAAAACATACTGCAGCAAGACACACTATGGTATGCTGTCATGCAGTTCTCCCTGGGGGATGGAGATAAGAGAGGAACCAACGTATGACAGATGTGACATTGCCTATTGGAAGATTCTTAGGCAGACCACTGATAAACACTATCTAAATCTGTATAGAAGAGAGGCAGTAATCCTGAAGTTTAAGTAATCTCTTTTTTCATCTTCTCACTAATTACTCTGCACAAACTTTAACTCATTATTATTTAAAATCCATAATACTCAAACCCAAGCTGAACACCTGAAAAAATGTACAAGGATTAAGAGCTGCTTTTCTTTTCAGTGAACTTTCACTCTCTGCTATGCTAGTCACTCTCTTTGTGATTATTACCTTTATATATTTATATTTTATTTAGTGTGTAATGGTTTAACAAAAGATTAAAAAATTGTTTTGAAATCCAACAGGTCAGTAAACTGGAAGACACTGCTCAAAGGTCTAAATGAAATGGATGGAGGAGTGGAGAGAGTATTGGAGACTATGAAATGGCATGCTCATATTACCAGGGTCCCAATTACCAGGACATGATCATAATTACCAGACCTCAGTTACCAGGGTCTTCCTTCTTACCCTTGGAAACAAAAAATTCCTAGGGTTCAATGGCTTTTATTATTATAATTTTTATCCATTTAAAGAACTATTATCAAATTATTGATGTTACAGACTATAAAACACCCAGAACGTAAGGCAGCACAGAAGCACGAAGTAGGGCAACAGAAACCAAAGGGTTCTAAAAAAAGCCTCCTACTCAGAGACAAGGAGGGGACACAGAGTGCAGATGCAGTCACCAAAGTGCCTAATAAGAGAGGGTGAAAGCATTTTTATTGTTTTGATGTTGTTTATTGTCCGGTTGTGAAGGTGTGGAGGCTGGGCCACTGGTAGGGAGCCTGCCGGGCTCTCCTCACAAAAAGGAGCCTAGATACACTGGGGTGCTGCCAGGTCATCCTTGTAGCTGGTGGACCCACTGCCATCAATGAGTCTTCTTGAGGTGGATCCACCTCCATGGGCTCCACGCTGCTGCCTTGGTGGATTAACAGCCATTGGCCCCATGCCATGCTTTGGTGGATCAACGTCCATGGGCTCCATGTCATCCTTTGGTGGGCTGATGCACCTGGGCCTCACACCATGCCTCAACAGATAGATACACCAGGGTCCCATGCTGTTCCCCTGTGTGCCCACAGCTGCATGTTGCATGCCATCGGTCGCATAAGCGAGGGCAATTGCTCTCATGGCACAAGGGGTGATGTTCCTCCTTCTCCGCTGATTCCCCTTCTTCCTCCTAGGAGGTGCCTTCCTCCTCTGTGGCTCTGTGCTGTCCCATGCCAAGATGGGCAGTCACCCACCTCACTGCTGTGGCTCCTCTTCCTTCCAAGCAGGCTTGGCATCTGAGGGCCTGGAAGCTCAGCAAAGTGTGGGCCAGCTGCAGGGGTCCCTGTTTTTGTAGGTCCCAAGTCAAAGGCAGTGAGGTGGCTGGTGACAGCAGGAGGCCACTGTGACTGATGGCGGTTGTGACTGTGGCTGATGTGTGTGGCCAAACATGGCGGGTTTGGGCGTAGCAGGCCTGTGGCCTGAAAGATGATTTTCTGGGAGGTCTTTTTTTTTTTTTTGACAGAAACTGATAGGAGCTGGTTCTGAGTTATCCTTGGAATACAAAATACAGGACAACATGACACAGAGGTAACATGCTGACTGCCCAACCCTGCCAGAAGTCCCAGATTTCCAGGTTAACCTCTGTGTAATATGGAAACGGTTGTGTTTGCACCTGGTCACTAACAGTCAGGTTTATATTGTCTTGCTCTAAATGATCTGGATTCTGAAGACCAGATCTCCCATAACTCTGAATGTTTCTGTCTTTTCTTCCATTTGCTGTTTGACACTGATATTAGGCACCATTGACTTTTCATTCAAGACTTCTTAAAGGCCATACCCTTGACTTGCATGTAATTTATTTTTGCTGATGCATCTTCTTCTCAGAACCTCAAAACCAGTCCTGCTAAAATATCATCTCCAGGTGACCTGAGTCATCATAGGCTGCTCTAAGTCCATGATCTATTATAATGGAGAGACTTGTCAGAATAGAGCAAACTAACTACCTTGTCTCACATTCCCTTTGCTTTTGTGCCTGGGAAATTCCTCTGAGCAGCTTTAAGGTCACCTCTATTCCCCATTCCTTGTGACTTTTCTTTATTTGTTACATCTTTCTATGTCACTATGACACTTTGCATGTGAGTGTACAATGTGTTTGCAATGGCTGACAGGTGGATAATTAATGACAGTTTCCCTTTTGAAATTCTTTTGTGCAGTAACACAAAATATTTAGGTTCCATACAAAAGTGAATTAATTGGAAGGCAAAAGTAAGTACTGTCTTCCTGTATGCTTTAAAACATGGCCTGCATCTTTATTTTGGTATATGTGATACCTAGGATGTATTGGTTAAACTAAAGCTAATGTAGGAAACTTAAGGAAGGGATATTCAAAGATGTATCTATTACCATCAACAGAATGAATAAATGCATCTTTGAAAACCCCGCCTATAATCATTTATATTCTTTGGCTTTTCAGTAAAAGCCATGAAGTCTTCAGATTTTTTCCCATTTTACATGCATTTATTTTTCTCTTTTAATTTTTCCCAAGTTCTAAAAATCTTTTCCTATATAGAAGGAAAAAACCCCTTTCTTTTGTTAGTCAACACAACCTTACATATTACTTTTTGAAATGCCAAGTTAAAATAATGTTCACTGTGGACAAAAACCCGCTCATTAGGAAGCATAAAAGGATTTTGCTGGAGTGCAATCTTCCATCATTCTGTCACTCTGAAATTCTTGCAGGTTCACAGCTGGACTACAAGAACCCAAAGTGCATTGCTAAGTGAAAGGAGAAGGCAGGTGACAATTACATGAAAAGTCACTACAGGTAATTGTGTTAGAAGAAAGCTGCCAACTATAAAGCGACACTTACATGTAAAAAAAAGAAAAAAAAAAAGAAAAAAAGAAGGCATCAACCCTCACCTCCCCAAACTTTCCTTAATCTTCTGCTGAGAAAGTATCTCCTAGTATTGTACAAAACAAAAGATAGTCATAAATCAGCTTCTAAATAACAAAAAACTAACAAAACCCCACCATAATGAAGTTGGAATAGTGAATATGGAAGGATTGCCTTGAGTTATACATTTTACTGAGGCTGAACTGTCTATGTAAATACTTGGTAAGTAAGCATGAGTAATGTCAGCCTGCATGTCTAGTACTTTAAAGCCTGCATTCAATAAATATGTTGTACAATATAGTCAGAAATTTCATATTAATTGAGAGTGCTTATTTAGACACACTCAATAATTTATAACCCCCACTACTACAAGCAAAGAGGTATCCTATCTTAATTATATTGTCAGTTGTTAACAGGATTATTGAGGTTGGTTGAGGCAATATTAATTTTAAATATTAATGATAGGAATTTTTCAGAGTTTGTTTCCATATAACATCTACAAGTTGTATTTTGTCAGTGTGACCAGGATATTAATCTGAAATATGGGGTATGTTAATGTTCCATTTATTTTTGTTCCTATGCCGCGTGCTCTCAATGTGCTTTCAGAGGCAAAACAAATATTTTCCATGTAGAGATTATGCTGTATTACTACTGCTGACTCCAGCATTAATCCAAGGGAGTTATATAACTTTCTAGATGACATGATGGTAATGAACAGCGAAAGAAAGCAACCCCTCATGAATCTATTCTGGTTTTACGCTGTGCTCCTCATCTTTGTACCCACGTGCCAAGTCCAAAGGACATGAGTGTCAGGGTGTGGTTTACATGAAGGTTAAGTACCAAAACTTGTGGTTTGGAAAACCCCAGGTCAACCTTTGCATGCTGCTGAATTGTACATTCCATAAACATTTTGGTTTCCCATTTTAAAGACTCCCAGGTATCTAGAGTTTTGCATCTCTGTCTCCCTGGAGATATCTTATGGTTGACAGGGCTAAGGAAATGGTGCTTAGCTAATGTCTAAACTCTAATGAAATCCAGACTCTCTAAGTCTTTAAAAGTCACCTGAGGGGCTGGATCCTCTATGTGCTTTTGGAGCAAGTTTAACACACAGTGGCTTCCAGAATATACCCTCTATACAGTTCTGCTTGATCTTTCCATACTGTGCAGCTCTATGTAGTTACCTGACATTGTGTATAGAAATACAGAATAAAATGACATTTCATCATAGATTTTTTCTTTATCTCTCTCTGATTTTTTATTGACTTCTTTGTTTCTATACATGCCTTCTGAAAATGCACATATATTAACAATTTCTGCTCAATTTTCTTATGAGTTCATTGTAATTTATGCTTTGGATATCAAAACTGAATCATAATGCAAAGAAAACACACAGATTCATAACTTTTGGCTCCATTTAATTCATTCAAATTCCAAGGGACAGATTAGATGTAAAGATCCTTCAAGTTTCCGGTTCTAACTTATTCCTTATTTTAAGGGTCTTTTTAGGATCAAAAGGTACAGATAACAGGAATAAAGCTAATTCCTCTTTCTTCCTTGTGAATAAAGGAAGCTTTATTTATTAAAGTATCTACAAAAGGAAAGGCTGATAAGAAATTAAAAATACTTAATTTATTAAATCAGATTTTCAATACTTCCTACAAATAGTTCTATTTTTAATCTTACTATATGTGCAAGCATGTTAGCGTTGGATATGGAAGAATTTATGACCTTATTCCTTCAAATACCACAGACTGATGTGGATATTTCCAACAGCTAGCCTCTTCTGCTATGTGTGTTTAACAAAGGCCACTGGCTTAGCAAGGCACAATTCCATCACACACCTGCACGTAAAACTGCTCCAGCCCCTACTGTGGACTTATCTTTTCTCCAGCCTTTCAATGCAAGACCACCTTTGTGAAATAAGTTGGGATCTTTTCCATTTTTCAGGCTTAACGTCCATAAACTCAACACTGAGTTATAAGTTATGTAGTTTAAGATCATTATACATAACTGCGTTCAATGGATAGAAACAACTGTATATTTGGGGTGTCTATGTATACACATACATATGCATCCTTGTCCCCCATCTTTTAGAAGTTCCTCTTCCTCAGCTGCTATTTAATGATGGGAGGGGGCAATAGTAATTTATTATTATGCTTATGGAGTGCTAAGTGTAAGAAGTATGAATTCTGGTCATCTAGATGCCATATGACCTATTAGTAATGAATGTTATTAATGGTATTTTTTGAAATTCAGAATTAGTAGAATGTTAAATAAAGTCATTAAATTTTCATGTCTTAGTCAGGAAGGACAAAAAAGAAAATGGATCCTAATCACTTCATCTCAAAGCCATAGACTATAACTACTGTTTAAAACATATGTATAACCAAACATAGAAACAGTGTAAACTACTAACATGCAGAGAGATAACTTGTTTTGAGGTAAAAGAAGAAAACAGCTCCAAACCCCTATGCTCTTATAAGCATATGGCTTATGATTTTTTTCAATTTTTTATATATATATACACACACATATATATAAGCACACATATATAAAAACAACAAACAGTTCAACTGGAGTGTACAGTTAACTTGGATTCAGTTTGCTTAGACTGGAAACCAAGACGACACTTGGACTGTTAAATGTTTGGGCACAGGGAATCTTTTTTGTTAAAGGTATGATATAAAGACTACTAAGGTAGAACCGTGCGCTCTTTCTTTTTTTCCTATTTGTTACTGTGAATGAACAACAAAAAAACCCCTGTCTTAAAATACTTTATTGACATTCTCTCCCTCTTTCATATCTGGCCTTCTCAGAGCTTGACAGGACCCAGAGACCTTTAAAATGCATGTGCTCCATCCCATCAGCTAACCTGGATTTAGTTGCAATGCTTACTTGAATTCCTTGCTGTAGTCATGGGTCAGTGAATGCCTGCTGTTCATTTACACCACATTATTCATTTATGTTTTCCGCAAGTTGTCAATGTTGGGGAAAGGGAGTTTTAGGAAGTAATCAATAAAAATTGCTCACAAAAATTCATGACAAACAATTAAAAAAAAAAAAGTAGAGTAAATATGTCATTAATTATGCAGTTTGGACCCACTACATGACTGTTCTTTCAATGAGTAGAAACCAAGAACTGGATTAACTCCTGAGGGTACCAAACTGCATCCGCATAAGCACTGGTATCATGATAATTCACTACATGTTGAAGGACAGACACAAGTCATGTTTATAATATTATAAGATTATTCTGCAGATCAACTGAAGCCATGGGAATTGCTGGATATATTTTCTGGGCCTTTCTGCCGAATTCCTTTGGTTTCTCCATTTCTGTTGTCATCTGGGATCTGGCTAGCTTTTGGCACTCCAGTGGGGCAGCCAGATATGGGACAAGGTGACCTGCCTCATAACTTTCAGTCTTTCCAGTTCTTTGCTTCCAGGGATGGTCTTGCACCTCACTTACTCTAATCAAGCTCAGACAAATAAATAGGGCCAAAAGATTTTGTGGTGTAACTTATTAGCTAAAGTGGACTTGAAATCAGAAAAATGTGTATTTTACAAAATAACTGATTCTGATATTTAATTAATCTGCTCAGTCTGTATGTTGGTTTTGTTTTTAAATGTGGCGCCGTGTGTTCTTGTGCAGTCTTGCTATCCACCCATTAGTCTCCCTCCCCAATAACCTCTGAGTGCAATGACTAACTTAACATTTGAAAGAAATATAGATATCTCAAAGATAATAACACTGCTACAAACTTCAAGCTCAGTTGTCTGCTGTCTGCAAGAGAGGAGACACAAATGAGTCTCTGCTGAAGGAAAGGAAGGCAGAACTCAGCTGTGACATGCTCTGTCAAACCCTGTTCAGCCAGTCTTGACTAGTAATAGCATTGTGTCTCTGAGTTGGGACATGGTAGGGGTCATTGTGGGAAAAAGGAAGAAATAGGATGTTCAGAAAAAGGACCCAGCCTATAAGAAATCAAGTTTCATTCTGGCCTTTCAGAGCAACTAGATTTTAATTTTATTTTTTTTTTCCTCTTTAGCTGTCTGTGCTTTGGCTTCTCTAGAACTTTATCAGCCTTCTAAACTGTATCCTGATACTTAGATTACTGTAAATTATGGGAATGCACTGTAAGGAACGCATTTGAAATACATCATTGAGAAGCTGCCTGAGGTATACAGTGATCAGTCTAATATTCTTTTCAAGAATATTCTTGAATGATTAAAATTTTCAGAGTATGTGAACAGACCTTCACTAAGCCCATCCCTTTGCTAGTCTCACTCCTTTCCATGACTGTGTAGTCACATGCAGAAAACACAACTGCAGCAATAGAGAAAAAAGTAATTTTAGGCTGCTGTGCTCCCCTTCCTGAATGTGTCCTGGAAGTGTCAGTCTGTTTAGTTTATGGTGTGTTGAGATAAAGTCATAGTATGCTGAAGGAACAATAGGGCATGACAGCACTGCACTGACTTCTGATTCATCTGAAAGTTAATGTCATTATTCAGTGTTGGCCTGATTATATATAGCACAGAAATTCATCACCAAGTGAATCAGTCTAAGTAGGCTGAATGTAAAAGATCTGTAGGGTTTTTGTGGTTTGGGGTTTTTTGTGCTGTTTTATTTTTCTCCAGAAATATTGTAATGATCAATCTCGAAGAATTCAAGATTTTCCTAAAATATATTTTGTTAGGCGTGGGTAAATATATTTACCCATAAGGTCCCAGCAGGGTTAGTCTTTGTCTTGAAGTCAGACAATTAAGGATCTAAGACAGATGTACAGGCAATATAAAGTAGTTTTAGGTAGCCCAAAACATGAATGAATGCTGAAAACATATTTGTATAATAGCTCATTGCTAGTGTGCTCTGATTCTATCAGAACTTCAGTGGTGGCTATAGAACAGTTCGAGTAACTCTTGTCCACCACTGATGAACAGGCTTTACCATAACAGGCTGCAGCCATGCTATTGATTTTTATATATTAATTTGCTTGTGCTCATATGAATGCATATTCACTTTCTTAATATATTCTAACAAATTATTTAACAGAGAAGAACATTGACGGAGGGCGCAAAGTTTCTGTGAATGCTGAGTATTTGCAAAAAGTGCATTTTCAATTCCAATGAAGTTTTTGTGTCAGATATATGCCTAAGCACAAGTATAAGCATACACTTGGACTATGGGTGAATTACAGTTTTGATCCAGTAATTCTATTAGAATCCTATAAGTGCAAATTTTCTCAGGATGATCCACTACAATCTAAACTATGCTGCTAGGCATGGTAGCCATCTGTAGCCATGCCTACTTCAAATACTTAAAAACTGTTAGACAACCAAAATGTTAAGAAAAGAGTTATTAAAAAAGTGCATTGCCCTTTTATATACTGACAGCGTCTTACACATGTGCTTTTTAATGAACACATCATAATTTCAGTAACAGGGTTTTAAGACAAGCACCATCACAAAACTTAAGACAAAATCATTACACTTTACAATATTGCCATTAAAACAGGTATTACAGTTACAATATTGTATTACAATATGGCTGAAATGTGCACATGCTATTGCTCTTCTAAACATGAGAGCTATACCTTTACAAGTCTGAATTTAATTGTTTCCTGAAACATAGTCCTCAGAAAAGGGCAATGAAGCTCCAAGGTGCCATAATTTACAATTCTTCAGATGCAAAGAATTTTACAAATTTAGCTATTTCCTAGCATGTTGAGTTGCTTGTATACTAAATAAGATAGGAAAAGGGAGATGGGATAAATCAAAAAATATCCCAACAAGATAAAGCAGTGCTTTTTTTTCTACTGCAAAAATAGTATCATGACATTTTGAAATAAGTAAAAAAGAAAAAGTCACCAAAACCCTATTTGCTTTCTAGGACTTTTATAACTGCAGAGAAGTCAAGGGAGTAATTTTTTGGTCTCTGTTCTCCACAGCAGTCAGCGCAGCTGTGCTGTCCTGATCAGCATCACAGAGAAAGAGTCTCTAAATGTTGAAATTTGTGACCTTCTCAGCAGAATGCTGTTAAGAAGCTCTTTGTTGCTTCAGGTTATTTCCAGTTCATTTCTCCTTGGATATGAGCTTTTCATGGCATTTAATAGACTCAGTTCTAAATACAGAAGTCAGGTTACAGTTCAGCACCACATGGTCACTCTCTTGAAGGGATAATTGCTGAAGAAGGATGGTGATCCCTGTAGCACCACATGATGAAATGGAGCTTCACCCTTCCCTAATGTAGTAGTTCTAGTCATAGCAGTCAGTGCCTTGCACTTGGTTTATGTTCTCCCTGACTGGAGGTCTTTTCATGCTATAAAATCCACATCACTAAAACTATTGTTCATTGATGCAATCATGAAGAAAAAGTCAAGTATAAACACCACAGAACATTGTTTCCAGCTCAGTGGCCCAACATTTGTTAACTGAATATAACTTGACAAGTCATGTTTTTGATGCTCAAACCAAATACTTTTACAGAAAATATAGTTGCACAGAAAGCACTCAAAAAGTTGTTTTTTTCTGTCTCAAATGTGCAATCTCAATCTTCAGCAAAATTAAATATGCATATTTCAGCCCCAATAACTGTCAGAATATGTCCTGAGGCTTTGAACATATCATTCCTGATGGAAAATACTTTCCAAAATATAATTTTGGTACTTACTTAATTTTAGAGAAATACTAAAAATAGCAAGTATCATCAGGAAATTATGCTCTGTTGAAAGATAAGATCCTCCGTGGGAACTTCTGAGGACCTGTTCCATTTAACAGCACTGGCTGTAGCAATTAAGCTGCCTGTGGTGTTGTAGGGGCAATATTTCAGTTACAGCTTGCAGAGGGGGTTCAGAGATGTGGAGGAGGAATAACATCCCTGAAGAGAGGGAGCATAACAATATTTCTGCAAACTGCTTAAATGATATTTCAGTTCAATTCCAAATGCACTTTAGAATTCATTGAGGTCTGATGTGAGCAGCATGTAGAAAGTAATTAGTAGACCATGGCAATTTTGTTACTAATTTCTTAGTATTTGTGGATTGCAAAATCTAATGTAATAAATAATTTGGTTAACAAAACCCTTTCTCTGGTAACTTCAATGCAATTAGTTATTTGCAGGGAGACCACTGTCATTCATGTAAAGCTGATACTCTGCAGGGGTCCAGTTTCTTAGATGCATGCCAAATTCCTAGAGAAACAACAATTAATAGTAATGTTGATTTGTCAAAAGATCCTGAAAAGCTATGCAACAATGTCTGATTTATCTTTTAATGGTGCAACAATAAACAAAACATTGGAATGAATAAGGAATTCTCTTAATGTACAAAATGTTAGAATTTCAAATATGTCAGTAAGTTATGCTTTCTTGTAATTAAACTAATTACTTCCCCAAACACTAAAATTACTTTTAAATGGATTATTGTAGCACACATCAAATAATTAATCACATTCCCAGTCCCATTGCCCTTTTGCACTCATTTCCCCTTGATGTTAATGGGAACTTCGTTTAGAGAGGAAACATAGGAGCAGACAGTTAATGTGTTATTAAGTAGTGTTTTGAAATGGCACCGTGAATTCTTCTGTGGTGTGGAATGCTAACTAAATATTGTTATAATGGTCCTGGGCTGTCTTTGAAATAGACACAACGTGAGGTTTACAAGAAATGAATAACATTTCAGAAAAGTGAGAAAATATCCCATTATTAAACCACTCACACTTTTTGTTTGTTTGTTCTATTCTTGTTCGTGGCTAGGAATGAACCTTGCAGCAAGAATTTTAGTAAGTATTTCTGCAAAATTATAGAAAAACTTTCAGTATTTAGGCAGCTTTTCTCTGAAATATGGTAGAATATAAACTGTCTATACTATGCTTTTACGTAACTTTCACAAGTAGACCAAAGATAGAAGTGATAAATTCAAGTCTTAACTGAACTCTGAAAATTAATGCTTGGGATCATTAGCTAAGTGGTGTATGTTTTGTAGGTGTAATGAAGCTATTTAAGCTAAATTTACAAAAAACCCACCATGGATGTGTCAATGATTTCTTATTGCTTTCTCTCTTGATCCCTGCTACAGTATATAGATTTAGCCCTTCTGTTAAATAGTACATGCCAGAAAAAAAACCTCATATCTGGAAGACTTTGTGCAAACCCATGACCTGTGTTAATGACGTTAAAAACAGTAATTAAACAAATCTCTGTGGAAAAGACTCAGTTTATAAGACTGTTTCATTCCAGATACATCTTGATTTAACATATACTTTATACATATATTTTCCATGGAAGTATTGGTGGAAAGAAATAACTAAGTTTGAAGTCCTTTTCAACTGATAACTTTGAGTGAGACTCAGTGACAGAGATACACGGAACTACATCAAGAGTGAGAAATTGTTTATGAGGATCACATATTGCAGAACTTATCCCTGTGCACACCTCCACAGAACAAAGTTTTCTTATGTACTTAGATTGAAAGTTTGCATAACTCAAACCACTTTAGATTAATGGAATGAAAAGAGATATTTCCTCTTATGAAATGAGCTAACTTTTAATATGCATCAATGGTCGCATATTAAATGGATGCATATTACAAGGGGTAATGGCTTTAAACTGAAAGAGGGTACATTTATATTAGATGTAAGGAAGAAGTTCTTCACTGTGAGGGTGTTGAGGCACTGGGAGAGGTTGCCCAGAGAGGCTGTGGATACCCCATCCCTGGAAGTGTTCAAGGCCAGGTTGGATGGGGCTTTGAGCAACCTGGTCTAGTGGAAGGTGTCCCTGCCCATGGCAGGGGGGTGGAACTAGATGATCTTTAAGGTACCTTCCAACCCAAAGCATTCTATGATTCTATGAATTACTAATTCACACTAACTTTCTCAGCTCCAAACATAGTGATTTACAAGGAACTATGATTCAGACAGGGCAGATTACAATGTCCTTCCAAAAGGTCAGGTCTGACTCCCGGGATAGGGTAAAGAAATCAGTTGCCAACCTGTCCTACTGTCTACAGTGAGGCTGTTGTACTTCTAGTTGCATTCACAAAGGTAATTGGTGTCGAGCAAACTTCACATGCCTCATTCAAAATCATCACTACATTCTATTCATCCCCAGTTATTAACAAGTCACTATAAATGGATAATGCTGCTTGGTAATTATGGCTTCTGTTCAGCTGCTTGAAACTTCCCAGTGCTTCACTGAGAATATATTATATCAATGGTTGGGATGCTAAAGCATCTTAGAACAGATATGGACTGTTGTGGCCATAAATATAAATGTAAAGGGCATGCTCACTTTGGAAGCGGGTGCGTATTAATTTTTACGTGATGTCCTTCTGTATATGTGTGACAGTAAACCAGTCTCTGGGCAGAAGGGTTCCACCACCAGCATGCCTAACTAGTGATTTTAGGTGGATGCGGTAGGAGCTAAGGAAATCCTACCATTAGAATTGATAATCAGAAATACAAAATCAATAAAATTGCTTATTTTTTCACATTTTTTTCATGAATTTCATTACTGATACTATTTTTCTTTAAGCTTATATTTTGAAAAAAACAAACAGCTCCACCAAGCTAAAGAATGACCACATTCATGCGAATATGTATCTTAAAAAATGAAAACGCAAGACAGGAGTCAGCTTCACAGTAGGAAAATATGGGAGTACATGCTCTTAGAGATGAAAATTCTATACAAATTAAATTTAAATTCAGTGTTAGCTGAAATTTGGGAGCAGTGAAGTCATGTCAAAGAAAAGAAACCCACAAAACCAACACAGGCTACTATTCTAATACCAGTGAACTCCAGTCATGGGGTCTAACATTTCTACAAATATAATGAAACCATTATAAGGCAGAGCCTTGGGGCTCAGTCCTGTATGAACAACTCAGTACCTCAGTCCAAAACACCTTGCTCCAGTAATGTTACTAGGAGAAGAAGAGCAGAAGGTTTGATTTTGTAGTGTTGAAACAAATGGGAGCTTTGCCTTTGTATAATATGGATAGACTCATATACTGCTCTCTTGTAGGTAAGAGATGCGTCCTAAACACCAAATGATGCTGTTGAGTCATTCAAAATCAATGTATAACTTTGAATCCTTCATGACAATAGTCCTGGACTGGAAGATTGGGAGAGATGAGGTAGAGGAGCCTTCCAAGGAAAATGACAATCTGCAAGGTGAAATTCCTGCACATAAACACACAGCAGTTAAATAAATCAGTCATTAGCAATTATCCATCATGCTTTAGGCTGAATTCCAACCTGAAGACCAATATAGAAGGGAGAAGTCAGACAATCTGTGTTGGACCACACTGCTTTCTCAACAACCTAATCTCAGGAAGGAGGAAAAAAAGCAGCTGTGAATAAAGCGATGGATATTTTACATCTCTTTGGCAAACAGCATTTTAACCTTCTTCAAACACTGGCCCATCTGTTGAAACACCATCAATATTATCAGCATCCTGATTCTGCTGAAAAACTTTCAGACTAGATTAAAAAATGTCTTTCGAACTCTAATATAGTCTAAATATGATTTTGTTTTTCCCCATTGACTTCCTGGAGGAAGCAAAGGATGAGAAAGGAGAATCTTTCACAAATGCCAAAATCTACTCTACTGAGTCAGACTCTCTGTGAAATTACAATAAATTTACTAAAGTGCTTGTGTATTAAAAAGGGACATTTTGGAAGGCAGGGATTGCTAATGTGGTAGAAGACTGGTGAGGAGTGAATCTCTGTAAGTTTATACAAAGCATCTCCTGAGGAAAATGCCAAAAAATGATGGATTAGGTATGTTCATTTTTAGGCAAAATCCAGTTTAATATGCTCACAACAGCAGTTCTGCTACTGTTTCTGACTTGAGAAAGGTTAATGAAATACTTCCCCTTAAGTGGCTCTAATCCTCAATGTGGGATACAAATTTTCAGTTGCCTTCAGCTGTTAGTTCTAACTTTGGTCCATCAGCCTTGCCATTGTTCTAGTTAAGTGAGACATTTCTTGAAAATACTACTGTTCTCTACAGTAATTGTCTAAAGCACTACAAAGCACCTAAAGTAAGATGTAGGGCAAAATAGCCAAAGGCAAAAAGTAACTATTTTAGATCAATGCTGTAAAAGCCTTTCTGTAAAAGGTTCACTGAAACTGTGGAGAACTGAGAAGACACCGACCCTCATGAGAAGCTCTGGATATTTTGCAGAACTAACCATGGAATGTTTTGTTGGATTAATTTACTCTGAAGGCAGTTGTGTGTGGAGGAGTACAGGCAATTAGTTACTTCTGTTCCAGTCTGAAATAAAAAATTATCTTCAGGCGGTTTTGTATTAAGAAAATTAGCATTGGAAAATAATATTTTTTAGTTTTGCATGACTGAGCAGATTACTTTTGATTGCTGTTGGCCTCAGTTACATGCGTGCTTTTTGTAATATAATTTTGTTAACCTTTATGTTTGAAAATCACTGCAATGAGTGCTTTGCTCATAAAGACAAGATCTGTTTTGCTTGTTTCCACTCCTCAAACTCCTTTTCATCTTGTCCTGGTTTCAGCTGGGATAGAGTTAATTGTCTTCCTAGTAGCCGGTGAGCTACCTATGCAAATGTTAAGTCGACCATAGATGTGCTAGTCCAGTTGTAAATACATGCTTGTAAAAGTATACCTCTATTTGTAGGTGAACAAGAATTTGTCATTCACAGCTCTGAATGGTGCTTCCACAGTAGATACTTTGTATATACAAGTTAGACATGAGGGAAGACACACACAGTATCAGCTAATCAGTAATTTTGACATTCCTTTGTAATTTCAACTAAATTTTTCATGTCTGGTGATCAAAAAAAAATAAAAATTGCATGTTGTATTTGAAAAAGAAAACAAATGGTACCTTCCTTGATTACTGCTAACCAGTGATAATGCAAATTAAAAACCACATATATTTATAGATGACTCATGAATAGAATATCTAGTATGCCCTTACTAAGACTACTGTAAATCCACATTATATTGATTCACATCAAGATACTTCTCTTTGGTGTGAATTAGGTCTAAGTGAAAAAGGAACAAAGTTCGTTATCATCAAAAACACTGACAGAGACCAGGCTGAGATATTTACATTCAAGTGTGTGAATATAATCTGAACCTCAGATTTCATTTTCTAGCCACCTGACTGTGTAACTTGACCACGTGTCCCAGACACAACCACAATTGCTTCCCAGCCAGTGAGCTCTTTATGAGTCTTAATGCATGTTAATTCAGTTGAGCATTTTCCTTTCCATGCTGTTGCAGAAATGCAAGTTTTACACACGATGCTTGGCAAATAAAGACATAGAGCAGTACTAAGGAAAATAATAATAATTGCTTTTTCTAATATATTTATAAACTAATCAACTCAAACGCCACACAATTTAGTAAGCTTTAGATCTATGATCAGAAAGTACTGGCTAGAATAATCAGAAGGCATAGGGCAGAAATAAACATATATACTGAATTTTTTTCATAGGATATTTAACATAAGAATTGCAAAACCTAACACAGATATTTGAATAAGTAATAAAGCTGAAAAAGTGTGGGAAACAATCAAACTGCGGCAGCAACTGATGACAAATATTTTAGGCTCTGTCACCTAATTATTGAAGAATATGTATTAAAAAATATATATTCTATCCAAATAGAATAGTCTAGGAGATCATATCTCTGTGGTTTTCTGACTGCTATCTCTATGTTCATGTAATGCAAATAGTTCGACAATAGTTTTGTGAAGATGAATTAGACTGAAAGAAAAAAACCAACCACATAAGGTTACTTCGCCTCTCCAAAGGCTGAACAGAAGATTGAGTACCACACCTCAGGTTTAATTCACACTATAAATAAAGGGAAGTATATATAAATGGCATTGCCTTGTGCCTAAAAGGAATTCACTCTAAAGGAAATACAGCTGATGTTTTTACTGCACTGCCGATATTCAGTGACTATCCTTACTTGTGTTCAGACTCTACTAAATCATTGAGAAGACCTATAGCATTTGGGAGGATTCCTATGATCCTTCTGCCCCAATTACATGAGCAGCAATGTGAATTGGATTGAGTGATGCACTCCTGGGTTATACTGACATCAAGTAGCTCTGTGATCTGATCAGGATGGGGCTGTGGAAGCTTGCCCCCCTCTCTAATCTCAGTCTACCCCTCTCATTTCCACTAATACAAATTTCTTTCCAGGATCCTCACTGCCTTAATATTTTCCTTTTTATCTTTGAATTTATATACATCTCAGAAAACCTCATTTTTCTCATGTGCAGCAAATACAGGCTGCATCTGCACAAGGATGCACAATTAGTACCACCACCACTATGCCATAACGAGTAGGATCTCTCTGCAAAGGAACCCCATGAGGTCCATTTGTGGCATTAGCTACTCCTTAGCTTAAATAAAGTTTTGCCATATCCAAGACTGTGTACAGATTTAATTTCCTCCCTAGAGGTTAGAGTTCAGTGATTTCAAGTAGCTGAGCAGAGTAGGCAGCTGGGAACCTGGAAAGTCTGAATTCTAAATTCACTTTTGGTATCAAAATTCTTCTATGATATTGATATATCCTTTCCAATTAGATTTTGCCTCACTTTTCCTTGACTGCATGGTAGAGGAAGAGATATGAAATACTGCCCTCCCATGTCATCAGCCTTGAGTTGAATATAATATAACATGGCTGGGCAGCACATTAGCCTTTATGCTGAGAAAATGGTCCTCTCCCTATATTTCTGATAGAAACAGTAGGATACTCTGTGGTGGGTTGACCCTGGCTAGACGCTAGGTGCCCACCAAAGCTGTTCTATCACTCCCCCTCCTCAGCTGGACAGGGGAGAGAAAATATAACAAAGAGCTTGTGGGTCGAGATAAGGACAGGAGAGATCACTCACCAGTTACCACCATGAGCAAAACAGATTCAGCTTGGGGAAAATTAACTCAATTTATTACAAATCAACCAGAGTAGGGTAATGAAAAATAAAACCAAAATCTCAGAACACCTTCCCTCCACCCCTCCCTTCTTCCCGGGCACAACTTCACTCCCGGATTCTCTACCTACCCACCCAGCGACACAGGACAGGGAATGGGGTTTACAGTCAGTTCACCACACATTATTTCTGCCGCTTCATCCTCCTCATGGGGAGGACTCATCACACTCTTCCTCTGCTCCAGCATGGGGTCCCTCCCACGGGAGACAGTTCTTCATGAACTTCTCCAACGTGGGTCCTTCCCACGGGCTGCAGTTCTTCACGAACTGCTCCAGCATGGGTCCCTTCCACGGTGTGCAGTCCTTCAGGAGCACCCTGCTCCAGCGTGGATCCCCCACAGGGTCACAAGTCCTGCCAGAAAACCTCTCCAGCGTGGGCTCCTCTCTCCATGGGGCCACAGGTCCTGCCAGGAGCCTGCTCCAGCGCGGGCTTCCCACAGGGTCACAGCCTCCTTCGGGCACCCACCTGCTCTGGCGTGGGGTCTTGCACAGGCTGCAGGTGGAGATCTGCTCCCCCGTGGACCTCCCTGGGCTGCAGGGGGACAGCCTGCCTCACCAGGGTCTTCCCCATGGGCTGCAGGGGAATCTCTGCTCCGGTGCCTGGAGCATCTCCTCCCCCTCCTTCTGCACTGGCCTGGGGGTCTGCAGGGTTGTTTCTCTTACACATTCTCACTCCTCTCTCCGGCTGCCATTTCTGTCTGTCCCACAACTTTTTTTCCTTCTTAAAAATGTTATCACAGAGGCTGTTACCACTATCACTGATGGGCTCGGCCTTGGCTGGTGGCGGGTCCATCTTAGAGCCGGCTGGTATGGGCTCTGTTGGACACAGGGGAAGCTTCCAGCAGCTTCTCACAGAATCCACCCCTGTAACCCCCCCTGCTACCAAAACCTTGCCACACAAAGCCAATACATACTCTCACTTCCTTGCCTTTCTCTGCTTTACACACACTGGTGGTATAAGGAGGGAGTCCAGAAGGTGTTAGCATGCCCCATGTGATGAGGAAGGCTTGGAAATGACATCTCTCTTATTTCCAGACAACTGACCTTACCTGTGCCAGGCTCATTCATGGCACAAATCTCTTACAAACTCTCCGACTATCTTCCTCTATTTTGCCTTTTGGAAAAAGTAAGTAAACACATGAATAGGTTATTAATAATAACAAGAGTAGTAACAGTAATTCATGTCACAAGAATACTGGGCAGAATTAAATATTTATAAAGCACTTACAAGGTGAAACAAACTAAGTGCTAAGCATTCTAATTCAACGAATTTGGTGGGTGTTTTTTCCCCTCTCTTGGAATAGTTTGTAATGTTAAAAAAAAATATTGCTGGTTTTATTTACCCAAATTTTAAAGCATCTTTATCAATGTTTTATAGTTTTAAAATCTTGATTCAGTTTTCTGAGCAATGACACCTGTCACTGTGTCACTTGGCTTCCTTGTGTCACTTTGCTTCCCTATTAGGGTTTCTCACACACACCAGAAATGCTAGTGGGACCTAACAATGTAATAAGACTGTGGGCTCTTTTATTCAACTGACCTCACACAAGAAAGTCTGCTTAAAAAATGACATAACGATATGGACTGTTGTTTTGTCCTTTCTCATTACTAAAGCAATTACTCCCCAAATACATACTGATTCATTATGGTCACTCCATGGAGCTAAACACCAACACTGTAATACTCAGATACAGAATCAGAGAGTGAAGTCAGGCTAATTAAATTGGCCCAGCCACTTTAGCAAGCAAATTGGACCAAGTTAATTGGCACAGAGTGAGATAAGGAAATTCAGGCACTATTCTGTGAAATACCGTTTTAATTATATCTAAAGAAGAACATTGCCCTTAATTTCGAATTTCTTAATTAGGAACATGAACAAGTAGCAATAATAATCTTTGCAGTCTACAAATACAAAAATGTCAGACGAAGTTTGTTTTGGCCAAGCCTGTTAACCAGTGAGCAAATATGACTGTAATTATTATTAGCTATATTTGTCTTACATGCAGACCTATAGCCCCAGAGAAAAGGTTAATAGGGTGGGTATGCATCAAAAGAAAGATAAATCTGACATAAACAGTGTAAGAAACACTGTAGTGGAAGGATTCATTTGCAGTAAGATATTGTAACACCCAAAGAATATAAATTCTATACCACAAGCGATGCGTTTTTCAGTCCAACTCTGGTTTCAGCTGAAGTGCGAGTGAAGACTTTTGGATTCCATTTGGGTTCATATTCAAACACTTCCAAATACTGTTTCAGGTTTAGCTTTGGTTTAAGAAAAAATTATAGTTCAGAGCAGTGTCAGTTAATTGCCTGTGATTATAACTGGTGTATGCTGCAGCTGGTATAACTGCATAAAGTCAATGGTTCTGTCACAGGTTTTGTCAGCTGAAGATCTAATCAGTTTTCCTTCACTATTGCCTGGTTTTGAAAGGAGCAGACTACAATACTGGTGCTCATGATATTCACCATACAAATACAGTCTAATAATTTACATCTCCCACTTTGGGAAAAATAGTATTAATAGCTGTAGCACAAACTAGGAAATCCTGAGGAACTGCACCATTTCTAGTCTATCTGTTCATGTCATGCCCTGCACTAAGAGACCGATTTCTGTATCAATAGGTGTTGAGGCTTTTCCTGTTGGGGAATTTGTGGTTTCTTGAGCTTGTGCCTTTACTGGCAAAACAACCAATTACTGATGTTGTGGGCCAGAAACAGGGGAGTGAAAACGGTGCTCAGTAGTTTCGCTGCAAGTGTAAGCGAGACCAAAAGACGTTCAGTACAATTCAGAAGCAGTGCACTTTCAAACTTCTCCAATAATTATTCTCCATCTCTTAAAGTGAATACTAAGAAGCTGTGCATTGAAAGGGTGTCAAGGATATGGAAGTGAACAAGATAAGAGTGTTACAACTAATGTAAGTGTGAAAATTGTCCATATGCTCTCTCTGTCCTAGAGGCTTAAAAAAATAAGACCATATTCTACAACAGCTCCAATTAAAGGACACCCCATTGGGGGAAAAAGGCTGGAGGTTTATACATATCCTAATTTTTGATAAACAAAACCATGTTCAGTTTGTTATGAAGCTAACTTGGTCTAAATAGGTTCAAGTATGGACTATCGTGGCAAATTCATGATCAGAAAAGGCACCTGACTGGTCTCACAAGCCAGACTATGTATAACACATAAACACATGCAATAAATAATTCTGTTGAAAAACATTGGGGAAATGTTGATTAATTAAATCATGTGCAATACTGTAAACCTTAAACAAATGAACTATTTGTTTTAGCATCACATTAAGCAAGGCAAAGGAATGAATACAGCACTGATTATGCTTTATATACTGCATCTTCAGACAGTTAAATTCTGTCAGACAAGCACGTTTTGATGTCTTGTTCACTGGAAAAAATATTAAACAAGAGATCGAGGAATAATGGCTCACCTCCTAGCAAAACTAATACTAAGGTTGAACTCAGCAGCATTCTGTTAAAGACGACATTTGAATGCAGCTGAAAATTTATGGTCATAGCTGTGGTTTACTCATCTTCATGGCTGGGTGCTGCAAAATGGGGATAATGACAGCAGCCAGGCCCATCTCCTTGAATCGTTAGCACAATGTAAGGCTGTGTGGGGACAATTTCCAGGAGAAAATTTCCATTAATAGCATTATCAGACTCCCTCTCTTCTCCCTGTTTGACTCCTCTCCCTGCTCCTTCATAAAGGCAGAGCAGCTGTAAGTCTCATTGCTGGTCGTGGCTAGAGATTATTTCTTTGCTAAGAACACTGCTTTGGTATTATTAGCAGCACAAAATGAGACAAGCAGAGAGAAGAAATTGAATCAAATATTTTGGAATTATGTATGTATTCATATACAGGGGGCTGTGTGTATAGGTATCTATAAAGGTAGTTTAAACTTAAATATATAAATATAAGTATTTATAAGTATTTATATATTTAAATGCATTTATACACACACACAAACTTATGTCTAAACATCTTTTATTTTTTTGCACCAAGAATAGAAAAAATGAATACTGTGGATATTTTCAGACTTTTGTGAAACAGTATAACTTTGACTTTTAGCAGCAAATATCAGTTTGGAGCACAGCACAAATCATGGCTATAAAATCCAGAGAAATATGGATTTATGCTGTAAGACAACCTTCACTATAATGTTGTGAAAGCGATGTTGTAATATCAGTACTACATACAGGCTGATAAAAGAGGAATTATTTTTAGGTTATCTCCAAAGGCAATTTGAGAACAATACTGTGTATATAAATTCCAGCTATAAGAAAATAAACTAACTTTATTTTAGAGGAACAATGTTCTAGTGCTACAGTGAAGTCATGAAGTTGGACAACATGGTAACATGAGCCTTCGTAAAAATGTGTCTTCAATGTACTCTGGAAAGTTGTTGCTAGTCTTTTTAAATGCTACTAACACAGGTAGTATGAAATTGAGTGGGGAGAAGCTGTGATCATTTTAAATGGTAACGTAATATATATTAATATATTTAGTTATATGCTTAATTTATTAATTTATTTAGTAACTGTTTAAATTAAAACAGGATTCTGATTCAAACTTATGCTTTCAAGGTACAATAAATGAGAATTGATTTTATATTTATTGCAACAGAAGATTTGTTTTTGGTTTTGTTTTTTTTTAATTACACGTTAGCAAAAAGCCTTGCAATGTAACCTCTCTCGAAGAAAAGGAGGCTGAACAAGTAAGTGCCAAAGGTAGCCTGGCCATGCTGTGACACATCCTGCCTCAGGAACTGGTAAGACTGCCGTCTCAAGTTGCTTCCTGCTTCCCCTCATTTGTTTCTCTGAAGTGGGATCTGTAGCTTAGGAACTTGTACAAAATAATGGACAGAAATCAATATTTTTAAACTCAACTTTGCAAACGAATATGGTATTTAAAGAAGCATCTTTGCCCTCTGTCCTCCTCTAATTATGTCCCTTAGAAAGATTTCTTTTTTAAAAAAAGGTACTTCTCAGGTATTTAGAAAACGCTCACAGATTTGAATGTAAAATGGTTTTTTTCACACAAGGTTAGTCAGTCTGGGAAGCTTCTTAGACAAGAGGCTTTTTAAAGACCAATAGCAATGTAGCACTGTTTTACAAGTACATAAACACAATTTAACACATAGTGATCTAAACTCCAGGTGTTTTGTGGCTGCTGACAATTTTTCTGAACTCAGGAAATAAGAGGCAATAAACTTGGTCACAGTGGTTAAAATGTGTACTGTTAATTTTGTGGGGGTTTTCTCCCCGTCTCATGCTTTCCCTCAGTAATGTGTCTAATTTTCTTGGATAATGTTCTAATGGCACTAACATCCACAGTAGATTTACTTTATTTCCCTGCTTTTTGCTGAGACTTTTATGGTGCAATGAAAGCATTTATTTCAGTGTCCCCATAGACCTGCTTTAAATTGACCTGCTAGCCAGAGCTTTATTATGGACAAAGGCTAAATGAGTATAATCTAGAAATCTTTATTCATTACTATTGCTTTAGCTTCATGTTCAGCTGAAGAGCCACATAATTATCATAATTTATATATATATATGGACTAAGGCACGGGACACATTTTGAGGAATATTCTCTTTCTGCTCACTTTAATCTAGGTGGCACCCTGGCTCTGGGAAGCTGATTACGGACCCTGGGAGAGTAAGATTATTTTGGGGTCCTCTCACACCTCACACAGGGCTTGTTCTTCTGAGCAGGAGGGCTTAGCAGGCTCTGAACGGCCCCATGGGGTGCCGGGGCACTGGGGCAGGTGGGAAGCAGGAGAGCACTGGATTTCCCCAGTGTTGCAGTGTGCATGAGAGCAGGGAAGAGATTTCCTCCTGATAAGACATAGCAGCACATTCGTGCCCTCCGAAGGATAATATTTTCCCCTCCGAGCTACTCCTGGGATACTAGAGCTGGAAACCAAAAGTACCCAGAACCGTGTTCACAGGCACAACAGTTCATGCGAAGAGCTCCGATTGCTGTAGATGAGGGTGGATGGATAGAATTACTTTAAAATAAGATTCTAGCCCTCCTTCTGCCTGCAGACCCAGGGTGACCCCCAGTATGCCACCTGCCACCACTGGCTGAAACTGCAAATTTCTGCTCCGTCCCTCCTTCCCAAACTGTAGAGTAACTTGTATTTTCTTTGAAGTTTCAAAACATTTGTTGGAAAAGAACAGTGAAAAGAACATAATATTTCACGAAATGATAAGAACATTTGCTAGAGAGATTCACCAAAACTGCAATGCTTTCATTAAAAATTTAGTCAGTATAGGCCAATAAAATACTGACCTCAGTATTTCCAGTTAGTTTTGTCACCTTCAGTAGCCCCACCACGATATCTCCTGTCTATCCCTCTCCTGTTAATTCTGTTTCTCCCGTGGGTGCTTTACAGTTTGTCCAGTATTGTCTTTCTCACGCCGTGACCAAAGAAAATATTTCTAAAGTGGGACAGGGAGGGAGCCTTCCCGACCGACCCTGCCCTGCCCCGAGAGCGCTCTGCCGGAGGAAGAGGAAGGAGAAAGCCTTGCTCACCACTTGCAGCCTTGTTTAGAAGCAACATTTTAGCTGGCAGAAACAGAGACAGCAGGGGCCAATGCCTGACTGTCACTCCAGATGAACAACACTTGGTTGGTGTGTGAGCGAGAAGAGCCTCTCAAGCCTCGATTATTACAACACCCAGACACAGTCCAACTGTGCTGGCAGCTCTGAAACTCCAGGCTAACCCGCTGGTCCCCAAACACAGACAGCAGGACGTCATCAGTAAGATGAAGACCTGCTGCTCAAACAGGGAGTCATTAGCCTTTTCCAGTTCAGCTGGTTTTATGTAATAGATCCAGGACCTGGTATCATTTGAGAAATTAGTATTTTGGAGCTCCCAAGGCTTGGGATCTGTTTCCCAAAGGAAATGCTACGGACTGCAAGCAGTGCTCCAGGTGTGAACACTTCCTAAATACAAAGGTGTCCAGAATTGGCTTAGTTTGTTCCTGGTAATATCACAAACACAGAAATGAGAACAAGAATGCTGGAATGAGTTTTTCTCACCTTCGTATTTTTGACTCACAAAGAAGAGCTTTTACTGGTGCTTGAATGAACCAAACACCATTCTTCTCTACCCCCTGGAATGCCTCCAGAAGAAAGCCTTACACTGAGTTTTGAAGAGTTAATTCCTAGCTTAGAAAAACATTGCCACAGGAAATCTTTGAGAAAATGAAGCCAATTTAGACCAAATGACTCAGAAGTGAAAAAAGGACTGCTTCAAAATAAGGCCTTATAACATGAGAATGGAGTGAATACAACTTTGACAATTTCTGGGGAAACACATTTGGACATTACTGGTACTTTCTGTTTCTAAAACATTTCTAATTTAGCATCATGCTTTTAAAGCAGATGACAGATGAAGACTTCTGTTTTAACTAGAATAAGCTGAGACTGAAACACTTGGAAAAGATGTAGGAATGGGTAACATGTGCCATTGTCCAGTTTACTCCCTGTTAGTACCTTCCCACAGCATCTATTAGCTGCCTCTAGTGCTTTGCAAAGTGTATTTGTTTAGACATTCAAAAAATACCTTATCACTTCCCACTATATTGCAATACATGGTTTTATATTTTACTGATGTACTGTATTCTCTGCAGCAGCTTTAATCTCTGTTTTATCCTAATATTCAGGAAAATAGAAAGTATTTAGTAATAACCACATTTCTCAGCTACATTCATTTTTATCTGTTGTTGTCATTGAACTGGGAAAAAGTCCTAAGACATATAGGAAAAGATTTCTGTGGTGGTGGTGTTTTTATGGTTTAAACTTTTCTTCTTAGCTCATAGAAACATAGAATCCTTTAGTTTGGAAAAGACCCTTAAGGTCATCAACTCCAAGTGTTAACCAAACACTACCAAGACCACCACTAAACCATGTCCCTAAGCGCCACACAATTTGAATTACCTTTCTCTTCCAATGGGTTTATAACAGAAACTGTGAGAGTACCTTAATTCTAGGGCATCATTATAAAATTTACATTCATGGAGAAACTGTAGTGCAGTGTTACTGGTTTTTTTCCAAATGGTCTTTTGTCACAGAAAGACATCCAATTAGGACTTCTGTGTTGGCAGGTGAGAAGCAAACAGTCCTCTTCAGATCCACCTGTGCTTGTTTTCAGAGCAACAGCGTATTTTGTTGTTTTTTCCTTTTTTAGAACAAGAAGAAAGAAAAGATTAAAAAAAGATATCGAGAACCTGAACATTGCTCAACTAACAGAAGATGATAAAAGACTGATGAATATAGGAGCTGATTTAGAGTTCAAAAATGTTTGGCAGAGGTGTGAATACAGGTTACTAGAGGGCAGAAGAGTTGTGTTTCTGCACTAGGATTGAATGAGTGACTATCTATCTGATTTTGTGCATGTTCTTGTAGTATGGGGTCTGTCACAACAGAATACCACACTGCTACAGAGAGGAGTCATTGGTCCTGAAAGAATCACAGACGTTGTTAACGCTAGTAGGTGTGCCACTCACTGGCTCTTTTTGGGACTGAAGGCAGAACTGATTAAGTACCTTTATCTAATGAAATATCTGTAGGTGGTAAAGGATTGGCACTGGAGGCATTAAAACAAATGGTGGGGCCTGTGCAGGCGTAATTCAGATAAAATCAAATCATTAAAAGCATGCTTTATTGAAATATGTGAATTAGTGTGGGAAAGGCAGGAGACAGAGTTATGACAGTGATTTTGAAGGGAGACAGAGACAGTTTCTCAAGTATTGAATTTATTGTAGAGGCATACAAGAGACTGCTGATTAGGAAAATGGCCATTTTACTTGCTTTCTACTGTAGTCAAGAAAACCACACTTTGCCTACAGCTCTTGTAAATGAACAATGTTAGACCAAGAACATTCCAGATTTTTATCTCATGGGAAAGGAGTCCGCTCAGTAATCACTGATTCAGCACTCAAGTGAAAAAACTGTGCAACAACATTTTTCTTAGAAAAACTATAGTTGCCCCAGAAGCATGCAGACTAGATCCAGAGCCTAAGTTTAAATAATGTTTGGATCCAATTATGTTTGAAGAAATTCCTTCTGTAGACTTTACACAAATATGAGGGAATAAATAGGTATCTGCTCTTTTCAGACTTTTCCCTTCATCCGTGGTATTTAGCAGTGTCTACTTTAGAAACAGTGGAAGTAAGAGAATAAAAACAGAAATAGTTTGGCACTGTTTTTCATTGCAATATTTCATTGGAGATTATTTTCCCCCACAATAAATGTTCTTAAAATAAAAGTTGATGCATTTGGGTTTAAATTAGACACTTCCAATTAAGCATTTTCTTATCTTTCTTTTTTTTGTTTCCTCTTCAGGTGGGAAATTGTGCCAGTCATCCTAGAAAGTTTACATTCTCAAATTATTCTTGCTCTGGTAAGCTGCAGTTATGAGGAAAAAGAAACATCAAGAAGGAACCAGCCCTAGGTGTAGGCCAGACATTTGTATTGTGGACTAGACCCAGGAAGAGGAAAAGTCAAGCACTCCTAGTTGCAGAACTGCACAAAAGCTAGCTATTTCTAGACATGTGTTTTTATGCATTTCTGCTTTCTTTCCTTAGTCTTGCAACCTTGAGGGATAGAAGAGAAAAAAACTGTCAAGCAGACGAACTGGAAATGGAAGAATTAGGAACAGCTAACATATTTCCACAGTTCTTTTGCTGTATGCTCACTTTCCTGTGCTGATTACTGGCTTTCTCTGAACATCAGCCAAATCCTGTCCCTCCTTTCTTACTGCCTGCCTTCTTCCTCCTTTTTTCTTGTTGCTCTGTGCCTCTTATTTCCTCCTACCTTTCTCCTCCTCCCTTTGCTAGGCCGATAAACAACATCCGCCATAACACAAAAAGAAAATGACGCTTGTTAAAACAAAATATGGTATGACATAGTGCTTGCCAACTATGTCTGTTCTTTCAGCTTGTGTGAGTGAGTCTTTTTCAATAGTCTTCTGTCTTGCTTATTTATATTACATGCTTTCTGGGGCAGGGACAGCCTAGCTTCTCAGTTAGACTAACTTTTTGAAGTACTTAGCAGATGGCTCCCTTCTCAGTTGTTTTTTTTTCTTTTTCATTTTTTTTCTTCCCAAAGCACTTATCTAAGTGATATTATGTTCTACTCTATGTTCAAGGCTGAACTTAAAGTATCATTTTGCTATATCTGGAGCTTAATTCAGTGAAGCACTGAAGCACTGAAGCACTGACTTCAAGTGTGACACCCCCCCGAATACCATAGGAATAATCATACAAGTAAATTTTTAGTTCTGTAAGAAACCTTTAGCAAATTGGGGTCCTATGGTGTATGTTCTTAAATTCCCCACTCTTTCCAGGAAAGCCATCCTAGTCATGAGAACATTTCTAGCGATTTTGCACCGTGATATGAAAAAATGCAAAATTATTATCACTGTCTGGAATGAAAAGGTAATCTGTGGTTCTATATATACAAAATTTTGATTTTTTTAATGTTACCTTTAAAATAAATAATTTTCAAAAATTAAATAATTTATGCAAAATAAATGATTGCTGAATATAATAATAATAAAAATAAATAACTGATCAAAATAATCTATGCAAAACATTATCACCTGAATGCTATTCTTACCTTTTACAGACCTGTGTTTTTTCCTGATAACTAAACTTTGCCAAATCCAAGAATTCCCCCATTTCCAAGTACTGATAATTATTTAAAGGACAAAATTTGCTTTTTGTAAGAGAAGAACCAGACTAAGCCAGTGAAATACATGACATCTTCACTCTGTGAATAATGCTTGTGTTTTGTGGTCTTTTGATTCTCACAAATTTTTCAATAATTATTTGCTATTATACCAAAATGCCTTCTTTTTCTGAAGAGGTGAAAATTTGCACAAATTTTTCTATAACTGACTATTTTTAGGGAACTCATCCTGTATTATTTACTAGAAAGACTTTTGTAAACAATTGTCTTCTTTGAGGTGACTTACTAAATTGTTCTTTTTTTTTTAAGTATGCTTTTAAAATTATTTCAAAAGTTTTGTAAAAACAGATAGTAGGGAATGCCAACTCAGTAAATCTTTCTGATGTGTAGTCTAAAGAAGAAAACCATCATTCTTAAGATATTTTTGCCTTTAGTGAAAGCTAGTAGAATGATGGACATGGTTAGAATAGCCAATGGAATGGTTGTACAGTAGTAGGAAAAATTGGATGGGTAAAATGTGAAGAGAATCGACATGCCTTAAAGTGCAACTGTTTCTGAATCAGCTAGTTTGCACTGAATGATTCTTGAATGTCTGAATGTTTGTAAAAATTAATCAAGATAGGATAGTAGTCAGTGATGGCTACAAACTACGGTGTCCTGCATGAGAACAGGATCATTAGTTCCTTATGTACCCTGCCTGTTCTGCTTGCATTACACATTATCATCAAATAGCGTAGCCTGAGTGGCAGACAGTTGCATTCTTACTCTGCAGAGCTTTCTGAACATTATTGGCATTACTAAAGAAGCTATTTAATAAATTAAAGTGTTGCATATAATTGTAAATCTCATCTGGACAAAGAAATTATTGATAATGAAACTAATCAATAACTGTTGGTATGGGTATCAGCAATCATGGCTTCTGATGCTTTATTATGCATGAACAATTGAGCCCTTTACACAAATCCATCTGTAAGCTGAAAGCTTTAATTAGTACAGTGTCACAGATCTGTGAAGAATTCTGATCCAAGTTAGTTATCAGTAGAAATGTAAATGATAAATTAGAATTGTTTAAAAATATTTAGCTGTATCCTCCCAAATTTACTGTATTGAGAAAGAAGTCACAAAGGAAAAGGCAATCTTTCTCAGCGTACATCCACCGGTCTGGCTGTTTGTGGTGGGGAGACTGCAGCAGAGCCCTAACCTGTCTCAGTTACAGTTGCAATTCACTCTGATGAGGGAAAGATAAGGTGAAAAAACAAGACAATTGCATGGAAAAAGAGCAGGTGAGAGCTGTAGTTCTGTCCCAGTTATTTGGGGATTAGAAGTGCTGAAAGAGTAAGTGTAGAAGCAAAAGCTAGCATATAAAAAGATGAAATTGCTGAAGCCTCTTGCCTTACAGTTGAGACCTTTGTTTTGGGGTACAAGCCCTGGTGTTTTACAAACCCTGTGCAGTGCCGTATAGAAAGAACACTGACGGGGAAATGTTGGAGAGTGAGGATGGAGGGAGGGAGGTCATGACTGCATATGTGAGGATGCATGGTAAGTGGGTTGAGACATGGCAAGCAACTGGAACTGGGAGTTATCATATATCCAGGACCCATCTATTAGTCTCCTAAAATCAACTGTAAATCTGGTTTGCTGTTTGATCAGAATCACCTTATATTCAGATAAATATGGTATATAACAAATAGCAAAATAGGGACACTATAACAATGAATATAAATTGGAAACTAAGAATGGTAGAAAGTTGATAAAGAAGCAAAAAGACATAAGGAAAACCTTACAACGTACCATATGAAAGAGATTTTTAACTACACTAAACAAAAGAAATCCTAATAGTATTACTTTTCCCTTACTAGATTGAAATAATATATCACAAATAATACATCTTTCCCTTTTCTATTGCATAAATATTTCTGCTCCTTATTTGAAAAAATTGAATAAATGCAGTCATTTCACAGACTGCTGATGAAACACTTTTTACACTATCAGTAAATCAGAAGCTGCAGCTCCTATAGCTGGCTATTTTAAAAGCAAAAGATCTGGCCAACCTCCTGTCCCAAATAGTGAAAAATGAAAAGGGTGAAAAGCTTCCTAGTTTCTCAATGTTGATTTTTAATACACCTTAAAACAATTAGGAAATTCCAGATGATCAAAAGGCAATGAAAAAAAGAAAAAAGAGAAAGCTAATACAGTGTTTTAATTTAAAAGGGATACAAATGTGATGACTCCATTAGCTATATAATTCTCACATTGATTTTGTGTAAACTAATCAAATAGCTTAAGTGGGACTTGATTTATAGAATTTGATAAAGAGAAAACAGTTATCTCCAATTAACATTAGTTTATGGAAACCAGATATTGCCCAAAATAAAATTATCTCTGATGAATTTACAAGTTAGACTGTTGGAAGGATCAGTGTTGCTTTATTATTTAGCATTGCTGAAAACACTTCTCACATACACAATTCAGAAACTGACTTAAAACCTGGAGGAGTTTCACAGCAAATTTATAAACAGTTTTGAAAAGTGATAGCAGTATAACATGGTGCTCTGGGCATCTAGGACATCCCAGAGAAGAGTTAAGACTGACAATCAGGGAGTACATGAAGCACAGATATAAGATAAGCAGAGGACTCTTTGATATAGCAAACAAAATGCCAAATATCAAATGTCTGGAAATAAAGGAGTAGTAAATGGTTAAAGGCTGTTGTTAATTCTCTGACACTGGAGAGATAATTCATAGAAATCCCAGAGCCTGGGATTAAAACAAACAAACAAAAAGGTTAACAGACTTGTTCAATGTAGGAACTGGGAAGGCTGATCAATTAATTAGTATTATCATGTGATGGTAAAAATATACATTAATTTGCTATGTGATTTGCTATATGTTAGTAGACCCATGTGATCCTTCTACTTACTGGCTTTAGTGAATTCAATATCAGACTACATTCATAACTATCCACCTACTGTGAGAAAGAAACCGTTCATTGACTGTTTATGGTCTGCTTGCTTAAGAGTGTATTATTATTATTATTTCCTAGAAATTTAAATCAGAAGGGACTGTGAAATCATTTAGGTTTAACTATTTTCTTGCCTAGATACTGTAGGGGATCAGACATCCTTCACCAAGTCTATATTATGCTTTTTCAAACTGAAATAGTCAAATAAGGAATGGCAAATAATCAACAAACAGGATTTCCATATCAATTTTTAGTCAAAGATCTATGCAAATACTTCTGAAAGAGTGGGGATTTTCAAGTAGATATAGCAACACAGTAAGCCACAGAATTTAACAGGACACTTTTATTTGAGAAAGCTGAGCAGTTATAGCATTGTGCAGGTATTTGACTTGTTTATTGGAGAGGTTAATAGATTTTTAAAAGGCAAAATCATTTGGGGTTTAAGGTCAGGAAAGTATAAGTATCCTTAGCCCATAAATTTAGAAGGAAGAATCCCAAGAAAGAGAAGAGTAAGGGGATGTGGATGCCAGAAGGGAAGGCAGGCAGAGTCACCAGCGGTAGATTATGGCTGGACAAACCTGTGGCTGAGCCAGAACGGTTGAAGAAGTCACTGGCTTTTAGCCCAGATCAGAAACTAACAAGTTGTGGGCTCAAAATAAACTGCAATGGGACTAGATTAGTCAGTTGCATTAGTTCAAAAGACCAATTAACGGCACCATAAAGTATCCCAATGACTCCCTATTAGGAGTAAATCCTTAGGAGTAAATCCTTATTAGGATTAAACACAAGGGCAGTTGCCAGTTCTCAGGGGAGAGGCAGGGACTTCCAGGGGCTGAGCAAAGTCCTCTGTAAGAGCTCTTTCATGTGCACTCATCCATCCACACACTCTGACCACTGGAGCAAGGCTTACACTCAGCATTCTGGTAATCATTTGTTTCCAAGATGTATTAGAAGTGGTTTTGCACAGTTGGAATAGCCTACCTGAACAATATAGGTCCCATCATGGGACATGAAAAACTATCTTGGTATATTTTAGTTGGTCCAACAGTTGCTGCTGCTGGCCCTGGAGGTTTTTCTTTTTCTTTTAGCACATATCAAGATCTGAATTTATTATAAAAATTTTCACCAGGATGATGCTTTCAATTTTCCAAGAAGCAATACATGAATTTACTGTGGGCTGGAAGAACATCCACTGACTTTTGTACACTGACTTGTAAGCTTTAGAACCGATGAAAGATTAGCTGATCTTTGCTATTTCTTGTCATTCAAAATGAAGCATTTTGGGAGTTAGCTTTAAATTTGATATGAAAAATATATCTGAGGAAAATGGTTGCCTAATAGCCAGAATGTCCTACAGTTTAGGGATGCAGCAAACCTACACTGAATAGCCTTTTTGTGTAATGAGAAGCCAGATTTGAATTTCATTGCATGTTTTTATCAAAACAGCACTTTATCGTATTACCAAAGGTTATAAGTCAACCTTTTACTGTTTACTGCTTTGTCTTCTAAACCTGCCAGCTTGATTGCAGGCTGTTTTGTGCTGTCACTCTAAGACAAACACTTGGAGCTTGTTTATTCCTATTGACAACAGGTTTAAACAGGTTGGCATGGCTATACTGTGATCAAAGAAGTAATCATTTGTGGAATGACAATGCGCAGAACATTTGTATTATGCACTGTGCTCTGATGGGTGCTGCACATTGAATATCGCACTTGGAAGAGATCATTCAGAATCAGAAATGAAGAATCATAATGTAATTTGCCCTGTTTGACTGGCTATCAGGAAATTATACGAATGATAGTGGAAGCTGGCATTATAACACTGGTGTAAGCCTTAGTCATGACATCTTTTAAGCGTGCCTTTCTGACTGCGTATTGAAAACAAGGGAACGGTGAACCTACTGAAGTAGAAACACTAGCAAAATGAGCACTTTATAAATCAGAGATTCTTTAAGGATATGGATGTCTGATTATTTATTGCCAGCTATTGATGGTGTGCTTTTTATAACTATATGTATACATGAGGATAGAACAATTCTCAAGAAGAATAAAATGAAATTAGAATATTTGAAATATACACAAAATGGTATGAATTAACATTGCAATCTAAAAGGGACTAGGAAGAAGTACTCGTAATAACCCAAGGGAAAAACAAACACATACAGTGGAAAAGAGACCAATCCCCGAAGCTAAGTGGTGCAAGTGCCATCTGGTTTTACTTTATCCAGGGGTCAACCATTCCTAATGTTTGAGTTTGCTCCCCTTTTCTAATCTCAAGTTAGCATTTTAACAGTCAGCAGGCTGTTCAAATAGAATGACCTTAGAGCAACTTGGAAGCAACTTAGCTGAGAATCATTAGTCTCCCTGCCCGGGTAGTGGGAAGGAAGGGGCTCCTCTGGGGGCAACAGAGCTCATCATTACTTCTGAAGGTATCTCACTATGCTCTAAGTCTAGCAAGTCAACTGCCTAAGGTTGAGAATACTTTCCTTGGGGTGCCCAGACTAACGTGCTGTAATTTGAAAGGACTTGCAACGTGACTGCTATGTGTGCCTCAGTGTGCCCGCTCTTTCAGAAGAGAGGTCTGGATGTGACCTTCTTTCTGATTGATGTCCCTGAAGTGTCTGAGAGAGACGAACTGATGCTAAGGCCAGCTTTCCAAAGATGGAGAGAGTAGAAGCGTGAAAGACAATAATTTTGTGAAGCATTGAAGTGAAAAGGACCAATCCGCATGAAAGACCTCTGGATGCCAAAGTGTTCAGTAATTCCTGAGTTTTCCAGAGAAATGACCTAAAGAAAGAGCTAGGTCATTTGGACTTAAATGTCCTCTTCCAATCCAGTACACCAAAGTGCATGAAACATGTTCACCTTGGGGTTCCACAGCCAATATGCTCTACATTTCCTCTCATGGTGAAAAGTTGCATTTGAGCAAACCCATCATTGTAATTCAAAGAGAGAAAGTGTCACATGGAATTAGACCAATCATCAATCTAGACTGGTATCCTATAGTGGCCAACAACAGATGTTTCAGAGGGAGATATGAAACCTCTGTAGTGAGAAATTCTATGCCATGCAAGGGTTTCTTTCTATCCAGGGCATGAAATCTTGAAATATACTGCAAATTTCTTATAAAAAGTATAATGAAATGAACATTTTGCCTAGTCTGAGGTAGGATCGAGATACACTGTGAAAAGCATTGCATCTTCATTCCCTTTTGTCACTAGAAGGAGATTTTAGAAACATCTGAATGCCACTGTAAAATAAAAATTGACTCTATATTCTTACCAGCCTGGGACTTTTGTCTGCTGAATTAGGTCAGACTGGTGGGGAGCTTGAAACAGACTATCTCAGAAGGTCACAGAAAAGGATGTGAAGGTGAAATAATATGGTCTTTCTTGAGGTACTGCTAAGTCTGACACTTCGTTTCTTCAAACTAGTGCAAGAAAGAAACATAAGCCATAACGAATATTCCTATTTGCCCTTTTGGATGTTGTGCATTAGGTCTGTGAAGGACATGATACCTGCTTACATGAAGTTACTACCTCTTTATTATAAAAACTGCAGCTGTAATTATGAGAAGCAAGTAAGCAATATTTTCATGTGATGAAGATTAACTTTTCAATTTAATGGGAAATATGGAATATTTGGGCCATTTTTACACTCTTTTAAATTGCTACATCTTAGTGTAATTTACACTACCTTGCTGCAATATCTAGAGGTGTGCCAAAACTATGAGTTCAGCAAATCTGGGATGTATCCAAATTTGTAAATAGTTGGAGGGCATTTTGCCTACCTTACACTGAAGAAGAGGTAGAAGCTTTAAAAAGGATCCTAATTCACTTAAAACACAGTTCTTCTTGAAATATTTGATTTAAATACATGTAAGCACTGGATTTGTTTAAAGTCCTTATTAACCTTCCATTGAAATGATCAAGCAAGCTAATATGCCACCAACTTACTGTATGTCTTAAGTTTAGTAGTAAAAGGTATATAAATACTTAGTTATTAAAATAACCTGAATCCACTCCAGAATTATCAGGAGTTGGTGCTGCTGCCAAAATGAAGGAAAAAAAAAAAAATAATTTTTTTTTTTAAGTGAGAGACATAAGGAAAAATGTTCTGTTCTTGCCTTTCTGGTTACGCAGAGAAAGGTTTCACACACAGCACATCAGGACAAAACAGAAGGTCCATTCCTGAAGAAGCGTAAGGGGAACCTGAAGGTCAGATGATCAATGTATTTGCTATGACACTCTTCCCCAGACTGGATTTTTGCATCCTTGACCAGCACCATTTCCATATGGCATTCAGGAGAACTCAGATACAGAAGGAAAGGCATTTTAGTGTAGCTTTACTTCAAGACTTTTCTATTTTATGTTTTAAGGTCACATGTGATTCAGCAATATTCCTTGCTGTACTTTGCTCTCTGAAATGAGAGACTTAATTTGAAAAGCAGTGGAAAGAGGGAGGCCCACAGTGACCTCTAATTATTCTCAATTTTATATAACCCTTTGACACCACTGGCCTTTACTAATAGAGCAGAACCTTTAGGAGATGCTTGGTTGTGCACAGTCTGTAAAGGTAGGTGCTGGAACTGTGATTCACCAGATTTGAAAATGTTTGCAAATCCACTGGCCTTCAAACTTGTACAAATTCCCTTCTGATTTGCAGCTTAATACAAAGTATGTATTGCACACTGGTTTCTAATTGTACTTCTTGAATTGCATTTGATATGCAGGGACTTCAAATAAGTGCAGATTAAGCTACTCTGGTTTTCTTCTATTCAGTCTTAATTACCCTGCTGACTTGTACATTTCCCAGTTGTTAAATAAGCTTGGCTTGTGGCAGATATTACAACTTCGTTATGCAGATGTTTTATGTTGTGGCATCGAACCTTGTTGGTATAAAGAGGGAGGGAATAAAATCGTGTATATAAACAGTAAGAAAGGGAAAAGTTTATCTGAGGAACTTCAGCAAACCTTCTCCTAATAATTATAGTTTACAAGGCTTAAGCAAAGAAAGCAAGCCTTGAGAATGTCCACTGATTTCTGATTTGGGTCTGAATATATGAGTATTGTAGAGGCTATTTGGAAAAGATCAGAAACTTCCAGAAACAAGTCTGCTAGTTATTGCTTCTCCCCAGTAGCCACTCATGAAAGATACATTTTTAAATGGCCAAGCTATGTGTGAGGCAGCAATCTCCCCTGCTTTTCTCCCCTACTTTTCTCCCCTACTCCCTTTCAGGCACAGGTGCAGACACAGGGACAGTCCAAGAACTAAGCTAGTCAAAGTGCAATGAGAGGAGAATATTTTAAATGTAAGGCTAAAAACCAAAAATAATCTGCAAACAATGGGTGTAGGACTAAACAGTATCTGCTGTGAAGGAGTACCTCTAATCATTGCCTTTATAAAGTGGCATGCCTCCAAACCTGCATCACTTTGAATACACATTGCATATCTCTGTTTTAGCAAAACTGAGGAGTCCAGTCATCTGCTAACCAAAATAGTTAATATTATGTACTGTGGAGAACTCAGCTAGTTTAATTGCAGTCCTCTGATGTGTTTGGAAATGGATGAAATACTGTCAAGTTCTGAGAAGATGCCCATTGTATATCAGGAGGTCTTCTGTAAAGGATGAGATACCATCTCTGAACAAAGAAATGTCAGCAACAAGTTCATAGCATGCATTAAAGTATACGGTGATAAACGTAAATTTGAAATCGTATGTATTAACAAGACACGGGCAACTTTGTATGATGAATTCCACATCTAGTTGTAATGAATTTTCTAATGACTTATCCACAGTACTTAAAAAATGAAAACCCTGTTTATTTTAAAGTATAATTTCAGTGTTCTCTGTATGTACTGAGCGTTTCATTTTTCAAGGAGTTTCTGTCCTCGTTTCGGCTGGGATAGAGTTAACTGTCTTCCCAGTAGCTGGTACAGTGCTGTGTTTTGAGTTCAGTATGAGAAGAATGTTGATAACACTGATGTTTTCAGTTGTTGCTCAGTAGTGTTTAGTCTAAAGTCAAGGATTTTTCAGCTTCTCATGCCCAGCCAGCGAGAAAGCTGGAGGGGCACAAGAAGTTGGCACAGGACACAGCCAGGGCACCTGACCCAAAGTGGCCAACGGGGTATTCCATACCATGGGACGTCACATCTAGTATAGGAACTGGGGGGTGGGGGCGGGGGATCGCCGCTCAGGGACTGGCTGGGTGTCGGTCGGCAGGTGGTGAGCAATTGCCCTGCACATCATTTGTACATTCCAAGTCTTTCATTATTACTGTTGTCATTTTATTAGTGTTATCGTTATCATTATTAGTTTCTTCTTTTCTGTTCTATTAAACCATTCTGAGTTTTACTTCTTTTCCTGATTTTCTCCCCCATCCCACAGGGTGGGAGGGAAGTGAGTGAGTGGCTGCGTGGTGCTTAGTTGCTCGCTGGGGTTAAACCACAACAGTTTCATGTAGTAGATTTTGTTGCCTGAGAGGACAGTTAAGTTAAAAATTTGATTCACCTGACTTCCTAAAAAGTGGAAGAACATGAATGATGAGACTGACATCCATAACATATATATGGGTATTTTTGTGTACACACATACAGCACATATGTAACCTCTAAACATATTTTAAAGAGAAATTCCCTGGCAAACTTAAACCCATTTCATTCTCACAGTCTCCAAAGAGTCCGCTAAAGCTACAGCAGAGTTAGTCACCTGTAATTATAAGGGAAATTAAAGGCTATCAAAGAGTACAAACAGAATGTTACAGTATTAAAGAGATATAAAGCTTCTGGGTATGAAACAAAGACAAGAATTTGCATTCAGTACTTAATATAGTAAGCTGAATTACTTTGTTTTACTGGCCAAAATATGCCTGAGGAGGCTACAAAAGTTGTTTCGATGTAGTATCTGTTTATTTACGTGTGTGTATACCCATACATATACATACGTACATATGTACCAAGTCCTCTTCGTGTCCTTTTATGATGTTCTCTTTGTTTTCATTTTTCTAATCATCAACAAAACCTTTATTTTTACTGAAATTCATATTTTGTTGTTACCGAAGACTGCCTTAAGTCTAGTGTGGACCTGGGTGAAAGAGATGGAAAAAGTACCATACTGCTCTGGAAATTACGATATCTGCTGGCAACTGCTTATTGCCTTTCAGGAGGGCTGATACAGCTCTAAGTCTCTGCAGGAGCTGGGAAGTATTTTCTGCCATGATGTAAGGGTCAGGGTGAGGGCAGACAACAACATTTTTTTGAGTCTGAGGAAAAAACCTTATGAGTGGAAGTAGACCAAATCCTGACTGCTAAAAATGAGAATGGGCAGAGTTCACTGTATTAGGTGTTTTTTTCCCCAGCTTTCTTTTTTTCCAGACCATGATAGACAATTTCAAGGGCACAGGACCTGCACCCAAGTCTGATCTGAAGAACTGAAGAAAACCTCTGGTGCCTCCCATGAATTTAGCAACAGGTGCCAAAATCTGATGACAAACCATCGCTCTCTGTAGTCTTGGTGGAAAATATCTACCCTCACAGCTAACTCTTACAGCATATGTATTCCTTTCCCCATGCAGGACAGGAGGCTTGGGTGACAGAAGGCACTCCACCTATATCTGCTTAGTGAGAAGAAACAACTGAGGTTACATGAGCTATTGTTTTTGCCCTCGTGAACAAAGGATCCATCCTTTCTCATTTTCCTGAACATTCAGTTTGTGGTTATTCCCCCAAACTACCCATCAAAGCAAGGTTATAGGGAGCTTTTAAGAAAAGTGTAGTTCACGTAAAACTAAAACAACAAAAAAGGAGAGAGGGGAAACAAACAAGAGCAAAAATATAGCTTATCCTGCTTCTCTAATTTGCAAAGGTGGAGGAAACCACGCAGGCAAATATTTTTTCCTATAATTTACAATGGTAGCTACACCCTTGCATGTAAGAGGTTATCCTCCCTGCCCTGAGATTTGCACATCCTCTTCTTGCACTTCGTACTTCATAGGTCTCATTCACTGTACACAAATGAATGTACAATTTTGGAAGGCTTACAGAAACTGTCCGATAATAGTCTATAGGCATAGGAGACTTTGAAATCACAGAGTAGTAAAGAGGAGACAGCTTGTAAAAAAGCAAGTACTTTAAACTACTGAGTCCTTTATTCGTAAGGAGTTTGCCTTGACTCTAAAAACATGTAAACAACAAATATTTGTGGGGATCCATGCTTTTGTTCTCTTACTGATTTCTGTCATTAAATTACTAGTTGATTTTACTATTATTCAGGAAGTTCTACAAAACTTTCCACTAAATTTTGAATTATGTATTAATTCCAAGCAAATCACAGTATATTTTGGTAGACCTATTATGTTCCTAGTGTTTTTTGAAAGTTCATTTCAACAACAAATAACTTGGTGAAAAATGTTTTCATTAAACTGACAGTGGTACAAAAACTGGCCTTTATGTTTAAGTAATATTACTCTAGGAACTTTTGTTTCTGAGAGAAAAAAATGATTTTTTTTTTTTGCTATTACTTTGCTATTACATTGCACAGTGCTCATAGGCCATCTTGTGTTCCCAAGTTCAGTAGCTCCTGGATGCAGCAGAAAATGAATAGCTCCCAAATTCAAGGGCAGTTCTTCCCCAGGCGGTGACAATTCCCCTAAGGGTGGCCAACTGGCTACACCTCTTCCTTCAGTACCAATGGGTCAGCCAAGATAGAGGAACAGCCTCTCAGCACTTTGAACATATTGAGACCTGGCTCAGGGGTGCTACCACGCAGAGGCTGTACTGGTGAAATAAGTCTGCTCCAGTGGAGTAGCTCTAGATCTGTCACAATCCTGCAAAACATCTTGATCAAAGGGTCTGATTGCCTGGTCATGGCTGGATGGACAGGCTCTTTGTGACCCTGCCAGAAGTGTTTAGCCTAGCCATCTGTTCCTAATTCAAGGCTTGCGGTCCAGTGATACCTTCCCAAAAATGTGGGTATTAAATGAAAGAAAGAGATTGAACTTGCTGTACTAACCTGTGTTTGCACAAAATACAGAAGATGGTACTGGTGGATTTTGGATTATTTTGGTTTTTAAGAGAAAAAGGAGCTGTTGCAATGATTTTGTCTGATAGAATATGCATTTTGTGTTTCCTTTTCTTCATAAACTGCCCATTAGGAAAAGGTCAATGATTTTGTGTTATGTCTCTTATGCTCAATAAAGATAAAGTGCGTTAGCTTCTTTTCTGGTAGTCGTTTCAGTTTTCATGGCTACTGTATTGTCTGTCTCTCTTCCAATAAGCTGATATACTCAATAGCATAAAGCTGATTTTTCCCTAAGCACTTTAGCTTGTGTATTCAAACATGACAACTCTTTGCAATGTTTAGTCACCTAAATAAACACGTTTCAATCTTCAGAAGTGCTTAACATTCACAACTCATGTTGACTCTGATGGGACTGGCAGAAACTCCATCATCTTAAAAAATGTTTTCTATTTAGTCAAATGTACAAATATGCTGTGTGCATGCCCTGTTGATCTAATTCATATTTAAATATGTATACATATGTACAAATATATATCTATACACATATATCTATACACACATATGAAAAGTGCCATTTACAAATTTTTACTTTTAGATTGGGAACACAATGAATATGAAATCATGAAGGAAAACAGATCTGAGTTCTGTAGCTTCTTTTTCCCCTGTGAAAGTTAAAGCGATACTTGGTCAGACAATCCATCTGTTGTGATGTAGTTTCTTTATATGGCAACGCTGGTTGATGTCCCCACATTTGGCAGATTTGGAATTGGGGAATTGAATCCCCACTGTGTAGTAGTCTTTTTCAGTAGTCTGCTGTGACATTTAGATTACTGAAGACTATTTAAGGGATACTAGAAGCCTTGGGAACCCAAACCTAACTGTGTACTATAAGGAACCCTTGCTGTAGTTTTGCCTCTTGAGTATGTCAGCGCATGCTAAGAGTTAGAAAAAACTCATTTATGCCTGAGGAGCAGCCCTGAGTACAGTAGCCTTGGGATCAGGGAAGTGATCCATCAGTTTTGTACATCCCTCATCCCTCAACTCTTGCCTGATATTTCCGATCCTCCAAGATTTCTTTCTTCTTTTGTAACATATTCATAAAATATTGGGTAAGAAACTTCTGCTGTGAGAGTGTGTAGATATTCAGATATGCATAATGTATATCCAAATAATATATCCCTATATACAATCTTTAAAAATTGTAGGCATGTAGTAAGGGTATGCTAATTGAAATATGGAGGCACTAAACACCTACTGAGAACACTTAATTTTTTAAAACATTACTGTGGTAGCAATGTGTCCCTTGTAATTCTAGATAATATGTTTCTGATTACCAGTTTCCTTCTGAGCTCCATAATGTGAGAACAAATGCAAATGTAAGCCTCTATCTATTCTTATGGTCATATGTCATCCTAGCCAATTGGGCAATAAAACAGCAGGACCAGGCTGCTGTTAAATAATACAAAATGTGATGCATGAATATGGAGGTAAATGTGTGCTTATATAAGTTATGCCTATCCAATATTGTTCTGCTTTGCATTTCTGAGGTAAAAGACAAATTTAACAAATAGAATAAGCAGGTCCACATTTGGTATAAGTCAACATTCTCTGTGATGTTTTAAATTTATGAACAGTTGCTCTGTGTCTTCAAGAATTGACTTAAATGTTTGCCAGATTAATGGTTTTAAGATAGACATTGTGGCTGACATTGATAAATCAGGCAGAATGCGACAAAGTCAGAGCTATCACAGAGTTTGTCAATATTGTATTATATATAGGTAGATATATATACAAAGTACATGCACATACACATATGAAAAGCTATATATGCATATCTTTCTACAGATAGCATGGAAGCCATCTTCCTAAATTTCAGCGTCATAGTACCTACTAATATACCTAAAAATGATTCTAGTCTATAATAAATAAGAACTTTTCATGAATATGTGAATATAATATCTGCATCAGAGAGCTTAATATCTTTCAGAAAAATAAAGATGTGACCCCCTCCAATCTCTTCATTATCGTGTATTCAAACCCAGCAGAATTTTCTTAGTTTGACCCGAGTTTGATGGCTTTCTGGTAGGTAAGTATAATAGCTAAAAACAAGTACAGTATCTGCATACTGCATCCTTTATCAACCATGTTTTCATGTTTCATAGAGTCATAGAATGGTTTGGGCTGGAAGGGACCTTAAAGATCATCTAGTTCCAACTCCCCTGCCATGGGCAGGGACACCTTCCACCAGACCAGGTTGCTCAAAGCCCCATCCAACCTGGCCATGAACATTTCCAGGGATGGGGCATCCACAGCCTCTCTGGGCAACCTGTTCCAGTGCCTCACCATCCTGACAGTGAAGAATTTCTTCCTAATATCTAATCTAAATCTAAAAATATATGTTATGATCCCAATCTTTATATGACTTTAACTATAAGCTAGGTGTAAATTAAGGCCACTTAAATATGCCTTTTAATTTTCTCAATAACTCTTGAAATCCTAGAAGGATGAAGAAAGGGATCTCTTGTCACAATCTTTCAGCATATAGTCTTATGAACAAGTATCAAAAGGATGTTTTAGTTAATCTTAGTATCCTGCAAATAGTGTTAAATAACATAGCTATAGGGGAAAGTGGCATTACTTAGAACAGTTTACATAACAAATTATAAAGAGGAAAGGAGCCTGATTTTCCTATTTCTTACATTTCTAACTTGCACTAATTCTTCTCTGCATGGTTGAAAAGGAAAGGACATGGTAGGAGTTAACCTTCTGTCCTTCTTTCCTTCTGGAATACAGTACCTGATCACCTCTGAAATTTCCAGAAAGAGTCTTAGCAATGTATGCAGACTGATGTAGATAATATCTGATTCCTTTGTATATGCCTATGTAGTAGTAGCTCAGCTGTGTTCTTGCACAACAAAGTCTCAGTTATCACAGGTCAGTGTGCATTCACAAACAAAAGCATAAGGAACAATAAAGTTACAAAGTTCTCTGTAAGAAACTGCAGGTTTTTTGTAAAGAAGCAGGATGCCTGTTCGTACAGGTAAGGTTATCAAGATTACAAATACAAATCCTATCTTGAAGTTGTGTCTGCACAGATATTAGGCAGCTATGCAGTAATCAATCCAATGCTCCATTTATTGTAAGTACATATAAGAACAACTCCCAGTTTCTGACAGTTTTTCATGTACTATCTTTCACTTTGGCTTTTTTTTAGGGGGACATTGTTTGTACCTATAGGAAAAATAGTATTCAAAACCTTTTCAAGTATCTGTTAACTGTCTTCTGCAGATTTAGGAAAATCACTGCCTTGCAGACCAAAAGACAGGGACATCCAGGAAGACTGGTAATTCTCACTTAAATAAAATACACTACAAATTACATTGCATCTTTCCAGCATGGAAAAAACTGGGGAGGTTTGAATATTGCTTGAGATCCAAACAAAAAGGAAACTGGTGTGGGAGTGTGTGTGCATATATGCCTGCATACGTGTGTATATCTACCTAAAAAAACACTGAGAGGCCAGTATTTGGAATACATGTGTGCCTTGATGTGGTGGTCCCTGAACCCCCCAATGACTGTCTTACTTCTGCTCACAGCTGGCCCTCTGGCTTCTCCTACAAGCCAGCTCTGGCTCTCCTTGTAGCTCATGATGAACCCATTCAGCTCACCAACGTGGCAGGAAACTATTACCTTTTTATGCTTTTTCCTCAGTTTGTTTAGGGAGTTCTGCTGGCTTATAGGAGGTTTAGGAAGCCCCCAAGTTGGCAGAAGGCAAGAAGACAGACCACAGAAGACAGTGGCATGAGGGAACCTCACCATCTTGTTGGACCATACCCTGCTGTCAACCCACATAGCTCCAGATGCTTTATCAAAGTGCTTAAAAACCTGCTTTTTGTCAAGATATTGCAGTTCTGTCACCAGGGTCCTGCACAGTAAGTAAAATCTTTGTCATTGACTTCAGTGAGGATTAGCCCCTGGAGCTACTAATGAGTTTAAAGGCAAGTTTGTGTCTGAGATTGTGTTGGGTGAAGGTTTAAGTTGATGCCCTGTGATGGATCAGGGATGGTGAGTGGAGTGGAGTTGGAGGGAAGATGCAGCTGGTGGCTCTATGACTAGCTTATAGGGTTTTTTTTGGTTTGTTTGGGTTTTTTTGTTGTTAGGGTTTTTTTTAATTTTATTTTGAAGGTGCGAAGCAACGAACGAAGGGGGCTCTCGGCACCGGAGGTGACTTGGGCAAGGTGAGCCATGACTAGTGGCTTGAAGCAACAGTTCCTTTTGAGGTGTCATATTGTTGGCGAAGTTAGAAGCATCCCTTGTCATCCCTTGTTAAAGTGCTTTAGCACCTTGCAGAATCAAGGACTTGGAAATGATGACACTCTAGATCTTCTGTATTGAAGGACTGACCTTTGGATTCTTGAAAGTCATGGTACCACCATAGGTATGCGCAGGGGATGACGTGAAAATGAGATAAACACAAATAGTTTGTCATCAGAGCTCAGCTCAGACTGATTTCAGTTCCACCACTTTACAGATTTTTCTTACCTGAAGGTGGAAAATGTTTGCATCCAGAAACAGCCTTTATGCAGTGATATGTTTCATCTGGTGCTTGTTTTCTGTGTAGCAAAATTATTTAGTGAGTCAATTTGAGTTTGAAGCCTGCAGAAGCATAACACAGGAGACATATTGTTTCATCTTAATATTCTGTGCAGTGCCTGAAGTCAGCAAGAGCTCAGAAAACCTGAACTTCTGAACCTATTCCTAACAGGAGGCAATTGTCATCATTCTTGCAGCAAAACAAAGAAAAGATGTAACCCTTGTACTCAAACAAGAATAAAGGAAGACACAGGTGGAGATAAGAGCAGTAAGGTTCTGGAAGTAAAACAAAAATAAAGGGAAATGGAAGGAAAGCAAGTTTGAAATTCTGGTCGTTGCTGCTCTTCTGAGTGCTCTTCCATTTTACAGCTAGCCTTGTCCCCTGTGATTTGCTTCCCTCACTTAGGCATGCCAGTACTACTCTGAACACCGAGTGTAGAGCATCACAGGATGGGCGTAATGAGAAATCTGCCAGTGTGTCACTTCTATCTCTGCCAAAATAGAGGTTAAAATCTGCTTTCAGGCTGCTCACTCTAGACTGAATAGCTTTTCTGTCCTGCTTCAGAGCTGCATGACACTAGGAATGCCAAGCACTGCTAAGGAGCTTGGCTTCAGTGCGGCTGTGGCTCTCCTGCCTGTTTGCATGCTGCCTGTGGTGGCCCAGCTGCTCCCCATGTTGTGGGCATTCCTGGAGGGCTCCTGTGGGTAGTGAATAGCCCTTGAGAAAGCCTTAAATCCTTGAGAATGCAGCAACAGGAGGCTGTAACTCTCTGGATGCATGGGCTTTTGCAGAGATTAATCTATACATGTGTCCTGCTGATTAGAGTTATTCTTTGTAGCAAGTAACAAAAAATTTGAAAAAGGCTTAAATTAATCTGAAAAAATAATTAAGAAGTCCTTCTAATGTCACATTCCTCTATAAGAACAGTTAAACCAATCTAGGAAGCTACCCAAACCCAAAGCAAATTGTGTGTCTTGAGATGTCTCAGGTCTGAATAACCACTAACATAATTACAGTGTGCTGTGGCTGGACTTCTAAGAGGGAGAAATATAAAACTCTGAGAGGACTGAACAGTGCTTTCTTTAGTCATATTATGAAAAAGATCTAAGAGCCTGAGTGGTCAGAGTTATCATGGAGAATGAGCTGCATCATGGGACTCTGCTATTTCCACTCTGTACTTTACTTTTAAACCACTATTTGGTAAGGATATTTTCCATATGGCAAAAGCAAAATTGAATTAAGGTCAAGTCTTGCATTTGATCCAGTTTCTTGAGCTGTTTATTTGATTCTAAATTAGTGGAGTTAGCTTGCTCTATTTCTTATACTGATTATCTAATGAAAGTATCCTTAGTTCAACTCTATACTATTTCCATTTTTTCTTTGTCAATTTTTCATGTATGATTAGCATAACCTTCAGAAAATTTTGCCACTACAGAACATCTTATTCTGTATAAATGAATTTTCTTGATCCAATGCTTTTGTCTCTTTGTAAGTCTTTGAGTTAGATTATTAAATTATACTTCTTCTTCAACTTCCAGATCACATAGCAAGGCCACAGGAGATGCTTCGCAATATTGCCTATTGGATGTGCTTGAAGCTTGATATCATTTTACATAAATTCCTCACATTATTTTTAGAAAATTGCTTCTGTGTTATATATGGCTTTTTATGGAGCCGTATCTTAGAGCCAGTTCACTATTAAAAATAAAAATGTAAAAGTGAATTGTCCACTTAAACTGAAATGCTATTTTATGAAGTATAGGTCATTTCTTTTATATGGCGGTATTGGCAGAATGAGTCATCCTTCTAAGAATATAACTAAATTGTCCTGTGGTTAACTGAGTGTAAGCTGCTTTCTGAACGTTTTGCCTCTTATATCCTCACCTCTGGTCTGAAAAGAATATCTCAGAAGATGTGGAGAGTTTCAATCTACAATTCTACCCACTGTGCCTACCAGTTATGCGCCTGCCACCAGTTATGCGCCTGCCACCACACCATATGAGCAAAAAAGCATTTCCCAAATCAAAATCTGGAATGCAAACACCTTACACTGTATTAGACAGGGCAAGAAACAGGTCAAGCTGAGCAAACAGTAATACCCAATGAATATTAGTTCAAATTCAAAAGTCAGTTTTAAAATGACTATTTTTGTGAACCTCTCCTAGTCTCTTCAAAACCACATTCAAACACTTGAGCTTCAGTAGCGTGTATGTTCAATCAGTGGAGGTTTCCTTCAAACATTGACCCCGAAACAGAAATAGGAATTTTGTATTTTATTGCCCATACACAGCTCAAGTAATATTGTTTCTGCAACCTGAATGGAAGGTTTATGTAATTACCATCCCAATGTACAAGAGATGGGAAAGAAATAATCAGATATTGAGATCTACTGGAAATAAACTCTGCTTGTATACTCAGACTCTACAGCATAGGCTCTGTTCTAGAGCCTGCATAGATATCGCCATTTGAATAGCTTTTGCTTTGAGGTCTGCTTCAAGTTTCCCAGCAAGGTTGTTCCCATATAATAAAGGCTGCAAAGGGCTGCCACAATTAGCCATAGTTCCCTTGAGCATCCAGGGACAGCAGGAACAACATTTATCTAGGTTGTCCCTCTTCCTTCCCTTCTACCAGCAAAGTGGAATGCTTAATACTTGAAGCTTTCTGCCACACAGATATGTGTGGTAATCAGCAAAAGAAGTTATGAGGTCTCTTTTCAGATAAAAATTGCTGTCAGCAGAAACAGTAGTCAAATGGATTGTTTATGCAAATACAAAATGATGATCATTCTATCAACATTGTTTATGTTTAATGCTCACTATGATCACCACTGTAAAACAAATGATGATGGAAAAATCCTTAGTAAACTTATCTAAGTCTCTTGATATTCTCTCTATCTGGTATATAAGCTCCATTTTTATTTTGACTTTTACTCTGAAACACCTTATGAAATGAGACTCCATTAACTTCTTGTGGAAATTCAACATTATTTACCAGAGAAATTTTTTTGGGGGAGTGCGTGGTAAGTTTTCATATAGTGCATGAAGAAAAAGAAGACCAGTTTCCTTAAATAAATTCACTGAGGGATACAACTCACTTCTAATTAGTCTACCAAAAATAATATTGGGTGAACTTCTTAGTTCTATCCCCGAAGTCTCAGATGAATGAGAATCCCACTGATTTTGGATGCACGGAAGAGTGCAGGGTAGAACCCTTAAATGAGTTATGTGCCTTTAATCATAAAGGAAGCCCCAAAGGAGACACAGTTTAAAGCAAGACAGCAAAGAAATTTATGCCAACACTGCCAGTTATTTTTGCAAGACAGACTGGGACTGTAGTAAATCATAAGAAGAATTGCTTTACTATATCACAGAGTATTTTTATAATATGGTGCATATATTTTTGCTGTCTTCTTCATTCGATAGACCTACTTCACCATCACGGAGCCCTAGGGTTCTATTTTAAGGATTTTGACAAATTTAAAATATCTTTTCCCTCATCCTTTTTCTCTGAAACCTGGCAATGTAGATGCAGATGCAAATTTCCTACACAAAGAACATTTAAAGAAAAGCCTGTTGTCCAGAGATTTAGTTTATGGTGTTTGAATATATATCCATGAAGTAAACTCAGTTATTAGTATAGTCTTTTTCTTTACACTGAATAAAGCCTTGGATCACATTGCTTTTCTTCTTCATTTTTATTCTGCACTTTTCTTCCAAAATAATTTAAATATATGCATGTAGTTTCAGTCGGAATAAGGATTCATCAAAATGTTTTGGTGTAGCTTTCATACCTCTCTCTCACTTTTCATTGACTGATATGTTTGGATTGGTACAATTAACATATTAGAAGGTCACTCTTCCTCCCAAGCCAAACAGACACAAAGAAACAGAAAGACAGAAATAGCCTTTTCATGATACAAACAGACCACCATTTCAGTTCCTAAACTTGGGGATTTTATACGTCTAAAGAAGGAAGCGCCTAAACTGTTGACAGTAAAAGCAAAATATCTATCTAGACTTTGGGTGTCTGTTATCAGTAGAAATGTCCAGAAAAAGAAGATATGATGATTCCAAAGGAAATATTCTGTAACAAAGCTTACAAAGGATGCATTTGAAAACTTTGAATTCCCTATTAATTACAAGGCAGTATATACCAATGAAGTGCTAGCACTGGAAGAAATAAGCAACAAATTATAAATAAGCTTTATATCAAAGTAATAGGCATAGCTTGGCCTAATCACAGAAAAAATGTACCATTATAGACAGAGAGAAAGGATATGAAAGAGCTTTCTGTTCTACCTAATCTGTGAAGGAATCAAAATGTCATTTTTTAAGGAGCACATTTTACGTAATAATTCCAACCCTCCTATTTCATTTCACAATGTGCTGGGCCTGGCTGGGATGGAGTTAACTTCTTTCATAGCAGCCCATATGGTGCTGTGCTTTACATTTGGGGCTAAAACAGACTTGATAACACACCAGTGTTTTGGTTATTGCTGATCAGTGCTGGCACAGCATCAAAGCTTTTTCTCTTCTCCTCCAAAGAGAGTAGGCTGGGGGTGGGCGAGCGGTTGGGAGGGGACACAGCCGGGGACAGCTGACCCCAACTGACCCAAGGGATATCCCAGACCATACACTGTTGCACTCAGCAATAAAAGCTCAGGGAAAGGAGGAGGGAAGGGGTGGACACTTGTGGTTATGGTATTTGTCTTCCAAAGTAACTGCTACACATGTTGAGGCCCTGCTTTTGAGGACATGGCTGGGTATCTGCCTGCCAGTGGGAAGCAGTGGACAAATTCATCTTTTTTGCTTTGCTTGTGTGTGCAGCTTTTGTGTAGCTCATTAAATTGTCATTATCCAGATCCACAAGTCTTCTCATCTTCCTTCTATTCCTTCCCCATCCCACAGGAGAGGAGATTGAGCAAGAGGATGAGTGCGTGTTTGGTTGCTGGCTAGGGTCAACCCACCACACAGAAAGATGCAATTTTGTGTTAAAAAAGTCCAAAGATGATATCTGTCCATCTTGGTCAGTAGACAATTCATTAATATTAATATGTAAGACTGCATGAATAGTGCTGTTTTCTGTAACGTCCCAGTGTCTGCATAACATTCACTGTAAGTCAGTGGAGCATTAAATTAGGCTGAAACACCAAAAAAGTGGATAGCAGAACAAAGCTTTGTGACAATTATTTCAGCCACATGCTATGAAAAATCATATGTTTTTTCATATTATTTTTTTCAACTGTTTTCCATATTAAAAACCAGTTGTTTCCTCTGGAAGCATCAAGTGGTGTCTGCCCACAAGAACAGAGTAACCCATGAACTGAAGTAGAAATTTTATGATATTTTCCTCAATCTTATTTTATAGCACCATATTGCTGTTTGAAAAATCTATGGAAAACTGCTGATTTTGCAATGACTTGATGTAAATGAACCATTTCAAGGAACCAAGCGTAGAATCTGAAAACTGTAAAATATCTTACTGATATGTGTAATGGAGGACAGATAACCTATACTTATTTAGGGAGGATTCTATCTTCTCCAGCTTTAGCCTTATAAAAGAGTTAAGCATCTGTTATAAGCTAATCATACAGGTTTTCCTTGTTGTCATAGTGAAACATAACCACCTCTAAAAGAGGATTCATCCCACTTATCTTTAATGGCAGTCTTAAAATGGGATGAATCAGCTTTTGGATCTTTCATTTGACTGCAAAGGAAGCTTGGGCAATTGGTTTGGATTAGTTGCTTAAACTGTTAAAGTGAAGCGAGATGGATCCTAGCCTACCAAAATAAAAAGCCTATTGATTTCTGGTATACCCAGAAGACAGCAACTACCTGAACAGCTTGGAGTTTCTTTTTACTTGTAAGTTCTGTGATCACAGTCTGCTTCTGATCTCTGCAGGTTGGGTGTTAAAACATCCATTGATTTTCTTTAGATCTGGATACCAATTTTGCCCACTTTCCAGTCAGCAGCTGGAAAGATGTACAGGAAAGGATCTGTAAAGGACCATGGTTAACCTAAGTTAATGTAGCTTCTAGGACACTATGATATCTACCTGCACCTGGGTCAGGGAGGAATGGCGGCTCTCAACAGTTAATCATTGTATGGGGAAAAAAAGAAAGGGTCTGGCCCTAACTGGAACCATTTTGCCCTCTGCAGCTCTGGAAGTACAGCTAAAATCACAGCATGAAAAACAAAAACATCTCAAGACTTCAATGAAGAATAAGGTCACTTCAATAAATTTAAATGAAGAATAAGTTCATTTTAATAAACTTAAATGAAGAATAAGGTCACTTTAATAAATGTATATGTTTGTTTTAAATATAGGCACACCAATGGAGATTTGGAGAAGAATTGTTTTCCTTCCTCATGGAGAATAAAAGAAACACCCAACATTTTAATTTGAAATAAAAGACAATTACGGTTAAAAAAACCAAACAAAAAAATGTAGCAGGATTTTCTTTATTATATTCTGTGAAACTGTGAAAAACAATAGCTTATGCGAATACAAATTACAAACCAGAGATACAACATTTCTATAGTATCCCAGTACCTTAAATAATTTTACAAGCACCAGTGAACTAAATCACACAGCCCAGCTGTCAGTTTGGAAAATATCATTGCTGTTTTAGTGAGGAGAAGTCTGCATTTTCCTAAGGAAATTCCATATCTGTTCCTGGTTAAAACAAACATGATGTGACTTCAATTCTGTATTTATCTACAGAAGTATCTTTACAAGTTTAAAAGTAGTTTTAATTTTCCTTCTGACTCTATGTATTTTTTTTGTTAATTGTTCATAAAAAAAAGAAAAATGGCTGCTACTCTATTAAGTTAGTATCACTCAGAATTTGTCCTAACCAATTATTTTACAGTATTTCCAGTTTGACTATAGACCTGCTGAGGCCCTATGAATCTTCATTTACTATGCTGTTGTGGAAATCTCTTTCATTCTAATATTTCATCAATTAATTGGACCAATTTGAGTGATTAAGAAAAAGAAGAAATTTGTCGTAAAAGTGAGATTCCTTGTCTTATGAACTGGTCTACCAGATATGAGAAATTCACTACTGGAGTTTAAAACTTTTTGAGAACTAACTTTATCATGGTACTTACATTTTGGAGCTCTTCAAACATTTAAGCTTTTGATGTGGCAAAAGTTTATGTGAGTATTCAGCTCCTTCAGATTGACTACTGCAAGTGGACCTTGTAGGTAATACTTAACTTTTACATATTTTACTAAATGACAGAAGAATTAGTGAGGAATTTTCCATCTGGTTTAGGAGGACCAAGTTGTAATAAATGGGAAACAAGCTCCACATGAAGAAATACTGAAGTATTCACTTTTGGAGGGGAGAATCCTTTCCTAGTCATGTACGCCTGCTTGCTGCAATCAGCCCCATTAACTCTGCAATGAGCTGTTGCAATAGCATTGCAATTGAAAAGTGCATTACAGGAGACTAATTGGGTGGCTGACATATATTACTTGTTCCAGTCTCATGAATAATAAGGTTCATGAAGAGCAAGGTTTAGAACTTTTGCATATGAAAGCAACTTAACTCAGTGAAGTTTGCAAGCCAAGGCAAAGAATTGTGGGCAAGTATCAAAGGTGAACTATCCTGGTCACCTCAGGAACCACAGTCACAAAGCTGACAAGGGAAAAGCAGGGAAGAACAATGCTATTTAGGTGGCAGTCTAAGTTTGTCCATAAGTAAGAGAGTGGGAAAAAAATAATCTTAGTTAAAAAAATAAGTTTCTCTATTTTCTACTACAGAAATTGAATTTCCCCTTTAAATCTAATACACTAATGGGCCAATTGAATTTTGCAAATACTTTTAGATCAAAGGCTTAAACCCAAAACCAAACCTCTTGGGGTTTTGCTGTTGTTGGTTTTGGTTTGCTTTTTTTTTTTTTTTTTTTTGGGTGATACTGTTTCCTCAGGTATTTCTAGAGGGTAGAAACTGAAAACTAGAAATAGAGATTCCAAACTTCATATACTTTTTCCAATCACTTTAAGAACAATGCACTTTATAGTGAAGCTAAAACAAAAACAATTGCCAATACAGTTGTTGTCTTCTTCATATATAGAAGGAAAAGCCAAAGGAACTTTACTTTTAGTGTGAATGCTCTTTTCTAAGACTCTTTTACTAGTCTTTTACTCTACAGATTGGTTTCTTAAATTATCTTGCTAGCATAAGATCCCAGGAAGTATAGGTAAGGCATATAAGGTAATCACTGGACTATAGAGGATATATATTTGAGCTTTTTACAGCAGTTCTGACATCCCTAAAATGTATTTTATCTTATTTGAAATCCAGCACTGCGAGCAAAACCAGTAATCGTCCGTGTACTCAAACAGATAGTCAAAATACTTTACAAATGACTATTTACCAGAGTAACTGGCAGCATGGCATATTTATTACTTCCTACCTTAAATATAGATGAATGTCAAGATACACCATTTTTAAGCTTGATAGCTGAACTGTTTTGTGTGTATTTCACAAGTCTACCTGCACTGCTGAAATCCTGTTCTCTGTGTTCCTTTCTTGTGACAATTCTGTGTGAGTACACAGCTGATATCCCCGATTGTCTTTCAGTATTTCTCAATACTGCTCCGTTCAGTTCTTACGTTAAACATATCTTAGGAGAAGAGATCACCTTTTAGTCAAACACCAAAATTATGGCTTTCTGATTATCTTGACTTTCTCATTGGCTTCATTTAAATAATTCCTTTATGTTTCAGTTTCTATACATAACATTACAATGAGATATAATTAGTTCATTTTCTCAAATTTTATAAAGATGCAAAATGCTGGTGTTCATGTGCATGACAATTAATACAGAGAGAACTTGTAACTGTCATACCAGGAGGGTAACCAAGGAAGCCAGACTATTCCTTCTCAGTTTGGCATGCCATCATTAGTTTGGCAACATAGTAATTATCTTATTCTAAGACCTGTTCATGAAAATGTTTCAAAAACTACCCTGTTGGGAAAATCTGTACACTGTACATTTATTTCTTGCAAACTTCCTCATATGAACGAACTTCACAGACACGTCCTTACGTGACAGTGAAGACACAGGAACAGAGCAGCAAAGGAGCAATGCAGATGATATTTGATGAGGTAATTCCTCTGGTTTGACACAGTTGACTTCACATCCAAGAAGCACATCAGCTTAATCACGGAAATTCTTATAAAGCCACAGAATAGTTTGTGTTGGATGTATAACCTCAAGGATTTTCTTTTTTTCCTAGAAGGGTTAGTATTATTGTAACTGGACTAGCAATAACTGTTTGTTGTCTTTTGATTAGGTTTTTGGTTTGTTCATTTTTTTAATTAGGCTAACAAATAATTTCTTAGCTCTCTATGTACACTGTGCTCACTTTTGCCTTTAACAAAATATTGTGTGTAACAGAAGGGACATAAAGAGGTCATCTGGGGCAAAGTCCCAGCCAGAGAGGGCCCAGTTTAGCTCAGGTTACACATCTCATTGGGCACTCTGTACCATATTGGACTACCCTGCTTCTGATTTTTTTTTTTTCCTGGTATATAATTAGAATTTTTCTTGAGGCAACTTGTGTCTGCTGTCTCATCCTGTCACCATGAATCTCAGAGAAGAGTGAATCCACATTGTCTGCCAGCACCCATTACATGATTGGAGACAGCAAGTAAGCCTTCTTCTTTAGCCTTCTTTTCTCTAGACTGAACAAACTGAGCTCTTTTGTCCTTGCACATCATGCTCCAGCCTACCAACCATCTTTGTTGCTTGTCCCTGGGCTTACTCCAGGGCATGAGTTTCCTTCTTGTACTGGGGAGACCAGAACTGGACATGGTAGTCCAGGTGCAATCTCACAGATACTAAGGAGAGATGAAGAATCGCTTCCTTCAATAGCTATGCTCTAGCCAATACAGCCCAAGATGCAGGTGGCTGTCTTTGCTACAGTGATGTGCTTCTCACACATGTTCAACTTGTTCATCAGGACTGCTGGACTTTACACTTGCCTTTGTTGACCTACATGAGGTTTCTCTCGGCCCATTTTTCCAGCCCGCCAAGGTCTGTCTCAATGGCATCCCTGCCCTCCACTCTGTGGACCACTCCCACTCGTTTGCTGTCATCTGTGATCCTGGTGAGAGTGCATGCTACCCCATCATGCACGCCATTAAAAAAGACATTAAACCTTACTGGTCTCTGAATCGATGCCTGAGGAGTGCCACTAATAACTAGTCATCAGTTGAACTTTGTATCAGAGATAAAATGATAAGATGAGGAAGAAGATATGACTCATCAGATGGTTGCAGCCAGAAAGAACCTGTTTGGGGAGGCAATGATCATACCCTGTTCTTCTGAAAGCAAAATGTAGAAACAGGTGATGAAAGTCACACTGAACATATAAATAAAACAGCTCCTCAAGCTTAAAATAAGATTCTTGTGAAACTCTTTATCTGATCATTGTCTATCAAATTGTGATATTGTTAAACCCCAATTAATCTATGCCTTAATGTATCACAGCTAGCAAACTATGAGGTCATAGAGTCTTGTGCTAAAGTTTAATATGAAGAATCTGTTTTATTTTGTGGGGTTTGTTAAATGATCAATTTCTATCATTTTAAACGCAAACACCACCATCCGAGTATAGTTTTTTATATGTTACATGTGTTAAGAGGAGCTCTGCAATCCATCTATGCAATTACTCTGTTGTTTAAGGCATTGTGATTGTATTATGCCTAATGTTCTTTTTTTAACAGTTGCAACATATTCAATAGCAAATTTAATCTTAAAGCCTTGGCAGTACCATGCCCAACTGTATCTGAGATCTCTTCTATAACCTTTGTACAAAATAGTTGCTGCAGCTACAACGCACTTGCTTGTCTTTTTGTTGACAATTAAAACATATGAAAACTCAGGTACTAGTTCTGAACAAAGCCACAAACACCAGAATGGAAACAGAAAGGATTTCAATATTTATTTTCTAGTAGAATTGCATTTTCAGTAATCAGGATGTGATGCCATTATTATAGATGCTGTAAAAATTGCAAAGGACAAGCTTTGTGTTCTCACTCAAGCAGTAATAGTTGGCAAACAATTTGAGTTGTATGTGACAGTTCCTTTCCTATCTAATCAGATTACTAGTTCTGTGGCCAAGTATCTCACTGTGCTGTTGCCAAAGAAAAAGATGCATGCACAAGAAGCTATAGGAAACCAGTCTGATGATCACTTCTGCAGGTCAGTTCTGAAATGGTGAGTTTATACTTGATAAAAAGTAACAAAATGACAAATTAATTGAGACATCTTTCTGTTATTGCAGCCCTGGATTGTTTAGGAACAGACTCCTCTCTTTCTACAGTTGACATCACTTGCCAACCACAACTACAAGCAAGGACAGAACTAAAAGGTGTTCTTAAGCCCCTGCTGCTAATTCTATTTCTCTTTTCTTTCCAAAGATCTCAAATTAGTAAAGGAGATGCACGTAACATCTAGGGTCATGTTGGTCTGTAAGAAGTCTCAGTGAGCGGAAATTGTAAGCTGCTGCATGAATGGGCCTCTGTTTAAAGAACTTAAGAACAAAGCTGGTAGTTATCTAGATAGGAAGAGTATAAGAGACTAAACCAGACTTTAATTACCAGATTTTTTTAATCTGATATATAAGTGATTTCCTTTTCAGTAAAGTGCATAATTGTCACAGTTCTGAGGATGAGGAGATAGGTGATTTCCTTTGGATCAGGGCGGATGCACCAGAATCCAGTGTTTCATTCACTAGAACAGCTTTTTAGAATCATAGGGGAGGGGCTGGACACAGATCTCATTCTAATTTATGATAGACAGAATTGGTTAGTTGCACTTAATTGGCAGTAATGTTTAATTACAAATCTCTACATCCAGCACAACCTGAATTTGGGGTATGAACAGATTGTATGTGGTTAGTACAACCATGGGAAAGTTTAAGCCCTCTTGTACTTTGTGAGAAACGTGTAGTGTAGCACGAGTGCTTTCTTTCTCTGTAATCTCGAATTTTCTTCTGGAAAACAGCTACCTGATTTAAATGTGATTCATCACAGTTTATGCGGAAGTTCTTTTTGCACTGCAAAGGTATTGTTTTACATTTCAGGACATAAACTTTAATTACCAAAATTAACAAGGGTAACAGAAATCTAGCATTTATTAACTACATTGTATTTTTAAAGTGTATGTTTAAAAGTCCTCTTGTGAACAAAAGAGTAACGGTGCAATAAAGGTTACCTAATTTCAAGTTTATTACTTCAATAATTCTAAGTTATACAAAATGACAATGTATTAAATCAAGTATAAGGGTTTTTTTGTTTGTTTGTTATTCTGATTTTTTGAATTCAGCAATTTAAGAAAGTGGCAATTTATTTTGTTTAGAATGTCCTGTTTTCATCCATACCTAAAAGTGCCTTCTAATTATTTTATTATCAAAATTATTTTGTAGGGCCCTAACACACTTCATGTTGCCTACTCTTGCACATAGACTTTTACAGTTTCTTCCAAATCCTTCAAAGAGCTATGTTTTGCCAACTATGCTAGTAATAACTATTCAGCAATCAAAATCCTCATACTTCCTTATTACATCATCTAGCCCCTCTCTCCCAACAGTGAAAGAGCTATAAAGGGAGGTTCTACATCGTAAACAAGGTAGAACCTTCACATCACCTCAGACTGCTTAACTTGCTTATAGAATGTGGGGGAAAGGGGCCTACAGTGCGTCAAAGGGAAAAGACTACAGCAAACAAATATAAATTACTGCTGCATAAGTCAGGACAATCACTAGTGAGTTTGGAAATAATGGGAGGAGTGGCTTGAAACTCAGTCAGTGGGTTACACCTTAAATCTAGTCCTTTCCCTCTTACCTTTTGTCCTGTTGTTTCTCACCTTAATTGAAGTTAACATACAACACAGAAAACATAGCATTGTCTTCTAGTGAAAATATTGAGATCTACCAAGCTTTCAGAATTTACTGCATGTTATTAGTACTGAAAGAGTCCATTCATATTGATGTTAATTACTTTTTTTCTTTTATTATACTGCAGAAGCATCTGAAGGCCTCAGTTGAGATAAAGGTCCAGTTATGCTTGATGTGCTATATTTGCTGCCTTAATATTTTGCAATCTAAGTTTGAATGACAAAAAACAAAAAAGGTGTATGGTTTATCTGAATATGAGAACTGAGATACAGGGAGTTTAAGTTACTCATTCCTATCAGAAATAACTTATCCCAGATCTATTACAATATTTTCACTTTTTGAATGTATACAATAATATACAATTTCATATTCTAACATTTATTCCAGTAATATTGTTCCTTGCTTATGGAAAACTTCCAACAGTGACTTCACTCTCATTTTCCATAGAATTAGTTGACTGTGATGCTGCATAATCAATACACTTCAAGATCCTTGGGAAAGGAAACATTTCCACAAATGTGTTCTGTAAATGTTTTGTTGCCAAATGGAATTTTGTCCTGACTATCCCAACCGCTGTAAGAAAAGGACTTAAACTAGAAGGTACGTTAGAAATTCTGAAGTCTATTATCTCCTCCTGCTTTGCCAATTGTGGAATATTCACTTCTCGGAATACAGTGCTGTTGAATCAGAGGTGGGTGTTCTACCCCAAAAATGCTAATTACACAATAGTAGATTTTTGTATAGTTATATTTAATCCACAGACATTACATAGAAGAGTTTTCTAGTATGATTGGGAGATTGTGTCAAAAGTCACGTGACCTATGTTTAATAGCTGGAAGAGGGAAAATTTATTACATGATCAGCTTCCAGGACTGGGAAAATGATAAACTGCACATCAGTAAAATATAGATTCTATGTGGGAAGGGAAGGTTAGGTTCTTCTCCATTTTCACTATTTTTTAAATTTGTAGCTGTAGTTGCCTGCTCAATGTGAAGAAGAAATTTTTGTAATCTAACTGAAGCCTGTGTTTTCCCCTATGAGTAGTTCCATTGGCCCTCCCTGTGAGTGTTTATAAAGCAAAACACTATACAATAGTGATTAAGTCCCAAGAATGGCAATGTGTCATTAGTAATGTGGTGTGTTGACCCTGGCTGGATGCCAGGTGCCCACCAAAGCTGTTCTATCACTCCCCCTCCTCAGCTGGACAGGGAAGAGAAAATACAACAAAGGGCTCGTGGGTCAAGATGAGGACAGGAGAGACCACTCACCAGTTACTGTCACGGGCAAAACAGACTCAACTTGGGGAAAATTAATTCAATTTATTACCAATCAACCAGAGTAGGGTAATGAGAAATAAAACAGAATCTCAAAACACCTTCCCTCCACCCCTTCCTTCTTCCCAGGCACAACTTCACTCCTGGATTCTCTACCTACCCCCCCAGCGGCGCAGGGGGATGGGGAATGGGGTTTACTGTCAATTCATCACACGTTATCTCTGCCGCTTCATCCTCCTCAGGGGCAGGAGTCATCACACTCTTCCCCTGCTCCAGGGTGAGGTCCCTCCCATGGGAGACAGTCCTCCACAAACTTCTCCAATGTGGGTCCTTCCCATAGGCTGCAGTTCTTCACGAACTGCTCCAGCATGGGTCCCTTCCATGGGCTGCAGTCCTTCAGGCACAGACTGCTCCAGCATGGGTCCCCCACGGAGTCACAAGTCCTGCCAGAAAACCTGCTCTGTGGGGTCCTCCCTCCACAGATCTGCAGGTCCTGCCAGGAGCCTGCTCCAGCATGGGCTTCCCACAGGGTCACAGCCTCCTTCGGGCACCCACCTGCTCTGGCGTGGGGTCCTGCCCGGGCTGCAGGTGGAGATCTGCTCCACCGTGGACCTCCCTGGGCTGCAGGGGGACAGCCTGCCTCACCATGGGCTTCCCCACGGGCTGCAGGGGAATCTCTTCTCCGGTGCCTGGAGCATCTCCTCCCCCTCCTTCTGCACTGACCTGGGGGTCTGCAGGGTTGTTTCTCTTACATGTTCTCACTCCTCTCTCCAGCTGCCATTTCTGAGTGTCCTGCAACTTTTTTCCTTCTTAAAAATGTTATCACAGAGGTGTTACCACTATCGCTGACGGGCTCGGCCTTGGCCGGCGGTGGGTCCGTCTTAGAGCTGGTTGGTATGGGCTCTGTCAGACACAGGGGAAGCTTCCAGCAGCTTCTCACAGAATCCACCCCTGTAACCCCCCCGCTACCAAAACCTCGCCACACAAACCCAGTACAGGTAATGACACCTGTTAGCAGTAATCTTTTTGGTGTTGTATCACTGTCATTCTTTCATTGATATCAATAAAATGAGGTTGTCTTTTGACCTGGTTAGTTATTGTTGTTCCAGATATAACTTTAAAGCCAAAGAAACAAATAGGGCTCTTCTCTTCCTCTTGGCAACATTGAAACTATTGAAGCAATGGTTCCTCTTTTAATCATAGTGCCTTCATATTTACTGGTAGATAAGGAACATCCTATTAAGTAAGCTGTTAGATGACAGTTCTTGAAGTTACAATAGGAACTGGAAACTGCACACTGGAAACAAAATCTAAGTTTAACGTTCTTATTATTTCTATAATAAAGTAAGCATTGACATAGCATAAAAATTTAATTGATTGCTATGATAAACTACCTGGATTAGCAGATTAATGACAGATATTGGAAATCCAATTTTACAGTAAGTAGCCCTTCTCTGGTCAACTTTTAGCATGCACTGATTATCCTCAGTACACAGAATATGAATATACATATTCATTTTAATATTCTTGAATAAGCTTATTTTCTTGGTCAACACCATATCTTTATGGCTCTTACATCGCACATTACAGATTCATAATAATGTGAAACACTGATTTTCAAGTTCCCTGAGAAACATAATCTGACCTGGTAAATGTCAGCAAGATTCTTGATACTAAAATACTTCCATTACAGAGGTGACAAGCACTTTACTGCACCATATTGGCACATTACAAGATCATTTGCTTTAATTAATTCATTAACAGAAATCATATTCTTTCTTTTAAGTTAAAGATAGACCATAGTAATGTTATATTCAAAGTCCCACCTTTATTTCTGCTATGCCAAGTGATTTTACATCTGTCACAGAAACTAACACAACTTTTAGCAAGACTTCTCAAAAGTCCTGCTATTTTCTGTTCCGATAGCAAGATTGCTAGGTACAACACAAAAACCAAGTATGGTAGAGTAGGAGAAAATTACATTGCTTCCATGATGTCTCAGAATTCTTTGAATGTATAAAAAAGGAGGCAATTAAGGAAAACCAGCCAGCAATTCATGCTAATTTCTGAAGACTTTTACCAAAATCCCCACCCAAAATCTACTACAGAAGCTAAAAGGTCCATAGAAGAGACAATGTACTTTCTGATCAAAACTTGACCAAGTATCAGAATACAGAGCATAAGATTATACAGTCTGTGTTACTGGGACCAAATCTAAAACCAAGGTGGCTCCTGGCTTTTTTTGATGCTTATATTAATAATCTGGAAAAGAACTCGGATGCACACTAGAAGAACTCCAGATAAAGCAATGATCTTTAGATAAGCGAGGTCAGGGAGAACTGTGAGAAACTTTGACTTATGTTAAATTTGGTTGATGAAAAGTTTACACAGTGGCAAGTGAAATAAACGTTGGCACGTATAAGTTAAACTGGCCTGGAGTTGTGAACTACTGTGAGCTACTTTCTCAGGGGTTCTCAACCAACTGTGGCAACTGAGGAAAGGAAGCCAGGTACCACACAGAGACCTCAATTAAATCCTTTTGAAAATCAGCAACTAAGATATCAGAATGCTTAAGGATTGATGTTTAGCACAAAGAATATCCTACTGCCTTTACATAAATCAGTAGTATGGCCTCAGCTGGAATAGTGCATGCAGGCAGCCCACCTCCGAATGAGAGCTGCAAGAAAATTAGAACTTCTGCTCTCCCCATTCTGTAGCAAGGGAACAAGGAAGTATGAAACTACTAAGACATGAAAGTAAAAACCCTTTTGTTACTGTTGTTGGACTCTTCACCTCCTTCCTCCCTGCTCCCAGATCAGCAAGTCCTAAAGCTGAGAGTTTAAGATTCAGAAACAGTTTTGGCAGTTATGCGACTATCAGTCAGGCAGGCAATAGTAAGTTTGAAAGAGGTTATAGATATCATGCTTTCTTCCTTAAACCAATCTGTATAGCAATTTCTATGTTCCTATAACCTTTAGATTTGCCCTTGTATCTGTCTGAGGAAACAATAGCAGGAAAACAAATATATCATGGAAAAATTGCCTTAATTCTAATGTCTTTAAAATCTTATTGGGTTATTCTGAGAAAATGGCTTTTCTAAATCTAACTAGCTGCTTCATACTAATGTGATAGTTACTGGAGGAACTGAACTTTCAATGAGATATAGGCCTCCTTTCCTGCTAGTTTCACCAATGATTTATTGAGGAAAGTGAAATCATAGGGTATGTACCTCCAGGGAAGCCCTGCTCTGCAAACGTGGTCAGGTGAAGGACATTGAGGGAGTTAAGGATTTGTGACTTTGTGCAATAGGTCTCTAAGTGCAGCCTTATAATCACAAACTATAGCATTGTCAATGTCTGGGAGCTTTTGGATTGCCCAGGACAGGAAGGTTGAAGATCATTGCTTGCAGCTCTCAGGATTATGAAATTTGATGTCAATCTATGGCTCATTTCCCAAGTCCACAGGAAAAAATATAGAAAATATATGAAAACCTGAGTTGAAACCATTGCAACCAAGCTTTTGTCTGTGTCTGAAGAAGCTTGGCTGTATCAAGCAGTCTAGATTCAGCTGGAGCAATTCTAAATCTACCTTCACAAATCAGTTTACAGTGGCTATTTGTGTCTCCCAAAATTTCTGGATATTCAATACTCTATAAAGTTAGTACACTCATGGAGAAACAAGGAATCTAGAAACTTTAGGAAATACATCTGAAATAAGTTTTGAAGTCAGGGCATCCAGCGTAAATTTAATTTCAAATTTTGTAAGTTAAAATTCTTGATTTTTTTATTTTTTTTTTACATTCCTTGTCATAGGGAAATTTAAACCATAAACTTTTCAAAGCCAATTGAAAGTGAATTTACTCCCTAACGGACAAGAATTCTTTCTTTTTTTTTTTTTTCCAAGTCAAATTTGGTCAACATTCTCTGAAGGAAAGTATTTATTCTGATGAACTTGTATTTTCAATGAGTTTTACTTTTTCTGTTTGTGTTTGCAAATAGTGGATGTATTTAGGTCTGCTCAGTACTTCATCTGCTGAAGTGATGTCTTGCTCTTGGCTATTTTTAATTCTTTCCTTTGATACAAAGGTAGTGCACACTTTCATCTCTTTGTGGGTAAGATCACACACATATTTAATGAGAATACAACAAAGCCTCAGCTATGATTAATAAATGTCCCATATCTTCAAACTGTCTTGTCCCCACGTGATTTCCAAATTATAGTAAATATACATAGCAACTTCAGCTGTACTGATGATTCAGGAGATATATGTCAGCATTTTGATTCATCAAATTTTAAACCACAGTACAGTTTCAGCACCAACATTGACTTTAAACACAGTTTAAAAATTACATCGTCTGCCATACCCATGCAGAGTTCAGAGTACTTTTAAATTACTACAGAACTTTCATTTGTTGATGTGTTCCAATGCTTCAGTGTTTCCTGGTGGAAACTGGTAAATTTTGGAGCCCACTTATAGAAAAAAGGTTACATATTTGTATACCAATAATACTATGCCCAAACCATAGATGGCCTTGCAATGCCTAAAAGGCAATACCGTCTCCTAGTATAGAATTGTTTTCAATATTTATGCTCATACTTTATAATCCCACAGAATTTCTAATTAAAATAAAACTCTGATCTGTAATAAAAAAATTATGAGAATGCGCAGGGAGGAGGACAAAACGATATCCAGACACCACTGAGGCCAATATTTTCCATTTAATTGATTTTAGTCAGATCTACTAGAGCTCAGGAGAAGCATAGATTAGTTGTAAGAAATATGTAGTTCACAACATGAAAATGAATTTTTTGAATGCAATATATGACTACTTTGTCTAAAGGACAGAAAATAAGTCACCCTGAAGGGAAAATCATAGATGAAAGAAGGAAAGATAGCTCAAGGTTGTACTGGGTCTTGCTGGGATGGAGTTAGTTCTCCTTGTAACAGCCCATATAGTGCTGTGCTCTGCATTTGTGGCTAAAACAGTGTTGATAGCACACTAGTGTATTGGCTATTGCCCAGCAGTTCTTGCACAGCTTTGAGGCTTTCTCTCCAAACCACTCCTTGCCCCAGTGGCCAGTAGGCTGGGGGTGGGCAAGAGACTGGGAGGGGACAGAGCCAGGATAGCTGACCCCAACTGACCAAAGGGATATCCCATACCATATGATGTCATGATCAGCAATAAAAGCTATGGGAAAGGAGGAGGAGGCAGGGGACATTCATAATTAAGGCATTTGTCTTCCCAAGTGTGGTGGGTTGACCCTGGCTGGGTGCCAGGTGCCCACTAAAGTCGCTCTATCACTCCCCCTTCTCAGCTGGACAGGGGGGAGAAAATATAACAAAAGGCTTGTGGGTCAAGTTAAGGACAGTTTAATAAAGTGAAAGCAAAGGTTGCGTGTGAAAGCAAAGAAAAACAAATGATGTTATTCTCTACTTCCCATCAGCAGGCGATGTCTAGCCACTTGCTGGGAAGCAGGGCTTCAGTACGCGCAGTGGTTGCTCCAGAAGACAAAAATGCTCCCCTTCCATCTCCCTTTACTTAGCTTTTATATCTGAGCTGACGTCATATGGTATGGAATATCTGTTTGGTTAGTTTAGGCCAGCTGTCCTGGTTATGTCCCCTCCCAAGATCTTGCCCTGCCCGAGCCTGTCATTAAGGGGGGGCAAAAATGTTGGAGAGACAGCCTTGATGCTGTGCTAGCACTGCTCAGCAGTAGCCAAAACACTGGTGTGTTATCAACACCTTTCTAGCTACTGATGCAGAGCACAGCACTGTGAGGGCTGCTGTGGGGAGAACTAACTCCATCTCAGCCAGACCCAATACACCAAGCAACCACTATGAGTGCTGAGGACCTGCTTTCCAGGAACTGGCTGGACATCTGCCTGCTGATGGGAAGTAGTGAACAAATTCCTCTTTGTGCTTTGCATCCAAATGCAGCTTTTGTTTTTCTTATTAAACTGCCATTATCTCAACCCACGATCTTTTACATCTTATTTTCTCCCCCTGTCCTGTTGAGGAGGAGTGAAAAAGCAACTGAGGGGGGGTCTGGCAGCCAGGCAAGATCTACCCACCACAAGGGCACATATCTTCCTTTCAGTTTTTTGAGCTGTTTTGTTGTTTTTGCAGGGATAGTAAAATCAGTAAAGAAGTTTGTGTAATCTGAATGTGTTTTGGATTTGGGAGTTTAAATAAACTAAACGGGATTTTGAAATCTTTTGACACTCACCTTTTGTTCCTTGCAAATCAAAGCTATTATACCTTGTGGAGCTATCCCTAATTCTGTTAATTTAAGGACTGTCTGCTCCAGGACACAAAAGAAATTGTGATTTACAAGGTTAGCTGACTAATTGGCTTGGTTCAGACAAGAATGTCGATCCTCATTCTGCTTCTAAAGACATTAAGTCTTATGCTAAAATACTTAATCCAGATCTGCAGAATTTCTTAGATATTCAACTAAGTCTCCAAAGCTGCATATTGTCTGTCTTTATTTCACACCCTTTGCATTTGGATTATGTAACATAGGGAGTGGACACTGTTGATCTATTACTATTTTCTGCAGGTGCTTCTCTTTCCCTCCACTATGCTCATTATGCCTTTTTTTAATTTGTCTCTTTGTTTTCCTCTTTCAGAAAAGAGTACTTAGAAGGCATTACTTCTGAGTTTCCACATGTAGTGGCACAGTTGTGTTCATGATATTGCCAAAAGCACAATAATTTAACCCAAGAGATATTAACATTTTCTACTTGCTGGAATGACTAACAGCTAGCAATGCTTTTGATGCCAAAGATAATTTTCTGTATATCAAGAAAAGACATATACACTTCAAAATGCCCAGTACAGGACTTCAGAGTGCCACTAAAACTTTCATGCTGTACACCAGGACCCCCAGGGACTTTTCAGCAGAGCTGGCCCCACCCAGTCAGACCCTGTACTGCTGCCTGGGGTTATTCAGTCCCAGGTGCAGAACTTCACATTTATCATAGTTAAACATCATGCAGTTCTTGCTGGTCCAGTCTTTTAGCCTGTCCTCAAGTTGAATCTGTTTTGCCTGTGACAGTAATTGGTAAGGAATCTCCCAGCTCTTATCCCGAATCATGAGCTTTTCATTGTATTTTCTCCCCATCCTGCTGATGGAAGTGGAATGATAGAGTGGGTCGGTGGGTCCCTGGTGGCCAGCCAAGGTTAGCCCTCCACATGACCTCCCAGTTTGGTGTCATCTGCAAAGTTGGTGAGGGTGAGTTCAGTCCCATTACCCAGAATGTTTATTGAGTACTGAACAACACTGGACCCACCATCAATGTCTAAGAAACCTCGCTTGTGATTTGCTGCCAAATTAGACTTTGAGCATTTAACCACTAACTTTTGAGCTCGGTAGCTTAGCCTGTTTTCCACACGCTCTGTGGTCCATCTTTCCAGTCTATATCTTACCACACCAAAACTCTCTGCTAATTTGATGTAAGGAAATGGCCAGTCAATTTAAGACTTAGATTTACTTAGTTAAATTACTCTGGAAATTTCTCACTAGATGGTCACAGAAAACCTGAAATCGAACACTCAACAGTTAAAAGCCTAATTGTGCTTGCATGAAAGGTAGAAATTGACAAGCACATGTTATACTTATGTATGGCAACACCACATCAACGACTCTATCTTATCATTAAGTGCTTTCTTACTGGAAGGAATGTACCTGGTTCTGCTAGGTATCAGTATTTCCTGTCTGAAACCTTATGATCCTATCTTTCCTATCTATCCTTATTTTGAAGGTAAATAAACACATTGCATGCATTCTCAGATTGACTGAACATCCAGTTGACTTCAAATCATAAAGTGCATCCTCATTAATAGGCTGAAAATACATCACTGTCTAGAAAAAAGTTTATTTCTTATTGCATTTTTTTGTGAACTTGGAAGAAATTTATTGTCTGTTGGTGAAGATTTAGGTTAACTGGGAGACCCAATAAAACTGCCAGACTGAAGCAAGGTTGGCTGTACCACGTATAATGTTTTAATTAAGGCACAAGTGTCCTTTTGCTGGAGTTGTAAAATAAATAGCTTAGTAAAGAATCACTTTAACATGAGCATATTTAGGATATATGGAGGGAAAGAAACTTTGACCTTTTTTAACAATGGAACTGTATTCTCATGGAAGAATAAAATAATGACCTTATTCTGCTTTGGAGAAGCAAAGTAACAAAATCCAAACACCGTGAAATAAAGAAGAAAATTTTGAAAGACACTAAATTATAAACTTACTGAAAGTTTTATGCTGACTCAGTTTAAAAGAATGACTGTTATTAATATATATGGCTTTTCTTCTAAAATATAATGTTGTGATATCACAGTTTTAATTTAGTTAGTGAAGTACCTACAGATTACTACATGAATCCATCAATAGCAACTTCATTGGCACCCCAAAGTTTTGGAAAAATGGTATATATTTCTGTTACATGTCATCAGGAAATAATTTTGTTACTTTCAAGAAATTGTTGCAGGAACCTGAGTCACCTGGACATCTAAGAGGTAACTGTTTGTGGTGTGCTCTGTAATGAGAAGACCAAAGGCCTTCCACCTATACAAGTTTCAGCTCACCCTGTTACTTTCTAAAGAACTGAAACAAATACAACAAATGTTGTCTATCATAATAACAAACACAAGATTCCATAGACTCACATCTACTTCTGTCAAATCATTTGTGTATTATATTGCATGTCAACCTTTTATATTCTAATGACTAGAGTCCTGAAGTTCAAACACTGTTGTGTTTTCCTAGCAGATAAACAATAATATTTTGGTTTGCACTTCGTTTTACCGCCTTGTTTTAAGTTACACTGAAATTAGTCTTCTCTGCTTTGTCTCTTAAATTTAACTGTGACTGTAGAGTGTCTTTGACTCAAGCAGCTGATTAATTGCCAGAGGGGACCCACCTAGAAAGCAGAGTCAGAAGTCCTAATGTAACTCTGCATAATTACGAAGAGTACACAGAGTCTTGCTTCCCTAAACACAAGAGAATACCACATCTGGCGACACTTTTCTTGCCTGCAGCCCTGGTGGCATTTCAAACCCTGACCTAAAGGCTTTCATTTAACCTGTTTTCAGGGTTGCATCTCATTATTCTCAAGGTCACTGCTCCTACGTATGCATATAGCCTTTTGTACTCCTCTCTGGTTTCTGACCTTTCTTCATTGTTTCACTTAAAGCCAACTCTCAAAAGAGTGACTGACCAATTCCACAGACTTTCTAATTACACTTGGAATTTCATTTTGGACAGTGAGTTTGTGTCTGTGTTTTCTTTTGAGATCCCTTTTTTCTTATGTTGTAGCACAAAAAGGAAGTTCTTGCATTATCAGTGCTTTTAATGCAACACATTCTGTATAGAAAATCTTTTGATACCTATGGGTATTAACCACAGTTTTCACACTGTAGTGATTCCCTTTTGTGACTTTTCCAAAAGGAAAAGCTGCAGGAGCAGAAAGAGCTGCTGGAGGAATAATTATCTGGAATCATGTTTCTGTAGCTCAACTTACGACCCTTGCAGCTGCTAAATACCAGCTAAGATACAAAACATCAGGCAAGGAATGTAAGTTATATTGTGATACATGGAGAGAACAGACGGGACTCCAGGTATATCTAAACGATGATTGTGGAAGATCTACTCATGCAGAATAATCTGACTATTTATGAGGGAAAGAGTGGCTCTCAATAGTTTGACATAAGTAATTGTATATGTAGATCAACTCCAACTAGGGTTTCTGAGAAACTGTGTCATACTTTACAGTGTTCAATGAGGATGCAAACAAAAAAGGTTGAAAAATGTGAGAGGTTTAATATTAAATATTTACATGCTCTTTTACATATACTGATATACCCTTAAAGACTGCTGGTAGTTTTATTTGCTAGTGTATTACATAACCCTCATTCCCTTTTTGGAGTGTATGGGGTTGCATCTTAGTTATCCTTTGTATAGCACCTACTGCCGCCGAACCTAAACACTTACTGTACTTCTTGCTCATGAAAAACAAAACCAGAAAATGGATAGCTAGCAATGTAAATACAGAGTAAGTAGCATCACCTCTTGAGATATTAAAAAATTTTACTTGGTCCAAATCAAACTCATTATCTCTTCCAGCATCTTAGAAGCATGTATACATACACACACAAACATACACACATATATGTTTTATCTGTGACTAATTCCACTCTTGATGCTTATAAGTTTTACAGTTTTCTCTCTATTTTTGGTGCTTGATCAGCTAGAAACACACAAAAGAATAGTCCACAAGGAGAAGCTAGACTTGAAAGCAAACTATTGTCAAGGTACACATGAAATCCATTGGAATGCAAGAAAATGATATTCACACACTTGGAATTCAGCCCTGCAAAAGCTGCAAATGTTGAGATAACAGCTAGAAAATGAGGAACATATGGTTCTTTTTGTGGTTTTGTTTTTTGTCAGCATAAATGTCTGATAGTTGGTGTTATGGTTAGTATTGGTAAATGGAACAAAGTCAAGTTAAGAGATTACAGACTACCTTTCAGAAAATGAGTATAGATGATGGAAACATGCAAATGTATTTAGAAGCAGGATGGTGACTTTGTAGTTCAGTGACCTCTGTCTCGTCTCCACACAGGATTTCTAATAAATTGTTCTGAATTGATCTTCTGACCACTTGCCAAGAAAATAATACTATTATCGCCAGGTCCCAAATGTCTCTGCAGTAACAATGTCACAGTGAAACTATTAGTGGAATTACTGTGTCAGAAAGGCACCTCACAAGCTAAGGACAGTCTGTGGAATAAGACCTGAAACTACCTGTGATCCATCTTGGCAATTCTGTCATATTTGCAAGTTATTAGTTTCAACTACAACTTCTGAGCAATTGCAACATTACAGACGAATACTGACATCAATGTCCACAACCTGAAAGAACTGGAAAACCCGGAGGGAATAACAGGCATTCTCTTGTCTTCTTAGTTCAGCTACCATAGTGCCCAGTGACCTCCAGATCTAGCAAGGGGATGATAGTTTCCAGCATATCTGTATCTACTTATCTCCACTCACAGATTATAGTCTTACAATATGTTTTAATGTTTTCTTCTAATACGAGAAGACAAGGCGGGAGAAAGAAACATGGAGGTGAAATGAGAATCTCTGGTGTGGGGAGGAGGAACTCCATGCACTGGTAGATGCTGAAGGCTGGCTGGCTGGAAAGCAGCTTTGCAGAAAAAGGCCTGGGAGTCCTGGTGGACAAGTTGAACTTGAGCCAGCAATGTGTGTTTGCAGCGATGACAGCCAACACCTTGGGCTGCACTAGGACGAGCATTGCTAGCAGGTTGAGGGAGGTGATCCTTGAGCTCTGCTCAGCTTTGAGGCCACTTCTGGATTGTTGGGTCCAGTTCTAGGCTCTCCAGTACAAGAGGTGATCCCACTTGGGCAGCAGAGTCAGGCTAGGGGTCAGACTAGGTGATTTCAAGAAGTGCCTTCCAACCTGAATGATTCTCTGCTTATGTGATTCTGTGAAGGGACACATGGATGTACTTGAGCAGGTCCAGTGGAGGACCACGAAGATGATTTAACTGGAGAGTCTGACATATGAGAAGAGGCTGGGACTGTTCAGACTGGAGAAAAGAAGGCTCTTTTTAATACGTATAAATACCTGTGGGACACACACACACACACACACACACATAAAGGCGATGGAGTCAGACTTTTCTAGGTAGTAAACAATGACAGGACAAGAGGCAGTGGATACAGATTGCTACACAAGGCATTACTTTTATATATAAGAAAAAACATTTTTACTGTAAGGGTGATTGAACACTGTGACAGGTTGCTCGGAGAGGCTGTGGTGTCTCCATTCCCATCCACCTGTTTGGACGTGGCCCTGAGCAACCTGCTCTAACTGACTGTGCTTTGAGAAGAGGGGTTGGACTAGATCTCCAGAGATGCCTTCTAACCTCAACTATCCTGCAATTCTTTGATGTTGTGATGGGAGTAGAGTAAAAGGAAATAGAAACCCCAGGCAGTCCTGCTATAAGTGAAAAAAAAATATGGGACTGTGTAACACGTAGAGAAGATACAGACTTATTAGGGAACTGTGGCATGGGGATACAGAAGGTTTCCGGTAAATCCATAGAGAGGGGAGTAGAAATTTATTGGAGGAATGAATAAGGATAGGAGAAAGGGAACACAGGGGTCTAGGACAGGGGGCAGAGGAAAGGTATGGTGCATACAGAGAATCTAGCATGAAGAGATTGGGGGAGTACCTGCAGTTTTAGACATGAGGAAAGGAGGTGTGCAGAGTGTTATTCTGTTCTTAAAATAAAGGAGATAGATAGGCAGTAAAGGAGCTTATAGGTGTTTCGTAGGGTCCAGTAGAAGAATGTGGGGAATCTCGGGGGGGGGGGGGGGGGGGGGTGTTGGTTTCAGCCTCATAAAGGCAATGATATGGGTGAGCCATTTGAGTATCAGGATATTAGCTAACTCAGCCTTACTGAACCATCTTAAATAGAGAATAATCATGATAAGGAGAACAAGTTAAGGTAGATGTTTGTAGGTTTGGCAGGATGAAGGCAGCAGGCTTCATTCACAGATAAAAAGCTACTGAATGCTAGGCAAGTAAAGCACAGGATATAGGAAACAGACAGAAACAGACCAGATGGATTAACAGGTGGTGTGGGCACAGCACAAGGAAAAGATGGGTAGAATACTGATAGAAGGAAAAAATATGACCAGATAAAGTAAAATTCAGCTGAATTCCAGTTCAGGCTACTAAATTTCGGAAAGCAGAATCAGAAATCCATATGGGACTTTTGCTGTTGATCCAGGACAGTTGCCAAGACCTGATTTAATACAGGGCAAGCAGTAGATGAGACAAGATTCAATGGTTTGGCATATCAAAAATCTTGATGACTGCTTAGGTTTAGTCTAGACTTAGAAAGGCCCTTCAATCTGTTCTGTGTGAATTTAGGACAGCAGCTTCCCAGAGCTGCTGTGTAATGAAGGACATACGATTTTAGGATAGACACAGGCCAAGAAGCTCAATCATTACTGCCTCCTCTACAGAGTTAGTAAGTAGTAGTGCACAATATGCTTTTCATCTAAACACTGGTCTAACACCTTTAGAAAATGAAATATAGATTAACTATAAAGCCTGTTAAGGCTATGCAGTCAAGGAATGCTGAAAGTATTTTAGGTAGCCTTCCCAACCCCCTTCCCCCAAATTAAAAATCACCAGTTCCTGCAGGCCGGACGAGAAGATGAAAGACAGACAGAAGAGATAATTGTATGTAGATAATTAGCACAGTTTTCAATAGGAAGCTGAAGTTGGCAGCTGTTGTTTCCTGAGGGGTGAACTTTCTGCCAGCTGTGCTCTGGGACAAATCATACTCTGCTGATTCATGGGAGTAGCCCTTTCTAAGTCAGTACTTGTGTAGTCCCATTTAAAAAAGTTTTCATCTAAGTCAGGATGTAATTCAACAAACAGTGATAATTTCTAGCACTTTGATTGTCTTAATGGAGGTGTATACAGGAATATAATGTTTTGCTTGCTTGTGGCACTCTCCTGAGTTTTATTGTACCTGTTATTTATATCTTGTATTTTCCTCTATTTCTAGTATAACTCAGATTATTCTGTGCTATATAAAGGCAAGAAATTCCAGACAGGAAAAGTGAAGTTAGTTTAGCTCCCAACAGTGTATTTTGGTATTTCAGTATATCAGGAATGTCTGATTTTTTGGTCTTGTGTTTGGGGAATTTGAAACACACTTTTTTTCTTCTCTTTGCTTTTCATTTTTATATTGATCATGGTGTTTAAGTATATGATCTAATTTGCTAAACTTATTTATGTATAGAGGACCATGATGGTGCCAACCTTTTACCTTATGGCGTAAAACTACTTGGGGAAAAAAACCTCCTCTGCAGGATATTATCAAGCGCGGTAGTGGTCTGTGTGTGTGCTGCTATCCCATGCTTGTCAATGAAAGACATCTGGATGCCTGTCACTATGACATAGTGTAGATAGTGGGTTTTCAACCATTTCATCAAAATATTTTTGATGCTGGTGAGATTCTTATAAAATAAATGTAAGCCTATTAGCTACAGATGTATTCTTCTTAGCTATTTGTTGAAGAAACCTCAAATGATGTTCAGCGGCAGCTGAGGATCCACAGACTATGATTTGAAGACCACAAATGTACCATGACCTTTAAACTAATATGCTAACATCACTCCAAGTACACGTCATTCTTCATACCCATATCCAAGGTGGCTATCAAGCATAGCCCTATGGCTGCCTATAGGCACAATGATAATTTTACCCTTTGAATGCAAGCTACTTAAAATCAAGAATATGTCTACAACCCCTCTCTCATGCAGCATGACATCTGCTCAGAAACAGTCAGATGAAACACCTTTTCCATTACGAAATACTGATTGAGTAAAATAAAATATTTCATGGGCAGAAATAGGTTTACTCCATATTTCAAAAAGAAAATTAGTAAATATTTTGTTTTGCTTTTGTCATCTCAGCTGAAACAAAAGAGTCTACAATGGTATGTTTGAGCCTTACTGAAATAAAATGTTTTCATAATTTGCCATATAAAATGTGGATGATATGGTGTTGTTTCACTGAAAATACTTTATTTTTTCAAAGTTATAAGTGAGTTAGTATGTAGCTTGTAATCACCCAAATGATTATTTCTATTTCCAAATAACTTTTTGAAAATACTTTTCATTCCAGTTTAGAGTTTCAAAGTTCAAAACTAAGTTTTCCAGGGAAGAGAAACCAAACTGGTTGTGAGCAATTTACAGAAACATGATACACAGGGAAGAGAGACAAAGAGCATGCAAGTATCCATTTTTTTTCTCCTGATCCTTTGCTTTTCTCTGCCTTTCCCCTGTTAAGAGCTGCTTGTATTTCATCAAATGCTTCACTACAGTTCCTCTTTCTTTACATAATCAGATTTTTTTACTTTTCTTCCTTTCTGTTTTTTATCTTGTCCTTATCAGGACTTCTTTTTCCTACTGCCCCAGTTTTTGGTATCTGAAACATCTATTTCATCACCACAGAACTAATTGGCCACTTTGGGATGGACAGTAACCCCACAAAGCTCTGTAGAAATGCTGTGGTTAAAGCTCTAATCCTCACCACATTTAAACAACAGGCATCTATCTAGAACTGAGGTTATTGCAAAACTGCATTAAGAATTCACAGTTTTGATCTATTTTTATATCTTCTCTATGATTTTATAGTTACCATCTTAATTATCTCACAACAATTACTCTCAAATCACTGTTTTTTTTCTTCAAACTTGCTTGAACTATTTAAGGAGAGATTTGGCCTATCAATAAACACTGTGTCTCAGCTCAGCAACCCATGGAAAGATTTTTTTTTTCCCCCAGGGTGATTAGCAGGTTTTTGAATAGCAGTTAGTGCTGCTATTTGTATTGTCCTGGTGACAGGTGACGGCAATTCACAGAAACTAATTCATAGGCTGTAACACATAATACCCTTAGTGTCAGGAAATGGTCTTGTTCCTGAGGGTGGTTCAGGGTTTGGTCTCTGCTCCAGACCTTGCCATGACTATCACTTTCTCTCCTTCATCCTTTCTTCTCTGACAGTAGAGGGTGCACAGGAAGATTATCTGTGAAGCCTTTACTGCCCATGCCTGACTCTGCAGGAAAACAATTACATTTGGGGAAGCCACCTTTACAATTTTCTGAGGCTTAGCTGGGGAAAGTAAAACTGGTGAACAAAACAAACCTCCTTTCATCATCTGTTCTTCAACTCTGTCACCATAACGGTAAATTCTTTAAACTCCTTACTGCCATGGTGACTGCCACGGCCCTGAGGCACTGCCAGCCCTGCCTGCCTCTGCCCAACCCCCGGGGCTCCCCCCACCCTGCCCACAGTCCAGGACCCCATTTCAGCTGCCCAGGACCGTCAGCCCCTGTCCCAGCGATGATGATGCAGGGCCAGTCTCCAGCTCCCCAGGGCTGGTCTCCAGCTCCCCACAGCCCTGCCCTGAGGGCCCCACCGAGCCGGGCCTACCCACGGGCCCACCTCCCTTCCTGGCCTTGGCCCGTGCCTGTCCCCAGGGAGGTGCCCGCTGCCCCGGGCTGGGGCTGCCCCGGTGTCCCCCGCGGCCGCCCTGCTCCTGGCTGAGGCGCTGGGACGGGCCCTGGCTGCCAGGCCCTGCCCTGAGGGAGACCTGGGGACCCCCATGGCCACCGTGGGGCCCTGACAGTGCCTTTCTCACATCAAGAGTGCAGAGGTGAATATGTTGTCAAAACTCTGCACAGAGCAATTGCTGTGTACCTGCTGAAGCAAACAAAGTGTTTGAAGGATCTTCTCATGCTTTTTAGCTCTCCAGTGCTCTGGATGAAAAGGCTCTTCACTATGAGCCTTGTAAATCATACCTCTGAGCACCTGTCAGGCACACATTTCAAAATGTCGCAGGGACTGGACTGCATTTGCAGAGAAAATACATGTCAAACCTTATCCTTCTATCACTGGTTTAGCCTATTCCTATTCAACAGTGGATTATGCCTTCATTATCCTTAATTATTTTCTAAAAATAACACCTGAAAATTCAAAAGAACCCTCCCAAATATATCATGTTTCTCTGCCTTGGTGTCTTTTCCAAACATTTTTGCTAGTAGTGATGTTTGGTTTAATTCATGAATTCCTTAATGTAAACTCTGCCAGTGTAGCTCGATTAAAAGATCGTGTGTAATTTTGTAACATAAACAGTAATTGTCTTGTGGCCTATATATTCTGCCTCCCTCTGTCTCTCCCACTACATATATGGCCTCCCTTTATATGTATGTTTGTATGAATATATCATTGGATATGTGCTTTTTTTTTTTTTAAAAAAACAGTTGATAGTTCTGGGCCTCATAGGAAAAATAGCTCTTTTCATGGAAAAAGGATGCCTTTTTATTGATAACGTAGGAGTGTAACAACAGCTACACAACACTTCTTCCTTTCTGATTCTACACTAGACAAATATATTTCCATCCAATAATGAGAATTTATGATCATTGAGTCAAAGGCAAAGCTGAAATATGTCAGTGAGTAGTATGGCCAAGTAGAATACAATGAGACAGAGATTCAAGATGCAAATAGCTATTTCAGAAGCAAAACATATTCACAAGGTCCTTGCAGATGCTGAGTAGTGCTATCGGGGCCAGTAACTGCAGGGCAATGTCACTAGGAAGGCCACTGGGATGTTCAAAGCACTGAAGTTTTCCATAAGGCAGTTACCTAAGAATCAAGAGCCTTGGGAACCCATCCCAACTCCTCGGCTTCCTGTAGGGATTCAGGCTCTGGAGGCGACAGCTGAGTTCTGGTTAGTACGGGGATTCCTGAAATCCTTGAATTTCACATTGAACCTACAAAAGCCACAGTGGCTGCTTGCCCTGGAGAAACATGATGGGGGAGCACAGCCTGTCTGGCACAGCTTTCCCCAGCCTGCGGACCCCAGAAATCTGCCAGAAATCCAGGCAGGATTTGCTGTCTTCCATCTGGCTGGTTCAAAGTCTAGCCATCTGGGCAAAGAAACCTTCAGTTCTCTTCTTTTTAGCTTCTTTTATAGAAAAAAAAAAGCTGATTTAAACACTATTAAAAGAAGTTAAAATGAAGGCAGTAGTGTGCCCACCAAATGACATACTCAGCTCAAATTGGGGTACTTTGACTTATTTGTATTGCCCATTCATTCTGACATTCACCACTGGGACTAGTAAAGTGTTTGGCATTCATTGTTTCTAATGTGGACATCAAACATGAGGTGTCTAGAAGTGGAGGGATAGTTTCTGTCTGTTGCAGACATTCCGATTTACCTGCAGGCTCAGTGCCTGGCTTTGTCTTTGTCAGGATCTGTCACTGGAGAGGTCTGCCAACAAGCTGCCCTTTTACAAGTCTCCCAGGCCTTTCTCAGGTCAGAAATGTTCTTACAAAATGGATACTTCTCTGTTTTGACAGTCTTTAGATCAGAATATAGGCAAGGTTGTGACATGAAGCTGACTGATTCTCTGTTAGCTTTTGTGTCAAAGTGTTGGGAAGCCTAGGATGCCCACATCCATAGCCCTAGGGCAGCCCAGACTGAAGGCTGTTTTGGGTATCCCAGATTTCCTGCATGGAACTGGGAATTTGGTCAGCTGGGGTTTCTGATTCTTCAGGCTGGACCCAGGAAATGTTAGGATGCCAATTGGAGCAACTTGGGTATGCAATTTTGAAAGGATGAATACGCTCACTTCACAAAACTAACTGCATTATGTTACAGGATAGTAGTTTGGACATGCAAATACTATGGTAAGTAAGAACAAACATGGGTAGCTGCTGTGATTTAACAGATAACTAAAAAAGGCAACAAAACATTTTTATTAAAGTGGTATCTGTCCACAAGTCTAAACTTAGGCAGTACTGCACTGCCAAGGAGATGTGGCACTACCCAGTGGTTGGCAATTCCTGTGTTGTGGCGAGAAAGAACCATACTTATGAAGACCAAATCAGCAGTATGCTGGAGAGATGTTGAGACTGGGTCATGAGAGAATCATAGCAAGAAACCTTTGGGGCTGACTACTGATTTAGATAGGACAGTAACTGAGAAGATAGAGACACCCTTAATATTAACTCTATCTGTCTTGAGGGAAAAAGAGTTGCATCAAAGTTAGCTGGTTCCATCGTCATTTTCAAGCTAATGGAAATAACTCACAGGTCATTAAAATTTACGTAAATGCTTCTGTAACAAAGTAGGCTATGCTTACTTTTTGCCTTTGTGATATAGCATTTATAAGCTTGTAGACACAGCTTGAGAGGTGATTTAGTGAGTTGATTGAAGCATTTGTTATAATTATTTCATGCCATGAATAATTTTTCAGACAAGAAAATTTTGAAAAGGCAAGACCTGGAATTTTCTGTTCTTACAAGATTCCTTTGAATGACCAGTACCAATACGTATTTAAAAGTATGTCAGGATTGTCAATGTTATGGACCATTTGTAGCAAAGGAGCATTCTATAAATAAAAGGAAATAGCACCTGTATCTACATCCTGCATAGATGCTCATGTAAATAAACTCTGATTCTAAACTGTGATTATTGCATGTATGGCAAGACTCCTGGTAGGACGATGAAGATTTGTGTAGGGGCCCTTAAAATAGAGGCTGAGTGACTTCATTGCCTACACTCCCCCACAAAAGCAAGGTGTAAATTCAATTTTAAGGAAAGCTAACACTTTTCATTCTGTTTTAAAGTTCTGTTTTAAAGCAATTTCTTACCTGGCAGATGGGTAATTTTGTCTTCACTTACATCTGTCGAGGTGCAAATTAATTTTCACTCCACACTTCCAGTTATCCCTTTTTGTAACAGAAATTCTAACAGTAAGATATAAATTCATTTCTGTGCTAGGACAGTGCTTTTACTGAATGTAGAAATATGTTGGACTCTGCAAATACAGAGTTGTTTTGGATTTGTGCTATTGGAATACTAAATATACCTGGAAGGATAAAAATATTTATATTTGCACAGGTGTTTGAAAGTTTAATATTTTTTACTTTTCCTTAGAAAGAAATTATACTTTGTTGTATTAGTAGTAGTAGTATCACTTAATATAGTTACTTTTAGACGGAAGTTAGTTGCTTCTGGAAGTAATCACGCAGTTGATAGTGTGCAGAAAGGCAACTTTCTCTTTAAGATGGTTGTTAGTTATGATGTATTGTATTTTTTGACATGAACTCTGTAATAAGGCATTATTATTAAAATGTCATGTGACATTTTTTACATCAGGAATATCTGCTATTGTGTAGACATTCCAAGTTATTTCCTTTTCTACTTCAAAATGTGCCCTGTCTATTCTTCAGTTACACACTTTAGCATTAAAAAAAAGAAATTTCAAAATTTAAACTTGCACTATTTAGAAAGGCTAAAATTTTGTTTACAGTAATACTAATCAAAATTTACCTAATTTCACAATTAATTTATTTTTATTCAAACGATGTTCTAAGAATAATTGTTTTCAATATAGCTTTTATTTATTATCTTATGTTTTTTATAGTGGTATGGTGCTGAAAACAGTATTAGAAGAAATTCAAAACAAAATCAAATGATGCAAGAATGGAATAAGAAAACATGTACATTTCTTGTCTCTAAACAATTTGGCCTTACAATAACCATAAATTAAAAGTGCTTGAATAGTTTTGTATATTAACATTAATTAGAAGCACAAAATTTGGTAGATTTAAAAAAGCCCCACAACTATTTTCCCAGAAACTTACATACATTTGTAACTTTATGCATACTGAAAATACTAAAACATATACTAAATTAAACTTATGATTTTAACTAATTACACTAGCATACCAGAAATTGCTTGTTTTCTTAGAGGAAAAATACACTTTGTAGCCCTGATAGCATAGCTGGCACAGGCAAACAATACTTTTTTATAAATAGAAACAGATTTTAGTAACACAGATGCCAATGAAAATTAGTCGTAATTTTACCTGTCAGTAAGCATACATTCTTTCTATCAGAATAAGTGTTAGGGACACTGGGCCTTACATCCATTTCTGCAGGCAGACATGCTAAATCTTAATAGTTATTTTAATGCAGTATGTAGAAATGTCTTAAAATAACAAATTATGCTTAAAAAAGTAATTATTGAGTCAGAAAGACACTTAACTAATGGTTTAGATATAACCAATATTGTATGTGTACAGTTATTAGATATATATTTAAAATATATGTAAACAGTCCGCAAATCATGCTGCAAACATATAAGATCTTCAAATAAAATGGTGCCAGTTCTAAAGAATTATGCAATGTTATGTCTGTCTTTGATTTATTGCTTTTTGCTGTTGGAATTTGTTTTGAACTGGATCAATCCTGTCAACAGTTGTCCTATTCTTTATAGGCTCTGTAAATAATCAAATCTAAATACATTTGTAGTTACCTACCTTGTCATATATAGCTGGTGAGCAATCTATTTCTGGTGAGCAATAAAGAAAAAGGACATATTTTCAAGGACTTCTATTTGATTTGTGTTTGTTGCTGCCTTTGGCTTCAGTGCAGCAAAGCATACAAACAGGTTTCATTGCTTTCCTGAACTGAGGCCTTAGAAAATAATTTTACCACTTCTGAAGAAGTCTGAGAGAGAAGCTTAGGAAGCTTTCTTTTTCTTTTTTGTTCCCAATCCCAAGAGCAAATATTCTCTATTCATGTTAGCAAATTCATACAATGAAGATGCATGAAACACATATTTGAATCTCTTAAATTTGGCCAAATCAAAAATGAATATCCACAGTGAATGTTACTTCTTAAAAATTCCCTTGAAATTTCAGTCATCTTACTCATTTTTGTGCTAAGGTTTTTAAAAATGGGGCATAAACAATTTTGTAAGAGGAAAGTGAACTCTATTAATTCCTTCTTTGAGAAAAGTTTTCTTGAGGACACTTTCACAGTAGTAGATTTTGGCTATGTTCTGCCTGAAAAAAGAGTAGGCTGATGAATGAATGCTTCAAAAACCACTGAGTAACTGAAAACATTTTCAGTCTGCAATACAATTCTGAATGCAACCTTAATAACAGCTGTTGGTAGTGCTTCGTCTATAACATATAGTATTTACACCCATTTCTGCTACTGTGTTCAGAACAGTTATAACCACAGTACTTATTTCTTTCAGAAATCTAGTTTACTTCAGTGTGTTTTTGTTTCACAGTGAAGAACTTTCAACTCACTATTTTTTTGCACTTGATGTCCTGAAAGAGTTAATGTAGCTGAAGAATGTGTATTTACTTTGGTTATTAAGAATTCAATTTTCCTTGCAGAAAAAGGGTCATGGTGGTGAACTGGAGAGCTCCATCAACGTGAAGCCTGTTCTCTTCAGCCAGCATCAGTGGCGTGTGTAGTAGACAAATTTTCGACCTTGCTGTGCAACTGTGGTCAGATCATGTAACATTTAACCAAAGAACCAAGACCAATAGCATGGCTTATGACTTTTATACAGTTGCATTCCATATGGCCTGAACATGAATTCTTATTATCAGACATGTATGCTGCTAGAAAGCTCAGATTTTTGAGACCTACTGTCAGACTGAAATTCCTGAAATTGATTTTGCATTATGCTTGCTTTAAAGAATCAAACTGTTTCTTGCAAAACTGGTTGCTAGTATGTCAGTATTTTGTGCTGAAATACTCATATTGTTAGGACTGTATAACTGGTCCCACCATGTCATTCCTTCACAGGCTTTTGCTCATATACTACCAACTTACTAAGGAGACATTCACACTTACAGTACCCCTGTACATGTGGGGAGAGGAAAATGACAAAAGGAGAACAGTTAGTGAAGTACGTTTGGAGACCAATCTGCTCTAGAAACTCTGAACATCAGGTGAACCTAAAATTAGTGGTAACGATAATGTCAAAAATCAAGAAATATAGTACATGATTTGTAGTATGATAGTTGCATTAACCTGGATTGCTTATCATGTCCTTTCAGTAAAGGATGAAATGACAAAATGAATACTTACATAATAAATTACTTACTTTTTTGGGAGTTTATAATTTATGGGCAATCTGTCTCTTCCCAGAATAGATATAAGTTTTCAGTTCAGTAACATTGTAAGTAACTTATCCAAATAGCTAAAAAAGGGGGAAAAAACCCCAACAAAAATCTGTTTCTTTTCTGCAACATTTAAAACATTTTCTTAAAGAATGCTGGTTTAAAGTACAGAAATCTGGAATGGAGGTTTATTGTGTACCTGTGCGTGTACTTTTTGAAAAGAATAATTTACATAACTTTTAGTCCATAAAAGTTCTCACAGAAAAAAACACAACCCTGCAAAAGTAAAAGAATGTCTGTTTTAAATATCACTTTTAAGTATTTTATGTGTCCACTACAATTTTGTTCGAGGTTCAGTTGAAGACACTTCAGATTTTTTAACAATTCCTCTTGTGATTATTTGTATCAAATTATGCATTTCAAATTAAACAAAGTGGTGTGAAGAGCCAAAAAAGCCAAATTTGACTTATATGCATTACAGACAGAGAATGAGTGAAACCATAAGCAGACATAGGGCTTAGTACTGGGATATGCAGAATAATACTGTATCAGCTAAAGGGGAACTTCGCTTTAGCTGTAAATCACAGCTATGGCTCAAAAGGCAACAGGATTAGGATGAGAGGCACAGGGCAGTTAAACCATTACTGTTAGTGTTTTCCCTTCCTGGAGGAGGTCTTATACTATTTTGTTGTAGGGCTTTCTAGCATGAGCACAAAGGAAAAGAGAATTTTTTCTTACTTTGTGAAAATATTTTGTATAATTGTGAAGTCTTCTTTCATTCTGCAGAAATATATGTTATGCCAAAGTTATTAGTATCCATTCCTTTTAGGACTGGAACACAGAAATCCGAAAAACCTTAAAGGTTTGGTTCCTGCTGAGTTTCACAAGCAGACACTTCTCATGTCATTTTTATGGTGAGAGAAGTTAGTTAATCTGTGATTTTTATTACTAATTGGACATTTAAATTGATAACTGCAGCTAACCTCTGTCTGAGACAGCTTCCCTTCCCTGAGATGCTCCCTGATCCATCTCAAAGAGCTTGTGAAATGGAGCAGCTGTTACTGTTGTGCCAAGATGTGTGTGTTCCTGCAGAGATTAAGTCATGCTTTCTATTGGAAGACAAGGGCAGAAGAGAATGTTGCAAGCTATATAACACCAGCAGGTTTCTTCAGATAGGCAACGTGATGTTGAAAAAAATAATTTAGTATTAGAAATCTATAAAACCTCAATCATCATCATCATCTTCTTCTTTTGGAAACATGGGGATTTAAGGAGGACTTGCAAGTTTTACAGTTGCATAAAATTTCTTACAAACATTCATGGTAAGAACCAAGCACCGAGTTCAAGCTGGTTTTAAGTGGGATTTGAAGAGTAATATGAAGATTTCACCACCTTGAAAAATAACTTAGGGCATTCTGTAAGTGCATGTCAATCTGTCTTTGAGCACCATCCGTGTGATGTCAATTTTTTTTTACTTTTCTTTTACAAGTTTCTTATACAACCTTCTGAAACAAGGTTATAGGAATGGATTTTTTGATTGTAACTTAGTCCTTGTTTTGTGGGGAGCAAAGCAGAGCAAAACAAACAGCATTCCCATAAGCCTTTTGGTATGTACAGTCTGTCTGGATTGTGATTTAAGCAGTATTGAAATGTTATGCCATTTTCTGCTAAATCAGAAATCTAAATGCAAATTCTTAGGCCACGGGGACAACAAGTATTTTTCTGGCATACTACAGGGAACTTTGTCTGCCAATCAACTATATTGATTATTTATATGTCAGACATTTCTTTAGTACTGTAAACCATCAAACAATTCAACAGTATGTATTAGACTTTTCCTGCTGCTACACCTTTTAAGGTCCAGATTTATCTATTCTTCTGTATGCACTTAAATGAATCAGAGAAATAGAAGTTTCTGATGTAAGAGGTGAGAAACACTTGTGACTGAGTAGGTGCATGTTCATCAAGCAAATTCTGTTGCTGAGCTATTGTGGATCTTGTTATAAACTCATAATAGTAGAATAGGATCATATATGAAATAATTTTTTCATAATTTCTTCATCAGAGCCAGCCTTATTTGTGTCAGGTGTGGTCTCAGTTAAAGATATATCTACTAAACATTTTTTCAATAAGAATATTTACATATGATATTTTCATTCCAAATATTCTGATATAATTAATTTAGTGATACAGACTTCCTTTCATATCCCACTTCAGCTAATTGTCTCAGGCTGTTATTTAAAGTCTTCTTCCTAAACACAAATTATTCTATGGTTAATATGGTTATAGACTAATCAAAATTAATTTAAATCTGTTCTAAAAAATCTTAGCTTAGCTCTAAATAAAGAATTTAACTATGGGTAAAGACTAGAATGTCATTTAAGCTCCAAATTGCTCGTTTTGTATTTTGCTTAGATGCTGGGGGGAAAAAAAGTTTTCTTTATCTGTGCCTTAATCATTGTTAAATCCTCCTAAGATTCAGAGCTTTGCAGGCAAAGTCAGATATAAAAGGAAGAAAATATTTAGAAACCCACAAATCCTTATAGAGGATATAAGCCACCTAACCTTGGTGAGGATTCAACTGCTAGTACTTGTCTCTTTATCTACCACATCTCATTCTATCACTCCATCTGAAACTGGTGGTCTTGATACCCTTGCAGCAGCTGCAGCAGCAACTTGTGTCCTTTGTTCACTTCTGTGACATTTTCTTGCCACTGCTCTTGGGAAAGCTTTTAAATAGGAAGTGAACAGGAAAGGCAATCTTCCTCTTTTCTTTTCAAAGTCAATTCTTAGGGAAACATCTATTGATGCAGTCTACTCTCATTACTTCTGCTGGACATTTCTGCACAACTTCAAGAGGATGACTTACAGTTTTATGTTAAGTTCCAGTCTTGCTTGCAAGTGGACTGGGTGCAATGCTGGTTGTACAGTTTGATCTTTCTACATTCAAATCTAAGAAATGTATTTCATCTTCAGAGTGTACATATAATGGAAAAATCTGACAGACGGGATGCTGGTAAAAGGGAGGTCAGTGGAAAGCTTCTGAGAATCAAAGCCAGCCTGAGCTCAGTGGGGATTTATGTCTGCTGGCTCTTGATGAAACTTCACATAGTTTCTCAACAGTAATGGCATCCGCTAGCATCAGAAAGACATGCTCTCATTATAATGTGTATACATGGGTAGCTAAGATATGGGATGACAGAAAAAAGAGAGTGTGCTATATATTGCTAAGAGATCTAGAACTGCTCTCAAAGAACCCATACCTGTATAATAAAGGGAACAAGAAAAAAAACAACCCAGCAAAACCCAAAATCCAAACCTACTGATAAAAGCCAAAACAAGAAAAGAAGGTCTGTGGTTTATTTTTGAGACTTAAGATGCCATTTTTTGTGCTATTCAGGTCTCACACCCTCTTTATTCTTTTCTTTCTCACTCTTCTATACTTTCAATCAAGACATACATATTGCACAAATAGAAAGCGTAGTATAAAAGGAAGGATGAATGTCATAATCCAACACAGCTAACTCAAACAAAAGTAAAAAAAGTCAACATTTTTCTGTTGTTTCATCACAGATATCAAGCATTTTGTTTTATTTAGCTGTAGAAAGGTAACAATGTTGGGAAGTAGATCTGTGAAAGACTATTATATGTCTGTTCTCTGCGTGACCTGAATTGCAAAATTGCAAGAACTACATGAACTCAATTATTCTAGGCCATAGTCTCCCTTAGTTTGCATCCTAGCATGAACAATAATACTTAGTTCTTCAGTCATATTCGTCTAGCTGATCTGGAGAGAGCTTTATAAAATAAGACAAGAAGTGTTGGAAAGGCTAAATAGAAAGGACAAAGTAGTGCATGACTGCAGTTATGATGCTGGTATCAAAAATACCAGTATATTGAAAAGTATTACTCTGCTCAAATTGAATTACGGAGAGCAGAGGAAACTTAAATGAAATTGTTCACTTACAGGCCCTTCTGAAACAGTCTTAAATGGAAAAGCCGGAGAGATTTGGTCTCTGAGAAGATACAGGGAGTCTTGACTTTTACTTGTCCCTCTTCTGCAGCACTTGGTAACATCATTCAGGCCTAATCTTCAAGTTGACATACAAACTGAATGTTCTTATCACTCTAAGGAAATATGTAAACTCTATGTTTGGATCAAAGGAATGGAGTTTTTGGGCTTCATAATTAATAATTCCTTACTTATCCTCCTTGTCTTCAGGAAAATGGGCAAGGCTTTTTTTTTTTGTTTCCCAAGAGGTATTTTTTTCTGTACTGACATGCTCTCTTGCACAATGCTATTGGAACAAATCAAATAAACATGCAATAATGAAACTTCTCAAACAATATTTTCTAAGAATTTCAAATATCAGCTTGTTTGAATTCCATAAAATGTCTTTATAAATCTTAATTTAGCACAAAGGAATTTGGGGGATATCTTCATTCACAGTAGCTAGCTGAGTATGTATTTGCAGACAGCTTAATTTTTGCAATTGCGATGAAGAACATTTGTATATGAAATGGTAGGATATAAATATTACCAAGAAATGCTTTTTCTAAAATGTTTTTATAGGACAGTAACATTTGATATCTTTGTTTAGATAGTAAGTGAGAGAGAGGTGTAAGATGCCCAATGCCTTGTCTATCAGTGGATAGAAAACTCTTTCCTTTTTAAACACAATTTTCTTCTGAAACAAATCCCAAAACCCTATGCTTAGATTGTTTGCCATGGACTCAGCATAAGTTCATTGGGAGGAATAATATAGTCATGTTGTACTCCTATGCATCCTGAAGGCTATTGCAAAGATAACTTTTTAACCTATTGCATTGACCATGTCTTTGCATGCTTCTACTTTCTCTGACAGCAAATCTAAGGTAATTATCTCCACTGTAAGGACTCTTTATATCTATTTCCATAAGAGAGAAATTTCTCTTATTTATTACCAGCTTCCATCTCTGATGGACCTATAGTACTAGTTTCTGTTTATTCCTTGCTCATTACTTACCCTGCCTGACAAAACTAACTGGGGAGAGAAGGTGATGGATTTTTGACAAAAAAGGATAGAACTTATAAAAAGGTAGGCCTCCCATACTTCTTCTGAGAGCGAGAGCTCACAGGAAAGATTCTCTGATATTCACTGAAAAAGCTACAAGGTCCTAAACACCCAGAAAAACTCAAATCTAAAGGAAGCTTAAGGATAGGGAAGGAAATAGGTAAAGGAAAACCTTACTAGCAGTTTTTTGTGGGGGTTTTGGATTTGAATGCTTTCTAATGATACCAGACATAAAGAATAACACATGTGCTTCAACCACTTTTTACCTCTGAGCTAGAATATTAATCTGCTATCACAGAATCACAGAATGATTGAGGCTGGAAATGACATCTGCAGGTCATCTTGTCCAACACCCCTGCTCAAGCAGGGTCACATATAGCAGGTTGCCCAGGACCATGTCCAGGCAACTTTTGAATATCTCCAAGAATGAAGACTCCACAACTTCCCTGGGCAGCCTGTGTCAGTGCTTGGTCAACCTCACCATGTGAGGTGAAAATGTTTCCTGGTGTGCAGAGGGAACCTTGTGTGTTTCAGGGTGTGCCCATTGCCTCTGATCCTGTCACTGGGCATGACTGGAAAGAGCCTGACTGTGTTGTGTTAGCACCCTCCCTTCAGGTATTTATATACATTGATAAGATCCCTCCTAAGCCTTCTCCAGACTAAACAGTCCCAGCTCTCTTAGCCTTTCCTCTTACCAGAGATGCTCCAGCCCTTTCATCATCTTCCCAGCCCTTCACTGGACTCTCTGCAGTATGTCCATATTCCTCTTGCACTGGGGATCCCAGAACTGGACCCAGCACTTCAGTTGTGGGTGGCCTCACCAGTGCTGAGTAGAAGGGAAGGATCACCTCCTTTGACCTGCTGGCAACACTCCTCCTAGTGCAGCCCAGGACACCATTCACCTACTTTGCAGAAAGGGCATGTTGTTAGCTCATGTTCAAGTTGGTATCCACCAGGAGCCCCAGGACCTGCTGATGGTACACTCTGTCCCATCATCCAGATCATGAATAAAGATCTTGAATAGGATTAGTCACTGTATTGACCTCCGGGGTACATCACTAGTTACTGGCCTCCAGCTAGACTTCATACCACTGAACACCACCCTCTGGGCCCGACATTCAGCCTGTTTTCAACATACCTCACTGTCTGTCTGTCTGCTCATCCAGCCCATAGTTCATCAGTTTCTCTATGAGGATCTTATGGGAGACACTGTCAAAAGCCTCCCTGAAGTCTAGGTAGACAATATCCACTGCTATCCTCTCATCTACCAAGCCAGTTGCTTCACTGTAGAAAGTTATCAGGTTGGTCAAGCATGACTTCCCCTTGGTGAATCCATGCTGGCTTCTCCTTATGACTTGTCCTTCATGCAGCTGGAAATGGTTTTCGGGAATGTGTGCTCCATCACCTTTCCAGGGACTGAGGTGAGGGTGAGTGTGTATTTCCCTGGCTCATCCTTCTTGTCCTTCTTGAAGATAGGTGTGACATTTGCTTTCCTTCAGTCCTCAGGCATCTCTCCCAATTTCATATAGATGACTGTCGTCCAAAAGGTAAATAAATTCTGATGAGGCGAAATGTCTGTTCCATTTCTTTCAAGATGTTACTTTTTTAGCTATTGTTATTCAGTACCCAAGCCATAAAGAACATTTTTCTTATCAAAACTAGGATGCATAAGGCAGAATTATTCTTGTGGCATGTAGTTTAGTAGAAAACTGGTTTAAGGAATATCCAGATTCTACTGGACAGACTGAAAACTTCAGTTCAGGGGATCAATCCTAACTAGGTGGCTTCTCACCCAGACAAAAATGTTCGATTTCTTGCCCTTTGTGGAAGGAAACAACAACAACAAGAAGACATCTTGGAAAATGTCTAAGTTCTACTCTCCACCTATTTGGCCTGAATAATTTTGGAAGGAAAAGTAAGCGGAAATGTTTAGGGATTCACCAGAGAGTCTTTTTTATTAATGAAAATTATTATGTAAATTTCTGGCTTAAAGAAAGAACTACTAATAAATACTCAAGTTCTAGAAAAATGGAAACTCAACAGGGATTACATTCACCTGCTGTACTTTTTGATCCCTAGTACTCTCCTTTTGGGAACAAATAATTGGATGATTAAATGTGATCTTAAGTAATGACCTTCTGAATGACTCCAAAAAACATGCACCTGGGAGATTTAAGTGGTATACTAAGTATCTGTAAGAGCAAGCTGAAAGTGGTAATTACACTGCAAGCTAGTGTAATTGTTAGGGGATCAATTGTCAAACACTGGCAAACTTAAGAGAAGTTAATGAAAGATCGGTACACAGGCTCATGTGACTTCAGTGATTTGCAGACAATTAAGGACCAGGTTAGAAGGTAGTGTGAGGAAAATAAAAAGCTATTTAGTTTACTTTTTTTGAGTGACATTTGAAGGGATGCAGGACGTAAATATTTTCTTTGGAGAGGAGCCTAGTATTAAAACATTACCTTCCTTCCTTCTCCTTAGTTATAACTTTTACCTGTTAAGTGACACCTTTTAATTGAAGTAATGATGAACTGGTCCCCCCGACATGACTACAGGAAACCCCTCAGAGCAGCTTTGCCTCTGGAGAAGGTATCTCAAAGGTTAAAGGACAAGAAATCTCCAATTATTTTTCTTCATTAAGTTTCCATTACAAAACACTTTTCGCAGGATAGGGAGAGAGTTTCTGCCTTATACAGAATGGAGGTCCCCAGTGTGGACAACAGTTATAGTAGATGGCAGGATGCCAAAAATATCTACAACAGGAGATGTTAGGAATATTACATCTTCACACTGTCCTTGGTCTTTGCCCTCTGTACTGGGTTTGGCTAGGATGGAATTAATTCCCTTCATAGCAGCCCATATGGTGCTGTGCTTTGCATTTGGGGCTAAAACAGTGTTGATGATAGCACACCAGTGTTTTGGCTATTGATGAATAGTGCTTGCACAGCATCGAGGCTTTCTGTTTTTTCCCACTCTGACCACCCATTGAGCAGGCTGGGGGTGGGCAAGAGGTTGGGAGGAGACAAGGCTGGGACAGCTGACCCCAACTGACCAAAGGGATATATTGTACCATATGACATGACGGTCAGCAATAAAAGCTGGGGGAAAGGAGGAGAAAGGGAAGATATTTGTGGTTATGGTGTTTGGCTTCCCAAGTAATCATTATGCATGCTGGGACCCTGCTTTCTTGGAATTGGCTGGACATCAGCCTGCCGATGGGAATAATAATTTCCTCATTTCACTTTGCTTGTGCACGGAGCTTTTGAGCCATCTATTTAATGGTCTCTGTTTCAATCCACAAGTCTCCTCATCTTCTATTCTCTGCCCATCCCACAGGAGAGGGGAGTGAGTGAGCGGTAGGGTGGGTGCTCTGCTGCTGGCCATAGTCAACCCACCATACCCTCCCCTCTCTGCTCCTTAGCAACACAGATCCTAAGAAAGGGTTTTATACCTTGTGTTTGATAGTAGGATTTGTACATCAGAAAGAGGAATATCTCAATATTTCTCTTAGTTTGGCAATATACTGCCTTTGCTACCTAACTCTAGACATACTGGTTAATGGCGAGGATATGCATCTTTTTAGATCTTTCTGTCACCCTCACCCAGCATAAGAGGGAATTTTCCTTAAATCCTGGCAAACAGCAGGAATGTCAAAGAAGTAGCTTTGATTGTTTCCCCTTCTCTACAAAAGGCTTATTTTCTACAAAGTAGTGGTTTCCTGTGGATGCAGACCTGGATGACTGTGTCTATACAAATGGAAAATTTGCAAAATTAACACTGGACAAACCATCCAGGATGAATATGAAGCTTCTAAGGAAAAAGCTGGGTTTGTATATATATATTTGACAACCAAAGATTGATACAGTAAATACACTGCTTTGTATGAACAAAAGGATTCTCTAGTTTCATCCCTCAGAGACCTCATCTTACCAGTCTGTCTAATGGCCTCACCTTTCCTGTCAACTAACGTCATAAAAAAGCTCTCTAACACCTAGAGCAGCTGCTTATCTAAACAAGCAATGTCATGCAAGTGTCTTTAGTGCAATCTAATGTCTCTATTGTTAAATGTTTTCTTTCAGCAGAAGAATGCACCTGTTGCCTGTTTAGGAAGCTGATCTCTTTTGAAGAGTATTTGACATATATTTGAAGTGCTATATATGAGATTGGCATTTGTATGCAGTAGACGGATTGAATCTCTCGCCTGTTCCATTCTTCTCTTTCTTTCTTCAGCATCATACCTTCATACCCATCCTGGTTTTGGTCTCATTCACTGGCTCTGCAGTCTGGGTACTTGTCCTGGTTTCAGCTGGGACAGAGTTAATTCTCTTCCTAGTAGCTGGTACAGTGCTGTGTTTTGGATTTAATGTGAGAATAATGTTGGTAACACACTGATGTTTTAGTTGTTGCTAAGTAGCACTTACCCTAAGTTCAGGATTTTTCAGTTTCCCATGCTCTGCCAGCAAGGAGGTGCACAAGAAGCTGGGAGGGAGCATGGCCAGGACAGCTGATCCGAACTACCCAAAGGGATATTCCATACCATAGAACATCATGCTCAGTATATAAACTGGGGGGAGCTGGCTGGGAGGGGCTGATCGCTGCCTGGGGACTGGCTGGGCATTGGTCAGTGGGTGGTTGGCAATTGCATTGTGCATCGCTTCTCTTTCTTGGGTTTTATATCTCTCTTTTTTTGTTATCTTCCTTTTCATTACTACTACTACTACTACTATTATTATTATTATTATTATTGTATTTCAATTATTAAACTCTTCTTGTCTCAACCCATGAGTTTTGCTTTTATTTTCCCAGTTCTCCTCCCCATCCCACCGGGAGGGAGGAGAAGTGAGTGAGCGGCTGTGTGGTGCTTAGTTGCTGGCTGGGATTAAACCACAACAGTACTTTTCTTCCTCTCTCCTGGACAAAGGCATCTGGTATAATCCCCTCATTCATAATCCCATGCTTCCCTCTTGGTCCATTCTGTTCTTAGTTACATTACTGGTGGTGTATGCCAGGTTCCTCCTACAGATGATTCTACTGTTGCCTGTTCGTTGCAGGGAACTGAATCCAGTATCTGGCCAGCTGCTTGTTTCAATCTGATTTTGGAAAATTCCAGATTAATATGACAATAGTACAACAAAAACATCTGAATATCTGCTAGAAGATGCTGAAACCGTGCTATAAAATACTTAAGCCAGTATTGCAGAATTATCATAGGAATAGAATCATAGTATCGTTTAGGTTGGAAAAGACCTTTAATATCATCAAGTCCAATGGTTAGTCTAACACTGCCAAGTCCACCACTAAACCATGTACCTAAGCACCACATCTACACGTCTTTTAAATACCTCCAGGGATGGTGACTCAACCCTTTCCCTGGGCAGCCTGTTCCAATGCTTGATAACCCTTTCAGTGAAGAAATTTTTCCTAATATCCAATCCAAACCTCCCTTAGCACAACTTGAGGCCATTTCCCCTTGTCCTATTGCTTTTTACTTGGGAGAAGAGACTGACTCCCACCTCACTACAACCTCCTTTCAGGTAGCTGTAGAGAGTGATAAGGTCTCCCCTCAGCCTCCTTTTCTCCAGGCTAAACAGTCCCAAGTTCCCTCAGCTGCTCCTCAAAAGACTTGTTCTCTAGACCCTTCACCAGCTTCATTGCCCTTCTTTGGACGTGCTCCAGCACCTCAATGTCTTTCCTGTAGTGAGGGGCCCAAAACTGAACACAATATTCGAAGTGCAGCCTCACCAGTGCTGAGTACAGGGGGATGATTGCTGTCGTAGTCCTGCTAGCCACACTATTGCTAAGACAAGCCAGGATGCCATTGGCCTTCTTGGCTACCTGGGCACACTGCTGGCTCATATTCAGTTGGCTGTTGACCAACACCCCCTGGTCCTTTTCCACTGGGCAGCTTCCCAGCCACTTTTCCCCAAACCTGTAGCACTGCATGGGGTTGCTGTGACCGAAGTGCAGGACCCAGCACTTGGTCTTGTTGAACCTCATACAATTGGCCTCGGCCCATCTATCCAGCCTGTCCAGATCCCTCTGTAGAGCCTTCCCTACCCTCAAGCAGATGAACGCTCCCACCATACTTGGTGTCGTCTGCAAACTTACTGAGGGTGTTTATCACTTATCACACATATGAAAACACTATTCAGCACCAGATTTTTTGCCAGCTTTTTCAGAAGGTCTTAACTACAGAGAAAATAATTTGTTATAGGAATTGAGTCAGAGTTTGAAACATCGATAAGTTACAAGAACAGAAAATTTACTGTCAACAGTTTTACTTAATACCTTTACTAATGTGTATCACTATACTTCATCCCTAATATTTTATATTAGTAATAACTATAAGTATTTAGATTAAGAACCTTCTGAAACCACAGAATAAACCATCCGTTGGCACTGCTGTTTTATTCTCTTTTTTGACTTTCATGTTTATATTTGATTAATGATCAGCAAATAACAGTTTTTTCTTTACCTACAAGTTTTGAAACCTTGTAAGAGCAGCATTATGAGATTACAAGATTTTGCTTACTTTTTCACAGAAGAAGAAAGCCTTCATTATTGCTAAGTTTTCCAACAGTTAAATACAAAACTGGTTAATAAGAAAGCTGAAGTCAAGTGACCAAGGTATCATCCATTTAAAAATGGTTACACTCATCCATTAAAAATGGACACAGGATTGAATATAAAGTAAGTGCTAAACCTAGAAGAGAAAGTAGAATGATGATAATAGTGAGAGAAGATAGTCAACATATTTGGCACCAACTATCATGGTGAGAAATGGCTGATAGATGAAACTCGATAGCTAAAATCCTTTAGTTAGAAAAATGGTTCAATGCATATGCCATTCATAATATACCTTTCCTCTTGGTTGGTAATTGCACATTTATCAAGCGACAGTAGAAAGCAGACAACAGGTGGGAATGGAGTGGAATGGAATGGAATGGAATGGAGTGGAATGGAATTAAGGATAAGTGCAGAATAGCTGTTCACTGATATTTGCTCAATTACATCCAACACACTTGCTTTAACTTAATTTACTGTACATTGTGGCAAAATGATACTTCGTTCACCAGCTTCAATCAAAGACAGAAAAAAACCTCAACAACTGTCTACAAATTTTATTTTAAAGGTATTAGTGTGAAGACTTAGGTCTTTGCAAGAACTGTCTCTCTCTGCTGTGTTTGAAAATTAAAGCCACAGAATTAGAGAGTAGAAATGTTATCCTGTGACATGGAAGACCAACTTTTAGATATAGATCAGTAATAACTGAAAATCAACTGCACAGTAGTACATTAACCAAAAAGTCTTATTAAAAAATTAATTATAAATGATCTGTTACACTTAAGGTTAGACATGAAATGAAGATTTTGTAAAATAAGAAAGGCTTATGTTTATTGAAAACATTATGTCTTATGAAAGTCTTTTGTTTTGTTTTTAGCTGTGTTATTGGACTAATGGAGCTACGAACATAATCATTTTGAATAGTATTGAAATAAGCCATAGACAAAAAGGGGGAAGTCAGCATCTTCTGTTTCAGTGGGAGTGTTGAATTAAAATAGAAATAGACAGTCACTGAAATACAGCCTATCCTTTTACAGAAATCAGCACTGACAACTGGAGTTCCAAGTCTCCAAAGATACTCAGTTTTCCTGATTGTCTCATATAAGTAAATGGACTTCAAAACTGTTATGTTGCATTCATAGAGTTTTGAAAACCTAGATCTTACTGAAGCTGTAAAATGAAAGTTTTGTACTTCAGCAAACCAATCACTGGGTTGGTTTGATGGTGCTGAATGCTGGAAAATCTGAACTGTGAAAGTATTTACACGCTGGTCACTTTGGAAGAAGTACTTAAAAGGCAGAACTCCCACTGAAATCAATGGCACATATTTGAAACATTGGGCAGTTTATGCCACCCTAAAATAGGTTAAGATCATGTCAATCAGAAATACTGCTCTCTGGAAATTTGCACTCAAGCTATATAAAAGTATAAGTTCTCACTTAGCTATTATTGAAGCCACTAGACATTTTCTATGCCATGAAAGCATTGGCGTCTGACACCACATTATCGTCCTTTGTTCAGTAGATTATTTTTTCTTTCTTGAATTCCAGGTATCAGTAGAGAGTCAAGCACAAACAGTCTAATCGAGTTTCTTTCCTTTTACTTCCTTTCTTTTCCTTTTTTTTTTTTTACTTTTAACAGATTTATTGGGGAAAAAATTGGTAATGGGAAATCTTTATCAACTAAAAAGTCTTCATAAACATGTTGCTAAACTTACTACAAGTCAGGAAACATTGTGACAAGATTAGTTTTGTTACAGCTGTGCTTCCACAGCAAGGATCTAAAATTTTAGACTACAGACCTGAGCACTTCTGAGTCACTTTTGCACTTTTTGCTGATGTCCTGGAATTCCAGCCACTGCAGAACTTAAATAAATTTCATTATTGACCCATCATGAAAAATGAACTCCCTCTCCCCACTTCATCCTTCTCAGTTACACTTTTCCTACATTATAATTTCATGTTTTTGAGTATCTGCATGAGATTTTCTATATCTTCAGTAGTGAGCTAGGTTTTTAAAGGTCTCCATTTGCAATTAAATAAATTCTCCAAATAGACAATTTAAATTCTTAACTTTGCCAATTTGATAAGTGGTTTCCATGGTGATGAACTCCTAGCATTCTGAGAAGGATGGATTCAACTGATGGTTGAGGATGACAAGTAGATTTTGTGTCCATTGCAGTGACCTTTGAGGAGAACCTGCTTCTATACTTCTAGTGTTCAAGTTCAGTTTTATAATCAAGACTGAATTTTTGTGTGCTATAGGCTTCTTTGCTTTCTGCACTCCATTGTGGCTATAAAACAAAAGATAATATATTCTGTCAACAGAATGAAATAATGCTGCTAGGTAATAGAGTTTGAAATGTTTATAAACCTATAAATGAAAACTGCTCCATTAATATGAATGAATATAATCAAATTCCTTCATGATAATTGCTACATGCATAATATTGCACATCAGAGCTATTTTTAGCACATTAGTTACAGGTTTTATAGACTTGGAAAGGCAGTGACTGTTCATAAGTATTATCTTCTGTTATACAAAAGAATGTTCTTTCACGTCCTTTCATTAAGTATTAAAGGCCTCATTCTGTAGTGGGCCAAGTCTGATTTTTAAACATGGAAGATAACAGTGTAAATACATGTTCTAAATCATAAGCATATTTAGACTGCTGATCCAAAAAAGACTGTCGTCTCCTTCACACTGCTTGGTGATGGAAGGTGATGACAAATACCTTGTTGCCTTGCAGGAAAAGATACCAGCTCCTCTTTTTCTCAGCACTGCAACCCAGTGGTGTGGTGTGTCCTTTCACAAAGTAGGGGTAGCTAAAGTCTATTGACAGGTTAATTGTCTCAACACGCAGGTGAGTGCTGGGTCATTGAATGTGCATGGGTGATGATGTCAGCTTTGGTTATTTCCCCTCTGAAGTGAAAGAGGCAGAAAAGGTCCCACTGGATTTCAGGTACCCTAGTAATTATACATCTGCTCTTGCCTGCTGCACCTTTAGCTCATTACTAAGACAGGACTTGCAGAGCAATCTTGAGATGGCAGGGAATGGGTGGGAAGAATTCTGCCCTAATACACTCACTAATGAGTGGGAAAAGAGAGAAGAATCAAAATAGTGAGAGAAAATGATTAAGGATTTGCATGAAAGACTGGAGGAAAGTTAGCAACTTTATAAGCTGCAGGCTCTTTGGGAAGTCCTAAATGATGTATCAACCATATAGCACCTGAGTTAGTGTGGGTGAAATAGCACAGCCCTCAAAGGACAAACTTAGTTCCTCTTAGTCTAAATCCTTGTGTTCCTGCTACCAGGTTTAAAAAACTGATGTCCTAGCCTAGTCTCCTTCACACCAAAGAACCAAATACTATACACTGTGTTCAGGCAGTGCTACAGGAAGTTTAAGATCATAAGATGATCTAACAACAAGCACATCTGGTCATTTATTTATTTGTTGCATATGTTGTCCACATTTTCCAACTCTTGTGTACAGTTATCAGCCTAAGAGTTTAGAAAAATCTGATCATGGTGGTAGGCCATGTAGACCAAGAAATAATTACAATCTGTTTCATAAATAAACACAAAAGAATGGAGAGCACACTCTAAGTGTTCTACCTCAATACCATCAGGCGAGATTTCTTTTTTTTCTCTTATAATCCACTTCAAAATTCCTCTACCATGCACATCTACCATAAAAAAATGTTTCTTTTAGTGCAGGCTGGTAAACTTATAATTAACACAATTAGTAGGAAATACATCTATTGGTGTTACTTCAAATAATTTCTTCTACAGAAAACACATGAATGAAACCATAAAAATCAGATAAGTAAAAGGTGATAGGTCCTATCATCAGACATTGAATGCATGAACACTTATTTGTTTGAGATAAGTATGTTAGAAATAAATCATTGAATGTATAGAGAAGATGACATCTACTTCTATGTGCAGGGAAAAACACTCATTTACTCCACCACCAAAATTCAAAAAAGGAACATCTCTAGATTACCAGATGTCATTGGAGACTATGCAGCCTCTTGGGGGTTTGCTCATTGTTCCTAAAGAAACATGATAATTTGTTCTGGGAATTTGAAACCACCACATGGAGCTACACAGATATTTTTAAAACAGTGTTGTAAAATTTTTGCTTTAACTTATGTGCAGCAAATCTGAGAGAGAAACAGAAAAAGACAGCCTCACAGAGAGCGAAGTAGTTTGCAACTTGATCAATCTCTAACAATTTAGGAGAAGATGCAAAAAATACATTGCTAGGGAAAAATGGCTCACAATATAGTAAGTGAGCTGATGCTCTCTTTGTATGTAATCATTGTCCCAAAGAATCTGTAGGGAATATTATAGTTCCAAGAGGATTCACATTACAAAGAAGACAATCAAACCAGTGCCCAGATCAAATTTATATGGGTCACAAGTAGGATACATGAGAAAAATGACAAAAAAAAGGAAAATAAAGTGCAGATATTAGAAAAATAATTATGAATTTCCTGGCAGAAACATAAACTGCAGTGCAGTTTTGGAGTTTTAGTTCTATATAATTATAGAACTAAACCCAAAGAATAAATCACCTTTTGGAGCATTTGTTTGTGATGTCTTCTAACTGGTGATCACTTTTGAAGACCAATCTGTTGTATATTCCAACAAGTTCATTTCTAAAGGCTGAAGGATAAAAGAAAGATATAATTAGTCAGAGGATTTTGCTCATGCTACTAAAAATATGTAGGTTATTTCAACCTATAGTAATAGTTCTCATTCTAATGAAAATCTGCCATGCAAGGCTCCGTTTAAACTTCAACAGTTAGAGCTAAATTCACTATAGACAATAGTCTGTGGTGGGCTGGAAAAGGTTCATAATCAGAAATAGAATGATATAGCAGATGTAGGATACATCTTTTTTAAGTGTAGGAGGACAGCAGTTAACTTCAAAAGCTTAGCAACTATTTCCTGTGATCTTCCTTTCTAATCAGTTGAGCAGGTTTCTCTCCCAACAAACCATAGATCTTGCTTTCCTTTGGTTTGGATCGGAGATGATGAGACAGTTTAGTTATACCATTTTAAATTTACATGAAAACATTACGCATTCACTGGGATCTCCTGGAGGAACCAGCTTTTTGCCTGCTAGATTTTTCATGCTCTTGGAGGAACATCTTAGACTACATCCTGGAGACTCAAATACATTCTCCTCATAAATTTTTTAAGGCCAGTACAGACCATTTTATTCCACTAACCTAACTTCCAGGCTGTAGAACCAAACCTCAGACTGTTTCAAGCCTCTAAACTATATGGCTACAACATAAATTTTAGAAGCACATCCAGCATTGTTTGAAATTTGTATCAGCTGAAGACTTTCAACATATGTCCAGATATCTTTTTCTAGGAATTAACTGTACTGATGTTTCATCTCCCTGGTTTCAGACTTCAACCACAAGATCATCTTTTTTCTTGTACTGGCCATTAAGTCTAATTCACTTCCTCACGTATCTTCCTGTAGACCAGGACTGAGTCACATTGAATGACTGATTGATTGATTGATTGATCGATTATACCAACTTTGAGGTTCACAGGAGTGCTATAAAATAAGTTTGTGGGTTTTGTTTGTTTATTATTCTTTTATGGCTTTCATGTATAACTCTTGCCAAGTCTTTGAGGTTTCCTTTAAAGACAAAACACCTTAACTACACACAAATGCTTCAGTAATAGTATATTCAGTAAATGCCATTAGTGAAGCAGTCTCCTTTCTCCTGTTTGGTATTTCCTTGCTTCCATATCCCAGGATTATGCTCACCCTTTTAGTTACAGCATTTCACTCTTCATTTCATTATCTATTTTGACCCTTAAATCCCTCTCAATGTCACTGCAATCCAGAATGCAGCTCTTCTCATAAGTATGACCTACATACTTATTCCCTGGTGTCTGAACCTGTATTTGGCTACATTAGAGCTTCAGTTATTCAAAGGAATCCACATTTTAGACCAACAGCTTGTCCCATCATTATTTAGCATTCCACACACTTTCACATCATTGTAAATTTTTACCAGCACCCAGAAAACTTACTATTTTCTTTATAAATATTGCTAAAGATATTTACTTCACCAAGCCAAGAATAAATCTAAGACATCACTGGGGAAAAAAAAATCCTTTGTGGATGATTATTTCTCATTTACGATAACTTTTGTAATCTACCAATGAAGTAGTTCTTAATCATTTACCTTGATTTTATACGTTTCTCTTTATCTTACTTGCACAGATAATGAGGTTCAAATTTAGTTGTCATTTTTGAAAGCTCTTGTAGTTTAAATACAGTGTATTTCCTTATTTTTCTCCTATAAGAAAAAATATTCACTTGTCATTTTGAACTAAGAGTTTCACTGTATTTTTCATGTTTAACTGTTTTCAGATTCTTTTGGTGATATTCTTACATTCACTGACCATTACTGACCAACTCAAAGACTTGATTTCATTTTACCATTTATTTTTAACATTATGAGTCTTCAAAATTTGCCAAATGGACTGATTTATTCAGACAGACTCATCATTCCTGAAGTGCCCCATACTGGGGTAAAATGACAAAACTATGAACAAAGACCAGCCAGAGTTTCTCTAAGCATGACCACCTTAAAAGTGTAAAAATGTGATATTTTCCAATGTCTCAGCCTCTTGCATGCAGGCACATTTCAATAGATTGGAGAAAGAGGAAAAAATTTAATGACTTTTTTTTGGTAACGGGATACAGTTGTGCAATGTATCAAATTTTCAAACACACCTTTTTGCCATAGACCTTAAATCAACCCTTCCAGTTTGAAAGAGGGGAACAATGTGTGGCAATATTTCTGTATAAAATGTGGGAAGACGAAAAAAAATTCATAAGCCGTTACAGTAAAAAGAAGACCTTCTTCAGAAACAGTCTTTACTCAGAGTAGGGGAAGCAACAGCCTTATCCTAGTCAATGTTTTCTCTACAAGATGATTTCAGAGTGCCTCTATGGCCCAAAACAAGAGTCCTGTATACTCCCACACTACCAATGAGTGTCTGGATGAAGCTATACTTCAAAGTCAGGATGGAAACACAGAGATTAACCATGCCTCTTTTACAATGAGATAAATGATTTTTCAGGAAAAATGTACTGGTTCTAAAGATAGAATTATTGTGAAGGGACTTATAATTACAGGTTCTTAAGTGGCATGAAGAATATGATGTACAAATTATGGGATAAAAAGAGGTAACTACAGGAATTTTAACTTTCATAGAATCAGTCCACATTTTTTCCCCTTGTTTACGCTTCACTTAAAACCACTATGCCATACATTTACCAAAGAATTACCATCTCAGAGGTCCGACAGCAAATACATAAACTAAAAGAAATCATCTGGGGAAAGAGATAGAGTGAATTACTTCTTTCTCTCTGGTGTGGCGTGTCACCTGACCATACAATGGTGAATTGACTATGTAAGTTAAAAAAGAAGATATACATAAGTCAGAAGAATTCTTTGTCACATTGTAAATACATACCATGTTGTCTTGCCTTTCAAAAGAAACGTGAAACTCTCTGCTGACATTTCACATAATATATAGTCACAGTGGGTTATTTAGCTTTTGAGATATTTCATCAGCAAGAAAGGTTTTTTGAGACAGAGGGACAGAATAACCAATTGAATTCATTCACATTTACTACTTGCTTTGTTGCACACATAAATCACAGATTCAAAGGGAAAATGAAGTTCAGGCCAACTTTTTCTCTCAGCTTTAAGCACACAATCCTCAGCCTAACACCTTTCAAAAGGCAATGAAAAATTTAAAGTTTAGCCATAATTTCTTTGTGCCAGTCTTAATTCTTTCCAAACACCCGTATGTCCTAGCATTTAAAAACAAGAAAATATATTTGTTACAGCTTTTGTAGTTAAGAAGAAGGAACAGTTTTGTAAGTGTAACCTCACTTTCTTTTAAAGGTAGCATTTTTATTAGGACATGGTAGCAACAAAGAAGTAAATTGTACACATTTATCATCTAAGCATTGCATTTATTGATTTTCTCATATAGAGTACTTTGGGTACGTAGTGATATATGTTAGTACCAATGAAAAACGAAAGGTTATAACAGTTCACTGACTCTGGATCATCCCCCACGAGAGCAAGAAAACTTGGTTATAAAGTGCCCAAGTTGGGCATTATCCATTTATTGTGTTTTAAATGCACTCTTTGAATCTTAAATAATGCTGAGGGACAATTTCACCCCCTGGTGTAGTCCCACTGAAGTGAGTGGAATTGCACCAACAATTCAATTTGTGTCTCTGTGCTTGTGCATTTCTGCCTGTGCTTGTGATGGTTTATTGTTTGACTTCCTTCAGTAACTATGAAGTACCTTGGCATCATAATCCAAATCATAGAGTGTATCATCAAAAAACTTCTCAAAGGCCATATAAATAAGAATTAACCCATCTTCTCTGGCCATGAAGGGAAAGTAGTCTCTATCTATTTATCTCCTTAAAGCTAAGTCCAGTACACTCTTTGTTTTTCCCATGGCAATGGGAAGATGGAAAGTTCCCAGCCATTCTGTCTGTGACCTGCCTTTCCTTGAGCGATTTCTGTAAAGATCTGGCAAAATTGTGACCTAGAGGTTTTGCCTGTGAAGGGAAGGAAGGGTCAGAAATGACAGGGCAGGGAAGAAATAGACAGGACTATGATTTTATGTGTAGAATTACATTGCCTTAGCAGAAACAGTAGGGTTTTTTTCAGCCTGTTCTTCATGACTTCTAATGCTCCAAGAGGCATGTCACCACACTGGAAGAATTCCAGTGAAGTGTTGTGTCACACTTTCTCTAGTACATACAATAAACAAGTGTTCCCCTACAAAATTTGCACATGGTGGGCAAGGAGAAACACCTTGCATACTCCCAGAAAGCACTTGAGTGAAAGCTAGTTTATCTCTCTGTTACCCTTGAGTGTATGTATATATATCTATACAGGGACTCAGACATCACTGTGATAGGAGTGTTTAGAAGACAGACAAACCAGGACAGTTTTAAACTTTAATCCTTACTAATTCATTCATTAATAGCACACTACTTGCAAATGGTTCATTCTTGCACATTATTAATCTTCCTCAGTACATACACAATACTGTTGATCTTAACACTTACATACTAAATTATATATGACTATAGAGATCTGATATTGTTTAGTAAGTACCAATGGCTGTGGTCCTTGTGGTCCTTGCTCACTAATTTTTCTCAGTTAGGCCTGATGTTTTTACACAGCTAGCTATGGTTTTGATATTGCTTATCTCCTTTTGGTTTGTCTTCCCAGTCATCCTTGTGTATTGAGCAGGATGCCTGCCTATTTGCAGTGCTGTGCACTTGCCTCTTCCTTTGGCAACTTCTTGTTACTTGAATGCTTTCTATGTTCAACCATACTAATCTTCATTGTCCCCATTGGTGGTCGCATTGCTCATATATGTGTATGAAATGACATTCACAGTGTTACAAAACACTTCTATACACTTTTTAGTTACGCTATTTTAATGCACTTCTACTCATGTTCAAGTCAAGTTAGGATTAAGTATATCCTAATTAGTGCACTTTTATAGGTGTCACATGCTTTTGTTTTGGCTACATCTCAGTGAAACTAAGTTACCTTGTGCCTACTGTGGGATGAGCATGTACATTTGGATAGCTACTGTGTAATGCTAGTGGACTGCAGGTCTATGCCCCAGCTTGAGGGGGACACAATGTTGCTAGTGAAAGAAAACACACTCTAACTTCATATCTGTCTTTCTCCAGCTTAAAAATGGTATTTAATTATCCAATCATATCTGATTTTTTTCTTTAAAATGACTTTAAAACCAAATCAAATCAAGTCTTGACTTTTCTGCTGTGTAGATTGGCAGTGTCATTCCCAATGAACCGTCCTCAGACAGCTCTGGTAACAAATCTCAAGAAGTGGTGGAAAGATGGCAACAGGGAGCAGAATCAAAGCTTCTGCATTTTCTGGCACTTTTTGGTGTTCAGTGCTAAATGCTAGGAAAATGAAGACAGAAATCATAAACATAGGTTAGCAGAGTACACACAATTTGTTGTTATTGAGGTGGACTGATGTTTTTCAGTGGCTGTCGTCCTGTAGTCCACTTATATTTTCCTTTTCTCTACCAAGTAATATGCATTTTATCACCTTTGAAATGCCTCAGGGTTTAAGCAAGTTTATCAGAAGGTATGTTTAGTTCCTATCTTCACATCATATTTTTCATCAGAAAGAATGAGCAAACGCATTCAGATAAAATATCACTGCCCCTCCAGGTGCCATGAGAAGGCTTTAATTTACCAGTGACAGGAAGCATCTGGTCCCTCCTATTAACTTCAGCTGATCACAGGAAACATCTAACCTTCAGACCCAAGTTTTTTTCTATAGTTCAGTGCAGTTAAATTAATTTCATAAATATGTATCTGTATGTGTGTACTTTTGCTCTTCTTGCTTACATCCAGAACAAGGAAAAGACAGTCAGCTTCTTACCTCAGAGAAGCTATCATCAAAATTCCATAGGAGATGAATGCCATCAGTCACAGACCTGTCCCTAAAACATTTTTACTGAAATTTTAATGACAATGACAAGCTTATCTTGAAGGATCCTTAGACACTATGGCACAATGACTGCACTGCTCCGCTTTCCTATTTAAACTGATGTTGCATTTGTCCCAAGCGCACACATTTGCATGTATGCACACATACAAAATTCTAAAAAATATCTTTGACACTCAGTAATGTAAATTCCTGATGAAGCCTGCAGAGTTTAGATGGTGAGTCAAAACAGAAAATGTTAATTTAGAGCACATCAGCTTAGACTGAAAAGACAGTAGGTTGAATAATGCCTTGAGCTTTCAAACTGAGATCAGATTTCATTGACCTAGAGCAACATTTGCAGCTATGCAGACATACTGTTTGCACCAGATTTTCCCTCAGAATAGAGAAGGGAAAAAAGAAGAATTCTCTTGGGAATGTGCATGCTTTTGTGTGGGTTTGTTTGACTAGCACCTGATTGCTCTTGCTGGTTCGCTATAGATTTGGTACTAGTGGAAGGGCAAATGCTCTTGCAAGTGTTCATGGGTATAATTTACATTGCCACTAATTTTTAGTTTACTCTGCAGCCCCTAGGGAAAATTCTCATTTTAACAAAAATCTAGCAGTCAAAGATCTACTTTAATATCAGCTTTCACATAAATGTCTCCTTAGAAGCTACATTTACTAAAGGGAATTGCCAAAAACAGCTTAAAGAAAAAGCTGGGGAAAAAAGAAAACATCTTTTCCAGAGGAAACAGAGAAAACAGAGAGAATATATCATGGCCAAAAGACTGATCTTTGATTAGTCTTGGTAGCTGGAACCATATACAGACTTATCCAAAATTAAAATTGTCAGATAAAGTACACAACATTCTAGCTCAGTGGATTATAGTAATGTCTTTGATTTCAATGTAATTTTTACATTAAGGTGATCTAGTTACAGAAAAACAGAACTGGATCATACAGTCAGTTCAGATTTACAGACAAAACTGCATTTATGCCCACAAGGTGCACAATCAGGTATTTTGCTAGTTTAGCTCATTACTTCATTTGCCTTTGCAAGTTGTAGTTTGGGAACACATGATTTGGCAATTGAAATGTGACTGGTCATTGTAAAAATATCTGATACTTGAAATGCCAACAGTATTTTGCCTCCTAATTGAACATCCAGACAGGTTCCTTCTTTTTCTGTTTTAGTTAAAGAGACTAGAGAGCTTAGTGGGCAATGACTTTTGTGACAGTTGTCAGCAACAAAAAATATAAAAGCTAATGTACATAATATTTCTCACGCAAGAAATAACTGAAGTGAGCAAAATTAGTCTCCGTCATTGCTGAAGCTTATATGACATGTACAATTTCCCAGCACTAAGGTTTGGTCTTTGTTCTATCTCTTTCCCTTTCTCAGACTCCCTCTCTCTGTCAGATAAAAATCCTAGATGGTAGGATGTTGGGTATTAATTGGCCTGTAACTGTCAATGTTTGTCTAAGAATTTTGTAAAATCTTTTTTTTCTTTTTCTAGCAAGTTAAATTGTTATTGCTGCTGAAATTGTAGAAAACCTTCGTCTTACAAGTAAAACAAGCATTATTATTAACTGTCCTCTTTGTTCTGAAAAGCAAGATGCAGGCCCATACTGAATTAGCTGTTAGCACCGCAGGAAAACTTCACCTCCTGTAGTCAAGACAAGGCACAGGAACATCTGATATTTCCTGCCACCTACTTTCAGAGGATTCTGCAGACCTTTGCTCTTTCCCATCTCTATGTGAGGAACACAATAAAAACCAAAATCCACAACACAAAGAAAAAAACATCATTTACATGGAACATATCCTCTGGGTTTCCTGGTGTATCTTAACACTGGTGTTTGTCTTCCAGATAGTAAACCCTGTAGGGAATGGATTGGTTTCGATATCTGCATGTCGTGCAAGGTCAGGGATACAGTCAGTGCTGAGTAAATAAGCAAACAGTAGTCAATCACAATCATAAAAGCCATACGTACAAAGATATATATATCTATCTTTGTATGAACAATGTCTAGGAGTTCAAAACCCATGTTCCCTGTCCCATCAGTGGTTTGACCCTAAAATGACATTATGCCTTCTGGAGGCACTTCTTGTTTTTGTTAAATGAAAGATGCTAATGATGAATCAGTATTAATCCCTCTGATTTGTTAGTGACAGCATTAAGCCTTATAAGTCTAGGGTTTTTTTAAGGAGAGTGGTACAATTTTAAGGTTTACTTTCAAGGACACTTACAATAACATCACTTTATCCACCTACAATTCTGTATAGAGCATTTAACAACAGCAACAAAAATCCTGTAAGAATTTCCTTTATTATTATCTGAACATTGCTTATTTAAAATTGTAAAAGTGCTATATAGTTTCCTTGGAGAATACAATGTCCTTGGAGATTTTTTTAGTACATCATCCTGTGATATATTGCAGCAAAATGTAAAAGAGACAGGTGAAATAGAAAACTAATAATGTTAAAGCATGATCATCTAACATCTAGCATTATGTGTTCATTCCTCAGATAGTAGAAGATGTCTCCTGAGATCATTCTACAGGCAGGGCAAGAAAAATCTGTGTAAGATTGGACTATCTGGTGTATCTGCTCCTTTTTGTTATTCTAAGTGTGGCTGCTGTACCATTCACTACTGAGGAAGTATCAGAAAACCATTATAAGCCTTTGCTTTCTGTTCATGACCAAGTCATATTTCAATTACTTTGTTTGAAATGTTATGTATAGGTGAAGAAGGCTTCACATTGTGTTTTCTTTTAAAACTTCAGCCAGAATAATTCGGCTTCACTCTAGATCTCAAAAACCAAACTTGGGAAAATTACATTTATTGATATTTTGCAGGATAATGCCTAAGTATCAAATGTGCCTTCTGCAGTCTGTCTGAATACTCCAGCCACATTTAAGCAGATAGAAATACTTCCAAAACTACAGTTTTCAGCTTTTTGACAGCAAAGGTTTTTCAGATTTTAGTGCCCAAAGAATTTGAACACGGTGCATTCCCTCAAAACTCACAAAAAACAGAGGCTATCCTCATGGATCAATTGAACGATCTCTTTTCATCCCATGGAATGGAATTGTCTTTTGTGGTAAACCCTGGTTTTGGGGACTCTAAACCATGACTCTTCTCACTTGGATCTCTCCTCTCCACTGTCTTCTAGAGGGTACAAATGAGGAGAATGAAAGGCATGGCTGAATAGAGGAAAAACATAAATCAGATAGGGACAAAAGAAGATCAGAGAGTTCTCATGAAGGAAGAGATAATCCTTGTCCAGGCAGCAAACATGAGAGAGGTGAGGAGATTTCATTTGGAAAAGGGTAGGAAGGTCAGGTGCAATTGTACAAGTTTTGCCAAGCTAAAGCTGTCTTTGGGCATCAGCAACGTTAATGAAGGCTCAGAGCTCTCATTCTCCATCTGCTCTCTCGTTGGGGGTACTACTGAAGCTCTACTGACTAAATCTTGGCTTGCAATAGGCATACGCAGCCTGCGCCAGTGCTAAATGCTTAGTACATTTGTGAGGCCCAGCTGCCCACAGCTGGAGTAATCATCTCTGAATACTAGAGGGTGCTCCTGGAATTTTTGTTAAGGCAGTACAGAAATCTTGGTCTGGAGCATAAGGTGAACTTAATGTTTTTGTATTTATGTGTTGGAAAATAGCTTCTTTTTTTACTTAGGCTGGCAGAATAAATAGTCATTAAGATCACACCCTAGAAATCACTGCACTTGGGTGCCTTCTGTCCTTAAATCTATTTTCAGCACAAGAAGCAACATCACTGTCGGAGATATGGAGCTTTAATGCAAGTTGCTCAGCAAATTACAGTTGCTGGAATCCCCAAGACCTGCCAGTTATTATGAGTTCACATGGTAAACAGCAAAAGCTTTGACCTGTATGAAAATTAAAACATAGAAAAAAGTGGAGTCACTTTTGGAAGGAAAAAAGATGAAGCAGTTCTATTCCTAGTTCAAGTTTTTAAAAAATGGTACCAAAGAACTGCTTCAGCAATGGGGTAGACTGTTTGGGGTCACACACAATGCTTGGTAGAATAAAGCTGACATTGATCTAGAGGACATTTTTGACAGATGAATTTGCTACCCTGCTTGACCCTGCCATTTTTTTGTTGTATGGGATAATTCACCACTACTGGCTGTACAGAGCCACTGTGATGCAGTTAAATATCATTGGCAGTACTTTCAGCCAGAAATATTTTTTGCACCTGTAATAAAAAGGACAGCAGTATGAAGAAAAAGCATTGCTGAAATATTCATGCATCTTTTACTGAATATATATCTAATGGTATATATCTATATATGTCAAACATTTTGTATATGTGGAGGAATAAGGAAGAGGTTGATAGCCAAGCTCTTAAAGGTAATTAATGGGAATGAAAGGAGCTGCCTATAGTTGAGTTTGAAGTTTGGATTTGTGCCTTTTGGTGCAGGGAGATGCAAATTCTCACAGTAATTTCCTGGGTTGCTTTGGGAAGTGACTTTTTTTTTTATTACTATTTTTTAATCCTTCATCAATTGGTCCAGGTAGAGGCAGGTAGAGACCATCTAGAGAAGTCGGCTTTAATTTATTGTGAACATTTCCTCATCAAAATCAGAAAAAGGCTGCCCTGAGTCTTGCCCATCACTGATGTTTTACCTCACCTGCTTTTCAATTAGTTCAGTCTCCTCTGGGCTTCCTGGAGCAGAGATCAGCCCATACCATGTTACTTTGGTTTCATTTCCCACTCGCAGAAATCTGTTTTAGAGTAGAAACTGGATTTAAAAAGGGAGGGACAGACAGATGAAGACAGGGAAACTTAGATCAAGAAGCTGATTATAGATAATATGTTAAGGAGTATTCTTGATGTTCTGTAGACTGGCCACAGCTTGAATGTGGCTTTCAGATGTGACATTAACAAACAGAATTGCCTATAAGAAAATGCATTATGTTAATATTTTTGAACTGAATATGTAAATATATGTACTTCAGAATATGTGATAAAGAGAAAGTAGAACATTAAAAATAAAGTTAATAAGCTACAATGGTCAGTCAAAAACCCCTGAGTGGGCAGAGACACTTTCTGCTTCTCAATGTTTGATGCCAGAGGATAGAGATGAAGTGGCTCACAGCATATATTAATTTGATACCTTTTTTTTATATTTTCCAGTTTGTTGCTTCCTGAGTATCCTTCAGTTTCACAGGATGCACAATATGCTAGTGTAAATAAATAATACTGTATAAATCAATTAATAAAAATATAAGTAATATATGCTAATACATATCAATTACAGTGTACTACTTTGTGCATAAGCACTTTTTTGGCCTACAGTTTAAAGCACAGTTTTAGGAACAGTTTTTTTAATGTATTTTTATATTTGGCTGATGCTTTTTTTGTTTTACACCTGTGTTGCATACTAGAATTACACACCAAAAACCCCCCAAACCCCAAGTAGATTTGCATCTTTCAGTGTCTTTTACTGTGGAAATTAGTCTATTAATCCAGCAAAACACTTAAAAATTGTAAAAGCAAAACATTATTCAGAGTAATGTAATTGAGTAAAAATATTGGGTAGGTTCTTTTGAGATATTATGCATTCTATAATTACTAGCTATGAAGAATAAAAGAACACATATTTAGTTTGTGCAAAATAGTACGACTCTCCTGACATTCCAGTAATTGCACTTATTCACATTATCTCAGTATTTAATCTAAGATGGAACCTATCTTTGGGAAAAAGAATCTATCTATCTATCTAGATATATAACAGAAGCCCACAAATATCTTAAATATTCTAAAAACACTAAAGGAAACAAATCCCGACCTCACATCTAAATATAAGAAAAACAGTTTAAAGTATCTCATGAAGTACAGGTCTCAAAGTGGTGGGAGAATAGATGGCCAGCATTTCTAGGCGAAGTATAGGCTTGTGTAGGCTTGTAATCACCTCATGATCATAAACATGCTGGCAATAAATTTCCACTTTAGAATATTCCATTTTAGTCATTCACTTACAAACCCATATGCCAAGAGATTGGTGGGGTTTTTGTATGTCTTCCTTACTGAAGTATGAATGTGACAGTCATCATAACAAAAACAGAGAAAAAAAATCCTTGCATGGGTGAAGTCCTAAGTTCCTGTACAGCATAATTACTCAAAAAAGAGATGTAAAAATGCTCTATATAGCAACCTGCTGAGCTCTGGTATTGTGATACTACTGTTAGAGGTTAATGAACAGCCTCAGTAAACTTCTGAAACTGCAGTGCTAAGCCCATAAAAAAAATGCATTGCCTTAGAATTAGTAAATATTGTTTTCTTCCATATATTCCACTTGAGAAGCACCGTGTGATCAACACAAAATACACCTTTCTTTGACCATTAAATGCTGTGTTCCTTTGCTACAAGGATCATGGAAAGTCAGAAGGCATTTGCAGACAGCTGGTGCTATACTAACTATTTTTTTGCAATAAATGGGGAACACAGTATCTCTAACCTAAAGTCTGAGCTTCAGTCTGTCACTAGAAAAATCAAGTCATGCCACGTTAGACAAAGAACCTTTGGGATTTTCTTAATTTCATTGGGGAAATGACCTGAGTTAGAACTAATCTTCCACTGATGCTATTTGATCTGGATCAGGTGTCCAAGCTGTTCAGTTCTCTAACTACATGAACAATTTTGCTGGTGCCCAGGAAAGAACAGTGAAGGGATGAGAACAAGGGACCAAGTGGAAAAATGAGGCAGCTTCTTTGGATTGCAGCACCAGCCTACAGCATCTGTTACCCTGGGTATAACACAAGCCCCTGGTGTGGAGTCACATGGGGAACTGTTTGTGTATGTGACAGCCTGATCTGAGGGGAAAGAGACTTCCAAAAATCCCATACAAAATTTTATATCTTGCTATGGGAAAATTTCTGACTTGGGTCTCATTAGCTGCTTAGAGAAAAACTGAAGAATTGCCCCATGTACTTCAGTTTTACTAGATCCCTGGTTTGTTCCCTCTACACTTTCTTCTCCATTCCTTACCCTGCTTTGAGTTAAATACTTTTTTCTTTTTTTTTTTTTTTTATATTTTCTGTTCCTTTCTTCTTTTAGAGTTTCTGAAAGAGAACTAGGCTTACAGGTTATTGCAAGTACATTGCAATATCATGAAGATTATTTCTGTCATACATCAAGACAAGAAGTCTCAACAACTATAGCATAAACCTGTGTTTGAAATTAGGTTTATCTGGCCTTCTGTCAGCTTCACAGCTCTCCACAGCAATGTTTCAGTAACAACTAGGAGGAGGATGTAGCTCTGGTGAATAATTGCTAGAAGACAGGTTTAAACATAGAGTAACTCTCTTAAACCATTGTCATCCCTGTAGAGTGAACTAAAGTTACTGGACAAGAAGCACATGTGCTATCAGTAAGGATTATGGCAGGCCATATGTATGAAAAACATACTCGATTTTTTTTTCTGAACACAACTGGTTGAAAACTGCTGCTGTGTTCTGCAGAATAGCAGCAACCGCTCTACTTCAAAGCATAAGGACAGAAGGGCTCAGTAACAGTATATTGTGTCACTGTCCAATTAAGAAAAGCAAAATAAAGTTCCTGAAATAGCTTTCAATTAACACTTATTACGTGCCATAGTATATTTAGTTTCTTAAAGGGCCATTAATTGTTAATATACTGCAATTAGCCCTTAAGTATGTGATTAATATTCTGTTAAATGCTTATTTAATGTTATTTGGCATTCATTACTAATGAATAGATATTTAATTGAAGGCTGCTTCCTCCTTAGCAGAATGGCTGATCTCCTTTTGCCCCTTCCATGATTACTTTCTGCTATTTGTTTTTCTTCAGACCATTGCCTTTAAGGTTGTAGAATTATTCTTCTCCTTGTAGTTCACTCGGCTAAGCAGAAAATAAGCAGATTTTTAGTCCATAATACCTATTCGGGTAAGTGTGCTGGGATTATAGATGCATCAAAGCACACCAAAATTCATTCAGCAAAATACATCTTAACCCCCAATATACAGGGTTTGATGAAAGAAAGTAAAAATTTCATAGCCCTTTTTTTTCCTGCTCCCTCCTCCTTTCTTCCCTTCCTCCACTCCCTTCTTCCCCAGCATCACCAGCGGTAATAGATGTGAGCAGGGCAAACGAGGCAGAGACAATACAGCAGCAAATAAGTGTGGTAATATGATTGCCTTATGGAGAAAACTTTTAAATTGCTTTCCAACAAGATGAACCTGTTTCTGCTGTGTGGTACACAAAGCTAATGCAGAATGGAGAAATTGTGCAAGTTGCGAATCATACCACTCTCATGAGGTCGGCACCCCATGGGTTGGCATTTGCATTCACAATTGTCCTCTTTCAATTTAAAATCAGATAGCATAAAATGAAATTATCAAGTCAATTGTTGCATGTCCAACTTGAGATACATTAAAGGAGTCCAGTATTCAACAGCAGCAATAATCTATACCTTGAAAATCCAGTCACCTCCAAAGTCTTTCCTGTTGTGTAGGCAAAAATTACTAATGACAAAATAGTTTTGAAAGACCATTAGCTGCACTCATGTTACTAGATTGTCAATAAACAAGCAAATTCACTAAAATGTGTTTCAAAATTTTGAATGAAGTTTGAGTGTATTCACTTCTCTATCAGATTTATTTGTTTGATTCAGAAAGAAGATGAGTAATAAAGAACTACGTAAGGAATAAAGTTATGTAAAAATATTCCCAAGTTAATGATACTAATTTCATCCTGCAGATGAAAAAAATCTCTAGGTTATGTACCATAAACACTTAAAATGTATAATGTATTTATTAAAAATGTGATTCTATACATACCTTTTAAAACTCTGTGAAAGCAAAGTGGTTGTTTCCCCACTCTGGTTCTCACATATATACCTTTGCACCATTATGGAAAATGCCTGCAAAAGAGTGAAATTTCTCTCCATTGGCATTTAAATTACTATATGAAGCACTGTATTGCATTCTTGAATTTTATAACAGTTTAAACCTTTAAAAAAAAAAAAAGTCTTAATTAGAACTCTACGTCTGCTAGAATGTGTTGCTTTAAGATGGTATTGCATTAACTCTGCATGAGTTTCCCTGTCCATTTCCTGGTTGTTTTCATAGTATCCAATGCTTCAGTATTTTTAATTTCACTAAGCTCTGCTGTTCAACTGAAGAAATCTCAGAAACATTTCTAATTATCTTTGAAGACTCGTGGGATGCTAGATGGCAAACACCATGTCAATCTTTAAAGAGGTCAAGGAGTTAGGAAAAAAAGAAAAGTCAGAGAATTGACAACCAGTCATGTTATTTCAATTCCTCAGAAGAATCTGGAACAAATAATTCAGCTAACTATTTGCAAGATAACAAGGATCTAAGCAAAGCCAAATCAATAGTTTCCTTTAAATTCTGCATAACAAGGATAATGATGAAAACAGGAGGTGTTATACATTATGTCTTTCTGCAGACACAATCCATTCTAAAAATAAAGCTAGGGAAATATTGTTTTGATAGAAGTACTATTGCATAGGGGTAAACTGCATTTAAAATTGTATCTATCAGTGGTTCATTGTCAAAATGGAAGAAAGCTTTGAATAGAATTAATTTAGGGAGAGTCATGATTTAAAAGTTCATTGGTATCTTTACTAATGAACTTACTGATTAAAACAACATTTTTGTTAACATTCAAGAACCACATGATGGTAGAAGGGACTGTATGTTGGAGAATATCAGAATTCAAAATCTTCTCATCAAATTGATGTCTCAAAGAATAGAACGATGCTCAGTAAGTTCAAAGGTGTTTTTTTTAGGCAGGAATAATTAGCTGTGTAAACACAGGATGGGAAGCAACAAGATAGCTAAACAAGATGAGGTCGTCAACCAACATCAACAATAACCTGGTGAAAAAAAGTGAATGTTTTACTTGGATACATAGCAGGTGTTTTGCATGTTGCAGTTTTGATACAATGCTCTCACTCTGCTCAGGCTTGGTGAGGAGTTAGGGGGACCACTGAGTGGAGACTGAGCATTCTGCTTTGAAAAGGTTGAGGACCACAAGGAAAAAATTCAGACATGTTTGGGATCTAGTACACTCTGCCTGTGAGGAACAAGGGAAATAATCAGGATTTCATAGGCTAAAGGAGAAAAACAAAAAATTAAAGGATTGTATGGTTTACAAAAAGGGAAAGGAGGAACATGTTCTCCCGGTCTATGGTGACTATGGCTCCTCATAGTAATCCCATGAGATACTGTTACTTGCAAAAGGAAAAAAAAGGCAAAAAAGCCTTTGAGAAAAAATCTTTCTAATCCTAAGGGTAATGAAACAGCAATGGAATAAATCACCTGGGGAGATTGTGGAGTCTCTAACACAGGATGCTGTTAGGAACAGTCTACTGAGATATTAGTTTAGTGGAATACCAATTAAGACATGTACAAAATAACCCCTCATAGCTCCTTACACCTTTTCTTATCAAGGATCCTACACTTGAATGAAGGATTTGGGGAACTCCAGGAACTTATGTTAGCACCTCTGAACCTCTTCTTCCACTCCCCCCCCCCCGATCAATTATACAAAAAAGGCTAATATCAGTCATGAGGCACAGGACAGACCTGAACAAACAAGCTTGGTCAAGAAGTCCAGACTTCAGTTATTCTCCTGTTTCCTGTAAAAAAAAAGAAAAGAGTAGTATGGTACAAGAACATTCCTGTTAGACTGAATCCAGGGCTGTTAATTAATACTTAAGTGTACGTATTCATTTCTTGGGGGAAAAAAAAAGGCAAATTGGGCTCGTAGAGTTAACCTCTCAAAGGGAGAGGCTACAGTCAGTTAGATGAAGATCCAAACCCATTTTTCAATGAGATTCACTAGTCACTTGTACTCTTCACATGTGAATATGTGATTAGATGGTGTTATAGGTTGAGCTCTGAAGCTCTGAAGGCTGGTCCATGGTTCTGTCTCTGTCAAGGCAAGGCAGGCTAGCACCGCATCCAGCTGCTCTGTGGGTGTTTTAAGACATGAATATTTTGACCTTGAGCTTCAGATTAATTTGATCACCAACACTATTAACAGAAAACTCTGTGGCTTTGGGGGCCAGTGAGCCAGAACTACTCTTTGCCTGGCTACATAGTCATAGCCAGCTGGTTTGTAGGAAGACTGGTTCTGCAGTGTTTTAAACAGGTCACTCTCTTCATATTTCTGATTAATGCCAGCCTCCCAAAGCTTGACCTAAATACATTATTTTAAGCAGTTTTATCAAAAAAATGCTCCTCTCTCTAATAATATATCACTCACAATCGATTTGTTGTTAATTGGGATTATCCCTCATCAGTAAACAGAAGGCACTGCTGTATACATTCTGTTGATTTGTACCTGTCTGCTGTGGGTTAATGGCATGATTAAAAAACATTTCACACTGAGTTTCCAGCATCAGAAAAGCAATATCATTCAGTGACTGACTTTTACCTTAGGCTTAATGTTCAACTCATTCCTGTGCAGCTTATCTAGAAAGAAGAATATTAACCTTAACAAACACAAGTAATTATATTTCAGCAATGCATAGTATTATAGCGATATTTATTCAACTCTTCACTCCCTTAGTAACTTCCTGCACCTTAACTTGGCATCTTTTTTTAAGCTACATCTGACATTTCAGTACCTCTGAGTATTCAAAAAATGCCCCAAACAGTACTGATTTCAGTTGGTTAGACATTTCAGACTAGGACTTCCAAATGGCTGCATAAGCTTTGAATGATCTCATGACATTACTTTATAGCTTCCTCTGACCTTTCTTCTATTTTTATTGTATGCTTCGTGGCCAAATTCAGTGCAGGAATACAGCCTGCACTAAATTGTAGCAACACTGAATTGGGATTTCAGCATCCTTTGACCTACCATTGTAGTGATTGTTGCCTGTTACATTTTCGGGCTTCTTTCACCTTAGAAAATTTACTATTTGCTATGGAATCCTTTAAAATGTGTCTGGTCCTTCATAACTGCCTTCCAACACAACTAAATTTCCCAGTAAATTATTGAGCAAACTGGGAGGAAAAAAAATCCTTTGGAGGCTGCACCAGTCTTGATTCCTAACTTTACAATTGTAGCCATCTTAAAGTGAAGAAAGAGAAACCATAGCAGATAGTAGTACTAATTTTTGTTAGAAAATGTGGACTTTAGTTTGTAAATGTTTAAGGAAAGAAAATGAGTGGTTTTGCACGTTTGCATGCTTTTTCCCTTTAAGCAAGAAATACCTGATTTTTAGAGGATATTTATGTACAATAAACAAGCTCATTCCACATAAATCCTCAAAATACGTGTAACTGCAACAAAATGAAAAGTTTCTGTTTTCAGTACAATTCCTATATGACCCCTGTGTGACTTGCTTATGCAGTGGTGATGTCATATTTGTGCTGAGAGACAAGAAAGAAAAAAGAGGGTTATTGCATATCAGACATTTCAGCTGAATATTAAGCCCTCCAGATTCCCATTGTGAAAGAGGAAAAGGGTGCACAGCAGGCAGAAGAATACATTTCTGAGCAATATACTCTTGGTTGGATATCCAGTGTTTTATTGTACATCAGCTGGTCTGTCATGTTCTCCCCATGCAAGCAAACAAGCTCAAAATAAGCTAAACAAGCTCTTCCAGCATTAAGTGGCTTATTTTCCATAAATGTAGACAATAAATAAATTAAAAAGTGGTACTCAATGTAATACTGGTCATGTAGTTATAATACTCATGTAAGTCTTCTCCCAGCTCTGTTTTTCCTGATGTCAGCAGACAGCTAAGGCAGGCTTCTCACTTCTAAAAGGATGACACTCACAAGGAGCTCCCTTCTTGCTCTGTGCTCCCCTGACCACGGCTTTTTCACTAACCGTTGCTTTATGTGCTTCTGATTTGGAATCAGCAGTCACCAGCACCCAGCAATCCCAAGGACATATGAACACTTCTTAATTTCAAAATCTAATCAGCTGTTGCAGCCCACCTTCAAAGTCAGGTTTCTCACACAGACAGAATTAGAATGGACAATGGCCAGGAGACACTAAACAGCATTAAAACAAACACAAAGACAGAAGCTAAAATCTACCTAATGCACCCCCCCCTCCCAATATATTAATTATATTGGCACAGTATGGAAATCTTCCAAAACCAACCCCCAATGTGACCTTTGTAATAAGAGATCAATAACAGTAATGTGGGAAAAAAAGAAATATGTGTGACCTTTTTGAACTTGAGGGAGTGCAAAGAGTCCAGCATCATTCACATTCTGTTCCACCTCACATTCCCAGTCCCTATACTTCTGTCTGGCTGCCTGTGTAAACTCTCTGGGTTTCATGGCAGGTGTAAAATGCAAGGTTAAGGAGAGATGACCATTTGGCCTTCATTTTATTGTAGATTGTTCCTAGAATGTTTGCCTTTGTTCTGTTGTTTGCTTTTGGTTAAGAGCTGAGCTCTCGTGGTTCACCCAGATGTGCCCTGGAGTCTTCTGTCCTTCCAACTTATCACCTGACAGCAATGATTGTATAGTGTAATTAAAAGTCAATGCTAGCTTTTGGGATATATGCTATAATAAAAGAACCATCTGAAATTAGGACTTAAATAATGAAGGGTTCAGGGACATGTAGGCTGGTATTTGTTATGCATTTTAATAGAGGAAGTTTGCAGCTAATTGGAGGCTAACTAAACCCTTTGGACACATTTCAAGTCACGTCAGTCCTTTTTTTCTCCCCAAGGAATCTGATAGGCCATGCAGCTTAGTACTGCCTTTTTCTATCTTAATTACCACATTGAGTTGTGCATGTGTTATGAATATAACCCAGGCAAGAGTTTTTACTATGGGTTTCAGAATCTATTTTAAACACCTCTCTATCTGTAAATAGTAGAAGAAGAAACAAATTAAAGACCAATTTGCTTCTCAAACTGATACATTGTAAGTCATGCACATGTATCTAGAGAAAGTAGGTCGCCTCAGTTACTGTGACCCACCCCGGCAGCTCATAAACAAGGTCTTCATTATTCTGTATTTAAGACATTATTAGATCTGATTTTATATAATAGTACACATTCATTGGGCTGCAAGAACCATCCTTGCCATGAACACACACTTTTCATAGTGGCACTAAAGAGACTTATCAGTTTTAAATATGTTAAGCCTGTGGATGGAAATCTATATTATGCAATGTGGTTTCAACTACAACCATGTGGCTAACAGAAAAAAAAACATTATGACAATCCCATTTATTTGTTGCTTGTGGAATTTTTGCAAAACTTGGTCAATGAACCTAGTAGGCTACCTTCATAATTCAGGCTGAAGGTAGGGAGGAGAAGCACTTTAAGAGTAAAATAAAATACAGACCTGCTGAGTTTCATAAATGTTAGTAGAAAATGCTGAGCAGTGCAAAAATCACAAATGGGGAAAAAGCTGTCATACTTTACCATGATATGCACATGCATGCCCATCTTTTTTAAGGAATTAGCAAAAGAGTTGAGGTTAAAAAGAAAGAATTTGATCTTCCTTTTGGGGAGGTTAGCATTTAAAAAGTTGATTAAAAATGTTATAATTACCTCAGCTTCTCCAGTTTTCCGTAAGTTTGCAAGCAAAGTCATTTGTGTGAGAAATCCAAGTTTTGGGGTACTTCTCTATTCTATAGAGTTGTTGAGACTCTTTTGGCCAAGAATTCTACTGGCAGCAAACATACATTTCTCAGCAACCCCATGTCTTTCTCTCCCTTTCCTGCCTCCAAAAAATAAATGAAATGTTTTTAAACTGTGCATATGCACCAAAGATTTTCATTCATAGGACATTCATAGTTACCTAAGCTATATTTCAGGATAAGGAAAAGGCATGAGTACAAAACTTCTTTTCATTTTCTGTTTTCTGGAATTGTCTATTTATTGCTGTAACAGTCCTCTGACCTTCCAACATCACTGTGCACTGTTGTGCAATTCAAGTAAAACTCGGAAAGTTCAGCTCCTCTTAGTAGTAGATTCCACTACTGTGGATCATACAACAGTACTGAAGCTAAAAGAGTTTGGATGACCCACACCTCTTGGATCGCAGTACATGCTCACGTGTGCTGCGCTTCAGCTACTTTAAATTTCTACAAGATAAGGAGACAACAAAAGGCCTTAACTTGTTTCCCAAGAGGTCACACCTCCTTGGCCTTGTAGGGAAAAAGTCTGAGAAGATCCCTGCCCCAAGTTTCTGCGTGTTCAACCCTCTGATTTTTATGATCCTTCTCCTTGAGGAAGGAGGACTGCTGTTTCTTCACAGTAGTTTGCTGGGGCTTGGTGTGAGAAAGATGATGGATACCCTGTTCACATGGGCTGCTTAGGCAATTTGCAGAGAATGACGTTGAATAAAATTAAGACTTCTGAGTAGCAGATGACAGAGCAAGTGGTCAGGAGCAGGAAATAGCACTGGACTTGAAGAAGGCTAGGACAGGAAGATGCTCTTAGTATATAACTAAGAGATGATCTCAGGTCTTCTCTTTGGTTGTTGCTGCAACAGGCTGCCTTGCTGTTAAGGCACCACAGTCTTTGGAAAGTCAGGGTAAGTAATTTTTCCTTGTCCTCCTTTTCCTGCTTGTTCATCATCTCTCCCTCTTCCTTCTTCTTCACTTGTCAAGACCACAGCTACTCTTCTAATTCTACTTCCAAAACTCACTCTTTCGTTTCATGGCCTCACAGTCCAGCACTGAATATTTCCAGTGCTGAAGCACTCCTTCTGCTATTGCTTTTTGAAAATATTTCTGCCAGAAAAAAAAGTAGTCTGCCCATGTATAAAAAAGGAGACAAATTTACTGCAGAAATAATAGCAAAACAAATGTGCTGGTGATATTTGAAAAAATACTGCCAAATACTTCTGGTTGAATTCAAGCGATTAGAACTAGTAGTAAAACATGACACTTTTAGTATTTAGTCTGAGCTCAACCACTATTCATGGTTAGATCTGATATATTCTACATTTCAGAGAGAACATTAGCTGCCTTCAACAGTTCTATAAAGGGATAAAATCCATTTTATATCCATATATATCCATATTTGCTATCTATTAACATAAGAAGATAGGTCCTATTTTGCTATTCCTTCACTTAAATTGACATTAGTAAGACATTAATTAAAGTGCCCTGTGATCAGTCCTTTTTATACTTTATTGGCCTTTTTATACTTTATTGGCCTTTCTTATCTTTACAAACTTTTTTTTCTTAAACATGCTTCCTTGTGTTCTGTGCAACAGAAAGATTTTTTTTTCCTGCTTCTTAATTTTTGAGTTCATTCACATATTCTTTGACATGTTAAACCAGCTAACAGGTCTGTTCATGTGCAGTAGTTTCCATCATTCTTACCCTTTAGTATGCTTACTTAATCCTCCTGTGCTTTGTCCTTCATAAATGGATAGATCCATAATTCTGCAATAATTTATGCTTCCTCTATTTGCATTACCTTAGCTGCTCCATTTTTCCCTTGATTGGACAATCACCATCTACCTAGTTTTTCTCTTTTATTCTGTAATCCCATTTTGATTTTAACACTGACTCGTAAGATATAGCTATAGGAGCTTTTATATTTAGTTCTCCTTTTCATCTCTGAATTTAATAATTAGGAAAGTTTTTACCAAGTAATGTCAATTTAGTTATTCTTTTGCTGATTAAACATAATTCCATTTTCCTGGCTTCGGCTCTGTTCTCTCTCTGAAGACTAGCTAGCTTTTTAACATACAATTCCCATATTTTCTAACTTTTCAGTATCTGTTAAGCTCTGCCCCTTGATTGGCAGCAGAAACTTCCATCTAAATCCTGAAATATGACTGGAGGATCATGAAAAACAAAGGTGATGAAAATGACAGACATGACACCATACTGTGAATATGCCTTAGTGATGTGTAGAGGTCATCCTGGCAATTTGTCTTTAAAGTCCTTTTAACTAATTAGTTACCTTTTCCACTGAGTACCCACAGTCCTTTGATATTCATGACATTGTTCTTTTAATTGGCAAAGAGTAGAAAAAAGGTACTTTCTTCATTTTTCCTTTTCCCACTTGGGAAACTCTCTTCCTCTTTAAAAATCATTTATTTAGTTTGAGCTGAGTTCAGGTGGCAACAAAAACACTGGTGGTGTATTGCTATACGTTTATGAAGTTATTTCACAAAAGTTTGTTGATAAGTAACAACACCACATTTTAACTGCTAGTTGGGGCTAAATTACAGAGGTCTTACTGACAGGCTACATATATACAAACTTTTGAAAGAGTGACCCCTTGAATAATTAAAAGTTTTGCATGATATTTTCCTGCGCCCCAGCCATCCCCACAGGTGCTTTATGTACTTATGTTCTCTGTGCTCTGGGGTTACTTCAATTTTCGTAACACAATTTGCACAATTAGGCCTGATTTAGAATGTCATATCTCTCTAACTGGGATTAACAGGAATCTTTAAACAATCTTTTCTGGATTCTTTTTCATCTATAAAATGATCAAAAGGATGAAGCCCAGTTCCTGTACCCTAGGAGGTGGACAAAAAATATCAGAATGTACCTCACGCTCTCTTTCTCTTCATTGCACTCCCTTTTTGTGAAGCAGCTGGCTCTGTTCCAGTCACCTTGAACAGAAAAAGAGGAAGAAAGAGCAGGGCTATAGTATCTGATGATCTTTGCCCATTTTCTACCTCCCATTTACTTAATCTCTCAGAACTGGGTAAGCAGTCTTTGCTTTTCCCCCTCTGTTGACACACAAGCTGAATCTTGCTTTTTGTACAGCTGAGCAATGGCAATGACAACCTCATTCTTGGTGAACTTCTAAGCAGTTTTTGAAATATCATTGGTGCTTGATTTGATGTTATTTTTTCATATCTGCTATGCAAAATGCTGGATGCTGTTTTAAAAGCAAATTAAACTGAACAATATTAAGCAAGCAGAAGAATCTTCAGTAAAATATGTGTTATCGCTTCCCTTTTTTTCAAAGAAGGATCAAAAGATCCAGACATCACACATATCTCCTTGCAGAATATTCTGAGGCACAGTGGTATGTCACTTTGAAATCAGATGATAGATAGAGCAATGCTTATCAAACCAATACAATTCAATCTCAGGCTGACATGCAGAGCTTTATATAAAGACAGTAAACACAACATGCTCATGGAATAGGTCAGATACAGCTTTATATGCAAGAAGTAAGATTTTTAAAAAAAGCAATTCCATGCTTGATTGAAAGCAAGTGACAAGAGAAAGACAAAGAAAGAAGCCAGGACAGGCAGAATACACTTGGTGTATTTGAGATGAACAATAAATCAGACTGGTTCTATCAGGCAATTCAGCACAGTGGCATTTTTCTACGGCATGAACTGAATGGTCAGGTTCCCAGATATGAATAGTGATCACAACTTGGAAATATTGCTTTTGCAGAGACAAGAAAAAGCAAACATACAAAGAAAATGAAAGGACAACATCAAGAGCAGAGAAGGGTCAACTGTTGGAATAAGGATCAGTGGTGTGGCATGGCATGGCTAGAAAAGGTCCTAGAAACAGAAACATAACTTCCCCTTTTTAGCTACTACCAGAGCTTTCTTCTCCTTTTGGGCTGTGCGTGGAGTACCCTGTGTGCTGGAACACCCCGTGGCAGCCAGGCTTTATGCTGAGTGTCATACTACTCCTACTGTTGGTGAGGCCAGCAGGTAGGAATCAGGGACTAGGGGCAAAGCTACGCCATTCACTGCAACAAGTCAAAGCTCTAAAAGTAGACACTGTGTGGAAGAGTGTCCTCGAGAGCCAAGCTGAGTGGTTACCACTTCACCTACTCTCCAGCTCAGCTGGCAAACTTTTGTGAGGGCACACAGTTATTCATGCTCTGCAAGCCTGTTGGCAAAGTAAGCACTGCAACAGGGACGGCGGGGCAGGGTAAGCAGACTTTACAGCTCTGCATAATTTAGTTCGAGGATTATGTACAGCGTATAAAAAAAGCATTGAACCTTGAGGATTAAGGTTCAGTACAGTGAAATACATCATGAATATTAACCCAGTCTCTCAAAGTAACAGTTAGCTTGCTGATGATTCCCTAGCCAGTGATATCAAACAGTATACCAACATTTGGGGGGGAAGTAGTATGATAGTCTATGCTGCATTATCATGTTGAGGTGATTGTTTCATTAGTATAATGTGCTGTTATTCTTCAGCAAGACAACCAGAACCAAGATACAGTTAAAAATATAGGGACAATTCCCAAGACAAAATTCCCAATGGAAATTCAATAAATACTCTTTAAGATGAGCAGTGAGCTATAAGTGAGGGTACTTTTGTCAAGCTGTCCTGGTTTCAGCTGAGATGATAGAGTTAATTTTCTTTCTAGTTGCTGGTATACTGTTAAGTTTGGCTTCAGTATGAGAAGCTTATTCATTGCAGTGTGGAAGAATGCCTCAAATTTGTAGGCATACAAGTAAACCTGGAGTTAGATTTTGAAAGCAATCGTTACTCAATCCTGCTGTCATTTGGACATGTGCCCATTTATTTTTCCATTCATTATTAAAAAAAAAAAAAAAAAAGGATGTCATCTGTGGCATTTTGGGGTTAAGAAAAGATATGCAATGGATGTCCTGAAAAATGACATGGACTAGCAATTTGTTAAATAGATACAGATAGCTGCCAAGTTTAGAAAATTTGGATCTAGAGCCTCTGGCAGAATATTCACAAAAATGAGATAACAAATACAATTCTGTACTTTCTAAACTGATACCCTGAATACAAATTAGTGAAAATTACTGCAGTATCCTATTTATTAATGACTGACAATTAAATCCATCGGATCAAAATGAGAAGCTGCCTTCCTTCAGATTTCGTTTGTTATTAGTACACCTATTGTACCTATGCCTGTCTACTGCGGGGAGGGGGAGGAAGAGACTTAGAATGATTTACTAATAATTAGTATTTGTAATTATAGAAATATTTCTGCACACAGGCCTTAAAATGCTTTATTGTGCATGGAAAACAGACGTTACTTCAATTATACAGAAAAGGAAACTGATAAAACACATACATTATGTGGTTAAAATTAAGTCTATATAGTAAGACTGTATAAAAGAGCATAAACAAGATTTTTTCTTCCTTGAGAAAAATCATTGCCAAGTGATGAAGTTATGCATCAATGCCCTGAAAGCTGTTAACAGAGAACATGGGAAAGACAAAGACATTGCTAACTCCACCAGGCACTCATGACAAACAATATAAAATCCCATGTAGAGGAGAATTATCTCCAAAATGATTCACTTATTTTCCTTTCTGACTTCATCTCACAGCTACGTAACTGAGGATGTAAAAGGAGCAACAGCTTCCTACCACTACAGTTAGCTTCTGAACAGAATTTCACTAGCACTAGGCTAAAATCAATTTATAAAAAGGTAACATTCAAATGTGATTTTTTCCTTTATTTTCTGTACAAGCAGGAGGGACAGGAAAAGAGAAGAATTCTGCAATATGTCATGATTTTTTTTCTTACTGAAATGGCACTATTACATGTCTTTGGGGCACAGCCTACTTTCTTATTACATGTATAAGTCTTTGGATTCTGACCATTAGCCACACTACTGAGTTTGACTACAAACACTATCATAGCCCAAACACTAGATGATAATTCATAGTAATATCAACAATAATCAAATAAAGAACAAAGTTTGGATAAGAAGTTCTTTATCCAGAGGTTCAATTTGATTCATTCTCTCCCATATCCCTCCTCTGGGGGCAAACTGTAGCTGTTGAACAGTATTTTGAAACAATTTTCTTCCTGAAAGCCCAATCACCTAAGTATATACATGCTAATCTGTTTTATATTAGAGTAAATAAGGTCAGAATGATCATTTTAAGCTTTGGAGGGAAATTATTAAACTTTGTGACAGCCTGCTGGAGTGGCATTTATGGTCTTGAACCATCATCAAATTTGTCTCTTGGACAGACAATCAGATCTATGTGCAAACCTGCTTCTTCAAACACATTTAAATCAGAATTTTTCATTCTAAAACTTCCACACAGAAACATATATGCAGAATCTATGCATATGTTTATGCTGAACATCAAAACAATCACAAGGTGCAATGAAACAGGGATGAATTGTCTTGGTGACCAAAGATTTAACTCATCCTTTGCTCCGCGTAATATGGTAAGTACCCCAGGCCATGCGATGGCAGTGATTGCAACTGCCTAGCCACATAACACTTGTTATTTACTAGACAGTTTGAGCTAGCAGTCCTCCACTGGTGCTGGTGTTCATCTGATCCCTCTACTTCTGCTCCTGAGCAGAAGGAAGAAAGGGTTATGGACAAGGTTGTTTAAATATCTGAAGAAGCCCTTAAAATATTGTTCTTTTGAACAGCCAGTGAATTACTACAAAGCATATTTAAGACCATTACTTTTCCATGCACTGCTGTTTTCACCACTGATGTGGGTGTATTTTGTTTCACGGAACACAGACTCTTAGGTGAAATGCTGCCAAATAAGGAAAAATGTTCAAGACAGCACATCTGAACTCATTAAAACTCATTTCAAACAATCATTGCTGGTGTTTGTAAGAGTCCTGAAATAATATTCCTATCAGATTTCATTTCCCTTTGTCATGTATGATGAGAAAGCAATAAAATGAAAACTTTTCCTCAAAGTTCTAATGACACTTTCACAGTGTGCTATTTGGTATTGCCACCAAAAACCAAGGACAAGTTTTACAATTCTCGGGTTACTTAATTTATTGTTGATAATGTACAGAAGTTCATTTCATCTCCAAATACCAGAGATTTAAGTGCCTTGGTCATTTTTTTTAATGATTTCATTTAAAAATCAAAACTTCTACATGTGTGAAATGCTACACCTAATAGCAGTGCACAAAGAAATAACCAGCAGAGCATAGTTATTGTAGATGATGCATAAATAAGTCTTGTAAAGCATATGATATAGCTCTCAGGTGGAGGTCCAACTGTCATTGATTTCTTTGGTTATCTTTGTGGGACACAGCATTAATCCATTCAACAACAAATTCAACTTTTCAGTTGTCAGGGTCCTTTCAGATGTGAGGGTAAACAGCAACAGAAAGGACAGCAAACAGTAATGAAGTGTAAGCTAGATTTACCTAGCACAGATCCTTGATGACAAACAAATACACACTGGCCTGCCACTTCAAGACCAGAAGGAGCTATTTGCATAGCATTTAACAAAATTGAAAACACTATTGGCTTGTTCCCCAAAACAATTCAAACTTTTCAGATTTACACTGGGGACATATTAGAGTCAACGCAGAACAGTCACTACAGCTTATTTTGCATCCTTGAAACCATCTCATGTAACTAAGGGAGAGGAAGGAAGGCAAGTGGGAGCCATAGGCTCTGAGCTAGGATCACGTATTCCTCATCAAAAATCTATCGTGCTCAGAGACATGGCCCCTAATAACACCAGTTCATTTGGTTATGGTTTGTTGGGGAGACCACTCATACTGACACTAAAACATTTTTCCCAGTATGGGAAGAGAGGTAGCACTAAATACACTGAATCAGGTTAGTCTTGGGGCTCTTTTAGATGGGTTAGTTTATGCCAGACAGCACAAGTCTTAAATAAGGTGTGTGTGAAGCTCCATTCCCCTGTCATCTCCTCCTTATTTCCCCAAAACTTGTGAATAATGTACCTAGTGGCTTCTGTGTCTTCAGAACTTGCACTTAACTAGAACTTTGGCTACCTCTTCACCAGCAAAAAAGGTAGATTTTATAACTAGATAAGACACACAAGCAAAGTCCTTTTGTGAAAATGTGGTAGACACTCTTACAGCTTCACCACAGGCAATTACAGCTCTAAGACTGCTTGGTTGTTTCATGGAAAACCGAGCTGTAATTATTTGTCAGATTTGTAATGCTCTGTTAAAACGAAGAAACTAACAACATATCACTTTTGCTTCAGTTAAGATAAGGTCTTTCTAGTCCATGATTTTATTAGGCAGAAAGCAGCAGGCCTACAGTGAAGTCTGTCTGTATTGGCCTGAAACCAGGGAGCTCAGCATTACTAACACCTCAGAGGAAGGTGATTCTGAGAGGACAGAAGCTGCTGACATCCTCTGCTCTCCGTGTGGTCTACCATGCCATGACGCTAGAGCTGCTGGGACCAGGTCTGCAGCTGATCCATTTACTGTTTTCACATTGCCACTTGCACTTGGGTTTTCTTTAGGACAGCAAAATTGCACAGTGAAGACGCAATGAGTTTCTCTGAAGTCTTATTTCTGTCTGAGCATTTCATGCGCTTGTACACATATGTGTTTTTCTGCATCTGCCTGCACATATAATTTCCATTCCACCATGAAATGTGCTATGCATATTTACTGAAATGCATTTAATTTTGCTGCAGATATAGCAGTATGCTTAAATAAGTGGAAAAGGATCTTGAGAATTCAGTTGGTACTTGTGTTAATACCAGCAGCAGCTCTGCATTCTTGAAGTCTACTGTTTGCAGTTTTTAGCGGATTCATTTTTAAGTGGATTCTTTCCCATTCTTTTAAGAACTATTCATAGTTAATAGACAGAAAGATATTCAATGGAGCTAGTTCTGCACTTCCAGAACACATGCATAGCCAGGAAGAGAGAGAGAGACTTCCACTGTCTATAAAGCTCTTCTTTACTTACTGGCTATCTAATAGATCAGATAAAATGTACAGACTTAGAAAGGAAGAGGTAATTTATAGGAAAGATAACTATGTTTTACTTCTGTATTGTGTCTCTAGTGGGGCCTGTTTCTGCAGGTAATAAAAACAGACAGTAGCATATGCACATAGATTTCCTCCACACACAAAACTGTTATCGTATTTCAGGTGTTTAAATGGGCTTTTTCCCCCCTAGCATTTTTTAGGATGCTCACTAAAGACAAGAGAGGCCACCTGCTGCATGCAACTGCTCAACAGTTCCCCCACTGAGACCCTGAACTCTTCAGGCAAAAACCCTTTTACGCTTAATGGGTCACTTGGGCTTGGCTGCTGAGTCTGCTGCTGCAATGCCTCTGCATCTCACTCTAAATGTGTTTGAGTGCCTAAAAGTCCTTGACTTCAGACCCCATGAGAAGACAGTGTCTTCCTGCTCTGGGTGATGAAATCACTCCAGATGTAGAGGATGGCTACTGTGCACCAATTGCCGTTGCCATCTCACAGAATAAACACTTGAAGGTATGCAATGCTGTGTTTGGGGACAGGTTGCTCAAGGGGGTCAAGCCCCATGGCTTGCTCTGGTGGGCCATTAAATGGTATTCTACATCTCTGCATCTTCTTAGGCACAAATACAGAGAGGTTTGAAATAAAATGAACTGGACCTTTAATTCTGTGCAAAGATAGTAGGCGAGGCAGAGGTGGAGGAAGGGAAAAGCAGGGAAGGGTAGGTACATCTATTGATTTGAGTATTCAGTTACAAGGTAAACAACATGTGGGTAGTGTCTTCTTCATGGGATCCTGTCTGCTCTATTTAATGCTTCTCTTCCACAGAGGTACACTTGTAAAGGTAGAAATAAAACCACATGGAAATAGTGTGAACAAAACAGCTGATTATTTTGCAAGGTGAAGGACAGATAGTCCAGAAAAACTCAGAGTTTTTGTGTGATACTTAAAGGCAGGTCATTGCATGCTGAAAGTGAGTGGACAGTCAGTTCTGGATAAAATGAAACTCAACTGGAGTTTAGGCTGAAATGAAGCAAAGAATGCCATCAAGGTTTCCCTAACACTCTCAGTAAAATACTCATTAAAGAGAATGACATAGTAGCACAGAGAGAAGTAATACATTATTTAGTGGTTCCAGGAAACACTTTCTTTTTCTGTGTATTTCAACCAGCTGAATCTTCCGTGAGACCCAATTCAACTGGTCTCGAAGCAAAGCTGAAAAACATCAGTTGCGCTCAATCTTTGTAGCCCATATTTTCAGGACCCTTTCTTTGGGATGTTATGGGGTCTTGTGTAAAGCTCTAGCTGGGGTTTAAATATATTTATAAGCAGAACGTAATATCAAACCTGTCCTCTTACAAAAATGAAAACCCATTGAAGTTTGCGATAAAGTCTGAGAAATATTCTTCTTTCTTCATCTGGAGCGAAATGAGCTTGGCAGCACGTGTAGCTCTGAATAGTAATCTACATGTAAATCAGCAGCAGCCCCAACACCTGAAAAGCCTTCTGTGTGTCAGTAATACTGTATTATCTGAAGAGGACTGCCTTCAGCCAAAAGATGGGGGAGAAAATACATATTGATACAATTGTAGATACATTTTTGGCAGTACGAATGCTCACTGGAAAAAGGGAGTCTGACTCCAAGAGAATGTGGCTCAGAGATCTACAGCCAGCACAACATCTCATCAGGGCTGTTCTCTCCCACTCTCTGTTCTCGAGTAATGATTTTAAACAGAATATTGTGATTTAAAATAAAATATTCTCACCTCCCACAAGAATACACTCTTCTGTTTCCTTGTGTAAAGGTTGTTGCTGTTGAAGAATTTGTTCTTTTTTACAGCACATGCTCCACAATTTGTTGCTTTACTCTAATTTTGTCTATTTTTCAAAACACAGCCAGGTTTTGGGTTTTTTTTTGGGGGGGGGGTGTCGGGGTGCATTTCTTTTAAGTTTTAAAAAAGAGAGGACAAGTTTTGCTTTGACGTTTACAAGCTTGACTGAACTGTACACTGTGTTAGTTTCTTCCAGTGTATGTACTGCATTATCAAGAAAGTACAACCTACCTGTTGATAGAAAAAAGTAATTTTCCATTTTTCAGTAGGGAGTATTTTTATGAAGTTATTTTTTCTTTACATTGCAGCTCTGCAGTTAACAATCCTTTTACTGTGGAATAGCATTGACACATTCTTGTTACTCACCACAGGGGATATTCACAACTGTCTGCTTCAGGCATATAAATTAGGCATCTTTAGTTTCTTTGAATTGCCTTCCTGGTTGTGTTGACCTCATTTCATAGACTACAAAAAGGAGCTTTGGCTTTTACCTTTGGTCCTTCGACTGGAGCCTACCTTAAATGTCCTAGGTAAATGGTTTGAATGTCCATTCCTCCCAAGTGAGTTAATTAACATTGCTTGCTACTGAACAGTGTTCATCCTCAATGAAGTAACACACCGTTCAACCAGCGACCTGTTAGTAACTCATTTCTTGGGGCTCTTCATACAATCATTACACCACACCTCACAGTCGTTGCTTTCAGTGTTTTAAGGGCATCAGATGTTCCCACTGCTGAGTTTGGACTCCAAAAGCCTGTGTATGTCAGGTCACAGTAGAACGGGAGAGGGCTTTTTGCTACAGAGATCTGAACCATGTGCATCAGCCTGTCGGATCAAGTCTACCTCTCACCCGTCATACGAAGAATCAGCTATGGTGCTACCTAGGATCATTTAATAAACTAATTAAGCTTTGCTTATGCAAGTATTTTAAAAGTCTGAATTTTCTTTTTCTTTCTTCCTCCTTACTTCTTGAAGCAGGAGAAGGTTTATTCAGATCGGCCTATATTCTTAAATGGTTCAAAAATTGTGTGGTAAGTGATCACACTAAAGTCAGAGTATTTTGGATGGGCACAAAAAGATTCCTTACTTTTTAAATTATGGTCCACTGTTTCAGCTTGTGCTTGAGCCAGCCCTTTTTCTGATTTCATCTAATTCTATGAGAACCATTGTGCCTGCTCTTTTTCCCCTTAATAGTGTCTACACTGGGCCAGCTTGGGTAAAAACATTAGAGCTTCCGTCCAGCCCATAGACCCAGGCAACTACTTCTGCATGCAAGTTCTTGACTGGCAGGCACAGCTTCAAACAAGGAGATGCGGAGTTGACAAGTGTGGGGAAGCAGCGTGGTTTTCAGCCAGAGAAGAGACAAAACAAGTCTGCTGCTCTATTCTTCCCTCTTCCTTTGCTCTCCTTTACAGGTTCGTATGCCAGTTGGTGGCTTGTGACACAAATTCTTCTCTACAGCTTCATATCATGGATTGGATGTGCTAAAAGTGCACAGCCCTTCCTCCCCAGTATTAACGAGTCTGAATGTATTTATATATACATTAAGCTAGACAGAAACCAAATTCTTCTGATCTTGTCTCATGGAAAAGGAGGTCCATTCCCTTACTTATTCAAAGATGTGAAAAATGCAAGTTCCTTATATGTGAGATTTCTTTTTTTATGACCTTTATTGAAAATTCCCAGACAACAATTATTTCCTAGAATATCTGAAAGGGTATTGCACATCCAATTGCATGCTTAAAATGCTCTGAAAGTCAGTATCTGTTTAAACCAAGGAATCTCCTATGCCTTTCACACTCAGATAAATAAAATTCCACTTTCTGGAAGTCACTGGAATTAACTTTATGTGAAACATGAGCAAATGAAATCAGATTGGAAACCAGTTTCTAAGTTATTGATAAATTGCTGTGACTTTTAATTTCATAATAGGAGAATCATACATTTACATGTCTGAGGACTTCCACCATATCACTCATGTATTTGAAACATTCAGTCACACAGTTGCAGAAACTATACACGTGTCTGAAGATGAATAATTTCTGAAAATCTGACTTATGGTTGTGACTAAGAGGTGACCTAATCACTGGAAAAAATAGGGTAAATGCAGCCATTATAAATGTTCTTGGTGACAGGAATTAGACAGAACTGGTTAGTTTGAATCATTGAGCTAATTAAGAGAGGCTGCTGAGATACTTGATGTTTATAAAACCTTAAAAATAAATCTTGTCTCCTTAGAAAACACATTTTTGATATTAAGTCTTCCAGTTCATTAAACACCGAATGGCCTGCTGATATAAGGTATTGTAAGAGAAATCTTAAAAAGGAAGAACTTCAAAGAGAAATTATGCTAAAACTAAAATATCCGTTCTCTTATTATACAGTTGTCACCAGGAGGAAATAACTGAAAGGTAGATTTTCCTTCATAATTTTACATTTAAGAGTTTGAGGTCACCAAATGCAGCTTGAGATGGCCAGTGACAGCTGTAAGTACTTTACAAGTGAACTAATTTTAGAATATATCAGGGCAAATCAGATTTATAATACAGTTCTGTATTTCTTAAGGCAAAATCAGAGTCCTACCTTTCCCTTTTCTAAATACATATCCATATCCATATCGATAGAGTGAGAAGGAGAGAGAGATATCATATACATATATATGTAGACATAATTACATATATGTTACTGGTGACATATATCTTAAATACACACACACGTATATATATATGTACACAGATACATATTCAGAGAGACAAAAAGGGAAGCAAGAAAGATTCTATTCTGGTGTTATAAGTCAATACATATTGTAATGGAATGTATTACCTTTTATTGAAAGTTGGGTGCATAAATACATTTTTTAAAAAAGCAGCGGGGGGCTGAGTGGGGGGTGGGGGGGGAATCTCTATTTTTCCCTATTGTCTTTGTTTAGCAGAGGCAGCACATTCTTAGGGATACAAGCTGGGGGTAATGCATATCTATTGACATCTACAATTGTTATCCTTAGGGTTGCAAACTTAATTCCTACGTGCATTTGCAGAAGAAACCAGTGCGGAACATTATCACCATCACCAGAGAAATGGTACTGTCAACAATTGCCCGTGTGATCAGGCACTTATCTTTTGATGTTCTGTTACCTTCTGCTTGTTAACCTTGTCAAGGAGGGGCACGGAGGAGAGCACCAACCAAATGAAACCTGCGGTAATTACTGTAATTCGGAAAGAAATATATTCACTGGAGGCAGGCAGTTCCACCCTCACAATCAACCTTTTTGCAACTCAAGGAAAACACAAACATGGCCTGGCTCAGACAAATTAGGCATGAACAAATGTTGCACATTAAATGAGTTAAAGGACCTTGCTGAAAATTACAAGGGCTGCTTAGGGAAGCAATGAATCCCATTAAGGCAGAAATAGGCTTAAAAGAAAGTGGGCTTTGCAGAGAGACTTGCATATATATTTACCGTACTTGGTTATCTTACCCAAGGCAATTCTGGGCACAACACTGCAAATGTATCAAGATGATAATAGTGTAGTGTTCTTTGGGAGACATTCAGGGGAAAAAAAGAGATCATCAGCTCGATGCTGCAAAACTACTACTTCTAATAGCAATACCTGGCTTGTCTGTAGCACTTTCCATCAATCTAATTCCAAGTATCTTACAAAAGGATTTAGAAAGGTACAAAACAGTTAGATGATTTAGAAAGCTAAGAAACATTTAAAGTTAACTTGTAGAAAAAAGTCTTCAAGCAAACACAGTCTTCAATGTAAAAGTCACATTCTGTTTTCATCGGCTTTCCCCAAAGTGCATTCCTATTGCACAGCATATGTAAACAACTATAGCTGAAGGAATTGTTCCTACATTACTGTATCTCCTTTAGTTCATCAGTACTGCTAAATGATCCTGTCTGCAAGAAGCATTCTGTTTTAATATGCATTAGCCTTACCTCCCACTACATTTATGGGAGGACTAGTGGAGATTATTTTACTTTAAACTGTAATGGCAATGGGTTTGCTCCATTTCCCTTTTTCCTCAGCTTTTATACGAGTGCAATTCATGAAGAACAATGCTATGATAGGTTTTTTCATCTTGGTCCTTGGTCCATTCTGAAAGACGAACTAAAAGCAGGAATGCATTAAAACCTGTGGGGCTTTCAGCACTTTTTGAAGGTGGAGTCAGCAGGCGACAGGGCAGAATGCCATATGAATGTGTAAAATATGCATATTTGTAAATATGTTTCGAATACAAAGGTTAAAGAGAGGACAAGCTGAGCTAAGTCACAAAAGCATTATGAAAGCATGGTGGAAATACAGATCATAAGGTGCCATGTTCAGCATAAATCATGCTGCATGTAATACATAATAAGGGTTATTCATCGAGAGCTTTGCTGCAGCCTGTAAACTCTCTGCAATCAAGACAACAATAAACCTTACAAAGTGGGACCAATTTCCATCAGGGTGAGGGTGTCCCCTCCCCCTCATCTTTATTTTTAAATGCATGATGATCACATGCTAATTGTGTAGACCTGTTACTGTGAATGACAAATAACCACTTCCAAAACGACATTATGGCTAACAGCTCTTTAGGGGTCAATTTTGTTCCCCATCATTAAAATCCCCATTCTGTACAGAATTAGGAAGTATAGTCTTGCCACAGTGGCTTGTTGTCCAAAGAATAAATAGAGCATGTTGAATTAGGGGTGAGCAAGTGCTGTCATGAAAGTGATCTGCGCTGCACAGACTGAGAAGGGTAGTGAGGGAAGCTGCTGCTTGGAGAAGTGGAAGGAGTTGGGAAGGGAAGAGGAGAGCTTCACCATGGCCAGCCCACACATTGCAAGGGCAGTTTTAAGGGTTATTCCACCTCTGAATTTACTCCAGGGTCACGGTTCTGCCTACACTGGTTTTTGCTCTGTGCAGAGCTCGCTCTGCCTGTACTCCGGGACAGCAGAAAGCTGCGTGCTTATGTTACCTTAGTGCCAAGCCTCATCTCTCAAGGCAGGGTCAGTGCTCTGCTAGCAGTGCCGGCGAGTCGGCAGCTTGAGCAGGACCAGATTGCATCTGCTCAGTATGCCAGCAGGGCTTGCCTGGCTCTGCTGAGAAACGACATGTGGCTGTGACCCCAGCTTAGGTGATTGCACCCTTCTTTGAGCAGTTTCTGGCACATCAGAGGAGGTGTCTCCGAGATGCTCACCACTACACGGGTCCCGTCACTTGTCCACTACTGCTTTGCCAGGCTCCCTGCTTCTGTGGGATATCTGAGAAATAAAAGAAGGAGTAAAACTGACTGAGAAAATAAACACAAAAGTGGAAGTGCAGTTAAATGTCACATCAGTGCTGAGAGGTCAGGCCAACAGAAGACAGTGTAAGCAAGCCTCAGGCATCAGAAAGCGTGTTAGGGGATGCTAAAGCTCATTAGGAGATACAATGTCTTGCTAGCTTTTCTTTGAAGACAAGCAGCAGACTATGGGAGACTGAAACATGAATATCACCCCCACCGATGTGTTTAAATGGCAAGGTTACCAAAACATGGTGGAAACAGAAGGTCTTCTCTGACTAAAACAAGACTGAAGAACTAGTCTCACAATTTGTTCTGTTGAAGGTGCAGTTTATGACCTGCAACAAAATATTATTAATTTTTTGATTAACCCATAACAAAGCAATTAGAATTTGCAATGGGGCTAAAGTCTCCCAGTCCAGACTGAAGCTTGCAGAGGTTGAAAAATTCTTTGCCATTTTGAAAGGGGAAGGGGATTCGAAATGTGTCATGAAAAGGAGCCTTCAGCAGGTGGGTGCAGAGGACTGAAGGGCACATCCTGCAGCATACGGTGGAAGCCGAAACAGCCCCAACAGAGAGGCTAAAGGAGCAGCAGATTTAATGGCATGCAGCTATGGTGCTGGGCATGGCTTTTGTGTTTGTGGAAGTGGGGGACATGAATACATGCTTAAACTGTTAAATGAGAGCACCTGAACTGAGCAGTCTGAGTTAGGTGCCTGGTCTATGCTAGTTGGATAGACTTCTTACACAGCTAACGGCAAGAAAGCACTGTCTGCAAGAGCAGTTCACCCCGTCCTATGACACGATGAATTATGCATTTATTTTTGTTTTAGTTTGTCCTATACTGGCCTTCATCATAAAATGCATCCAAGAAGTGAACCAATCGCAACCTGAATACCAAGCAGAAATCTGTTTGGGTTTTTTTTACAGTAGTTTAGGTCCAACTTTTCAGAGTTAAGGTGCTTGGATAAGGACGTCCGTTTCTGGATACTTAAGAAGTGTACTAAAAGTACTACTTGACCAATCTACATGGTTGATTTCCCAATACCATTCATGAGCATGAATGCAATGGCAATTGCATTGATTTCCTGAAGTAACATGTAAACCCATCAGGGATTAGGCACAAGATATAGCACCAAAATGGGAACTAAGAAGATGACACTACTATTTTATTAATTCTCCGGTCTACTTTTAAATTATAACAAACGAAGTAGTTACTGATCTTCAGTTCTGCTATCTTTGCCAGAGTAATTTACGTGTATAACAGCATCCTTCTAGGGTTAAATTTTATGAGAGTTTTTAAATCTCAAGCTTTTTTAAACAGAAGAACAGGATTCAATCCCACATGTTTTTCTGAAGTTTTAAATTGCTGCAGCACAGGTCTAGTGACAACATTGAAACACTTACGTGGCAGTGGATTTGTCGCACTATTTAAAATGAAAAGTAGAGCTGTCTAATGAAGTAAAAATGCAGTCAGATGTAGACCTTGTCAATCACATAGATTAACAAGGGTAGGAACAGTGCCTTCAAAATGCTGTAAGTAATCAAAAAGACAGGATTCTTTTGAACATTTTACTGCTCAGGAAAAGCTGTTTTCCTCACAGGAAAAAATATTTCTTTAAAGATTCTTTCACCCCAGAACAGGAACCAGTACATCTTTTATTCATATTATCCATAGAGCTTGTCATATTTGTATCCGTATCTTAAGAGCGTCCTCTCCTCCATTGGAATAGCCAAAAGTGCTAGCTGGTGTTTTTCAGCTGACATCAGGTCAATAAAACATGGACAATAGGAAATGCATATTTATATAATAATAGGTAGTAGACCTGACATGTTAGGGTCACTGATCATGGTACCGATTTCTCTTATGCTTTCATTGCTACTGTAGGACTGCTTTGTGCATTCACCTGCACGAAGTCTCTATAGAGTGAGTGAGTACAATGTTGTTGCCAGCAGCTTTAACTCTAAAATAGCTCCCTTTGCATTTAGCTAGGCATCAGTAGTGCCAGCCATCAGGGATTCTCCCCTTAACGTACACTTATCTTCAGTGTTTCCTCAGGGAGGAAAGGGACCTGTACGTTTACTGTCTGTATTTTCAATGCTCGGTATGGAAGCTGCTGGCTACTTGAGACACTACTTCTTCTTTCCTAGCTCCTGACAGCCTGATCCCACTGGAAGGGTGTAAACACTGGACAATAATACAGGCCATGCTAGAGGAGACTTTCCCAGCCAAATTTGGAATGTGGAACATACACCGCTAGGAAAAGGACGAGTGTCTGTTCACCTGATGTAGTACCTCAGTTAATTCAGTACCTCTCTAGCAGAACTAATGTAATGCATTAAAATCAAACAAACAAACACACACCCCCTCCCCCCCAATGCAAAAGAACAAATTAATTTGTCTTGCTAAAGATCTCCAAGACAGAAAAAATGAGAAGAGAATGGTGGGAAGGGAAGCTACTAGATTTTTAGATTAGAATAGATATTTTTGAGGGTGGAAAAAAGGAACATTGTCACCTTGAAACAGCTGGAGGTGCTCAGGTATAAAACTGAAGAAAGCCATATTTATTTAAATAAATGGACATCAACAAATTAACTTAAAAATCAGTATTTTATATATTTTCCCTGAGACAGAATTCTTTGGTACACAAGGCCAACAAAAACTCCCTATAAAAGAACAAAAGGCTGGTAGCATATGTGATTCCTGATCTTTTCCAAAATGTTAGACTCCAGGATGAAAGCAAACACAGAAGATCTCTCCTCAAAAGATTTTCTTTTAATTAAAAACTGGATTAGAAATCAAATCAAACTACAACCTCTAGCTATCTGTACTAATAATGCAGGAAACTTCCTTGGGCAGGAAAATCTAAAGCTGTAGTAACGACAAAGGAAAGAATATATGCAATATTGCATTTCCCCCTCAACCTTGTTTTGAGAATTTTTGTGAGACCACATGCTTTTAACACTAACAGGCAGCTTATTTCCTGTCATATTTTAGGATCGTACAGATGCTTTCAAGAAGGAAGAAAATTGTTATCTCTGCAGAAAGCAAAGTGTTGTAAGTGACCTTGTAAACCATAAGGTTCCTTTGTTGTCAAAGAAATCAATAATGTAGCAGTGTGTTTGGATATCAGAAAAACAGCATTCATCCTGTGATCTCTCAATTCTGTAAAATGAGCTGTTGAGACTAAATTCTCCTACATGAAGAAATTTAATTGGCTGAGAATGTCTATTTTTTTACCATGGTAATACTTAGAATGCTTTCAAATTTCATACAACACAGAACTGTAATCTATAATTACACTGTAAAAATAAATGTAATTAGTAAGCAGGCTGATCATCTGCCTTCCCGTTATCAATGACTTAATCTCAGAATTCACATTTGAAAATAGGCCTTTTTGAGGCCAGTCAAGAGTCTTTGTTCAATGAGAAAGATTTAATAAAACTTTGGAAAAAAATATTTGTTCATTTATATTGGTTTAATTATGTTTTTACATCAATTTAGTGTTGGATCATGGGATTGTCTAAGTTACTGGTGTTCTTAAGTCTGAATGACTTTCAAAGGTATTTAGACTTTTGGGTGACTTAAGCCCTTTTGAAATCCTTATGCCCATAAATTAATAATATTTGTTTAGTAACATGAATGCAATCCTGAAAGATTTTTGTCCACTGATGAAACTTCCCTACAGAAGTCAAATAGGTGCTTCTTGAGGAATGATGACTAGGAGGTGGACATGCAATATGTACAGTCATCAATCTATTACTTGCGATTGCAGAGTAGAACTTAAAGAAAAATTGTGCATAAGGCTTTTCTTTTCTTTTTTCTTTTTTCTTTTTTCTTTTTTCTTTTTTTTTTTTTTTTAAGTCCCTAAGAGGATTCACAGGGCTGCTGTTTCATGGCAGTAGTTTACAGTATCATCAGTTTCCACACACAGCTATGTCTTATCCAAACAATCACCAAGATTATTAACATGCAGAGCAAACAGTGAAAGATGCAGTGTGCATCTCTGTAGAAGTTCTTTGGGAATGAATAAATACCCAGAGTAAATATTTGCTGGTTTGATAATTTGGTAACTAACTTTCATGATATGAAAATGTATCCAGTAGGTCTGGACTAAGATCGCCAAAATAAATCATAAAAGGACTTCGCAGAGATTTCTGATGATAATGGTATTTGATCACCTCTGGGGTAGACTCTAATTGGCAATTAAAAGGTTAAATGTTCCATGTCATCCTCCTGAGCTATTTATTAATGCATTTTTCAAAGTCAGTTATGATTCATATGAAAGAGAACTGTTGTCCCTCTCTGGTTAAGATTCATGTCAATAAACTTCAAGTTGCTTCATGACCTTGTTTGCTGCTGATCCTGTGTCACTTCAAAGTTTCGGCAGATCAATGTCAAGTATGTTTTCACCTTGCAAACCCAGCTTTACTTGCTTCGTTCAGTCTCTGATCTGCTGCATACACCTCTTGGTATTTTTGATCATCTCTACAGGTCTTTTTTTTCTACACCTTCTGTATCCTTAAGTATGTTCCACAACCTGTGTGTGGGCGGGACCTTTTCACAAGCAATAGTTCATTGTGGAGTGTTGATTTCACTGCTATTGATGTACTCAAAACTTGACAAAAAGGAAACAGATAAATGAAATTTGTTAACTAATCAGGTTAATATTTCTTTAGCCCTGGTCATAAAAAGTGAAATTAATATTGCCCCATTTCCCTTTTTAAACAATATTTCTGGAGTCTTTTAGAGGAACAGCTGTAAAGGGAGATGGTGAAAGCCTCTCTATTAGAGACAGCCAAAGAAAATTTTTGGCATCCTGCAAAGCCTACTAGCTAATGCAAAGCTCAGGACTGCAGGTATGTCTGCCAGTTCAACTGTCTGAAACGTATGTATTCCATTAATCTTCAGATCTGTTGGCACTGATAGGCAAACGACAAAATGAACACTGGACACAAGTGTAAAATGGTGGGTTGCACCTTAATTTATTGCATATATGTAAGCCCATGATCAAGCATAAAGGTATCTGAGATGGGTTGACCCTGGCTAAACGCCAGGTGCCCACCAGAGCCGTTCTATCACTCCCCCATCCTCAGCTGGACAGGGGAGAGAAAAATATAACAAAAACTTGCGGGTCGAGATAAGGACAGGAGAGATCATTCACTAATTACCGTCACGGGCAAAACAGACTCAGCTTAGGGAAAATTAGCTCAATTTATTACAAATCAGCCAGAGTAAGGTAATGAGAAATAAAACGAAATCTCAGAATACCTTCCCACCACCCCTCCCTTCTTCCCGGGCACAACTTCACTCCCGGATTTCTCCACCAAACCCCCCCAGCGGCACAAGGGGGACAGGGATGGGGTTTACGGTCATCACACGTTATTTTCTGCCGCTTCACCTCCTCAGGGTGAGGGCTGATCACACTCTTCCCCTGCTCCAGCGTGGGGTCCCACCCACGGGGTCAGTCCTCCACGCACTTCTCCAACGTGGGCCATTCCCACGGGCTGCAGCTCTTCACAAACTGCTCCAGCATGGGTCCTTTCCACGGTGTGCAGTCCTTCAGGAGCACACTGCTCCAGCGCGAGTCCCCCACGGGGTCACAAGTCCTGCCAGAAAACCTGCTCCACGGGCTCCTCTCTCCGCAGATCCGCAGGTCCTGCCAGGAACCTGCTCCAGCGCGGGGTTCCCACGGGGTCACAGCCTCCTTCGGGAACCCACCTGCTCCGGCGTGGGGTCCTCCCCGGGCTGCAGGTGGAGATCTGCTCCACCGTGGACCTCCCTGGGCTGCAGGGGGACAGCCTGCCTCACCAGGGTCTTCACCACGGGCTGCAGGGGAATCTTCGCTCCGGCGCCTGGAGCATCTCCTCCCCCTCCTTCTTCACTGACCTTGGTGTCCGCAGACTTGTTTCTCTTACATGTTCTCACTCCTCTCTCCCGCGGCTGTTTCTCACTCTCCCAACTTTTTTCCTTCTTAAAAATGTTATCACAGAGGTGTTACCACTATCACTGATTGGCTCGGCCTTGGCCGGCGGCGGGTCCGTCTCAGAGCCGACTGGTGTGGGCTCACTCTCTCTCGAACACAGGGGAAGCTTCCAGCAGCTTCTTACAGAAGCCACCCCTGTAACCCCCCTCGCTACCAAAAACCTTGCCACATAAAACCAATACAGTATCTAAAGCATGTTTTCTCTATGGGAATTTTCCTTAGGAGATCCCTTGATCTTCATAGGGTTGGTGTTTAGCAGAGTTAGCAGTCCTGCAGGATCTGAAGGAAATTACATCTTTCTTGTGAAAGTTCAGGTTCTGTTTGGAACTTCATGTTTGATGCCAACGGTTAACTGCTAACATCTCTTTCAGCCCTTGAAAATGGAGCAGGATTTTAGATATTCATCTGTGTTTGGTGGCTAAAGGGGGACTTTTAGGTGGTGAGAACACAGGAATCGTGTCATGAAACCTGTATGTTTGAGAAGAAACGTAAGGAAAGCACCCTGACAGTTTCTAGTGAAATGAGCATAAAAATGTGCCTATTGAGGCTCCCAGCAAAAAACAGCAGCGTAGGGAGATTTCTCTTTCCGTAAGGCTTCAAAATATTATTATAACTCTCCCAATATGTATAAAAGCATTCCTAGTCACTACCACCTAAAGGGATGGTGAAGGAGGGAGTAGAAGGAAGCAGAGGGACTGAAACAGTATTTTAAGTTTGTCCTAATTGGATGAGACTGCTGGGAGCTAGCCCTCCACTGTAATAAATGGCTGTTGTGCATTGCTTGAGTGACTTAAAATAAGAGGTGTCAGTGAAAGGACAAATGTTTTTAGAAAAAGTTACTAAACAGAACGGTAAAATAATTCTTTTTTTTTTTAAATGCAGTGCCTGTAACTCTCTAAAACACAGTGCTTGTAAGTCATCTAAACTAACTTTGTTGTGCTGACTGTATTCATCCTTTGGACCCTGGCAGTCAGGAGGGGTCTGGATCTTCAGAGTATGGATTAGCCCAGGGAGAAAGAGTGGGTAAGGTCTTCACCTGGGGAAAGGACATGAAATGTGTTAAAAGTCAGCAGAAGGCACAGATTTCTGTTCCTGCATAAGGGAGTTTGGTTTCAGTAGCATAAACAAATCAACTAGAGGGGAATCTAGCCTTAAATCAGTCAAGATTTTGACCCCCAGAAAGCAGGAGGGCTATAGCTTCACTTTTTCTTGGGTTGTAGTACAATGCCATTACCCATGCATGAGCTCTGCAAAATCAATGAAGCTTCACTAATTTGCATGAGCTGAGAATCTGGTCTGCGTGTTTGCGGTGCAGAAGGGAACAATGCCATTTACAGGTGCTTCTCTTTACTATGCAAGACCTCCCTGCACAGTTAGTTCAGCTAAAACCTTTTACAATATCTGAGCTTTTCTTGTCAATTAAGGCTTCTCCCAGAATAGGTAGAATCTTTTATTACTCCCAACAGCCATTTCCCTAAAAAGTCCACAGAGCTTTTATATCCCTTATCCAAGGACGATAGTAATTTTCACTATACAGGACAAAGACAGAAATGAGCAGGCAACACTTTGTACTGAACTGCTTGCACTTGGCAGAGCTAATGAAGTATACACCAATTGCTAACTAAGGAAAAATTACCAGCTATTCTGGTGTGTATAGAAATATACACCTATACATGTGTGTTTATATACAAATATATCCTTTTTGTAGCAAGGTGTGTACTTCATGTTTATTCCTTCATCTTAGTTGCCCTGTCTTATGAGTATAAAATCTGGAACTCCCATTTTCTCACACTGTTTCTTAAGCATGAGATTTCTATTTTTCTCTTTGCTGTTTCTAATGGATTATGAAAGTAATTTTTAATGTTTTTTTTTCTATAGAACTGAAATTCTGAATTTAGATATTTACTCATCAAGTAATTTCTACATACAACATCATCTTTTAACATGGCTCTGGTATTGCATAAATAAGCACGATATGTTTTTTTGAAGATTCTTGAGTCTGACCAAAATCCCAATCTATATCTAAACTTACTATAAAATATTGGTGGCGTTTAAAACACAAAGTGCTTACTGACAGTGTGTATATTGGCACAATTTTATGAAAGAATGCCAGAAGGGTGGGGCTTTTTTATGCATTACCCATGCTTTCTACTTTTCCTTTCCTCATCGACCCATACTATAATGCAAATCAATGATGACTATTTAGGGTAGATTCAGTAGAATTAGTCTTAACAGCTACTTTATTTATACACAATTAGTTTAAATGGAGAAGAAAATTAGGTAGGCTAAATATGGGAATATTTTCCAGTCCATTTACTTGTGAGTCTCCTCCCTAGGGTACTTCAATGAGGACAATGCCTATCTCATTATTATGGCTATTGATTTCCCGGATTTTTCTCTTGCCACCCTACTATTGATGACATTCTGCCTCGAGTGGCTGGACCAACCCCAGCCACACTAGGATGTCCTGATAAAGCTTAAATATTATGTTTTTAGTTAAGCATGCAGTAAGTATAAGAGGTGGGTGAAATGTCTTGTCGTTGTTTTTGTTTGAGGCTTGTTTTGAAACCTGTGGATTGGTTTATAGTATCTTGTGAACTTGGCCAGGTATCAGTTGATTAATGGGTCATTATTCAGATGAGCACCCACCATCAATAGTAAGGACATACACAACTTATCTTCCCATAAGGCTGTAGGGAAGGTAGATTTAAACAGTAATAAAAGTTGCTGTAGCTCATCGTTGCTCCTAAACTTGTGGTATAGCATAGTAAACTAGCATGCAGTCAACCTTAAAAGAAATTTCCAACAAAACTTGGGTCACCTTTTCAGTCCACCATGGGATTTTTTCATATGTCACAAGTCAGAAAGTTCTTTTTTTTTTAAGCAGGAATAACTAGTTGACATGTAATGGCTGTTATACTCCTATTATTTTTCCATTATCACTGGTGGAAAGGTGTGAAAATCTGAGGTAGAAGTGGTTAGGGATTTTTTTAAGAAAACATTTTTTATCCTCAGAAAAGAAATCAAATTTAAAAATGAAAACTTGTGAGAAGCAGTTGACATGAAGGAATTTTTCTTACTTTTTTTTTGTGAGGAAGGTTAAAATTCTTAGAACTTTTGAAATCTTGCCACATTTTGTAGGTTTTTGAAGAACAAGTCAACATTTTCTTTGGAAATGTAATCTAATTATACTAGCAAAATTAAATACAAGCTGAAATAAAAATTAACCCTTTGATTTATTATAAATTGACTTTTCTCTCCTTTATCAGGTTTAAGTGGTTTCAGTTTTGATCTTAGGTTCAGATTCAGAGCAGAAAACATTTTTAGTATTGTAAAAATATTCTGGGTTTGAGAGAATAATTTTCTAACTCTACACCTTCTCCATTGAATATAGGTGCAGAGTTCAGGTGAACAGGGGCAGAAAATTTCCCTCACTTTTCCCAGTCCTTGGTGTCACCAGATTTATGATGTAGGGTTTCTGCCACTGTAGCCTAAACACCACAAGTACAAAGGATGCTTTTTACTGTTTGTCAGAGGGTGAAGGGGATGAGGAGTGAGGACCAATCATACCCACAGCTTTGTTTTGTATCTGCTCATGCTCCTGCATACCAAATAGAGAGAAAATACTTGTGCTGCTCACTGTGTTTCTGAGTTTCAGAAGAAGGTGTCTGAAAAGTCTGTGTTTATATAGCACAGCCCAGCACAGAGGGATGATATTTATTTCAGTGAAATGAATTGCCCAAAGTCAGCAGGGTTAAGAAAGACACAATTATTTTACCAATGAAATAATGTAGGACTCTAAGAAATGTAAGTATGTGAGTTGAGCAGTATACATATTTCTAGAAAGCCAACATGTTTCCATGAAATAAATGGACAACCACGACTGTTAACAGTTAACTAACCGTACAGTTCAGAAAAGAAACCTAAAGCTTTTCAATCAAGGTTTTGATGAAAGCAATAACATTCTAAGGACACCACATAGATCTTACGAGTTACCCAACACACAAAAAAGACTGCCTGCTAAGACCAGTAATCACACAGTGAAGTCCATGTAATATCCCCTGCATTCAAAAATAGTCAAACCACCAAAAGATGCAGACATAAGATCCTCTATATAAACATTATAAAAGGCTTTGAAAGTTCTGCTAATTACATCAACTTCATGGCAACCAAAGGAAATGAGCTGAACAGCTTTCTATTTCAGTTGGCTTGTTTTAAACTTTCACAAAAAAATATTTTTTTTATCTGTAATTAAAAGCAATTGAGTTAGATGTTACGGAAGAAACCAAGAAGATATATATATTCTTGAACTGTATTTTCAAGTTATGACCTTTTTCAGTTGAGCAGAGTTTTACTGATGTATGAAATAGAAACAATTAAATAGACTATCAGATAAATTCTACTCATTAGTAACAGTTTTTGAAATACTGAACTAGACCGATCAAGGAGAAAACTATTATCTATCTATATATTATCATTTTAAGTGTTTAAAAAATACATGTTTTTAAAACTACACAAAAAGCCTATGCTACAATTATTTAGCTTGGAAATTTAAGGATGTAAAGGAAAGAAGGCCTGGATTTAGATTTGCTCATGCCACTGTGTTGCTTGCGGTGTCTCTTTTTCTTATGCACTGAAGGTGATAATGTCCTACAGGACACTTGGCTAATCATTCACTTAAAAGCATATCATAACACATACACACACAGGAATTTGGAAGACTAAGTCACATTCTCAGTTGTGTTACTGTTTGCAAAAACCCTAATTCCTAATGTGTCCTGGGAAAAAAGGTTAACATCCCAATTTGTTCTAACAGTAATGTTATCTAGCCTCAGTAATATCTGAATCCCTCAGCTTTCACCATTGTGTGGCACAGGCTTCCTTCACTTGGCTCATGTTTTGCAAGACCAGTAGGTAAGGTGGCTTAACTCAACTTCTCTCCCTTTCTCTCCTTCAGTCAGTTACTAATGTAGCTATTTATTTTTTTCCCCAGTGGAAACAGATAGATTTGCAAAATCAATATTGTACTAGCAAGTAGTTTGATCCAACCCCTTTCTGATGTCCACCTGCTGGAGTAAAGAAAGGTGAATCACTACCCTCCGGTTACGTATCTTATAACAACTAGAAAAGTGACTGCTGCAGCAGCATGAACCCAACCTTCAACCTAGTAAGTTAGTCCTAAATTAATACTGTAACTAAATGGTTACCAGTGTGAGACAAAACCCTCTGTGTCTGATGAAATAGTAAGTTGACTGTATCTTGAGGTTCTTGTCATGACATTCTGTTCTACCCTCTAGGATTCATCTTTATAGAAAAAAAAACATAAAGGAGTTTCTCAATGAGTTTGGGGAGGAGATAAATTTGGTCCAGAAATCTTTCTTTTTGTTACATGTTTAGCTCTCTGCTGTGATATTCTTGCCTATTGAGTTTGGTTCGATATACTCAATATGGTAAGGTATGGTATAAAGAATGATAGTAAAACTGTATCACATGGGATAAATATTTGAAAGAGAAGGATATCGATTCTGTATATTGTTTCAGTTTTGAATTTCAATATTTCAAAAGAAGAATGTTTGTCCTATCAACTCTTTTCACTAAGGGAGCTATAGAAGAGCTTATTCTCACCTAATATGACCAGAAAGGAAATCACTGCAGATCGGTTGCTACAGTTGGATATTCATTTTGTAATGAATATTAGGAACATAACTTGCAAGGACAAGAGCAACCTACTAGCATTCAGAAAATGGCAGTGAGCCCAGAAAGCACTTAAGGTCTAATCTTGCACTATTAAAGTCATTGCTCCTACTGACATTAATGTTGCAAGATCGAGAATCTTGATACAACTTTCACTGGACAAAGCTGATGTTTGCAGGCATTGCTCACATTTAAACCAGAGGAGCTGTATTTATTTTCTTGCAATGCTTGTATGTGTGACCAAATTTTGATAGTAATGTACTTTTTGGACGCTTCTGATTTAATCACTCATGTCTTAAAAGTCCAGCAATATTTGGGGAAAACAGATATTAATGCTGTCACACTTGGAAAGCACACTTAAAATGTTTTAACTATCAATGTATGTGAGGAACTTGTCAGTAAAAATATCTTGGTTTTAAAACATGCTTATGTATCAAGAAGAAGACTCTTTGAAAATACAGTTTAACTATTTTACTATGGTGTAGATATAAAAACTAGAAATGTCTTATGGCTATTTTACAGTAGGGTTTGCCAAAGCAATTTTTGAGAAGACCAGTGAAAATCACATTATTGCAGGTTCTGTGAAAAATGAAACCACTGGATCTGCTTCATATTTTTTATGCTTTCCACACAAAGAAAATATATAGGGATTTTTTTCCACTCTCCTCAAGTGAAAAATAGTCACTGCTGTGAAAATGCCAACTGTTCTCTGCAAAATTAATGACTTTTCACATCAAGAAGAAGAGTGAAAATAAGTGATTCTTCTAGCAGGGCACTGGAAATACAGGATAGCTATTATTTGCTATGTTAAGTTATATACCATTTTGTCCAGAAGTGGATCTATTGAAAAAAAGGGAATTTATTGAAATATTATACATTTCACAAATTTACATGTTCTTCTGAACAGTCCCAGAAACTGCTGTTGTTTTCCTTATTTCTAAGTTATTCATTATTAAGGATAATGGCTGAAAGACAGCAGTGGGGGAATCTGCACCTCCTGCACTCCTGATGAAGATTATTTTCTCGTTTTAGTTTTTCTTGTAGTTATTTGCTTGTTTTTCCCTTCAACCCCCGTCCCTGAAATACAGGTATATGGTATCTCAGGATGATCAGAGAATGCCACATTAGGTTGGCTGCTTATTCTCCTAGTTACTTCTAAAACACTGGGGCTCTTCATTAAAAAGGCAGCAAGAAAAAAAAAGGATAAGCTGCCAAGGTACTTTCCAACAAGCTTTTCTTGTAGTTGCCACGGAGATGCTGCACAAACATAAATGGGATTTTGATTGAGAGGGTAGATGGCCTGTACAGTTGCAAACAGCAAAAGAAGTTCATTGTATTAGAGGTTAATTTTGACATGGTCATTTATAATGGAACTCTTTGTACAGAAGGCATTAAAACGAGTTGTAGACATGGCAACAAATACCATCCGTTTTGTAAATCAGAGAAGAGAATGAAATACGATTTGGAAATTATCTTTAAAATGCTTCAAAAAGTGATTAACCTTGCAAAGAAAGGACTATAGTAAACCACTTCTGATCCAAATTGTTTAGTTCTGCATTACAGACATATACTTTATACCTGTAGTTCTCAACCTGTGGCTCATGCAGAGCCACATTGTTTTGTCCAGCCCAATCTCTTTTGATTGAAAGTAAAAAGTAAAATGTAAAAAAACCCAACCCAACCCAAAACCTCTTTGCTTTCTTTCCCTACTGTATAAGAACAGCAAGGGGACATAAGAAGAAACAATCTCCTGAGTGCCAAGCCACTGTAGAAATAAAGTTATTCTCAGCCTTACTTTTTTCAAAGATTTCTCCATTTCTCCATGTGCTATTATTCATTAATTATTTTTTCTATTGGACAATACTGTGTTATGGCTAGCTGCCTCTGACTAGCAGAAAACTATTAAAAGCACCAAGTATGTCAAACTCAGATAGCATCAGAAATATTGCTACCTTCTCTCTGTCTTCTTGCTGTCACTTTTTAACTGGTAATTCAGAGTGGTGCCTTGATTAAATGTTATCTAATTATCCTCTATATTCCTTTTACACTCTTCCACTCAGGGCAGTTTCCTTGCTTTTTTTAGTCCAACATTGTTCAAAAATCACAGAGGCCAGGACTTGTTATCCAGTCTTTCTCCTTCATGCCCATGTTCTCACTGATGGGTATACTGTAAAATGAATTTATGTGTACCACAGCAAACAGTGCCAACTGGTCTGGGTAATACCTTTGAAAGAAGCAGGTCAGGGTCTTTTCTACATTTTGTTGCTTGAAGATAAATATAAATTACAAATCTAGATGGCCAAGAAGCATTATTTAAATCTAATAAAATATATTTTTGTAATTTATTATATAGTTTCTCTTTGGGGTATTTAATGGACCCAGACCATAACTTTTGCCAGACACATTATATCTTAAGAACCTAGCACAAACAGCTATCAATTCCGATTAGACTCTCTTCATATTATTGCAATATAAAACTATTCACCTTACAACTAACCATGTGTGTTCCTGGTCTAAATATTTATTTTATTTTTGCTATGTAAGTGGAGAATCTTATTTCCAATTGTATTTCCTGCCATTCTTTGAGGCATAAAATCTTTCTGGAAGCTGAGAAAAAAGAGCCCACAGACATAGACTTCCTATTAGTAAAGTTGGTGTAAAAAATGACTCGGTTATTCCTTCATGCTACAAACAGTAGAAAATGAATGTTCCTTCACTTCAGCTGAACATCAAGGTGAAGGAGCTCTCTTTCTCTTTTCCTGCATGTGGACTTCAGAGTTAACCCACTCTTTTCTCCTGGGAAAATAAAAATAATGCAGGGAAAGATCTGCCTCAATAAGATTCTTCACATTGCCTCCTGACCTGGGAACCGAGAAGGCATCATTCACACCACAGCTGAGTATCCCCCGGAATACTGAAATCTAATGAAGAGTAACCAAAGCAGAGAATGTACCTGCAGGCACTCCAACCTCTCTCACTTGTGTCTGGGCTGTATTTGGGAAGGTGGCGGCATTATAAATATCTCTGGGACAGGTTTGCTGGCTGACCTGGCCTGTACAACAGCTTTGGTCTATATAAACCTTCTCCTTTATTGTTCTTTTGGCCTTTCTACACCAAAAAATGAGATCCACAGGGCTACAATGCTAAATATAAATACATTCTGCAGGATGAGTTTTGCAGTGAATGAATCACTAAATGCTTTCTCTCTCTTGCTTGGTGATAATATTTATAGGAAAATGGTTGTACTTTACTAAATGTGGAACCACCTCTCTTACATAAATGATGTTTGAATGACAGTCCCAGCATCTAGGAAAGAGGTAAACAAGCATTAAAAATGAGGTTGAACAGGAAATTTGTTCTGACATGGAACAAGCTGAGCCTTGGAGGTCTAGACAGTTACTTAAATTTGACAGCATTTTGTTCTTCCTTTCTCAGTAATAGTTGCAAAAAGATATCATGATATTATACCATACAATAATGCAATGGTTTCCCCTCCAAAGTTAATTACATAGTTAGAGAACATGCACAGCATACAGATGGCCACAGATGATATAGGGTGTTTAACACTGTGTTTCATAAAATTTACACATGCATGTTATTACCAATTAATATGTGGAATTATTCAACAGAAAGAAAAAAATAATCTTGTTCACAGAGATCTTCGAATGGTGCAATCTTATGACTGAGGTAAAAAAGAAAAAGAAATACCAGCCTCTGTTGCTATAATTAAAGAAAGAGTTGTCCTGACCCTTACTAGAGTCTGTGCATGCTCAAATTATAAAAGGACTGCACATGCCAGAGAAAGCTTTTTTTATCTGTTTTTTGTGTTATTTCAGCTAAGGGGGCAACTTTAAAAAATAAACCTTTTACTACCTAAAGACAAGAATCACCATCTTGTATTGATAGCAGGCAGCTGGAAATGTGGTATACAATTGATACAATATTGTGGTATACAATTGAACAAAATGAGAATGGATTTTCTTAACTGGCAGAACTTTTAAACTTCAATGCAAATAGAAAAAAAGGCAACCGGTGGAGTACCTCTGCAATGATATGAAACATTTTCATTAATAAATCTTTTATCTTCAATGATAGTTTGCAAGAAGAAACATCTTTAATAATATTATATGTGTGTGTATATACATAATATCAAGTCTGACTGATTGGAAAATAAGTACTGAAGGGAGAAACAAGAAGATGATATTTTTATTATGCTTACTAGAAAATAATTTTAATAGAAAATTATCTTATATAGTTATCTTTTAAATTAAAACAAATGACACTTCAAGGATTACTTCTGTTTTTCTTAAGTTTATTTTAAAATATTCTATTCAATCTTTTTATACATAACTTCTTCCCCAGTTTTTAGATAGGAAAGTATTAATGTAACAAAGACCATTTCTTTCATTATTAACTGCTATTCTTTGCCTGCACAAAAAGGAAATTTTAGGGCCATGAAGATGGTTAAGTGACTGAAGTGTCCAAAATATGAGGAGAAGCTGAGAGAGCTTGGTCTGTTCAGCCTGGAGAAGAGAAGGTTCAGGGGAGGTATCATCTCATCTGTGTGTACAAATACCTGCTGGGAGGGAATGAAGAAGACATTTCAATAGTGCCCAGTGACAGGACAAGAGACAATGGGCACAACCATAAATACAGGAAATTCCTGTTGAACTCTTTTTCCTGTGAGGGTGGTCAAACACTCGAGCACGTTGCCCAAGGAGGCTGCAGAGCCTCCATCCTTGTGATATTCAAAACCCAACTGGACGCTGTGCTGAGTAACCTCCTCTAGCTGACCTTCCTCTGAGCAGGGGATTGGACTAGATGATCTCCAAAGCTTTCTTCCAACCTCAACTATTCTACATTTCATGATTCTGTGAAAACTAGTTTTACCCACTTTACTGCACATGTAGAAAACTTTCATACATCATAAATTGTATGTTAGCTGAGGTGTTGGAACATGGTCAATTTTCCAGTTAGTGTTTGCACTTGAAGAGATATAAAAGAAATTAATATTCAACTACATCTTATTGTTTGGATTTTTAAATGTTTTAATTAAAAACTAGATATTATCCTTGAACAGCTTCCTTTTACATTGCAAATATCTTATGATTTTTTTCATATTTCATGATATTTTTCTCAGAACTGTCATTCTTTCATCTTGTAAACTGAAGCAGCACCAAGAGCAGAGATTCCACAACCGCTACGGATAACTCCAATGTTTAACCATCTTCTTTGGAAATAAATTTTCCTTACATCTAATCATAATTTCCCTTACTGCAAGTTGTCTATTGTCCCTCATTCTTCCAGCGTGCCCCTCCAGGAACAGCCTGGCTCCATATACCTTACAAACCATCAGCAGTGTTAGGGACTAAGCAGCAGGGCAAACCAACTCATGGCACAGGCACCCATCGAACGAGATTAAGTGGTGATGACATAATATGTTACTGTCAACTAATGAGGTGACTATAAGAGTATGGATGCAATCTCTCAGCCTGTTCCAATTGCTAAGTAATAAAGACCTTCATCCAAATGATACCTTTTGATAGAGGTATGTGTATGATGAATTATGAGGTAAGATAGGTTAACTCAAACCTCTTTCATAGTTCCTCAGATTTATTATGGTCAGTGAAAGTGATCAGATGTAACTGAAGACAGTATTTAATGTAATGAACCTGAACAATTATAAATGGCAAAGGGACAAAATTTTACCTTCAAATACTTAGCTTCGTCTGATGATATGTGAGAAGAATACATTACAGGACTTCAAATCTGAGACTGAATTTGCTGAAGCTTAAACATGAATGATTTGACTTGTGAGTTCACAGTGCCTATTAGGTACAAGAAGTCACAGAGATACTGTTATGCTGGAATGTGACTATTTGATGCTATTTTAGGAACTTTAGAATTTAATAAGAGGGATCTAAGAAAGGGGACGGTGGACATTTTAGGCCAGAAAAGATCATTATTACACAGTAGGAGGAGATAGAAAAAATGAGCCAAGTTTGGAGAATATATATGCAGAAGTGCAGGTAAAGATAAGCCTATCTCCATCCGCAACAAGATAAGCAGGTTTGTTTCCCTACAGAGTCCCCCAGACTCAGAATTTCCTAGGACTAATGGGACATCAACACTCACTGCAGCTTGCATTATATGCATAAATACAAATGCATGTGCATGCATACGCACAAACATTTATATGTATGAGAGCACACATACAGGTACATGGCAGGCAAAATAAAAGCAGTCTGCACTTGTTTCTGCTACTTAACCTCCTTCCCTTCTGCACAAACAGCATCTTGAGATCTTTGGAGGAAAAATAATAATTCATGTTTTCATTACCATGTTTCCCTCTTTTCCAGTACTTCATGGACACTAAGGTCTGGAAGAATCAATGTCAACCTGTTTTTCATTGCAAAGATGTCGTGGAGAGGTGGGACTCCTTTCCTTGGCTATAGCAAAGCACAGAGCCCTACAGGGAAAACATGCCTGGTGCAGCATGCGGGGTAGGGACAAGCTGATATTTGGAATACTGAAAGCACTTGTGGTCATATTCTGCAAACAACAGTAGAAATAATTTTGGTATTACTACACAGATTTTAATGCTTTTCTTTAAAGGACTCCTGGCACAGAAAGAAAACAGGATTCAGGTTCAGATCAGGAAGACATTTTCTCAACAGAGACGCTCTGTTAACTGGAGAAAATGGGACTTTTGGGGGTTTGCAGTGTAAGTCCTGTCAGTTGCTTACTACACCAGTAAGTTCTGAGCATGCTAAAAGAAACACCATTTGAACATTCATTAGGCATGAACAGCATCATTGAATCATGCAGCTCTGTAGAGGATTTAAAAGCTGTATTTATTTGTTTTAAAAGTCAGCTTTCAGACAGAGCAAACCAAGACAGAGCTCAAATCGTTTCTTCCATTCCAGTTCAGCTCTTTATAATTATTTTTTTGTCTTACAGTCCTAACTCATACTGTACCATTGATTTCTCTATGAATAAATTTTTTATTCTTAAACTTTTTGAGATGATACATTATCTCAAACTCTGATTTTTCAAGCTTGTATGAGTTTGTACTATTTCATTTTTGAGGCCAAGTCTAATCTAAAGCAAACCATCATGCTTCAATAATTTCAGGTAAAATATATTGATTTGTATCAGCAGACTATCAAGCCAATAACATTTACTCAAAATTTCTTTTCATAATGCTTATTTTGGCAAAAAAATTATGTATCAGCACCATAATAACAAGTGTATTAGAAAAAAAAAAAGATGTAGATCAGGTGATAAATATTATGTGAGATAGAATGAAGGTTAGAGGGTCTTTGCTGAAGAAGGTTGAAATCCAGTGAGAGTGCAAAATGTCAGCCTGAATAACTATTTCCCACCCAGTATGAATTGCAAGAGACATAAATGGAAATGAGAGAGAAGCTAACTTCCGACAGATGTTAGCAAGACTTTTTTCACTTAGCACATAATAAACATATGGAATGGCCTATCAGGCACTGTTGCTGAGGCAAAACACAAGGATCGTTCAAGAAACAATTAGATGCTGTTCTAAAGAAATGGAATACTTAACATGGATGAGCCCTGATGGGCTAATAGTCCTGATGGGTAAATGTCTCCAACTAAAACATTTTATGCTCTTATATTCATTTGAATGTAAATATCACTTCAGCAGCATCTATCTACTTCTTGGCTTGGTGGGGGTACTCTTTCATTCCCTCTTTTTTTTCACTAACTAAAAAAAGAAACCTTTCTTGTGCAGTTTTAACAAAAGAAAAGCAATGTCTGCAACACATAGTCATCCCCTCTCTTCTCCCACCCATACAGCTGACTTACAGAAGCACAGGAGAGCTGAGATCCCAGCAACTGAGTTGAATTTTTATATGGTTTGGCACATTCAGATATTTGAAGAAAGGCTAGCTGTCTCAGAGAAAGTCACTCAAAGCAGCTTATGTCAGAAATGCTGGTTCTGAACACGGCCCTCCAAATTAAAAGATGAAACACCTGCTCATGCTTTCTTTTTCTTCCCCAAACCCCAATATCTTGCCTGTTTTCATATCTGTTTCTCAGTAGCAAGAAAAGCAGCTTATCAGAGCGCTTCTTACAGGACCATATGGAGACCACAGGTTTCTCAGCTGAATTATTCATCACACTAGTGTTCCTGAAGTAGATTTAGGATCCATTCTTTCACTGATTTTCTTTTTTTGGTCTAAATGTAGGGTGGCACCAGATAATACATTTTGTCTTAGTTTTGCTGCGTGCTCTCTGTCAGAGGTGAGAAACCCAAAATATCTAGCCAAATACATCATTTCTATGCTTTAAATGAAACATTACTTTACTATTTGAAAGATTTCAGTTTCAAAAAGACCTCAAATTCTATTTGCAAAAGCCTCATAAGCTTGAAAAAGCAACAAAACCCATCACCCGATCCTCTCCCCTCAACGCTGCTTGTTTCAGGTTGAACAAATTATTTCCTGTCTTTCTAGAACTACTGTTGAACCAAAAAAACCAGCTCTCGGCACTCCCCTAATTGAAAACAGCATGAAGTAACAGGCGTTTGCAGTTTTGAAGCCATTGCCACAGGTGTGGTGCTGTTGTCATGAGATACCCATTCAGGATCAGCAGGATAGGTAGATGGTGCGTACCTTATGCTCTCTTGAGTGAGTGGTGGACTCTTTGTGTATTAAAGACTTACATAATGCCAATTCAGAAATGGTAAGTGTTCTGAAATACAAAAAATGTTTTGATTCTGGAAACAGTTGCACAGATGGAGGATGAAATGAAAATGGAATGAAAGTGCTGGTCAAATTCTTGTCACAACAAAAGGTCAGAAGACGATAACAGTAAACTTTAGTTTCCACAGCCTTTTCTATTACAATAGAAATTACATTTACATGTGTACTTTTGGTTAAAACCAACCCAGATCAGCCCTCTCTTCCCACAATATGGCCCCAACTGCAAGTTATTCTTACTGTTTTGCTTAACAGTAAGCACTGGGCAAAACAGAAAACCTTAAAGCAAACAAATAAGAGAGCATTTTCTCTCACTACAAGTATCCAGTCTGCCCAGAAATATCTACTGGCTAATCAGAATTAAAAATGCTTCTGTCATTTCAAAAAGGTTCTAATTTTAATCATGACTTATTTTTAAAGGTATATTTAAAGAGAAAGCAAGTATTAAAAAAAGTTCTAATACTGAATGTACTCTTTGTAAAAGAGGGATAGAAGGGAATTTGTTGACAGGTGAAATCTTCACAGAGGACAGAGAACAGTGCACCTAATCGTTTTGTCCTTGGAGTCAGACAATAGCAACCTAGTTTTCATATAACAGTGGAGTACCTCTCTAATGAGTATGTGCCATGTTTTATTTCCTTATATAGTGAAGCAAATACACTTTGCTATTAGCTTTTGTTCCCTTTTCTATCCTTCTTTCCCATTTTTCTTTCCCCACTGTCAACAATACTATTTCTAATTGATAAGAAAGAGAATATAGCTTTAGAATACTAAGGTAAGGCAGATAATTGAAATTTATGTGAAATACAGTAACATTTTCACTTCCACCAGCTAAATAATAAATAAATTAAAAAATAAAAGTACTATCAATCTTCTTTTTTTTTGGTGGCATAAGATCACCAGCTGATTTAAAGACTTCCCCAGGTACTACTCCACAGCTGGGTGTATGACAGAATGGTGGGCTAGGACTGATTAAATAATATTTCTGTTTGAAGCATTTGCCTGTTACTCCAATCAGCAACAGGTCTTACTTCAAGGAGTGTTTTCTCTGGCAGAACTGCATGCTCTCTGTTCTCGGCCTCACTGGCTGCAAAGGAGGTCACAAAATTGTAGCTTGAACCTGGCTGGAAAGTAATATAATGAACCTGAAACATTTCTCAGTATAATTTTACAGCTTGTGAGCTTCCACCTTGAAGGTAAGATGTCGCTTGGCTGTAGGTTTACAAACTCTGGTGTTGGTTTGTTTTAGTACAGGCTCATAACCCTCATATATTAACACCCTACAATTGTTAGCGTGTATTTAGCCTGTAAAAATAGTAAAAGAGCCTGTAATAGAAAAATGTTTAATTTACTTCCTAAAAAGAGAAGTGAGAAAGACCTGTTCCAGTGAGAAAGAGATGACTAATTAGGCTACCTTTGTAGGAATGAAGAGAAATGTAATCAAGCAAAGTGATATTTTGAATATAGGTTTCCAGCATTCCAGATGTATTTTTGATCATACTGTGCGCCATTACCACTTCTTCTAGGTTATGCCTAATGGCGTATTGGACATTGATCACACCTCACAGATTAAACAATTACCTTCCACAGATTGCCTGTAAAAAGTAACATTGAAAGAACAGCCTTCTCAGACATTCTTTTTAACAATGTGTGACTGACACTGTAAGTTGGAGTCAGACTAAACATCTGTGTGAACTCTGCTGAAAAGTTATAGAACGCCACCTGTTCACTATAGTCAATGACCTTAAAAACACCCGTGAAGTTAATACAGGTAGAGAAATGGGATTTGGGGAGGAAAAAAGGTTGGGGAGGGGGAGAAAATTCTGTGGGTATAGGTGTCAAAAGCAAGGCCAGAAAGCTCAGAGGTCCTGCCTTCTGTTGTAGTGCTCTAAATATGTCACAGCCTTTGAACAAAAGGCTCTTCAACAAAACACTCAGCATTTTGTACTACTAGTAGAAAGAGTAGAAAACTGCTTGGTCCATATCCTTCTAGTTCTAGCTGCTCCTCCAGGAATTAACATCTCTCTTGTTGGAAGACCCATGCCAACATACTCCTTAACAAATGTTATTGTAGTTGCTTGTTCACTTCTTTTGATGATGTCTTGAGATAAGTATTGCTGGTAGTAGCCAGTGAAGAAAAACATGTTTCTTCTGGGGTTGTAAAATATGAATTTTGCAGTTCTGAAATATACAGTGACCTTTGTGCTATTCTTTAAGTCTTCTGTGCTGCTGTGGATTAGTCGTTTAGTTTTCCAAGTATGGTGTATGCGCTCTATTCTGCAACACTGTGATGAAAATAATAAAGTTACCTTAGTGCAAGCCCTGCTGTATTGTAATAAAGTGTTAGAAAATATGTTCATTTTTAATTGTTTCATTTCTGGGATTATGTCTGCCCAAGGCAAGAGAGAATTGAGTATGTATTTCTCTGGTGTGCAAAAACATTTATTCAGAATATATGCAAATCAACCAAACATTCTCATAAACAGCAGTACTGAGCTGATAGTTAATGACAGTAAAAGCTGATAACTTAATGATGAAAAAAAAAATACCATGCCTAATTAATAGGCTGTAACACTTTCAGGAGAACTGGATGTCTCAAAAAAAAAAAAATAAAAAATCCTTAACTCTTACAAAACCATTTCCTGGGCTTGAGAAGTGGTATGTTTTTATTTCATGAGGCAGGAAAGAGTCCTGACAAGAGATGCACAACAGGTTATGACAGTTACTTAATCCATTCTGTATCTTGTAGACAGGGGTTCCTGATTCCAATAGATTATATCTTAATGATCTGCTTGTGGGGCAAAAATTTCCTGACCCAACAACAGGTCAGGACCTGCTAGAAGAACTGATTAGGCTGACCTCGAAGATGCAACACGGAAGAGCAAGCGATATGGTAGTAGGAAAATCACATTAGCATAGTTTGATGCACAAAGTGTTTAGTGACAGAAAAGAAATAGGAGAGCAATGTCCCTAAGAAAGGAGAAATCCATAGACGAGAAGTGTTGGAGTTCCTTTTGAAGAGGAAGGGTATGTCTTTTAATGGAGCTCATTCTGTAAGAGGGAAAAATCATTGTGGAAAATTCTATTAAGTGATTAAGTTTGCCATCACTATTAGCTAGCAAAAATTTTCAGGGGACATTTGTAATTTACCTGCTTCCTCGGTCTCATGAATAAAACAATGTTGAGTATGATCTTTGAGTCTTAAAAAACCATAGAGATCTCACTGGTGTCAAATCACACTTAAGTGTTTACTTAATGGAGCCAACGGGCTCTCCAAATTAACAGGCTTGGAGAAACACTAAAAGATAAAGTGCTACTAAAAAGAAGTGGTTGAGTGGAAAGTGGTAGTTTTATGCAGGAATGTCCCAGGAGTAAACAGGGTCTAAAAGAAAAAGAGTAAACAAAAAAACACTGCAGTTTCACAACAGGCTACACCTTTCTCTTGCTCTTATATGATCGCAGCAGGGAACAGAGAGCTCAGAAACTGCTGAGAGCTGAAATAGTTTCTGCTCTATCAACTCATACAGGTCTTGCCTCTTATTTTAATGTACTGGAGCTGAAAAGGTTTTAACATACCAAATGGTAATTAGGAAGGGAAGATTCTCAAAAGGTATGGTGTTTCATTGCTTGGAACTTATCAGAGCCTATTTCGTCATGACATCTCAACTAAAAGACCCAGGAGAACAAGCTTCTGAAAAGATTTCTTGTGTTTCCTCGTTCACCTAGACTGAAAATATCACACAAAAACTACTTTTCTCACTGTACTCAGAACACTGCAAGGAAGATTATTGATAGTAGTCATTAAAAGGGACAGGTGTTTTTTCTGGCTGTTGTAACAGCTGGCTGCATAATTCAACCCGATTAATATGTAAGGATTCGCATATGGGTGAGTATTTTATGGATGACTGGAACAAGTGACAACGTTTAACAAATGACCTAATATAGGTCTCAGGGTGTTCCTGTTTCTAGCCTTGAGAAACCTGAGGGTTCTACAAGCTTATCTGTATTTGGGGATTTACTTTCAGATGCATGTTCATATTTACTATATTTCTTAATAAGCAGGTGGTACTTCTGAATTTTGTGGTGCCTTCAAATCAGTATTAAAAAAAACCCATTTTTTTCTAATTGAAAATATTATTGAAGTTTAAAACTGTCAAGCGCCCCCCCAACAAAGAAATTAATAACAACATCCTATCAGCATCCATCTGCAATCAGACAAAGATTAAACATTTATTTTAACAGATGACCAAAATGACTTTTTTTCCAGAAACAGATAGAATGCAACATTATATATAGAATGTCCAATCAATAGACTTATGAAATTAATGCAGAGAATTCTGTGGCTTAAATGAGCAGCATGAAAGGTATTTCAGTGAGAGCGAATGGAGGACCAACCTGAGCCAGTCTATTTTCACTGCTGTGTGTTTCTGTGAAAGAGCAGAACTAAAAAGCTCTCTAACCAGAGTTTTCTAAATATGAGAAACTTAGTGTATTACATCTACTTCTATTATAATGCCGTACAATTTCACACTGATATTTACTCCCCCATCACAACAATCACTCTCTGAGTACTTACCCACAAAATAGGAAACAAGCTGTTTCTCCTTTGCCTTGCCTTTGCACACCTCAGCATTGTTTTAACCTATGAAACTTCTGCACCCCTGGGATCTGAGGCTTGAAGATTTTTAAGCCTTTCCACTAGGATACTACAAACACATTTGAAGAATTGACATGTACTACATGTGGGGAAGCATACGTTACATGTTACACCCCTGAGAGTAAAGAGCAGCTGCTGTAGGCAAATATTTGTATGCACCTGAGCAGCTTCTCCTTTAAGGACCTCTCCAAGTGAAGTGAGGGGCTTGGCTAAGCGCTTTCAACACAAATCCAGCTTTTTTTACTTTTGGCTGGATTTACTTCTCCAGCTGCAGAATAAAGTGCTGGGTTATAAATGTTAGCCATTAACTATGGCAGTTAGCACAAGGAAGATTGCACTCATATAACAATACAAGATAGAAACTACTGCATCTCACCTATGTGGCATCTCCATGAGCCATTAAGAAGAGACAGTAATTCTGCATTTAACCTCAAGGACACAGAGATTGGTTGGTTTGTATCCGAACCTTCGCTAGCTCACATCTCTCATTGTTTTATATCATGTGGTATCAAAAGAAATGGACATTGTTATGCCAAACAGGATTTGGAACTTAGCCCGAACTAAAAAAGAAACCATTTCAAATTCAGGCAAGCAGTAACATGAAGCAAGATGAAAACCAGATATTTAACCTTACTCAGACAGTTCAGTGTTTTCTGAGTGCCATTCCCAATTTATTAAATTGTTGTGTTGTTTTGTTTGTTTGTTTTTTGAAGTAAGCTTTGATTAATCCTCTCCAAGTATGTATTTTTTATTAATTTAACTTTTTCTGTCCATATTTTGTGAGCATAGATTATATAAAACAACATAAAAATAAAATCTAAATTTCACAGAACCTTTTTGCCTGGAAGATAAGGTTTTTAATCACAAAAATCATATATAGATGCTGCAAGGGCTGACTCCTACTAGTGAGCTAAACTGGAAAATAAATCACACTGGCCTGGATCAAGAAGATGAAGAAAATATTGGGACAAAAAAAGAAATCATTTTGCTTTGAGAGACTAAAATATTTTGTTCTATCCAAAATGGACTTTTTGTCTTTTTAACATTTTAAGAGAAAATGTAGGCAAAACGAACCTAAAATTAAGAACAGCCAAGAATAACAAAGTGTTAAAATGAAACTACAGAACTTTCTGGGTTTTTTTGATTATTATTTTAACAATCATAGAAAAGGAATTTAACAGTAATTCGCAAATGTTTTGGCTGACCACTTTCTCATTTTGCCATTTAATAAGCATGCAGCCAGAACCAGCAGTTCTCCCTGGGTGAATGTGTGAACTGGAGACAACCCTGACATGACCAGGTCCTAGCATCCGGAGGGCTATGAAATTGTATACTCGAGCTCCTACACAGATGGATAGCAGGGTCTGAAATTCAAATGTAATGATACCTCTCTTTCAAAATGCTGGAGCATGAAAGAGGCTAAGGCAGGAGTTGTCTCTTCTCTGTGGCTGGAGGAACCTGGGTTAATTCTCTCCTTCCCTTGCTTTTACTTGTGATAGCTAAGGAAGGCTTCCAGCATGATTACACATCGCACAGAACTCCCTGCTTTGACTCGGAGTGAAGCGGTGATTTTATATGTGCAGTGCTCCGCTCACTCTGCTTTACTCCAAGTAGTACGAAGTAGCTCAGGTCAAACTGGTTTGACCTCGAGGTTCATGTGTGGAATCTTGAAGAACTGAAAGAGAAAAGGTGGAATAACATTTTTTGGAGTTTTTTCAGTAACAGTCTCTTTTCCCACGAAAACCAAACTCATTTCTGAGGATCGTGTGTGTGGTTTAGACTTCTGATTTGTCTCTATCCAAGCTGGTTTTCTCTGTCCTTTGGAGAAAACAAGCACTAGGTTTCATGCTGGTGTTATTTAATTCAAAATATCTACCTTTATTTGGATTGTTTTATTAGTAATATTAGAAGCCATTTGTCTTCAACATTTAGTTCCTCTGTTTTTATCTTTGCTCAATGATATCAGTGAAATGTCATCATAGTATGAAACAGTGGTAAAACTGCATGAGAAATCCATGGTCACAAAGAATTCAGAGTTACTCACAGACTTGTCATAAAAATGGGTGCTCCAATTACATCTACAAATTTATACTTCAAATTTAAGACTGAGATATCCAATATTCATAATTATCTATAACTTAAGAAAAACTATACTCTGGATCATAATGAAAAAAATAATGACGATATCTTAATAACATGCAAGATTTCATGACTTCAGGCAAGGGTAAAATATCCCTGCATTTCAGGTCACATTAAAGAAAAAAGTTTACTACAGTGCTTTTGTAGTTGATAACATTTTTCATTATTTTTTGTGTGTTCATCAGAGCAAGAGGGATCATTTATGAATTATGGCAGCTAGCAAAATTCAAATAATTTGCAAATATCTTCCTTTTCAATATGATAGGAAATTTGTAATAACTAAAGAATTTTAAATTTCATTAAAATTTCCTCCTTCAGAAAAGGTTATTTTAAGCTGGTTTTTTTTAATTTAAAAAAGTTATCATACAAAACAGAAAAAACTTTAATTAAAAAGATAAATCATTACACCTCTCTGCTTACCTGTGTATTGAATATTAAAGAGGAATTGATTAGTCTATGATACTGACAGCTGAATAGAAATGTTTTAATAATGCATTCATCAAAATACTAAGGAAGATGGAGTAAATGGCCAGGTTAAACACTTCAGTTTGCTGACCTTGGTAAACTGTACACAGATTTATCACAGTAAAAATAAAATAACATAAGCAGATTTACTAAAATAACTAGAACTCTGAGCCATATTTATTGCAGCACTAACTTCGATTTTGTGTTGTAGACGATCTATTACAGTCATAGATGACTGAGGCTGCCAGTTAAAAGTCTGAATCAAAAACTCAATATTCACTGAGATGAATATCCCATAATTTCTCTTCTCTGAGGTATTTCATAAAGCCTCTGTGGTACTACTATATAATATGTAAATCCGATTAATATAGGACCACGGTCTCCAGGACTGTCAGTGCGGTAGTTCCCTGCAGTATTAAAGTCCACAAAACTTGATTTTTAATATATTCATGAACAATGAAGGAAATACATGTTGAATGCAAAAATAGCTACACCTTTTGGAAGGACAACCAACCAGATGCTTTCATTTCTAGGTTGGCAACCATGGGGATGCAAGAAAAGTGAGGTGTTAGTCCTGGGACTTTACACCTAGGATTTTCAGTAATAAATGTTGCTGTGTTAGCAGTACATATAAGGTTCTTAAAAAGGTTCTGCCATCAAAAAGCCATGTTTAACTCCTAGTTTAAGGATAAGTTTTGCCTTGTACGTGCCTATTTACAGGTAAAAGTACCTATGGGGGGGGTGGTTCATATAACAATTGCTTTGTTTGACACCACCTCTTAAAAAATCTGCATTTTATAACTTGCCTTATGGAACAACACTGTTAGAAAAGCTTTTCCTTCTGTCCTATTGGGCTGAAACACTTTAGAGTGTACCAGTTTAGCTATGGTTCGCTGGTACTCCACAGACAGGGTATGTCAGGCAGTTCACAAGGTTCCCCCATGGATGCAAGGTCAGAGACAGAAACAACCTGTTTCCTCTTTGCAAGTCTATATGCTAAGTAGGACTATGCTTTGGATAGTTTTTGTGTTACATTTTTCTTTATATGCTATATAGAAATCTGTCTCAGAGTTCATTTCCACTGAAGGAATAGCACAACCAGACTTTTGCAAAGAATGGAGGTGTGAGAGCTTACCCCAAAAGATGAGAGCTGTCACTAAAAAAGCAAGCAGTCCATGTTCTTATACATGTCAAAACTCAAAGGTGTAGCACACTAGCTAGGTTGTCAACATGACCTTGTCTTCCTTTACTTTAATTTTTGTTGCTGTTTGAACAAAGCAAAATCACAAATTAGAGACAGAGCTCTAGGAAAAAAATTGATAAATTAATAACACTAATCTTATGAAATATGAGAAATAACTATTTTGATACAACTTTTATGGAAAAGAATTATAAGTTATTTACCTCAAAGATGCTTGCATGCTTTCAAAATCAAATCAAAACAACAAAATGAGAAACACATTAGAAGTCAGCAAACACGATTTCAACAATTTTGCAGGATTTGTTTTAGTGGATGCGGCACTAAGACTTTTGTATTCCTCAAATGAAAATTAGTGCTTTAGCAAAACCAACCTTAGTCCTTATCAGTGAGGACTCGCTTCCTTTATGAATGGTGAGTGTCAGGGTGAATAAAGGTAGCAGAATTAGTTTCTATTCATTGAAATATCACCTTTTTCATTATAATATAATGGTTTGGGTTTTTTTGCAGTGCAAGATTAAGAGAGAAAATTGTGCTGACTACAACTTCTGTTCTATTTATGCATATATGTATACACACAGTCACAACTATAATTTTTTTTTGTGGTTAAAAGTATTGTAGCCTGGAGCAACTGAAGGAATCTGTTGTGTAAATTCCATGTTGTGTAAATTATTGTGTTTCTTTAATGGAATTAATAGGTGATCAGAGCCTGGGGGTTGCTTGTTTGACTTATAAATGTATTAAGTATAGCATTCATTCAAAGAAACAGCAGTTTCTGCTATATCCTGTTACATATGGAACAAGATGTGTTAATTGTAAGAGGTATTGCAATCTAACTAGTTTGACTATTCAGCACATACAAACCAGTGGGCGAAGTGAGTTCTATGAATCCAAATGAATTAGTTACGTACCTTTAGGAGGCTTTAGCATTGATGGTAATTTTCTGGTAGAGCGATTGCCATTAGGTCAGACTACCTGACAATAATGATCTTTCTAGCATGAAGTTTTATGGGAAGATTACTCTTATTTCTGTTACTGAGAACCTGTCTTTGTAGGGAATCCTGCAGTGTAGGGGAAAGTGAGGAGAGGATGACATTTCAGGCACAGAGCCCTTTGTGAGCTGAAGTGCTGAACCCATATACCACAGGAATGGGTGGAGATTTCCAGTCTACTGAACACCATCTACTCCACAGACAGGGAGGTCATGTGTTTTGGGTGACCTTTTGTCCCACAGGGCCATCTTTGTCATCCCCTTTCAAAGCAGATTAACTTTGTTGACCCGTTGCTTCAGAGAGGCTCTATGCAGGTATAGTACTGTTCCTGCTCTTTTAGGATTACAGCCCATAAATACATGTCAACTTTGCATTTATTTGTTTGTAATTTTATGATGAAAATGTTTTTAGCTAGGGCAGAGGGCGGAAACATTTTTTCACATTTCTCCTTCCTAATTTGAAATGTTCAGCTGACCTTGAAAAGTTGTAGCTTCTCTTCTGTGTATTGGGGATAACACCGAGTTCCTAGGAAAAGATGGTAATGTCAGAAATTACAGCCTCATAAAGCCCTTAATTCTCATCATAAAAATAATATATAAAGTAGAGAACTATGAGGGTGCCTTACATATTGCACTGTCAGGTTTAGGAGCACTACAATAAAATTTACAATGCCTTTTTATTTGATAGTGAGTAAGAAAGAAAGAAAGTGTAGCTTAAAAATTGCCATGTTATAAACAAGTGAGCTTTTCGGGGGTGGAGGAAGGGAAACTGGGAGCACAAAATGATGGTCTTTGGGGCTTTTACTACATCTTTAAAACAATGTTGCTAAGAATCCCAGATGTTCACTCCAGGTGAAGTTTTTAAATACACGATGGGCTAAAATTTTAAAATTCTGCTCATTATGAGACAAATGTTTTTCTCAGAGTATTTGAGAATGCAGACAACACAAATAACTTAAGGAGCTTCTGAGAGCACAGTTAGAGAGCACAGAGAGAGCTCATTTGGGCAGGAGGCAACAGATGAAATCTCAAGCGTGTTGTGGCCAAGGGGAGTTTTCCCACTGATACTAATGAAGGCAAGATTTCAACCAGCTTCTCTAGGAAAATTTCATCACCTGTCTTCTGAGAAGCAGTAATCATCTTCATCATTACCACTTTCCATTCTGACTATGAATGGCTTTCATAGCTAAAAGTCTAGCATGCCTCTCTGTGCCCAACACACAGAAGATATTAGTTCATTGCAACTCCCACTGGTAGGACTCAGCTCTCTAGCTTGAACCAGACAAGGTCATATTTCTGCTTCTAAACAGTGTCTGAAATGATGGTTGCTGTAAAATCAGAAGCATGTTATATATGAAATAGCAAGCAGGTCTAAAATTACCCATTTTTCAACTTGGGGACCAGAATATAACAGATGTTAGCTTCATTATTTTCTTAAAAGCCTCACTGAACATGCCTTGTGTGCAAGATGTTGTATACAAGCATAGGAAGAGGGGTAGAATATGTAGAATATGGAAAGATATAGAAAGCAAACATAAGTACAAGCATTCAAGGACAAAAATAAGAGGTCAAGACGTACACAAAGGTGATTTAAGAATAAATGAGAACAAATTTTCTTTCTCCCTTAGTCACTCATCTTCAACTGAATATTTTGCCTAGGAAGGATGGGATAGAGTTAATTTTCTTCATAGTAGCTGGTATGGGACTGTGTTTTGGATTTGTGCTGAAAACAGTGCTGATAACACAGGGATGTGTTAGTTACAGCTGAGCAGTGCTTACCCAGAGCCAAGGGCTCTTCCGCTTCTCCCCCCACCCCACCAGCGAGGAGGCTGGGGGGGGCACAAGGAGTTGGGAGGGGACACAGCTGGGACAGCTGACCCCGACTGACCAAAGGGGTATCCGAGACCATACAATGTCATGCTCAGCGTATAAAGCTGGGGGAAGAAGGGGGGGGGACACATAGGGAATGATGGCATTCATCTTCCCACGTCACCGTTAGGTGTGATGGAGCCCTGCTTTCCTGGAGATGGCTGAACACCTGCCTGCCATGGGAAGTGGGGAATGGATTCCTTGTTTTGCTTTGTTTGCATGCGTGGTTTTTCTTTACCCGTCTTTGAACCGTCTTTATCTCAACCCATGAGTTTTCTCACTTTTACCCTTCCAATTCTCTCGCCCATCCCACTGCGGGGGAGTGAGTGAGCGGCTGCATGGGACTGAGTTGCTGGATGGGGTTAAACCATGACAGAGGGACAGGCTTAATCTTGTCACACTTTGCACAGCACACTGGCCACCAGCTGAAGAGTTAGGCATCTTGCAGAAGCATTTTTTATTCTGACCTAGTTAGTGGTAGACTTTTATTATGCGACTTTGCTATTGAATTCAGTGAATAGATATAAATATATATAGACTAGAGGCCACATATCATCTTTAGGATAGAAACACTGAAATGCTGTAGTACATGAGAGGTTTTGAAAGCTATTATGCTTATTTGTTTACTTGCAAAACTGTAGCCTATAGAAGTAGCTCTGTTTTTTCTTCAGAGATTCACAGTGCTCTGGTAAATATTTTCATACATGGTTAATCTTTCATGCATCATTATGTGGGCAAAAAGTAAGTCTATCAAAAATTTAAAACAACCAGTTGTTGTTCTGGAAGGTAGCAGATGCTGAGTATTTCACAGATGTCTTCCTCCCATTTGTTTGGTTTCACCACTTATGTGGAGATAACTGAAGCACATTTTCCAAGCCTCGACAGTGCACTTGATCAGCACTTTGCTGGCAGATGAGCTTTAGAGTAATAGCGTCCAACAGGTGTGAAAGGGCAGAATGGGGCTTTCATTGGACTGTTTTATGGATGTCTTCTAATTGCATTCTGCTGCTCCCAACACTTGCATGGGAATCTCACACACTTGCCATCTCTACAACATGTGGTAAGGGCTGGAAGACCTACTGTCTGACGAAAAGTGCCTTCTTCCTTCTTCACAGCTGGACAAGTAGTTCACTTGAGGTCAGAAGGATTGGTTCCCAAAGCTAGCGGGCAGCTATCAAACTGTGGTAGAGTATGTATCCTCTTTCTGAACTTATACCTACCATACTTTTTCCTTTCCCCTCCCCCCCCGCCCCGCCCCCTCAGAAGAAAGTGCTAATTACTTCAGTTTGTATTTATTATTCTAAGACAGACAATTTGTCACTTTTCTGTAAGGGCTAGAATTTCAATAATTTCAATTCTCATTTTACCTTCAGTATGTTTAAAATGGCTAATAGAAGGGATTTAATCATGAACTTCTGCCTTTCCCTGTGAATTACTGGTATGTTACTTGCTTAAAGTTCTTAAGCTTTTAGAGTAATTGAAATGTTGGGTTGAATCTTAGGAAGAATTAACTACCAATATTTTTAGAAAGTAAATTAAAGCTTTTCTGCTTTTCAGTAGGCTAGTCTTCTAAATATCCTTTAAGATTTGTATGCAGTGTCATTTTTAGAGAGTGTTCTCAGCAATGTCAGCCTCTTGGATCTCCTTCACAATATAATTTTGAATGCAACATGTAAAAAAAACCCCAAACCCAGCCATAATTTTAGGTGACAATATTCTGCCATAGAGTTAAGTTTTACTTAAACAAGTGCACAGCTTTACTAAGTAAGTATGATGAATCATGCAGCACCTCAGGCAACCACATTTTATGCCAGATATTGTCCCTAGATAGATATTAAAGTCTGATAATTTCTTTTGGTCAAGCCTAGTACTAAAATTAATGTCTGACTGCCCAAAACATGTATGTTAAGTTATAAGCCTCTCTCTCTCTCACATCCACCAACAAACCATAGCAGAGAATCTCAAAGAAAAGCATCCCTAAATATTGTTAACAATTCATCTATAGAAAATAAGCGCACTGAAATGCTGTTTCTTCAAAATTAATAAAATAAAAAATATTGGGAGAAATCCGTACATAAACTTAGAAGTCCTTTCCAGCTAAAACAGGAGGGACTGCAGTAAGCAGCAGATGTTGTAAAATAGTTACTTCAAAGAGGTAGCTAGTTGATTTGGGTATATTTAAAAGCCCACCCCGCAAATAGCATGCTTAGAAAATAAGTTGGGGTTTTTTCATAGTACCTTCCTGTGAAAAGGTCAGAAAGTTAGGGACTGTGAAATGGAAAGACAACATTTTTATACTACTGTTATGTCCGATGCTACATTAGCATGCTTTGTCAGTTAAAGAGATTAAAAAATAATCACATTTTAACTTACAGTTGATTTACAGGAAAAGAAATAGAAAGACAGCTTGACATTGAATGAATACTTATGCTTCTTAAGTCCAGCTGAATTATTTTGTTAATATCTGCGTTGAATAGTAAGGTTGTTCTGCAAGGCAAAAAAAAAAAAAAAAAAAGAAGCTGTCACCATATTTTAATAAGAAACATGCCTTTTTTCTTGTTGCAAATATCTCGTCTGAATATCAGAAGTACTAACAAACTCCCCTTACTTCTCCCAAATTACCAGGACCCTACACTTTGGGATATGCCTGTCATACACCTACATTGAAACATGCAAGTTGGGTGCAAAGAGGGTGTAACTGCTCCAGGATGAAGACCCTCCTATAGCATTTGAGCTCTGTCCCATTCACACAATGCAGTTTCTTCCCAGCGGCGCTTGTGATGAGCACAGGTATCACAGAAAAACCACAAAGCATTTCTAATCTCTTTACTTTGCTATAAAACAAGGCTTTTTTCTCTTCTCATTTGGCTATCTATGTGAATTTCACACTGCTAGGAGTATTATGAGCGAATACCCCTGTCAGCTCTGCTCCTTTGAACTCCTCTTTAGAGCTCAATTCAAACTAGGAGAGAGCAAAAATGTTTCCAATCATCCTGGATGACAACATCCTGCCATACTGGGAAGTTTGATCTAAAATGGGACTTACTAGCTTGCTGAAAAGAAAGCATAGGCAATGAATTATTCAGAGTTTCTAGTCAACAACCTTTTATACCATGTTCTGTCCTAGGATAGATGGTTCAGGCTCAAGTACTGTATTTGTCAACAGTAAACTAAACCTGCTGCCCAAATCCCACACTGGCAGTGTTAAACTGCTTGTATATTGTTATGGCTGTCATTTAAGGCAGCTAAAGCACAGAAATTCAGAGCAGGGCTGTCCCTGTATTATTAACTCATCCCCTTGTGTTTTCACTTTTCTTGAACTCAGAAACCCGGCAATGCTGCAAGAATTACTGGGGCTGCAACAACACCTAGGCACAGGGGAATCCATTACGAATGGCATCAGTGATGCAGCATTAACTCTGGATTTCCTTTATTTGTGCTTAATTTACAACATTTCTTGCAGTCTTTTATTTCAATGAGATGATTTTAGAAATGCAAATCCCATGGCCATGGATTGGAGACTATAAAGAAAGGAGTGTATTTCCCTGATGTGATACTTCGGGTGATCCCATTAGACCTGAACCATCAGGAAATTAGCTCAGTATTATTGCTATGTATACTGATTTTGTGCTTTTCTCTCATTTCTTCAGTGTGTTTGTTTGAAGAGAATATTTACAAACAAAACAATGAAGAAGATAATATCTACTCAAATGACCTTAAACATTTTCTCCCCAAACCATGTTTTAAATACATAAGATAGTATTCAGAGGTAGCTTTTGGGCACTTTAGTAATAGGGATGTGAGTGCTGTTCCACTATGTTAAATAATGTCTGACTTAAACTGGATCAAATTGGGCCCTTTGATTCACTCTTCAAAATTACAATCCTAAAAACATTGACCCTTTCAAATATGTTACTAAATCTGCCACCTCTTGAAATGAGGTATTTTTTGAGGCCAACCAGCCCAAATTTTTCTTCTCGCTGCTAGTAAAAATAGTGTCATAGGCAGATGTAAAGCAAGATCAAAGTGTTTGGCCTCTTATAAAAAATAATGATCTTATCACATTGTTGGTGCCTATATTTGGCAGTGGTCAAGTTTCTATTCCTCTTTTGAAATGTTATTCTCTATGAATTCCTTCATTCAGAATCAAGCCCCCTACTTCATATCTTAATAGATGCTTTCCCTCTGCCTCAGGTTATTTTTATTTTAAAATTATTTATAGATGGCTGTACTCTTGGAGCCAAGAGTTACTGCACCAATCAGTTCTTAGCAGATATATTTATCTCAGGCACATTAGTTGTTACTGGGGTAAAAAAACTCCACCTATTGAGATGAAATCCAAATGTATTATCTTACCATGTTGTGGCATCAGTCACCTGTCAGCTTCTGTGGTACGAACTGTTAGAGCTGGAGAGAACCCTGATCTGTTTCTGGTGCGATGGAATCTCATATGCCTTTAGCATTTTCATGAGGTGCTTGTTACACCAACAGCAACTCTTAGTAATGGCTATGTTTCCGCTTCTTTTTCTCAAAAGTGTCTCTATTCTATAGATGACTTTGCTTTTTAAGAACTTATATCTGACTTTTGAAAATACCTGTTTATAGAAGTTGAAATTAATCCCAATTTTACTGATACATCTTTCTCATTTTTCTGAAGCACCCCACATAACATTATTATAAAAACATCCATAAAGAATAAAATGCTCCAAATGTATATTAATCTCAAGAATATAATGTTAAATTAATCTGTCTGAAATGTGAAAAATATCCATGCCTATCTATTCAAAAATAATGAAACTAGATTTCCAATAATTAGGATGTGATATTAGGAAATGCCAGAGCTGACTCTGATTTATCTCTATGTACATGTTACTCTAATTATAGCAAGATTGTACTTGACAAAAATATTTTATAAATATCAGCCAGTCTTCCATGTGCCGGTACCCCGTGTCAGCAAACACGGAGACAGCAGTTACAGACCAGATGGCCTAGCTAGGAATGTGTTGTTTACATACATTTGTGTGGTTTCATTGTGTGTTGTGAATGTGCAAACCTGGTTCACATGCCTATAGGCAACAGTTATCCATTTTTGTCTAATTTTTCAGTAGTTAGTTTGCACTGATGGTACTAGTTTCAGGATTGATACCATTATTAACATGATCAATTCCTCCATTGTATGAATACAAATTAGTTTAATTTGGCAAACTTTTCTCCAAACTTGAAAAAGTAGCTTTTTTAATCAAAGCAAATATCTGTTCTTGGCTTATACTGCATGCTCAGTATGAAGTTAAGTCATAATCTAAATGACACAATGGTCTCCTGTTTTAGTTCTTATCATAGAGTCACAGAATCACAGAAATGTTGAGGCTGGGAGGCACCTCTGGAGACTGTTTAGTCCGATGGCCCTGCTCAAGCAGAGTCAGCTAGAGCAGATAACTCAGGACTGCATCCAGTTGAGTTTTTAATATCTTCATGGATGGAGACTCCACAACCTCTTGTGGCAACCTGTTCTAGTTGTTGACCACTCCCATAGTGAAAAAGTTGTTTCTTATGTTTAAGTGAATTTTTCTGTATTTCAATTTGTGCCCATTGCCAGTTGTCTTTTGAATAAACACCACTGAAAAGAGTCCAGCTCCTTCTTATTCATTTCCTCCCATCAGGTATTACATACATTGATAAGATCCCCCTGAACTTTCTCTTCTCCAGGCTGATCAGTCCTGATTCTCTCAACCTCTCATATGACTGATGCTCCAAGCTCTTGATCATCTTCATGGCCCATTTTGTTGGGCCATGTCTCTCTTGTACTGGCGAGTCCAGAACTGGACCCCAGATCCTTTTCTGCCAAACTGCTTTCCAGCCAGTCAGACCCCAGCATGCAACTAGTGCCTGGGTTTATTCCTCCCCAGATGCAAAATTTGCGTTTTCTATTGTCGAATTTCATGAGATTCTTGCTGGACCATCTCTTCAACCTGTTGTGATCCCTTTGAAAGGCAGCACAGCCATCTGGCATATCAAACACTTCTCCCAGTTTTGTATCATCTGCAAACTTCCTGAGGATGCACTCTGCCCTATCTTCCAGGTCATTAAGGAAGATGATAAAGAGTATTAACCCCAGCATCAAGCCTTGGGGTACACCCCTAGTGACTCCCTCCAGCTAGACTTCATGCTGCTGATCACAGCCCAGCATTTCAGCCAATTTTCAGTCCACCTCCCTTTCCATTTACACAGTCTATACTTCATCAGTTTGTCTATGATGTTGTTACAGGACACAGTGTCAAAAGTCTTGCTGAAATCCACAACATCCACCATTTTCCCATCATCCACTAGGCCAATCATCTAATCGTAGAAGAATATCACATTGGTTAAATTTCCCCTTCATAAATCCACACTGACTACTCTTCATCACTGTCTTGCCTTCGTGTGTTTGGGAATAATTTCCAGGATTGGTTGCTCCATCACCTTCCAATAGAGGAAAGGTTGACCTTCCTGTAGTTCTCTGGGCCTTCCTTTTTGCCCCCCCCCCCTTTTTTTTCCCCTGACATTTGCTCTCTCCCAGTCCTGAGGAACCTCCCCAGATCACCACTGCCTTTCAGAGACAGTCAAGAGTTACCTCACAATGACATCTGTCAGTTTCCTCAGCATTTGTGGGTCCATCCTGTCAGGTCCTGTGAACTTGCACGTGTCTAGTTTATTTAAAGGTTGTCTATCCAGATTCTCCTTCAAGTCTTCCTTGCTCCAGACTTTCCACTGGTCTCAAGAACCTGGGATTCCTGAAGGTCAGTGTTAACAGTAAAGATTGAGGCAAAGGAGGCATTAAAGTACCTTGATCTTTTCCGTGTCCTTTGTAACAAGATCCCAGCTCCATTCAGCAGTGGACTTGTTTTCCCTTGTCTTCCAGTTGCTGCTGATGTATATGCAGACATCCTTTTTGTTGCCCTTCATGTCCCTTGTCAGACGCCAGAAGGCTTTTGGCTTTCCTGACACCATCCCTACTCATTCATATGGTTTCTCTATATTCCTCTGAGGTCACCTTCCTGCTTCCACGTCTCATACACTTCCTTTTTATGTCTGAGTTTAGTCAGGAGCTCTTTGTTCATGCCTGCAGGCTTCTTGCTGCCTTCGCTTGATTTTCTGCTTGTCAGGATAGACCATTTGTCAGCTTGGAGGAGGTTATCCTTGAAAATCAGCTAAATCTTCTGGACACCTCTTCTCTCCAGGGCTGTACCCCAATGGATTCTTCCAGATAGATTCCTGAAGAGGTCAGATTCTGCTCCCCTGAAGTCCAGGGGGACTATTCTGCTTTTGACCTTGCTCCCTCCTCTCAGGATCCTGAACAGCACCATCTCATGGTCACAGCAGCAAGATTGCCTCCAGTATTCACATCTCGGATGAGTTCTACTTTGTGAGAATCTGGTCCAGCAGAGCATCTCCCTCTGGTGGTTCCTTTGATCACCTGTGTCAGGAAGTTGTTCTCAATGCACTCCAGAAACCTCCTGGGTTGGTTGTGCTGGGTTGTGTTGTCCTTCCAGCAGATGCTGGAATAGTAAAAATTCCTATGATCACTGGGGCCTGTGAATGTGAGGTTTACTCCAGTAGTTTGAAGAAGGCCTCATCTACTTGTCCTTCTGGATCAGGCAGTCTATAGAAGAAGCACATCACAATATCACAATGTTGTTGTGGGTGCTAATTTTGATCCCTAAACTTTCAACTAGCTCCTTTCATTTTATGTCCAGATTCACATGTGCTGTGGCTTACAGGGATAGAAGCTTTCCTTAATGACTTCTTGCTTTCCTTCATAACTTCTTCAGTCTGTAAACATTCCTGCTATGAAATTGGATGTGAGTAGGACCATCTCTTCTTTAATTGCTGGGTCATTCATCAGAATTTGGACAGTACCATTTCAAACCACAAAGAATCTCACTAGTCATCAGTCACATTAGAGGCTTTTTAACTGCTGTCTGCAGTGGTGGTGTATCTTCTGTTTGATATACATTAACATTTCAAAGAGAGCTGATTGTTTTAGCTGTGTCTTAGTCTGCGTCTCAGTGAGACGCAGTTCAGTAATAGATCCTGCTGCTTACGTTTATTTGTGCTTCTTGTCTTTGTTCCTATTTTATCATTCAAATCGAGTTATTTCCTCTGCCTGCAATTTGTGCACTTTAATTAATTGGCAGAAGATTGGTTTTGTATGACCTGTAAGATATTTTATCAGTAACTTGTTTGCACTTTGTGCATCCAATTACAGTATCTAGATTTTTGGCAACCATAATTAGTACTATATACTAATGATAAGATTGCAAGTTAAAAGGAAATGCACAACTGCATTCTAAAACTACATGATTAATTAGAGATTTTAAAATTAAGTTCAATTTACATTTTGGCAAAACAGGATGCAGTATAATATCTTCATGTCAAGGGAATACTTGTTATTAGTAATTAACAAAAATTAAATGTGCCTCAATTGCAGGCTTCAAAATAAGAATGAAAATGAGGAACAATATTAAAAAATTTCATGCGCCTAGCAAGAACAATAATTTTTTGTAGGTAAGACATGGCTGGGCTGGGAACAGGTTACATTCTGTTCTTTTCTTGCAGCTGCCCTTCTTATTCAATTACCAGGAGTCATTTTGTAAAATGTTTAAAGCACATACATGATAAGTTTTCATAGCTCCAACAGATAATTTGCATGTCCATAGCACCGATCAGACAAAGAGAGTTCCTCTCATCTAAGCAGGTTCCCAAAACACTTAGTTTCCCAAACTTCTACTGACTGCAGATTTTGATGAGAAACCCTCTATCCTTACCTCAAAATAAACTGATCCAGTGATAATTTAGGATAATACCTAGATAGCTTAGGCAGGCTGCTCTAATTTAGGTGTCATGCAGTGTCAAAGTAAAGAATACGGTAATTCAGCAATTCAGAGATGCTAAGTGGAATCCTGTGTGATAGGGAAACAGGTGAGGTTACACTGGTCTGAAAGAAAAAATAAATTCTCACAATCTGAATTATGGGTAGGGCAGAGCTAGCCAAACCCCAAATGGTAAGGGCTAAGGCTCTGTACATACTTTTTTCTTTCCTGAAGCACAGCATTTGAGCTGGCGATACTTCATAGCTACCTCCAGGCTTTCCAGAGCTCCATGGTTCTCTGGAGAATTGACCTAAGAGTAAGTTCCCCTCTCTACACAGAGCTTGAACATCTTATAAGACTTAGTCTGCCCCCTGATGTTTGCATTTTAGACACCAAAGTAGATACTCTGAATCTTACCCTTTGGCAACAAGGCATTAGGTCACTGCCTTGGGCAGCATAGCTGAGTGAGTGAGTGAGTGATGTGAGAGGCTGGATATTTTTGAGTGGCTTCCTCCTTGACATAAGGGGCTATGAAAGGGCAAAGAAAGGAAAGAAAGAGCACAGCACTCATTCTTGCACAGGCAGTGGTTAACCATGTCCTAGGAGCAATTAGATGTACCCTTTTGGTCCTTAGCCACCTGACTCTAGAATGATGTGTCTAACAAAGCTGGTGACCACACTGAAACTGGGCCATTGTGCCAACAGGCATTAAAGGTCCATCAGGCAGAAATAGAGCCTACAAGGTGTGGAGGCCATATCTCAGTAACCAAAGTATTCAGTGGAAAGAGGAAGGTACTGAGATCCGAATATATGTAGCTGCCTAAACTGATATGTATGGAGAATCTTGTGGTTAAGGTTTGGGTGACCATGATAGCAAAGGCATTCTGCATTGCCCAGCCTCTACCTATCTCAAATCTGATGCAACAGTAGGTCGTCTTTATCTCATCCTTTTACCAGAAGGAATGAGGTGAATAGCTTTCTGGTGACATAGTTGAAATAAACAATGTTTAGTGCTACCAATCTTTAACAGGCTCTTCCTCTGAAGTAGGAAGAGTCTGGGAGGTAAGTGGGAGAAGGAATTAGAAAGGAAAAAAAAAAAAGAAAAAGAAAAAAGATAAAGGAATGGCATAGACATCCTGGTCATCAGTCAAGTTGTCTGAGTCTAATCATGGCATCTGTAAGCATTGCCCGAGGCAGGCAGTTGCCTAATTCTTTGCTTTCACTATCTACATTGATTTGTCAGTGCTACTTATTGACTGCTTGATGTTATTGTTCCTTTACATTAACCCACTAAGACTTTGTAGTTTTGTTAAGAAAAACTGCAGCTTCTCTCTCTCTCCTCGTAATCATTATTCAGTTGTATCTCCCATTGTGGCTGAAAGAAGAGAAACTTCAGAGGTAGGACAGAACAGGGTTAGAAGAGTGAAGGGATGTTTAATGTGAAAGAGAGCCTGAAGTGGTCAGAGGAATTGAAAGGGTCTAAAAGAAGAGGAAAGCTCAGGATGCAGAAGACCAGCAGTAGAATAAAAAGGAAAACCCAGGGGGAGACAGAAATTTTTACTTTTATGGAAACCCAAAGAAAGGAAAAAAATAACATTAAAAGTGTAGAAAAAAGGAATATGGCAAAGATAGGAAAAAACATGAGAATAAACCAGGAGAATCAGGAGATGAATTAAAAAAAAAAAATAAAAAATTAAGGTAAAGTGAGGAAAACCATACATTTTTACATTTTCTTTATGTTGATTTGGATTTATTGGACAGAATGTCCATACTTATGGTCTATTCTTTGGCTAACAGAACAAAATGTTGTAGTTCATGAGCCAGAAGGAGAATGAGTTTTCAGCCACCTGAAGAAGCATGACCACAGCTGTTTAGCACAAGCAATAAAGACTGCAGTCTCACATACTGCAGTTCCCCAATACGGCTAAGTGGTATAGTTCCCTATGGTGTAGGAAGAAATCTCCCCAAAAACTATCCTGCCCCATTCCCTGGAACACTTTATCAGTTTCTATCACATAAGTATTGCTCAGTCAGTAAGTTTTCAATCATATAGGTCATTTAAAGATATTAATTAATCCAGAAAGACAGCACCTTTAAGATATTTACCACAGTATTGATGTGCTGACATTTTTCTTCTTATGACAGACAGAATTCTTCAGAAGCACTTATTATCTTTGTGCTATTTTTCAGAGTCTTTTTTTTTTTTCAGATTAATTTTAAGGCCTCAAAATATACTTGTGTGTCAAACAGGACTTTTATAATTGTCTGACCAGAATCAGAATACGAAGAGGAACTATGAAGTAGCTTATTCAGTTCAAGTAGTTTTCCATTTGCATTTTGGAAACCTCAGCCTAAATGCCAGTGTCAATAGGCTGCAGGTATTTTAAGGCTTTTCTTAAAACTAATGCTTATTGAAAAGTTCATCCAAAATCAGGTCATACCTTAAAAACCAGCAAAAATATTTTAAAAGGTTTTCAGAAGCTGAACTTGGAAAAGAAAAAACAATGTGTTCAGAACCATTTCACCTTGACCTACATTACTTTGGAAGGCTTTTGGGGCCTGCAAAGGACCTGTATTACCAAAAAAAAAAAAAAAAAAAAAGAGGGAGAGAGAGAGAAAAAGTAAAGAAAAAAACACGGTAACCTTCAGAAGACATTCAGCAGAACCTGACAAAGTTTTGATTGAAGAAAGATTGATTCTCTAAAGTTTGAGTGGTCAGACATGCACTGAATTTGCTGAGGTTCATTGCTATATCCTAGAAAGTATTTTCAGTCCTTCTATCCTAATGAGCTTATTAGTAAAAGGCTGAAAGGATCACAGATTGTCTATCAAGCAAGATTGTCAGTCACACGCTGTTAGCAACTCTGCTGTGATTTATATACCATGCTTAGAGAAGAGGGAGGTATGAAAAAATGAGCCTTATTGCGTCCTATGACCAGTGCGGTGGCACAAAATAAAATGTACAGCATTGTGCTTAGGGGGTGGGAAGGTATAAGTTCTGGTTGAGGGAGTCATAGAAAATTAGATAGAATCGTACCTTTCCCCTCTTGTTTCCTCTAGTGATAATTATATTGCATAGAAGAAATTGAATTACCTGCAGCAGTAATAGTTATGGTCAAAAAATATGCTATTAGATGTGATTGAAAAGTGGGGCAGGGCGGGAATGGGAGGGGGGAAAGCTCAAACTCAGCTCAGCTGCTGTTAGCAACAGGCATTTTCTAACTTCCCTGTACTCAATGTAACTAGACACGACTGACTGTCAGTGCAGTTTTACGTCCAACAGAGACCTTTTTTTCATATCTTTGCTTTATTTTGTGCGTAGTAGCAGGAACTATTGACAACTTCACTTATAGAAGAATATAATTTAGGGGGAAAAAGTTGGGATAATGTGGTTATTACTGAAAGATTTTCAAATTTTTAAAAAAGTAGAGGGATTGTAATATAATGCTTCCCAGTGAGACTTGTATCTAAGGGGAATGAAAGTGAAGCTTGTGAAAATTACACATAAATTAACAATTAAAGAGAATTAGATCCAGGTTGAGCTGAGCTGAGCTGAGCTGAGCTGAGAGTCATACACACAAGTAACTACCACCTTAGTTAGGGTTGTTGGATAACCCCAGGAAATTCTTTGGGGCACAAATTTATCTTGGATTAAAACAACCCTTCCTTGTACCTCCTGACAGATATTGCTTTCCCTTCCACACAGTAAGGGCTCATGTCTTTCCAAATCTTTCCTTGAGGTGCCCCAATGGCTCTCAATTGCTCCCTGCTCACCATTCGTCTTCCCTTCTGGCATATCTGAGTCCTGATGATACAGATTGCTTTGTAAGTTTGCAGGCACCTTTCATGCAAAAGGGAAAATCCAGGACTCCCCTCTGAGAGCTTTTTATCCATGGATCCAGTTTTACACTGTTATTGAAACCTTGCTGCATAAATGCCGAATCCTTCCTAACATACTTATTTTCAACAAATTAAGATGATAAATCTAGTCATTTTTTTTCAGAAATTTTTTGTTCCTTTTTATTGGCTAGATTGTGTGTGACTGGTATTCAAGAAAGGGATCTTTTAAAAAGCTCACCTCCCAGATGCCTCCCACAGCTGGAGAATTGCTGAATACAACAGCTGCATCCAAAAGGGATACAGTAGGGTACAGTAACAGTCCAAATTGGTAAAGTCGTAGTTAAGGATTTTGCTACTCACCAAAAATATGCATCAGTGGAAGTTTTTGGGAGTGACCCAGCTCTGCACCACTTGTTATAAAGCCCTGTGTAGGCTTCGGTAGAGAATAGTCTATGTTCATCATTTGTGTAGCTGTCCCATCATGGGAATGTTACTGTTGACAACATAAATTGCAGCCATCTTCAAATTCAGCCAATAATCTCATCCTCAAAGTATTTAAAATAGATAACCACTTAAATTAAAGCTTCCTAAAGCTGTGTGCATTTCAAGCATTCAGAGAGAAAATATGTGAGCCAGAAACTTTCAAATCGGCAAAGGCAGCCTGTCTGCTTCTTCAACAATGTAATGACACCAAGGCAAATAGGAAGAGGGAACAGTTTTTGTGATTTACCTCCTCTGCTGTTCACTTCCACTACTTACCTAAGCAGGATACATTTATTTAAAATTAACCTACTGAATATTTTAAAATGACAGAAAGAATTACTTCACATTCTCTCCCTGGCAAATAGAGAAGGACAAGATAAAAATTCAACCAATCATGAAAATTACTATTTCCAGCAAACACTCTTAAAAAATTATCAGAGCACCTTACCTTGCTGAGAAGCTGGTCAGACACAGTCACCAAGTATTCATATTCAGTGTCTGCTGCATAATAAAAAGCTAATAGTTTGTATTTAATTGAACAGACTGAATTCATCAGAACCCTAGCTGAAATAGAAAATTTGTATCAAGAAATTCCAATTGAATAAAAAATACTTCAAGTTTGGATTTCATGTATATTTAAAATATTTTGATGAAATGAACAGAGAATGCTTCAGGCCATGCAAAAACATGTCTTTAAGAGATCCTGTTTTACATATCAAATATGTGTTTTATGTTGTGTTACCCTGCTGTCAAGACAAACGGTCATTACTTGTTATTTGTCTCCATATCTCTCTTAGTAAGAGTTTTTTGTTTTGTTTTGTTGTGTTGATTAGCACGGAACATTTATCACAGTCAGGGCTTCATGGTTCAGCTCTTCTTTTTTAAACAAAAAGGAGAGAGGAGCATACATTATAGGAATGCAAAATTTCATAACCTTGTCTTAGAAAACAAGGCATTTAAAATGCTGCTTCAGGAGTACCACTTATGTAGATAAAGGATATAGGCTTAGTAGAGATCAAAATAGATAACAGAGAATTAAAAATACTTCACAGTACACCATCTTGCCAAGCTTTGCATATCAAATAAATGTCTTCATTAAAGCTATAATTAATGATTATTTTAATCTTTATACTGGTGATGTAAAAGCCACTATGTCTGACCCAGATCCCACCATAACCTGTATTTGCAAACAGGAAACATTTACAATTTAAGATTAAAACAGAACAGGACAAACAAACATATGCTAAAGGCAGGAATAAGGTAAAAAGACAGGTCAGGGTTCACACGAAACAAATGCGTAAATTGGTTATCAAATTGGTGTGTTGTCAAAAGTGGTGAGGATGTGGTTTATCAGGTCAGATGATACGGCTTCTATGCATCATGATAAAAATGAGGTGTGATCTGCTTGAAATCTGTGGTTTCACTAGTGATACTTAATTTTAGATTACTTTTGAGCTGAAGATCCCAGAATGAAATTTTTGGAAAATACATTTTATGTTAACAGAACCTACTGGCAAATCAGTGCTGTATTTACAATAATCTCAGCCATTTTTAATTAAAAAGTCTAAAAGAGTTCTTGTTTTCATTTCAAAACATTTCATTTGGAAATATGCCATTTTAAATGTTCCATTTTATCATGGAAAACACAACATCGAACTTAAGGAGGAGGGAGATATTTCTGTGGGAAGGTCCAAAATTTGCCTTTTGGGTTGGCCCCTAATTAATGTTTTTGTCTTTTGGACTAGCCAGTGACTAGAATTTTTTTTTTTTCCCTGTTACTTCCTAGAAGATATTCTTGAAAGTGAGATTTGCATTCAAATCAAACTATTCACCCTTCCGATCTCAGCACCTTTGATTTTCAGGACATTGGTTGTGTATGTTCTTCATAGTTGTTTTTCTTATATCATCTATATTTTGATGGAGTTTTTCACCTCCTCTTATTTCTGATTAGTGGCATATATATGGTGTAGTTTTGTACTGTGCTGAACAGTTGCAGTTCGCGTTGTCCTCAGTGAGATTTGATGATCAACAGTTCTGCAGATAAAATAATTTGTGACCTTTGCCTGAAAACCTACACCCAAGGGAATCCTGCTGCTATTCATTTCTCTTTCTAGAGCCTGCACTAAAGAGTTTTCTCTTTTACAAATAATTGAAGTTTCTTGCCTTTTAGTTTGACACTGTTGAATTTCTTGAAGCACCATGAGCACATAAGGAACAATGCTATATAAATCAAATAATAATAATATGTATAAAGAAAAATCACAAAGGAAAAGAAAAAGTCTCAAGCTGGTAAAAACAAATTATACTTAGATATTGGAAAGACCTCCCATTGTTAATGAATGGGTTATAGTATTAACAGAAAATATATCATGCAAGCAACTTTCATTTATTTGACATAATAACAGAAAAATTCAAGTGTCCGTGGAACGCATACTTTGCTTGTATTAGTTCAAATTAATTTTTGACAGGATATGCCTAAAAAGATTGGGTAGAGGAAAATAATACATATAATGGTATTTAGTATGGTGTTTTCCGGTTGAGCACTTTTTTTCCTTTGACATTGTTTACCTAATTTTGCTTCTGCCTTTGTAGCATGACTGGTATTACCTTCTCAGGGTCCTTGAGCATATGCTTAATTGTAAGCACATAAGTATATTTGGGCATATGGTGCTTAAATACTTCAAAAAACCCATTTACTCCAAAGAAAGATTAAATATTTGCATTACACAGCACATATAATTGATCCATGTGCAATTTTTTAAAGGACTCCTGTCTGGGAGTACTGCTAGGGAGACGTAGAGCTGGCTGGATGAAAGGTGGTCCAAGAGACACTGAAACAGCTGTCACAAGCATATGCTCTTCTGCATGCAGACCAAGTCATGGTGACCATTTCTTCCACTTTGTGAAGAAATGAGGCTGTGGGTTCGTTAACTGGACTTCCATGAGTGGTATTATAGGACTGATAGGTTTTCTTGCCTGGGAGATCCTCAACAGTCACTTTAGTATTAAAAAGACAGTAAATTGCTGATATAGTGCAATGAAATATGAGATGGGTGCTTTATTACATATATTAAATTAGCCCTTTGACATTGACACTGGAGTTTTCAGACCTACTACTTAAAAACATATTGAGGAACAGTTCTGGCCTTAAAACTGCATAAACTGGATAGAATAAACAAATGGAGATGAGAGCAGAAATAGACACATAAATACAAAAGTAATTGCCCAAGGGTAGCTATCATGCTGATTAGGGAGACTTCCCTCTTCCAATCCCCAGTCTAATATACTTTTTATGTGAAACAGCCTCCTATGTTGTCTACTTGAAGATTTCTAGACTCGTGGGATATATCTTCAGACACAATTCTTACACTGAAAATGAGTTAGTAGTTATCTGTCTGTTAACATCATAACTACTAACTTCAATCAGAATGTGCCTGTTAACATAAAGCCCCTTAACTTCTCACAGGAAAATCTCTAAGAAGTGGCTTTGCATGGAAACAATTTCACTTACTGCTTAGCCTTGCAGAAATCTGCAAGGTCTTGAATATGGAGAGGAGCACTGCATTTCCAGGTCACTCAGTGCATATTCTCTTTGGGTGTCCTAGAGAAGCTGCACAAATGGCATGTGGGAGGAGACAAAGCATTTTCTGCTATTGTTATAATTTATGCATGAACTTCTACTGACATCTTAAGTTGGGGTTTTCAATAAAGAGAGGGAAACTCATTGACTGTGTTTTCCCATAGCTCGTTTTCATATCGTCATAAAGCAATGGAGTATTAAGACATGAGAGAATATGCAGGATCCTTACCCACTATTTCAATTTGGGTAATTGGTGCACTGAGAGTGAATATTAATAAGATCAGTCATAGTAACTGAACTGCATTCATGAGATTAGAATATTATTTTATCTGAGCAGTTTAAAAAATATTGTTAAATAAGGTTGAAAACAACTAGACTTTAGTTTTCAAAACAAGTAAGATGCCGAGTACTATGTCTGAGGTGAATGGACCATTATACATTGCATTGTCATTTACCAGAAATGTTTATACAAATAGGTCCGTTTGGGGGAAATAGCCCTTACTCTAACTGAGCACCATGGTGTGGTAGAACAGCACTTACTCTCCATTCAAGAGGTTGATGCATCTTGTCTTTGAGCACAAGGTCTATAAACTTCTGCTTTAGCTAACACACAACTGACTACAGAGTGTTGCTTTTGTCCTTGACAACTTTTCTAATGAATTTCTGGACTAAAACTTTACTAGTTTTAGTTTCAAATGCATTTCCTGTTTGCTACTGTGCAGAGCTGATGAATGCAAGAATAGAAACTGGACTAAATGTAGCTAGTAGTATATAAAATTTCTTGTCCAGTTATTTTTTTTCAGGCATGGCTGCTGTTTTGTGCTGAAATAGCAGCCTCTGACCATCTGTTTGTTGTGGTCTAGATTATCCTCTCAACTTTGGTTCAAACTAAAGTGAGCTTCACTGGATGCAATGGAAACAAAAGTAGATTTCATGTCTTTGAAATCTGTAGCCTGTTATTTCTTCCTTTCACTAATATTGATTATCAGCCTCTGATCTTAGTGGTTCTGGAAAAATAAAATGCAAACTGGAAGGAACCGAGGGAATGAGAATGGGAGAAAGACAGGAAGGAAAGAGAAAGATAATGCAATTTGGTTACCTTCAGGTTTAGTGATGCTTATGAGAAGAGAGAAAATACAAGCAAGAAAGTGCTGCAAAGGAAATCAGGAATAAGTCATTTTGTAGGCATAAAAAAACCACTTTTTGAAGGCTTTCCTCAGCTCCTAAAGATGGCTAGTTTGCCTTGATATCATATGATAGGACAGTCATAATAAGTCTTCCCATCCTCAGAACTGTTAACTGTTGTAACAGTAGATGTTTGTGGGCTTTGTTAAGACAGAACTCAGACCAACAAATGTTGCTGTTGCAAATATCTATCGTTCTCTCCTGTTACTTCAACACAATAGACCAGTTCCTCCATAGGGCTTTATGTTATCCTGGATCACTGCTAAGAAATTAGGTCAGACTATTAAAAATAACCATCTGCCCAGTGGGGATCTGTCCATAGGACCAGTTCTTTACATCAAAGAGCTTTATTCCTTGTCACATTTGGATTTTGTACTGCTAAAGAAATATGTCAGGAAAACAGCATTTTGAGGAATTTGCAAGATGTTTTAATACATGGTTAGACTGATTTAATGGTTTAGTGAGGGTATCTGAATAATCTGTTGTTTTATAAAAAAGCAAAGAAATGAAAAGTGCTATATTGAACAAACATGATTGGTAACATGGCGAAAGCTGCAAAGGTAATCTGAGGATTTGTGTTTAACAGAATTGAATTTCAAGGAAAATCAAGGTTATGCCCATGCTGATATTTCCCCCTCCCCTCCCCCCCCTTTTTTTTAAAGAATGAGATTGTAGTTTCTGTGATACAAATAAAACCATAATCTGCTAACAAGTTTGTTGTTCATTGATACATGAGTGAGTTCTTGCCTTTCCTTCTTTTATCTATGTGAGTTGACAGTTTAAACATTCTTCCAGCACAGGGTAACCAAAATAGCTTTAACTTTCACTTCATAAGATTTAATATCATTGATAGCTTTAAGGTATATAGCAGGTAGAGACTTTTTACCTAAGGGTTGATGTTGTAGCTTAATGCTAGATGTCAGTGAAGTTTATAGAATGATTGTCTTTGAACAGCTCATTTTCCTTAAAAAAAGCTCCATGAAGGAAAAAGGATGGATTATTTTTTTCTTTCTCTCCTGAGAGAAGAGCCTTCATTTATTTCACTGTTGTGGCAAGTAGTCACAATTAGTTTACTGGGTAAAATAAGGCTGGCTGTAGCATAAAGCATCTGGTTGCTATAGACTCCAGAAAACAAATGGATTAGCAACTAAATAATGTTGCAGCCCAGAAGAAAACCCCACTAATTTGTTAGTTTGGTAGCAGAAATTCAAATTATATGAAATCTTTTTCTCAATTGACTAAAATAGCTCAAAAGTACTGGAAAGCCCTACATATTATGAGCCTGATTTGAAATGCAATAAAGTTAATAGATATCTCTGTTTGGATCTTTGGAGGATACAGATCTGACTGATGTCAGGAGCTGAACTACTGCCCAGTGTCTTGTTTCAGCAGTCCATCTCCATTCAGCAAAGCATTTAATCATGTACTTAGCTCTGGAATGAGGTGGAATTTATATGTGTCTAAGTACTCAGCTAAACAGGGACAGAAACTAGCAATATGCATAGTAGTTATCATCTAGTGTCTGTTGATTAATCTGATACTTCAGGCCAGTTGTTGGTGAATTATTAATATTATCCAGGAAGAATGATTTCCCCTGATGTGTATCAGAGGACATGGGCACAGAGCATATCTACTTGGAGGGGATTATAGATACACTATAGAAGAGATTTTTTTTTTATTGTCTCCTGTTTTCTGTTTTATTGAATTGATCAGGAGAACATGGTACTCAAATTTTTAGTTCAGTGATATTTGCTTGCAATGAGCTAATGTTTTTCAGGTTTTAAATTTAAGCATGGTAGCTTTCTCAGAAATCCTCTATGATAAGATCAGAAACACTGGGGAAAGTTTCTGTCATTGCAGTATCTTCAATATTTTCTTCAGAGAGGCTCAAGGATTTGGGGAATTCTTTACCTCACAAGAATCACAAAAGGTTTGATTCATGTAAGCTAGTAAGGTATCAAGAACACCCTGGAGAAAAAGATTTATATAAGTGCAAAGCAGCAATAATGATTATTTATTATGGGCAGATTCTTTTTTTAATACAACAACAGTAACAGAGGGGGGGAAAAGGCTGCACCAAGATTTTGATTCACTCCCCAAACCATCATGAGTCCCCAGATGTTTCATTTAAGGCTACTTTATTTACTTGTCTTTCTAAAGTAGAGGAAAAGTTATTAGCTTTCTTGTTAATGTTAAATTACTTCACATTCACATATAGCTTCTAATTCATAACACAGTCAACACTAAACATTCAAAAAATATGAATCAGGTCTTACCAAAGTCATGAGGATAGGCTTAGTAAAGTGGGATTTTTATTAAAAAAAAAAAAAAAAAAAGAGTATTTGAACTATTTTAAGAATTGTCAAGAAATTGATGGACATTATGTAAGCTTGTTTTTTCCCCACAGAAACCAAAGATTCTCATGGAAGTATTTATTTTCAGGAGCTTGCATTCCAAAAAAGGGAACTCTTGTACATTTTCATAATAAAATTGTGGGATTTGTGAACATTACAGAGTCAATTTTTAAGTTAGGGATGTATTAATATTTTTCATTATTTTTTCCTTGAAAACCAGGCTCTCAGCAAAATGGCAATTCTCCCATGGAAGTTTACATTCCTTGAAAAATGTACTGATTCCTTAAAAAACCAAGCAACCAAAACCAGACGAGTATCTGCCAAGGACTGACATTTCACCTGAATGTTTTTTCAGCAACATTTTCCACGGGGAATATAAACATATAAATATCTTTTATATGAACTAATCAGAGCACAAAACTTCTGATTCTAAAGCTAGCAGCTTTCTAAAAATAAAGCTTTCACATCAGTAACGAGGGGGCAAGTGTCTCTCATTCCGGCATTGGTGGAGTTTCAGTTGGGTGCTGTACAGCACTAACGTGGCTGAGGCATGAACTATTAATTATTAGGGATGCAACGTGCTGTGGGGTTCAGAGGCAGACTCGTATCTACCTGAGGTGCTGCCTCCTGCCAGCCTGCCTGCTTTGGGTGCCTGGGACTGCAGTGCTGCTTGGTGGGAGCGGGCTGCGAAACACCAATTTTGCTCGTTGCTGTGCTGGGGAGCAAGATGCAGCAGAGAGTGCAGAGGGCCAGCCCAGCCCAGGGACCAGCACAGATCAGAGCAAAGTCCACAGAGCAGAAATCCAGTCTGCTGTTTATTGCTATTTGCATACATTTAGATGAAAGAGTTCAATCCTTCAAAGAGAAGAAAGCAGCGAGGGATATGAAATACAGTACTGGTGTTGCTAATGATACTAAACTGTTCAGGCAGTGCGTTTTAGTGTGCAGACATATTACCTTATGCCATCCATCATCATTCCTACAAGAGGCAGAGAAAAATGTTGTTGGCCTGTAACTTATACTAACTTGCTTTGAACAGATCAGTGTTTTTATTTTTAATTACTTAGATACAAAAAAAAGAAAAAAAACCCAAAAAACCCACTTTGTGTTTAGATGTCCACCTAGCAATGGAACGCCAGCAATGAACTGCAGCAAAACTTCGGTTTCCAGAAGGTCATTTATATTTCCACGGTAGACTACGATACAGAGGTATCTGAATTAAGAGAAATACTCTCCCAACCACAAATATCCTGTTGACAAATCTTGATACAAAGCCAGAGTCTAAACATTCAAGGTACTTAGAACTTGGGGTGCTTAGGCTTGCCATGTGTAAGTTATAATCAATATAAGTCAAGGTGCCTAATCCAACACACAAGTTAAGTTTGTATGTGACTGGAAGGACCCATGGGGCCTTCGTTGGCACTAATTGCATGAAAAAATATACGATCAAAGACATGAATCATAGCCGAAGTGGTCAGATGCTGCAGGATTGACCTTTCTGATCCTAAAGTGAATGGGAGCATTAATTAGGTATGAATTCAGTGAATGCAGAAGCAAACACTCAGTTTGAAAATAGCAATATACCCTACTATATTTCTGCAGTAAGTACGTACAGGAAGAAAGGTTTGAATGTACACAGACCTGTCTTAGCAGTTTTGAAAATGTAAGAGTTATGTCTATGCTGCTTTGATTTCATTTACTATATTCCTATGCAGATAAAATGACATAACTGCATTCATTATTAAAGAGCTGGAGAAGCTTGTATTACTATCTCATTTAGAACTTATAGATAAAATTTCAAAGTCCTATTTCAAGCAAATGTGCTGTATTTTAGACTGATCAAAAACTCTGAGATGCTGCACAAGATTAACCTGTATGGAATAAAAGCTTGCACTGATAGCACAGTGCGGCACTCACTTTCTTTGAATGCTGCCATCTCTTAAATGGAAAGTGATCAAATAGCATCTTCCACTCATTGATTAGAACAGGAAGTAAAGGCACCAGAGACTGCTGAAACTGAAAAAAACCCTGCGTATATATGAAATATTATAAATAGTAGGATATATTAAATAGCAATTTAGACAGCCAACCCCACTGCATGTCTTAGTTTAATAAAAATGGCCATAAAGAATTAGGGTCTCTCTGCAAAGCTTAACAGAAGCCTGAAACCCCTGATTGCTGTGCCTGGTTCAGTTTTAACCAAGAGATAAAATCTTGGTCATTGATCGTGCCTACCTGAATCACACAAATTTCAGGAACAGTTTATGTTCTCTAAATGTCACAACAGCAGAAACAGTCTCTTGTTCATGTAATCCGTGAGACTAGCTTTGCAAAGGGCCCAGCCTCTCCATCTGGAAGATGAAAATGAGGGGCTGAGAGGGAATGGTGAGCGGAGACCGCGATCAAAAGGAAAAAAGGGGTGCTGAAGGGGGTGAAATGGGAGTGAGCACGGGGCAGCAGAGGAAAGTGAAGCTGCATTCCAAGTCTGTGGTGTCCAAGTTAAATTGCCTGGGGATAGAGATCTCATGCAATGCATCCTTGGCTGCACCACTCTTTGGCTTCCTGCTACAAACCAGCACTGCCAAGAGACATTAAGCAGTCGTATTTGAAAACATTTTGCAGGTGCCAGGCTGTACTCTCCCCTGTGTTAATGAGAATTTGATCATCTACTGTAGATACAACATAGAGGGGAGGAGGAGCAGAATCTGTGAATCAGCCATTTTGTACTGAGGGCAGATTAGTGGCAGAGTAACAATAGGATGTCTCTGCATCTTAATAAAAAAATCACCAAAAACTGGGCCAGTATATTAAAAACTGGTACTTGTGCAATCTAATTGAGACATCTGGTCACTTTACCTTGGCCGTTGATGAGAAAATAAAGACAATCAGGCCTGGAAACTGGACAAATCTGAGATCAAATGTTTCTACTGTTTAGCAGATTCCTTATCAGAGAATTATCTGGTTGATAGCTAATCTAAATATATGTCAGATTCGAAGCTACAGTTATGTAAATTCATTTCTCTTTTGGAATGCTTTTCTTCATTCACTTTTTTACAGTTCTGCATGGGAGAAAAACAATGTTCAGTTCATTTCAAGAATCAAAAGGACTCTGTCTTTTCCTTGAGTTATTCCCACTCCTTTCCTTCCCTCACTCTTGCTTCCCCCCCCCCCCCCCATTCTCCTACAACACACACAGAGCCCCTTTATGTTTGAGAGCTGCACATTAACCCAAAAGGTTAATGAGCATAGGGCTCAGGTGCACTCCATGCTCTTGCAGCATTACTAATGCTGTGGTCATGGGCTTGGAATGGCATTCTGGCAAATTAGTTCTTTTGTGATCTCTGCACTGGGAGCGACTCTGCTGTTTCTGTGCTCCCTAACTGCATTTTTAGGCTGAGCTTTCTGTCTCTATGAGAATATGTCTTTTGCCCATTCCATTACCCATTCCCTGCAAGCACAACAGAATTATTTGTGAGATCAACACCAACTGCAACATGGTGAATGTGTCAGTGCCAACAAACTTTGTGAAATATTCCTGTGTGTATAAGAGCAGCAGAAGGGCTGACAGCAAAGGGGCAAGCAAAAGCTTTGAATAGGAAACTGTCCGTCTGAACTCCACTGAGCTGGGGACTTTGATGAATAAAACCCCAGGAAATGTCTAGCAACAGTTCAGTCACCTTCCTTCTGAGACTGGTTGCCACATTAGACATCCATGATATTTAGACACCTCTCTACTTTATTAAAAAGTCATCAAATACTTAAAACGTTACATCCCTAAGAAAAGCTGAGAAATGCTCATTCTGGAGAGAAGAACATCCATCTTCCACTAAAAGTATGGCTGCAATTCAGATGTAAGGGATCAGCAAGGGCAGTTGGGTCAAGTGAAGAAGTCAAACCTGCAGGTCAGAGTTCTGGATTGACTGAGTACATAGCCAAGCACAGACACAGCTGCAATGCTCACTGCATGGCTGCAAGCTGAGGCCTCCCTTCAGCTCCCTCATCATGAAGGTGCCCACCAGCAAGCCAGCTGTTGGCATCCCATTGAACTCCACTGGTGGTGAATGTGTTCAGGGCCCTGGCATGAGACTTGGGAAGACAGTGACTTAAAACAACACAGTACCTTAATTTAGGTACTGGTTGATAGTGACCATTTTGTGTATCGTGCTTAATGTAGTTCCAAATTTGCAAGTGGCTAATGGTCAATTTATTAATAAAAACATTAAAATACAAGTGGACACATTCTTTATAATCAAGTACTTGCCTTGATATTTGTGATGCTATTTAGATCGAGTTTACCTCAAGAAAGCATGCTAGCAATGATGTGGTGGAGCATCTGAAGTGGGAGTGTTGTAGAGCCAGAGCAACTCCAGGACAGGAAGACTTAGGAGCTGTGAGAAGAGTGACCAAAAAGGAGCTGACTGTAATGTCCAAAATTCACACAGGAGGAAGAGAATTTGAGGCGTCTGTACCCACCTGGCAGATATTTTTAGTTTCTGCAGAAGCCTGGAGGTAAACGCACGTTTCACACACAGTTCTCACACCTAGACGGTGGTTGTGTGAAGGGAAGTTCTGTCTGCCATTGAGGTAAGGAAGCACTTGCTGAGATTCAGTGCTGCACCCTACATTAAGGTAGCTGCTCGGTTTGTGAGGGTGAGAATCGTGCCCACTCAGGGCACAAAAGCTTCAGGTCATGGTAGGACTGCTGGGCCACATAGATCTGGTGGGGAGCAGCCTTCCAGGACAGCTTAGTGTGCAGTGACTGTTGCATCCACATACACAAAGGTCTGGAAAAGATGGAACAAATGGCTTTTTTGAATAAAATGCATTTCTTGCTTGAGAAACACATAAGGGATAAGAAGCAGTAATTTATGTAACTATACTGCCTCAAGCTTAGCATCGTGATAGCAGATGTGGCCTTGGCACCTCAGGACCTTCTGACAGAGAGATTCCTATAGTTCCTGTAGGCAAAATATTGCTTCTTGGGTTCTGCTCACAGGAGCAGAATTTGGCCTTAAGCTTAATCACCTGGAGGCACTTGAGAAAATAAATGCATGCGTGCTTCCTTTGAGCCATTTGTCTGCAAACGTGTCAGTTGCTGAGCTTTAAAGCTTTGGTGGATGTGAAGATGTATAAATACATCAAAACATCAGAGGGAAAGTGTCCTGGTTTCAGCTGGGATAGAGTTAATTGTCTTCCTAGTAGCTGGTACAGTGCTATGTTTTGAGTTCAGTATGCAAAGAATGTTGATAACACTGATGTTTTCAGTTGTTGCTAAGTAGTGTTTAGTCTAAAGTCAAGGATTTTTCAGCTTCTCAAGCCCAGCCAGCAAGAAAGCTGGAGGGACACAAGAAGTTGGCACAGGACACAGCCAGGGCACCTGACCCAAACTGGCCAACGGGATATTCCATACCATGTGGCGTCCCATCTAGTTTAGGAACTGGGGGGGGGGGGCAGGGAATCGCTGCTTGGGGACTGAGTGTCGGTTGGCAGGAGGTGAGCAATTGCCCTGCGCATCGTTTGCACATTCCAATCCTTTCATTATTACTGTTGTCATTTTATTAGTGTTATCATTATCATTATTGGTTTCTTCTTTTCTGTACTACTAAACTGTTCTTATCTCAAAGCAAGAGTTTTACTTCTTTTCCCTGATTTTCTTCCCTGGTGGGGGGGAAGTGAGTGAGCTGCTGTGTGGTGCCTAGTTGCTGGCTGGGGTTAAGCCACAACAGAAAGAGAGAGATTAGGAATAAATAAAACCAGAAATGGTGACTAGTACTTTTCAGAAGTACAAGTGTACTGTGTACTGATAGGAACTTCTTTTTCAGAGAAATAAAACAGCCTACAGTCTTGCACAGCATGATTAACGTGATCTAGGAGGGACCATGCACATGGAGACTCTGAATCTGTCGAGGCTCACAGTCAAGAAAATGAGGCATGCAAAATAAGTAGGTCAAGAAGCTTCAACAATAAGATTCATTCTTAGCATTTATTTAATACTCAGGTTCCTTAAAAGAAAAAAAGTTAGCAATGTACCATATGTATAATTATAAAAAGCTAACAAAAGCTGTTATAAAAATACGCATCATAATTACAAAAGCTACCAGTTTTTATGGTAAATCAGAATATATAGCAGTAAGAAACTCTCTTAAATGTCATTATTTCAGTCCTTGTCTCATCCATGAGAGCTGTAAAGGGCTTTGTAAATTGACCTGAAAATTGGCTGCTCTCACCTGACTAAACAGAGGGGAGAAAGACTTTTACAGTACATGGCCCTTTTCCATGAATGCCTTATATCTTATCCAGTCCTTACCTGGACGAGATATTGCATCAAGTGAAGCTGCAATCTTGCAGTCCAAAAGCCAGTTCACTTCATACCATCTGCCTATTTGGTGTCTTGACTGGAACCCAGAGACCTTTCTGTTAAAGTAACATGCTTTTACTGATGGCATTTCCTGCTGACCTGAAAGGTTCTGTTTGAGAAATGTTTGGGAGTCTTCTAATGCTGGATGTGAAGACGTCCAGCTTGGTATATTCACACAAAGCTCTACTACTTTGCCAAGTGAAGGCTTACCAGCTCATGTCTGTTTAACACCCTGCAGTGTCCTGCCTTCCACTCGTGCTGCTTGAAAGATTATTCTGAGTTTGGAAAAAATGAGCTTAGATAGTATCCAAACCTTACTAAGAAAGGAAAAGATTTGCTTCCTCTGCTGTGCCACCCTAAATCAAGCTTCACCACAGAGGCGTGCAAATGTTTCTGGGTTTTGGTTTTTGTTTGGTTTTTTTTTTTACCTATTCTTTTTGTGTAAATATTTAAAGATTGCTCTTTTAAAGATTGCTAAGGGTTTAGCTCCTTATACGACTAAGTCCCTCTGGCTTCTTGGGCTCCAATGCTGAAGATGAAGTTGCTTAATATGTGATCTCTTTAACAGAGTTAAATCTACACCTGATAAAGAGCTCCTCTTGTAAAGGGACATAGAAGCAACAAACTCTAAGTCACAGCTAGTCAAGGTAGCTTTTCTAAAATAAACTGGACTTTAAGTGCAGTTGTAGGTAGAGAAGCAAGGTTATTGAATCAGAATGTCATCTCAACAAAGTCTTTGTCAGTTAGAGCACAGAAGCGACCATCTTTCTTCCTGAAATCTTTAAAGCATTTGTCAATGTCTCTCTGCTTCTAATAGACTCCACCTCATTGAGCAGGGTCCTGTATTCTTTCTTCCTGTGCCCTTTCCGCAAACTAGCATCATTTCTTTTAAGCCTGTGGAAAAGTGAGAGAGAAATCATTGTTAAATGTTAATGCCTGGTGAATGATATTCCCCCTGCCTTTCCAGTGAACATCTTCCCTCAGGAACAAAGGCTTTTCCAGCTCCAAAGGGTCATTATACTGCAGTCCAAACAATGGAAATACCCCTGACTTCTTGTCTCTCTGGGGTTCAATGCATTCTTCCTCTGAGAAACACCACACTTACAAATGAAGGAACTGAAGTCTGAGCAGTGAACATGAAAATACCACAGAAAATTCATAGATTCTCCAAAGACCTATCCAGACTTCAGATCAGACTGACATGGAAAGTGATTCAAGACCTCTAGATATTTTCCACTTCAAGTAATTGGTGGAGAAGAGGGTGTGAGGAATGATTAGGCCTTGACCTGTTTTCCTTTGTACTTTTCTGCTTGGTGACCCAAGCCAACCCCAGTATCGATCCCAAAGAAAATAACGCTATGGCTGAAATGGGACTCGAAAAAGTGAAATAAGGCAATATAATTACTAACAGTCTGTGTGGGTTTACACAAAACAAATCTTGTCCACCTAACTTAATATTCTTTATGAGATTATGGATTTTGTTGGTAAAGGTATTTCTATTGATATAATACTTTTACATTTCTGCAAGGCATTAGATAAAGAAACAGGACATTTCAAAACCAAACTGGAATATTTTAAGTGGTCTTAACCCTGACAAGCTGAAAAGTCTCAAAACAAGGTAGTAAAACAGCAAAACAAACAATATATCATTAATTATGGTGAGATATAAAGTCATCAAAAGCAAAGATTATATGCCAACAGCAAACTCCCTTTTCTGGGAAGTGGTGACAAGAGGTTTAGCAGCTGAACCTTTAGGCTGGACAGCCTAACAGACAGGTACTTTGTATTCAGCTTCAGGTATCAGCATTTCTACTGATATGATTAATAAGGAGCACAGAAGAAACTGGGAAGAGTTCACAAGATTTTTTCCTTAAGTGAAAGTCAAGTAGCATTGGCCTATCTGTTCACTGACCCTCCAGCATATGGTCTGGACTAGTCCTGTTTAGCATGTTATACACATTTCTACAGTTCAGTAAAATCTTTCATGGCACGTCTCCTATTTTGCATAAATTCTACCACCTATGCATTGGAACTGAAGATTAACCTCCAAATCCCATTGAGATACAAAATTAACTCCTAACATGGTATCCGTTCTCCCTACTGCTCCTCTGGGCATGTAGGTAGTACGATAGCTTCTCCTGTGCCATCAGAAAAAAGTCCAGAAAGAAAGTATTTGCTCAAGAATAATTAATTTCAGAGCTGTAATTGTTAATTTCAAAGCACAGAGGGATCTGTTGTACTTCCACGGTTAGAGCCAAACTGAATTTTCAGATAAAGCGGAACTCCAGCAATTTCCATGCTCAACCTTTGACTACATAGCCAAGAAGTAGTTCATGTCCGGTGCTGGCATTCACTGAGTATTCAGCATGTATTTCACACAATTCTGCATCCTATTTCACACTCCTATTTCATACTACTAGTTCATGTAACATCCATCTCATGTAACTGTTTATAACTTTTCTTCATCTGTGCAGGCTAGAAGTAAAGAAAGAAATATAAGAAACATATTGGATTGAATATTTGTAGTGAAGTGCTAGATAATGACTTGACTTATTTGTCCAGGACCATATTCACATAAAATTGAATATATTTGGCTAGCTTTTTGGACTACACCATAGCGAACAGGTTCCATAGTAATAGTTCAAGAATATTGTCCCCCACTCTGATTATATATCTAAATAACTTGACATTACATAGCTATAGGTAGCTGCTCTCTTACCACAGTGGAAAAATAGAGCCTTTAACACAGCAGGAAAGATGAGTGGTACTAGTATACAAATTCAAACACATGCTTATATCTTTGCAGAGCTGAGGCCTAGGGTGGTGTTTTGGGTTTATTTCAGAGATGAACAGGCAGACAGTCATCTTGTTGGAGAGACATCGAGTAATGGAAATGCCTCATGCCATCTGTTGGCAAACCGCAGTGCTGCAGCTGGAAGGTGTACAAAACCATGCCGCATGTTACCACCACCAAGCAAATTAGAAAAAATCATAGGGAGTCCTCAAAAACAAGCAAACATATAAAAGAGCAATTGGCACAAAATCTAAATTTGGTTTTCTCTTTATTTGCTCACATCTGCTAACTGAACACACTGCAATTTGATTACATAACCAAATTACTGCTTCCTCACACAGCCACTGTTGAGAGATTAGTTTCTTCCAAGTGTGAGCTTTCCTCTAGGATAGAATGAATGGGCATAAGCAGTGCCTGCTGCCCTGATGATTTCCCTTTGTAAGACAACACTATGAGAATATACCACGAATTGCTTTATTTCCATTTATAATAAATGTATGTAATGAAAGTTTTTAGTAAGATTGTTCACATTATATGTGTAAACCATAGGATTTTTTTCTTGGATTTTTTTTATATGCCATAGGAGAATCTGGGCATGCAATAACTAAACGACCAGAATGCTACCTTATTTGGTGGCATCTACCCTACAAAGATATTTTTATGTGCACTGAATTTACAGTCAAAATATACCAAAATCAAGTATTCATATTAAAAGGTGCTGTAGATTGAAACAAAAAGATTGTTTTGCCTGGTCTATAAAAGAACTTAATCTTTTTTCAGATATGTCATCTGTGGAAAAAACAATGTCATTAACACACTTTTTTCATGTAACTTCTTATGATCTTACATAAAGTACATTTTTTAAAAACTTTATATACATTACTATTTATATATTTAGACATTAAAAGTAACTTACTTGAATAGTAATGAATTTAACAATCCCCATTATTCTATCTGGGGAAAATACTAATAGGGAATAATCTAATAAATGAAGCCTTTTTCTGAGGATGCTGTAAGAAATTGTGTGAACAGGCTTCTTAGGTATGTTTTCAGGAGCTGAAGACATGCATAGACAAATGCTGCAGATAACTGATTTCACTTAATATTTGTTTATTCATTTTGTGGGACTGGCCACTCAAGTCATACCTCCTAGTTTCTGAATACCAGAAACTTTTACTCATAACAAAGCAGAGTGCATCAGTTTCTAGATGGCCACTTGTACTTTTCATATTTTCCCAGATGTTGTGACTCCCCATAGGCCTGAAGTCTTGAATTAGCTAGACAGCTCAGTCTAACATCTGTAAGGATTTAAAAAGTAAATTTTCCTCTGAGTTTACAGAGCAACTTGATCTGATGTGAGGTCCCAGAGAATATCACAAAAAGTAGTTGACGCTTTAATGTGTGACTTAAAAAAATCAGTTGGTGATGTCACTCTCCTTTTACACAGTAATAAGAGATGACAAGGCACTTTCTCAGCAAAAAAGAAACCCTAGTTACCCTTGTTTTCATAAGAGAGTGCTCTGCTCATGCTGTCGTAGATCACGATGGCTGGTCTTCCTGACCCCGCCAGCTAAATACCTAAACCCTTCACCTGGCTGACAGGGGCATCACAGTTCCCTCGTTCTCCTGGAGAGGCTGCCCCATGGGAGCAGTCGGAGGCAGTAGATGGCAATGGACCCCCAGTGTGCTCCCACCGCAGGACGGAGTCCACTGGGTTTGCCACCTCATCGAGGGCAGGCCTCGGGACGGGGAGCTCAGAGGCCACAGAAAGTTCCTTTCTTCCTGGAGCTGGGGTCTGCGCTCACCAGCTGCTCCCATGGGTCTTGAGCTGGGGGTAAACTGCATGTAACACGTGCAGCTGTGTCTGTACTTAGACATCTCGTGTTTCTGCTCTCATTTCCTGAGTAAGTATTTAAATCATTAAGCTGTAATATGGAAGGAACACAACATCCACTCCTTTCTCCTAAACTTCTGAAGACAGAAATTAGCTCTATTCAACTCTGAAAAATAACAACCCAGACATCTACTTTTAGTAGGAAGTCTGAAGCTGTGGATCCCAAATGGGTGGAAGTGCTTCTCTGAAACCCTGAGAACCCTACCCAAGCCCAGAGTGACATCTTGCTCCTGCCAACCATTCCCTGCTAAGTTCGGTAGCATCACTTTTGAGCACCATACCATTTTCATCGTATGCAGAACAACTGACTTTTCTCATATCCGCTACAGACTCTCTGTGCTCAGAATACAGAACTTGATTCCACTCTTGGGACCAGCAACCAAAAAGTTTTCTACATGTTTACTGGCCTCAGAGCCCCTAAGACTGTCTCTATTTTCTTGCTACAGTTATGTTCAGGGAACTTCAGGTTCCGGGTCCTTTAAATGCTGAGATTGAGCACATGTTGCTGACATCATCTGCCCTATGGGTTTGGGCTTACTTTCTGTGCAAATGAGAATGGGATGAGATCAGGAAGCACTGCTGCATTTGTGGACCTTTTATTGGTATAGACTTGGGGTGGAGCCAGGGTGCATATCTGGAGCCAGGAAATTGAAAGTACTCTTGAGGTCTATAACATATTCATGATCTGAAATATCTTCTCTGAATGGGAAATAGGATCCCCTAAGAAGACTAATGAAAAGTATATAAGACATAGAGCTTCTTAATCTCTTCCTGTGCTGTAAGAGAGAGTAAACAAATCTTTTTTGCCTCAAATGGAGCTGAATCAGTCTTTAGAGACAAGAAAATGCTGCCAAGGTGTATATAGTGTTTCTTGTGCTCTGCATTGCAACTTTACAGCTGAGCTATTCTGCAGTTTCTAGCAAGAATATTTCCTCTTTTTGCGACACAGTAGGTTTCTTATGGAGGCAGAAAAGAAGCCCCAGATGCTTCCAGCTTTTTTCTTAGAACATCTGCCTCTTTTTTGAAATATCCTGTCTTTATATTTCAGGAACAGGCCTGACAATCCTTGAGTTTTATGAGGCAGTAGAAGCCATGACAGCACTAGGAAATGTAGCTAATCACAATAATTCCATCTTCCACAAGGAAATTTATAAACAAATAAAGTATTTAATACAAATATTCCAGCAATATGCCTCTTGTGGGTTGATTTTGGCCAGCTGCCAGATACCTACCAAGCTGCTCTATCACTTCACCTCCTTCATCACACCTCCACAACAGAACAAAGGGAGAAAATAATACAAAAATCTTGTGGCTCAGGATAAAGACAGGGATGTTGCTTACCAATTTCCATCACCAGCAAACTAGACTCAACTTGGGGAAGATTAATTTAAATTATTGCCAATTAAAAGTAAAGTAGAATAGTGAGCAAAAAAGTCAAAACAAAAACTTACCTTCCCACCATCCTTCCTTCTTCGCAGGCTCAACTTCAATCCTTCATTCATGAGTCCTGTACCCCCTCCCTTCTGAGTGGCACAGGAGAATGGGGAATGGGGGGTTGGTCAGTCCATAACAGTTCCTCCTTCCTCCTCACAGTTTTCCCTTGCTCTAACATGGGTCCTTCCCATGGGCTGCAGTCCTTCAGAACTGCTCCATTGAGGGTCCTCCCACTGGATACATTTCTTCATGAACTGCTCCAACATGGATCCTTCTCACTGGCTGCAGTCTTTCAGAAACTTCTGCAGTATAGGTCCCCTCCATGGGGGGGACCCTCCATGGGGTACAGTCCTTCAGGAACAGACTGCTCTAGTGTGGGTGTCCCACAGGCCACAGCTCCTGACAGGACCCTGCTCCTGAGTGGGCTCTCCACAGGCTGTAGCTTTCTTCAGGATATGTCCACCTGCTCCGGCGTGGGGTCCTCCATGGGCTGCAGTCTGGATATGTACTCCAGCGTGGACGTCCCTGGGCTGCAGGGGGACAACCTCCATCACTGTGGCCTTCACCATTGGCTACAGGGGTGTCTGCTTTGACACCTGGACCACCTTCTCCCCATCCTTCTCTCACTTTGGTGTCTGCAGGGCTGTTTCTCTCATATTTTTCTTACCCCTCTCTCACAGCTTCTGCACAGCATTTTTTGCTTTTTGAAATACACATTCTCAGAGGCACCACTATGGTGGCTGAGGGGCTCAGCTGTACCCTGCGATGGGGCCATTGGAGTGGCTGGAACCGCCTGTGCTCATCATGGGGCAGTCCCCGTCTCTTCTCCCAGAGGCCACCCCTGCAGGCCCTGTGACCAGCACCTGGGCACTTGCACCTAATACAGTCCCAAAGGTCACTGATACAGTCCAAGGTCCTACCATATCTGCACTTCTGTTAAGGTGCCTCAGCACCAGCAATCCCACACAGTTCAAAGTTCTGGTAACCTCCTTGTGTTTGCTCAGAAAATGAAGGAAGGAATATCAGCAATTTATTCACACAAATTCTATATTTTCAGAATCAATTTGAAAACTAGCATGCAGAAATAGCAGGCTGGGAAGACAATTTGGCATTTGCAAGTTATCACTTGCACTTACAGAACTGGGATCAGTTTGAGTTATTTATCGCTCCTTTACTGCAGAGTGTACAAGGCCACTGTAATACAGCCTTTGGAATTTGTTGCAATCCAGAAAGACTAATATTTCCATCTCCTGAGATACCTGTCTCAGTGTCAACTCTACTTATCAACTAAAAGGGCAGCAGACGCATAGGTGGGTGTTGCTTTGGGTTTGAAACACTGTGAGGCTGGATTTGTCATAGGGACATGCTAGCATGTCTGCTTTCCTCGGCTAACTTCGTACACCTAGCTATAGACAGTCATATATTCAGTTAAGTAGGGCACTCTGTTCAGTCTAAGCTGTGTTATCTAAGATATCAGCTGTCACTTTCCTGGATATTGACTGCTTTAAAAGGCTACATGTATAGGCTAAATGTATGTATGTTCACAAGGCTTTGTGTGAGACACATCTTGTACACTACAAGCTATCATCACCATATAGTTGCAAGAAGTGAAACTCGCATCCTACAAAGACAAATGTGATGTTGTATTTAGCATTTATATTTATGTTTTACACTACCTTAGGCAGAGTTTTCTTTTATTCCACCTAAAAGAAACAAGAACAACCTGAAGCTCACTGATGATTTAATTATCGTCAGTCTGTTACAAATGGAAAGAGTTTAGAGATTAAACTAGTACCTGGTGGAAAGGTGAATATGTCATATGTTGCTACCTAGTTTTGTATGTATAGTTTAGAACTGCACAAAAGAGTAAAGGAAATAAAAGGCTTATTTTAACATAATATAAAAAATGAAAAACAAACAAAAATTAATGTATTTCTTTTACAACACATGCCACCAAATTAATGCTTCAACATTTTGTTGTTATTAACATCTTAAATCTCCTTTGATCATGCATCAGTTTGCATCTGGGTCATGGTCCTGCACATCCTTGTACATCCTGACTCCCTCTTTCTTATTGACAAGTTTCTTAACAGCTGCAGTACTCCGTGAGAGATATCCCTTTTTAAGCTTAATGCCATTTATGGCAACATAGATGTTAGCTAAAGAATTAATAATTGTACCTTATTCACAGAGTTAATTGTAACAGTATAACTAAGCCCACCTATTTTTCTGACTAGTTTTAATAAAGAAGAAGACACTAATTTCTTTCCGGAGTGTTCAATCTCTTCTAAACATAAGGGAGGTCATTGATCAGGGAAGGAGAAGCACTAAATCAACCTGTTAGATGAAATGTCTTTGTATTCCTCCTTCAGCACTTACTCCCTCACATTACATAAGTCCATAAATAAATGATAAAATCCCCTCAGATTTCTCCCTGTCTTCAGTCTTATCATTTGTATATTCTGGCATTATCATAAAAAGATAAATGACTACCACGGTATTGAATTTATATTGTCACTTTAGTTGCTTGAAAGTGAGCTACCATATAATGCCTTCATAAAGACTAGCAGCATTAGAAAGACAAACAGCCTTTAGTTGCTCGGAGGAAAGTTGAAGTCTCATGCTCCTGATTTAAATGATACTTAGCATTTAAAAAACACTGAGATCACACCTGAAAGGGAGGGGGAGGAAAATCAATGAACCCATGCGGAAGCACGTCCTGCTGGCAAACCACTGGCTTGCGCTGTGGAGACAGCTGCTCTCCAGCCCTCCTGGCTGAATTGTGCTGGGAAGTGCTTCAGTACAGATGGAAAGGAGGGAGCAAAGGAAAAAAAGAAAAACCCCGCACTGACAACACCCAAGGAAACTAAACTCATGTTAAGAGTGAGAGGAATATATACAATAAATTATGTGTTAGGCAAGGGCCTGCATTTTCGTTGAAGATAAATGGCACAAATGGGAGAAAAATATTCTCCAGTTCCCTACTTTATCATGATAGTTCTCAAATTAAACTTCATATGTATTTTCTTAGGAATACTGCAAATATCCTATTCTAAATTTAATCTTGCAAAAAAATTCAAAGTAGTACAAAACTAAGTGTTGAATGTTAAAGTATAGAAGCTTGCCCTGCATGTACAGAAGCATAAATGTGTTTCATACAAAATGCATAATCTTGTTATTCTTGTGGGAGAGTTGATATCCATTCAATACATATAACCTAGATATAGACGGAGATTTGCTTGCTTTGCTCCTTTCTGGATAGAATCAGAGAGACTTCCCCATCTTCACTCTCATCTCTAAACCTCAGCTTCCCCACATAATGAAGTCTTAACACAGTAGTTTCCCTGTGCTTGTCATCAGCACCTTGAGGGATCTGTGTACAATAAACTAGCTAAAATGACTTTTAAGGGCCTAGGATTAGACTTCAATGGAGAGGACATTGCTAGCTTTGGTAAGGATCAATCTTAAGAGTGTAGAGCAAATAAACCTACCCTTCATCTTCAGTTTCACCAAGTTCTACCCAGCTGTGGGTAGCCTTTCTTAACATCTAGCTCACTAAAAGCTGGTTTGAGTATCCTAGCACCATATTGTAACACCTTATTGCTACACCTTCAAAGCTTTTTCAGGTCAAAATTGTATTTATTATTTTGCCCCCAATGCAGGGTACCTAAAGAGCAAAGGTCCAAAACAAGAAGCAAGCATATTTACCTAATCTTTAGTCTTTCACTAAAGACTTTCTTAAACTCTTTCAGCTCATTTATCACAGCCTGTGCGCTGGAGCAAGTGCTCCTGAAACATGTTTCCATGACTAGACTGATTTTTGAGCACGGGTACCAGCTGATGCATTATTGAAGGTCCAGACACAGTTCTCCCTTTATTTTTTGGACAGTGAGGAATGTCCTTTCCTGCCTGTGTGAATGCTTTGCCATGTATCCCATAACACCTTCTGACAATGTGACATGGATGACATGGGGCAGATAAATCAGTCCCTGTTCCTTCCCTAGAGGGGGTTGATATCAAGAGCAGGAAGGCACTGTGGGATATACAGGTTGCTGCATTACAGCCACCCTAGGGTCAGTTATGTGGACGCATGGAGTACACATTAAGGAGCATTTGATACACTGTGCTGTCCTCTGGACCATGTTTCAGTGGTCAGTACAAAAATAACGCCAGCCCCTTTGTGTCACTACGTGTCCCTGTGAAACTTGCTAAAGCCTTCTTAGTTTTCTTGATTTGACGTAGTTTAATCTTTATTAGCATCTTGATGACTTGATCACTACTTATGGTTTCACACAAGTGTATTTCATATACGCCTATATCTATACAAACACACAGATGCCTGGGTCACAGCTGCTTGGTGGGGCTTAACTGAAGCCCTATAGCTGTGTCCTTTTCAGAGAGGTACAGAGATGGCTCACAAAAGGCCCGAAAAGCAGCAAAAAAGAAAAGCAGGAGATAGTCTCTTGGTCATTCCACAGCCCAGAAAATTTCACCATTCAGAGAAAAAGATTGAAGAAAACTTTGCAAAGGGAAGCTCAGAATTTCATGTCCCCTTTGGCTCATTCTCAATGAATATCTATGCAGGAGGTAACATTTGGCACTTAAAAACTAAGAAAATGGGAAGAGCTTAAGTGATTGCTTTTCTCTTTGAGCTAATGTCAGGCTGCTCTTATTAACGACGTAAAATGAGTTCCGTGATATGAATGTACAAGCTGTAATCAAGTGCATTGATCTCTGCAGCTACCCAGTGGTAAAACGTGGAAAACAACTCTTTATTCCAAGTAGAATTTAGCAAAGGATATGTCTCAAAAGCTTATAGTTGGGATTAGGATCCAGAGATTTTGCTTTTCATCCAAATCATTCTCATACCACCAAGGCTGATAAAAAAGAAAAAAAAAGTACCCAAAACAAAAGAGTGTCTGCTAACAGATATATTTATTCTTTATCCCATCCATGGCTGGAATGGTCCAGAGGAACAATATCTTGTGCTATTTCAGTACTTCTTACATGTCAAAAAAGAGGATAAATCTGAAATAAAAAGGGATTTCAGCTATTTTGAATCTTAGCAAAGGTGAATAGAATGTAAGGATTTGGGTCAACTTCATGCCTGGAATAAATTCTACGTAAACATGTGAATGGGAAATCTTACTGTTTTTCAGCGAAACCTGAGTTTCTGGTAAAGAGATGCAGCTGCTTGGACTCTGGGCTTACCTTTCCTGTTCTGTTTTCCTGTCCTATGAAAAACATTATTGAATTCAGTTAAGTTTTAAACAATTTGGTGGTTTGTTTTTTTTTGTTTAAAGTAAAAATCTGGGAAATGGTTGCAAATTATATTTAAAGTTTTCAGGTAATTCAGAACATTTTATTTCTTACATTTGAAACGTCTTGGTTAGAATTCAGCTGTTTCAAAATTGTTTTATTTTTGATTTGTTGGGTGTTTTCCTAACCTAATTTCCCTCTTTCCAAATGTTCTGGTTTCTTCTAGTAGTTGGTGCTCCTGGCTGAACCTTGACAGGTCGATAACCTTTGTTTTGGGGCAGTAGCAGAAATTGCTTATATTTCTTTCCCAATTTGTCACTCTGACAGGTATTCCTGTTTCTTCCTCTACTCTTCCTCTTCTCTTTACTATTCTCTATTACAATAATTCTGTTATCACCCCTATGTGTGAAGCAGGACCACTATGCATATCTCTAAGGTTAGATTAACAAAAACGCTATTAATAGAGAAACAAATCCCTCATAACCATCTACAGCTTTATAGCTCCACTTCTCACTGTCTGAGGAGCATTAATGTTGTTAATGATTTCAGGGTTCATAGCCCTGGCCTGCTGGTCTTGAACGGTCTATCCACACTAGGATTTATAACCATCTCTGTAATGGCCCTTAAAAAATGTCAGCTAAATTTGACTGTGACACACTTCATTTCTGCATTTGAGAGAGCTGCAAAATTCAGCTACATATACAAGTTTCCATAATGAAAGGAGTGTGTGTACATCCATTTCATTCCAGCCAGTCTCTAATCCACATTTAACATACGCAGGTATCCTGCTACAAACATTTCTTTTGAGAAATCAGAATACCATATAGGCATGCTAGAAAGATATGCCTTTCAATAATACCCTGGTAGCACACTTGTTGAAAACAATTCCTTCTGGGGAGCATGCATAGCACTCAGATATTGCCTAGATTCTAAGAAAAACACCAATTAAGAAATATTTGCCAATGTTCTGGGGAAAAAAAGAGAAGAAAAAAAAGAGCTCTGAAGAGTCTCAGAATTTGAAGCTGGTCACTGACTCCCTGCCCAAGGGGCATCTAGTGTTTGCCAGGGAGTTTTAAAATGCCACCCAGTAGCTTTTAACAGCAGGTTACTTCACTGCAAAGGTGATAGTCAGACACAAAGCCTAAAAAGTAGGCTGTTGTTATGGAAAGCCAAAATACTGTGTTCAATTGTCTGCTTAGTAAAAGTATGCCTTGATTTTTTTCCCCCTTTTTTTTATGGCTCAATTAATTTTTGGATTATAAAAATGTTTGGACTTGTGAGACCTAACTTCTCTAGTTTTCCACAGCATGTGTGGAAATATGTGTTGCAAAGAACACATACGTAGGTTTTCTTGGATTAATACATGCCTAATTACTTAAAAACAGATGGTAAAGGTATTGTAGCTCTCAATCTTTGATATCAGCACAGGCATGCATTATTAGATTTTGTATGGCAGTTCTGCAGAAATTACAACACCATACTAGCAGCTTCCCTCCTGTCTGGTGATTGTTTTGAGAATGACTTTTTAAAGGTTAGCTTAATTAAAATACATTTCTATATATTTATTCAATAGATATACAATTAAAATGCTTTGGGGAGAGGAAAAATTCAGATTGATCTCAACAGATTGCTATTAACTGTACATTGGAGTTCAGTTTTCCTAAGTATCAATCACAGTTACTGTAATTGACAATAATAGAAATGCTGAAAACATAGACACCCTCAGAACAGGAGCATACTAATGTTCAGAGCTTCATATTGAAAGGTAGCTTGGAGAATGGGGAAGAATAAAACAGTGTCTGAACTTCCTGAAAAACAGAGAAGATTTGTGGTTGCAATCTCACCATTCTGAATCATATCTCTAAATATATTACTCATTAACTCTTGTGCAGTGACTTTGTCAGAACACGACATTTCAGCAGTGTGCTCCTTCTTGTACGCTGGTTCACTGGGGCTGCCTCCTGCTGACCTCAGCCCTGCACATCTGCAGCCATTTCCCTTTATTGTCAGCTAGAGCAAGAGTGGACTTAGCAAACTCCGTGCCTATTTGGCACCTCCCTTCAGACAGCTCTGAGTGCGAGAACCCCCCTTTGCTCCACCTACATTTTTCAGATGGGAGAAGTTAGGCAGGAGAGATGAAAAGCCATTCAAAAAGTTCTGCAAAAGCTGGGAAAAGAGGCTTGTCTCTTGGCTCTTAATCTAGCTGTGTCTCTACAGATTTTCTACACTTGGTATCAGAAAGAATCATGAGACTGGCTCTGAAATCACATGCACAGGTTATAGGAAGCTATTGGGGAAAAAACAAATATTGAAAATAATAATCCATATTCAGTATTATAGCATGCAGCCAGGCAAATAAATACCTTCTGGTTCTTAATGAATACTGCTGCCTCACACAAAATAAATTTAATAGAGAATGGAATGTCATGTATAGTAACAGAAATGGCATAAACCCCTTTTAACATGTAGCAGGAAGAATACAATTTATATGTGTCTCATAACTGTGGATTCAAATTGTGTTTCTTTTTTCTCTCTAAAGTCTCAACAGGTAAATTCATGCACATCATAGATTTTCAGCCTCATTGCCGAGAAAGGATGGCTGCCTTTTAGCCTGGATTCTGCTTTGTGCAAAAGAGTAAGAGGAATCTGCAGTCTCTTTACTTGTTCCCCTTTTAGTCTTGAAAACTAAACCAGAACTTCACTAAGCTTTATGTTCCTGAGCCCAAAGATATAACTCGAAACCTTCTTAGAACCCTCTTTTTACAGGAACCACCCATTACTTGAACTTCTTCACACTGCCTGGCTGCTTTCAACACAAACGTGTTCAGGACCTGACTGTTTAAGTTTTGCATACCCAGCCTGCATGTCTCAGTCTGCATGTGGTCATGCTGCTGAAGTTAGACCAAACCCCTCAGTAGAACAGAGCAAAATCTACATCTTTAAGAGAGCCTGATATGAGAAGTATGCTCAGAGCATGCATAAGACAAGGAAAAGGCTGACTTTCTTACAAATGTAGTGAGATGAGGAGGTAATAGTTAGTTTATTTGTGCTTTGCTATTATAACTTAGTAGTTAGGACACCTGCTCAGAAACCTGGATACTAAGGTTTAATATTCTGATCCATCCAACAAGGTTCAAGACCACATCTCCCATTTGCGAGAAGGCTGTAGAGTAGTCTGGATGGGAACTAGTCTGAATGTGAGCTTGTGGGGAGAGGTGGAGGGCGTGAGGAAATCAAAAAGAAATAGGTGAAAGAAGTGTTCTTTACTTCTCCAGCAGAAATAATGCAAAATTCAAAGTGTGCAGGAGACTTAATAGAAGAAAAAGTCTGACAGGAGAAGCTAACAATGAGAGTGCTTAGCTGGCAGCAGGAGATTTAGGTTCTAACATCTGCTCCCAAGATTCATTCTATTCTTTTTAATCCAGTGTGTCACTTGAAAAAGACTGTCAATTCTGGGAGCAGGAGTTGGCATACAGGACTTCCCTGCTTTCTGGCAGTTCTTCATACTTTGTGACATTTTACTGGTTTTGATGTGACATAATACAAAACATGTTCCTGTATAGTCAGCTTCATTCCCCAAACAACTTTCTTGATATGAAATAAGGAAAAACTATGCTTTTTATCTTTCATTTTTGTCACTTATGACCAGACGTTTTCCCTGATATTTGTAGTATGATATTGCATTGTTCACTGATGATTTCGGTCAGTGAGTCCCTGAGTTCCTGAACACATGGATTTCCAGGAAAAAGGAGGTAGTGTGCTACTTGACCTGCATGCTGTTACTTGCTTTGAATAGATTTGAGATAATTTTCAATGCAGGTGTTTTCCCCTGGGAAATAAGAAGTTAATTCCTCTCAATAGGTGGTGTGTTCCTGGACTGAGCAGAAAGTATGAGTTTTATGAAACTAATTTGCTAAAAATACAAGGAAAAGAAATCAATTTGCTTCAATCAAACTGAATCAATTTGCATAGAGAAGTCAAACAGGGAATTATAGCATTACATATGCCCTGTCTTCACTTCCTTCAAAATAAGCCAAATAAACATTTGTATACTTCTAAAATGTACCTGTAAATGCAACAAATTCAGCTCTGGGGACTTGATATTTATTGCCAGCATTGCACCAACATATGCTAGCCCTTCCTTCTTTGTGATTTGAAATTAACACCAATGTATTAAGCCAGTTAATGGTAGCATATTCTAATGAGAAAACAGTTTACAATCTGCTTTCTGTTTGGTTATGAGGGCCAGGTTTTCAGATATGGCCACTAATGCTGTAATCATATTTGTACATACATTTATTTCATATATAAAATTCAGAGCCGTGTTTGCGAACAACCATTTAGACATACACATTACTGTGGATACTTTTACATACTAAAGTGGATTTTGAGCATTTAGTAGATTCATGAATTAATTTAGCTTATACCACTTAGATGCCCTTCAAAAAAAGTCTCTTGCCCATTGTGCTTTGTGCATAAGATTAATACTTACAAAGGCTGTGGTATCTTTGGTGATAACTTATATTTTTATGACTTTAAGCTTGGTTTTGCTAACTTTTTCATTCTCATGATTGAAAACAATAACTCTAAGGCAAGGCTGTGTGCATGTCAGTTATTGACTACATGTTGTGAGTGACTTAGAAGGAAAAAGACGCAGGTTATACTGTATTGTCACATACTCCCATGACTTTTAAAGGCACATTACAAGCACAGCTACCTCATCCACATCACCATACTGAGAGCTATCTTTTATCTGATTATCTCTGACTTGTGGGGCATGTGTTGTTGCCATTTCCACAAGGCCTCACACTCTTTTCTGTATGTATTCCAACATGCCACTGAAAATTACAGAAGTTCTATTAACTCCGTTCTACTAATTGGGAATAGAGATGCACCAAATATCATTAAGAGGTTGGACACTTGAACCAATAAGGGTTGGTATCTCTCATTATTTTCTGTCATCATCAAAAGAATGAAATATAACTGAAAAAATGTTCAGAGAAAGGTGTATAGAAGGAAATTTGACAGAGGTTGATAAAATGAGGATTGGCATAGGGAAGGCAAATAAGGCTTCCTTGACTACTGTCACTGTTAATACAGGAATGAGCGGGTACTTGTTGAAGCAAAGGGAAGCCAGATTCGGCACAAAAAAAAAAAAAAAAAAAGAGTAGTTCTTCATGCAATGCATAAACATGTTGCAGATGTCCTGGCTACATAATGTTGTGGGTACTAAAAGTTTACACAGGTTCACAAACAGTTATTGTGTTGGGAGTCAGAATATCACAAAGTCCCAGAGAGCATTGAAAGTTACAGAGTAAATAGCACTATGTGCTTCTCTGGCTGTTATCCTTCTTTAGAACCTGCTAATGGCTGCAGTTAGAGATAGGATCCTGAATGAAAAGATTTGTGATCTTACTTGATTTGACTGTTCTGTTCTTTTCTGGGTGCAGGTGTCTAGATACTTGCAGATATGTGCACAAACGTTTTGAGTGAAAGTTGTGTTGAAGGTCTGTAGCAGAGAAAAAAGTTAAACATTGAAGGGATTGAAACCTAAATTCTAAAACTACTTTGGAACATACTTTTCTTCTCAGTACTACTCTCCTATAAATGGAGCATGAGATGCTGTTACTTATACTGCATTTTTTTTCCTTGTAATTCTCTCTCATCTTTTTTCTTTTCTTTTCCACAGTTTCCTTGCAATCGTTTCTCAGATTGCAGTGCAATTGCCACACTGTGTCCTGTTAGAGTGGTGGTGAAGAACTCCCCCAGACAAGAAGGCTCTGTGCATCCTACCCATCACAGCTGTACAATGAGGCATCATGTGTAAACCACAGAAAAGTCAGTCCGTCCAGCAGAAGTTCAAAAAGAACTGATTAAGAGTAAGTGAAATTCAGTACAACTAGATAATTTATTATGGAGCTTTGTGCCACTCCCTAAGAGTGGTTTTAAAAAAGAATATTTAATTCCACTTAAATTTTAAAATACACAATTTTCATGTGAATTATTGGCAATCTGCCTCACAAGGAAATGCTCACCAAACTGTCTTTCATATCCCCATCGCATTCTTACTTTCATGAAAAAATGAACACAGCTTTTGCTCCTGCTTGGATTTATTTTCATTGCAAGCATTTTTAATTCTCCATTACAATTAACCCTAATGTGATTAATGCCAGAGCAGACTGCAGCAGTACTAAGGTAGGGGATGGGGGTGGTAAAAACTGGATGGCTGGAATGAAGCCATTCTCCTGTCCTGTGCTACAAAAATAATAAAAAAAGAGAAGTGGCGTGAACAGATGACTACTAGCTGCCCAACAAATAGGCAAGCAATGAATAGTGTATGATGTACAGTTTACATCATAGGCTCACAGGGCACTGTAGGTTTTCAGCTTTGCTGGTGAAACAGGATGGAAACAGTCTACCAGCATAAGGAGGAAAGATTGCCATGTCTGAAGCTCTCAAACGCTGTTTGGGGCTGGAGGAGGAGTAAGGGGAGCAAGCCTGTGCTAAGACTGAGAGCTAAAAAAAGAAAATCAAGATGTTTATTAATCCAAAACCTTATACTGTGCAGTAATCAGAACATCTCAACCAAAAGTGCACAGATTAATTGGTCTGAGACAACAGAAATGCAGGGTAGAAACATTGAGGCTGAAGCAACAGCTAGACATTAGAAGCACAAGAAAAAAAATCCCACAAAACCCCAGTGCTTTGCAAGTATGTTTTTCTTTTTTTCCACATGATGCTGCAGTGTTGTTTGGTCTATTACAGTGCTGGCTGGGAATTTTCTCAGGAGGCTGCAGCTGGCTCAAGAACCATGATTGCCTGGGCACTGCATGGAAGCAATGAGGGCAGAGGCAAGCTGTCCTTCTAAATACCTGGTCTGAAGGCAAAACATATTTTGTCTCAACTTCCAACACAGGAATGGTGAAAGAGATTTAAGTTCATGAGTTTATTTTCTATAATAGTTTCTTTTGTGACAGAGCTTTGGAAATTAAAGGTAGATAGATGGCTGTCAGCATCCCTGCTTCAATTCCAACACACTGCGTCATATATCATAGTTCGAAAGCTATCATCAAGTGCATTGATAAAGTCAATTTGGTGACAATTTCTCAAATGATGGAAGACCAGTCTCACTTTGTGTCTGGGTACATGTGTGTATGCTGCTCACTCAAAATGTGAGAGGCAGAAGAGGTGATTGAGAGTGATATGCATTTTATAGAGGTTGTGGGGCTTTGGGAAATTTGTTCATGAGGAAAATGCTTTTGACATATGCAGGTTCTGAAAGAAAGGTGCGTGATGCACATGTTTAAAACATAACTGAAGAATAAAGGGAGGCAATCTTTGTTCATTTTCTGAATGGTTCATTTGTCAAGCAGATTTGTTCAACCAAAACTATTTGTTAATTTAGATTGAAATTGGCAGGGTCCTTTGGGATAAAATAAATAAATATATTAAAAGATTTGTGTGAGACAGAAACTAGAAAAAAAAGAACATTTGTCTTTCCTTTTTAAGAGCAATGTTTGTAGTTTTCATAAAACACAAAAAGCAAAATATTAAGGTTGACAGGAATATTTTCAGCTTAAAGACAGTTCCTTTAAATGTGCTTTAATTTTTTTTTTTTAAGAGGAAAAAACCCCAAACAATAATATTTGCATCTCTGCTATAAAATTTTTAGAGATTACATGACAGATAAAGGATATCTCACAATAAGTTTCTCACATGATGACCACTTCTAAGTATGAGGTTAAGAACAAATTTATGTCTGTTTCAGGGTTTAGAAAAAAACCAACATTGTCAATAATACCTTAAAGCAGTGTATAATAAAAGGGTAAACTTATTTAAGCAGATCATGATTTGTTAAAAGTTGCAAGTATATCATCATAATTTGGAAATCTTTCATTCACATAAACCATTGTTCATAGTCTTAGATCAATTATTGATTTCCATGCAGAGAGAGAAAGAAACAAAATAAAATGGGAACCCAACAAGAGAATATGAGATACCAAACCAGTTCAGTTTAGCCATTTTACTGTCACTTAATAGTAAACACATTATGGTCAGTCAGATTCCAAATGCTTGAATACAGTACAAGTAATGAAATTTTGTATATTTCTCTCTATTTATCAGAACATTTTAGTCTTCAAAGCTCTTTAACAATTATTGTTGGCTGACTACCCATTGATAAACTTCATCAGTTCTGTAAAGTTTATTTATTTTTTTTGCCTGTGGTGATAATAAATAAAACCCAACCAACTAAACAAATACGATAGTTAAACATAGCAAATACGTTTTCCTTTCAGTATTGTTTTGCTATCCATATTTATTAGGTAGCTGTCTGGATTTATTTCTCTCAATGGAAAATATTTCTCAGAAGCAATTCTGAGTTAGAAAATACTTTCTGAAGATTACAGTATGCATTCTACAAACAGACAGAAAAAGTCTTAACAAAATGTATCTGGGCAGCAAAATGATCTGAGATGATGAAGGAAAATTACACTGTTGTCAAAGCACTATTCAGGATTTGACAGCATTCATTCTAATGGTAGAAAAGAACAGCTTGTTTGACCAAAAGCTACAGAAACTTTTTAGCTATTTGACACATTATTTTTGCCATAAACCAGCTTTGAGTGAGCTGCCAATCATTTGTACCTTGTAAGAAAAAAGCAAATATCCCAGACAACAGTGAAAGTCAATCCTTAAAGTCTTTCAAACCAAACTCTTCAGAACACATTTATTTGGGGAACCTGGTAGAGTTTCTTTACGTTCTGTATGCATAAGGGATGCAAGTACTAAAAAGGAATTTATTGCTGAATTTGAAAAAAAAGAATTCCTGGCTTGCACATTCAGTAACCTAAGCACTTAGTAGGAGACTGACTCTATGAGGAAGTCTACTTGATTTGACCCGTTACGCTTCCCATGCTCTGCCGCAGAAAAATAGGAGGAATATTCAATTCATAAAGTCAGCCAGAACAGAGTATCCTTAGCACAGATACTGCATAACGATACTGCAAACCTTTCTAGGAAACGAGGCAGCTTCCTCTACATTTTGATTTAGCAAAGTTTAGTGCTACTAGACCTCAGCTTGGTCAGTTACATCACAGTTAGGAAAATCCTAAAGAAATGCAGAAAGTACTCAGCAACTCTCTCCCTTTATTCTTTTTTTTTTCACACCTTTGTTATTCAGCACTAACTATTCATAGTACGGTGATGTTCACAAAAAATATATACCTATGTATGTGTGTCTGCGTATGTAAAAAAATTTTTATGTAGCAAAAAGAAAACAAAATGATGTCCTGATAGTGCTTTCAGAGGATAGGCAGCCAGCAGATGAGAGGAACATAAGGTAATAATTAGAAAATTACGAGCAGCAGTGGTGATAAACAGTGGGCACAGCTGTCTAGCTACTGTCAAGATTCTTGTGAGCAGCAAGACAAAGGCATGTTTTAAAAAATTACTTGGTTATGAATATTTTAAATAACTGGAAAGGAGGAAACGCCACTTGGAGGGACTACCACTTTTGAAGCATAGATGAAGAAAGAGCACATATTTATGGAAAGTGGTCAATCAAGACAGGCATAAATCAGCAATAAGTCCACTAGTTCAATGATAAAGAAGTCTAGAGAAATTATTTCTTATTGAAATTTTTTAATTGATAAAATATGAAGAGCATGCTCTTTACCAGTCTGCTCACCATCAGGACACTCAGGGAGGCATTCTGTTATGAATACATAAAGAATGTATAGAGAGGGACATACAATAATCCTCTCAAAGATGCTGACAAGAATTTGAGTAGTAGGTTAACAGAGTAACACACATATAGTATATTAGTAAAGGTAGTCAACTCTCTTCTCTCCTCCCACCCTCCCACCTCCTCTTTCTTTCTTCGTTTTTCTTTTTTTTAAGAAAAAACCAAAACAAAAGAAACAACAATACTGTGAGCAAAGCACAAAGAGGTGTACCTTTATTGGTTTTCTGAAGAGCATCAAGATGGCAAGGTAGCTAACCTGTACGTGTAACTCCAAAGTCTGTGCTCCTACACGACAGCACGCCTGGCTTCTGAGGACAGCGGACCGTAGGGATTTGGGCAGGCTGTCCGTAGGCAGTGTATGGGCTTCGTGCCCTGTCCCGGGCAGGGCTGGGTGGAGAGCAGATCTAGCCCAGCTACATGTCCTGGGCATTTCTGGAACTATGCTGTAATATTTGCTGGGAAAGAGGAATAGCTTTGGTCAAAGTCACAGAGCGTTGCATAGGGGAATAGAACTGGATGCACACCGATAACTTCTAAAATATGCTAAGTGGCAACAATTGAGGTAAATAAATGTGTTCACAGAAATGAAGACAGGATTTCCATTCCATTGGATATTTTAATGCTTCAGATTTGGCTTTCAGTTAAAATTGCAAGAAAACATTCACATTTTCCATCAAAGAGGAATTCAGAAATACTGGAACCATTAATTTTGTATAATTTTGTGTCACTTTGATAAGATGAACCATAATCAAATATGTGACATTAAATATAATAATGAAATATTATATAATAAAAGTCAAGATAAAACATTTAACTGGCAAAAATGGAACAACACATTTTAATCAAAGGCAAAATGAAATACTAAAACCTTTCATTCTGATTTTTTTTAAAGCAATGTCGACACTGAAATCAACCCTAACCCATGGAATATTTCTATTTCAGTTAAACTAGTTTTTCCCTTAGAAAATTTTATCTAAAAATTTTAGATGAGTTTTACACATACATTTTTTAATTTTTTGCATGCAAAAAACAAATTCCACGCTTTGAAGAATTTTCAATCAGTAAGTTAATAAAAAAAAATTTCTTAAATATGATATTTTATTGTATTCATATTTCCTGAAACTCTCAATATCTGTATATGTGCACTGTTAGTGCCTGATATAAATGGCTTTGAACAGGTATTCTATAGCAGCAAGGTTTCCATTAGCCCAAGTACTAAAAATTTTAAAACAAATAAATATGACATCTATGATACTTTCTCATATATCATTGCTATCAGCTATTCCTTTATGTATGTTGGTGTAGCACTTCTTTATAGGGCTTTGGCTCTAAAAATAGAAGACTTGAGGTTCGCTACTCTAAGTAAAAGCATTTTTATGAGCGTTAAGTCAGTAACCTGTTTTCATTTAATTCTGACATTTTGGGTTTTTTTCCCATCTCCATTTTTAACTTGCATAGAGAATACAAAACTGTTGTGATTTGAAGCTGGGAATTAAAGTGGTAGATTACTTTTGTAGATTTTCCCTTTACAAGTTTGCAATCAGAGATATTTTTTTTAATACAAAATATTTCAGAGTTCTCACAGCATGCTCAGCTTAGGAAGATTTAATGTACTTAGAGACCACAAATTTTGTAAAGTGCTTCATTTTATAAATGGGTGAAATGGCTTTCTATGGGTTTAATACAGCTCTATCTTTACAGTACTACTTATAGCATCAGAAACATTAAGTGAATATTACTGTCATGATGGAGATGTCTTTTTCAGAACTGTGTAAGGGAGGATACAGTTCAATACTTTTAACAGAACATAGCTGGAATCCTGAAAGTATGTGCGATCTTCAGTTATGATATTGTGAAATGGTGTTAATAAATTCAGATCCTATTCAAATTATTTGTGCCACCTTTGCCATTGGCAAAATGTAAGTAGAACTCTTAAAGGAACAGGGAGGAGACAGTGAAATCTTACACAGATGCAAATCACTTACATGTGATTTCTGTGGTTCATGACGTGTGCTAACGGTCACTATCACAAAAGCAGAAAATGCTACAAAACGCTAGAATGCCTGGCAGACATTATTGTTAAATGGGGTGTGGCAATTTTTAACTATCTCACAACAAAAGACTGTGACATTTTTTTAAGTATCTTTTTTTTTTCTCTATTGTCCCTGTCATTATTTTTCTGTGTGAATTGTAATATTTCATTAATTTTGCAAGAATCAGTCTCCAGGGCACCAATAGCAATGGACACAAAATTAGATCCCCTGGAATGATAATCGCACATTTGTCGCTGAAGCACAGTTATGTTGATGATGTTGTTCAGAGTTGTATTTGATATGTGGATGAGACAGTGATAATTTATTTTATTTGTGAATCCAGAACTATTTGCAAATATATCTTCAAAGCATGCAACAAAAATAACAGATGAGATCTGAGTGGGATGCTGTAAACAAAGGTGGACTTGGACAAGAGACAATTTTTTGAGAACAAATGCAATAAATTCACTGTGCTTGTTTCTAGACTATTAGCAGGGGTGATGGGGCAAGCAGGGAACTCTGCAAATATGTCCATCTGGTCTAAAAGAGGAAATGCAATTGTGTGCTGGCTTCATAGGGCTGAATTGTTCCTGGCAGAAATGACAAGGAAGGCTGGAATTGTTGCTGTCAGAAGTTAAAGGGTTATAAAAAGGCACTGAATATCAGGATGAAGGGCATCATCCCAAATATCGAAACTCCTTTAGTTGTGCTAGAATCTGGGGCAAATTCACATACTTGGAAACACCTAAATTAGTTTGGAGAATTATGTCTCCTAATCTGACTTCTGTAAATTGATCGTGTGTATCGCTCCCACTTCTCTGCAAATACAATACAGTACATGTGTCTTTATACTTATGGTTCTACTCACTTTCAAGTGTAGGGTTTGCTGAATGAGACTGTGTATTGGCTTTGTGTGGCAAGGTTTTGGTAGTGGGGGGGGGTTACAGGGGTGGCTTCTGTAAGAAGCTGCTGGAAGCTTCCCCTGTGTCTGACAGAGCCCATACCAGCCAGCTCTAAGACGGACCCGCGGCCAGCCAAGGCCGAGCCAATCAGCGATAGTGGTAACACCTCTGGGATAACATTTTTAAGAAGGGAAAAAAAGTTGGGACAGACAGAAACAGCAGCCGGAGAGAGGAGTGAGAACATGTAAGAGAAACAACCCTGCAGACACCAAGGTCAGTGAAGAAGGGAGGAGTGGAGGGAAGGTGTTCTGAGATTTGGTTTTATTTCTCATTACCCTACTCTGGTTGATTTGTAATAAATTGAGTTAATTTTCCCCAAGCTGAGTCTGTTTTGCCCATGACGGTAACTGGTTAGTGATCTCTCCTGTCATTATCTTGACCCACAAGCTCTTTGTTATATTTTCTCTCCCCTGTCCAGCTGAGGATGCGGGAGTGATAGAACAGCTTTGGTGGGCTCCCGGTGTCCAGCCAGGGTCAACCCACCACAGACTGGAATCTCTACAAATTCAAAGCTCAGCACAAATATTCTTTTTCTACTGAAACAAGGCCTAAGTTACTAGCTGGATGATGTACAAGATGCAACATTACATTTTTAAAAATACTTCTCTCATCCAGTCAAATTTATATTTATCAATGCCTATACATAATGAATGCAGTTTTTTCTTTGTCAGTTTTTGAAGAAGTGCCATTATTCCCTGCTGTCTACCTCAGGCTCACTGTGCCTTTGAGAGTGACAGCACTTGACACCGTACATTAGTTTCATTATTGGCATACTGCTGAAATAGTTTCTGTATAGGAGACTGCCAGGATAGTTTGGTTTTTTTAACATTTTGTGTTCTTTTTTTCATACATATGTATAAGAAAAAGCTAAAAAGAACAGATGATTGTCTTGGTTTCAGCTGGGACAGAGTTAATTTTCTTCCTAGTAGCTGGTTAGTGTGAGAATAATGCTGATAACACACTGATGTTTTAGTTGCTGTTAAATAGCACTTGTCCTAAGTCAAGGATTTTTCAGTTTCCCATGCTGTGCCAGCAAGGAGGTGCACAAGAACCTGGCAGAGAGCATGGCCAGGACAGCTGATCCGAACTACCCCAAGGGATATTCCATACCATAGGACGTCATGCACAGTATATAACCTGGGGAGAGTTGGCTGGGAGGGGCCAATCGCTACTTGGGGACTGGCTGGGCATCGGTCAGTGGGCGGTTGGCAATTGCATTGTGCATCACTTCTCTTTCTTGGGTTTTATATCTCTCTCTTTTTGTTATCTTCCTTTTCATTATTACTATTATTATTATTACTGATTTTATTTTATTTCAATTATTAAACTGTTCTTATCTCAACCCATAAGCTTTACTTTTTTTCCCAGTTTTTCTCCCCATCCCACTGGGGGGTGGGGAGAAGTGAGCGAGCGGCTGCATGATGCTGAGTTGCTGGCTGGGGTTAAACCACGACAATGATGTAGCCATTAAAGCTAAGAAAATAAACTCCTTTCATCAAGTTAAGATATGTCAAACCCACAGCAAGTGCAGGGACTAAAACTCCAAGTGAGGATCTAAGATGTAATATGTACTAAGATTAAATACAACATTCCCAAAGTAAAGCATTATCTTAAAGCAACAATACCAATTAAGCAGCAAATGAATTCTTTTGATGTGAAGTGAATGCCATAATAGACATTGTGGGCTTGATCCCTTGAAGTGCTGAGCAGCCCCATCTCCTGTTGATGGGTGCTCAACATCTTACAGAATCTTGTGCTTGGGGAAGGTTTTCAAAGGCATCAATACCAGCTTGATGCCTAACAGCCACTGACTTCCAACGAATGGGATCTGGGCTTCTGACTGACATTTGTGCCTTTGAAAACCTCCCTTCTGAGGTTAGCCAACACTAAACAGCACTAGTATATCTACAAAAGAAATGAAATCTATTCCACTTCACGTTAATTCTTAAACTCCATTTCTGTTAAGAAGGGTCCCTGCTGTAAGCTACAGGAATACATACTTTTTGGCCATCAGCTTATGCAAAATGCTTTTTTTTCCTCTTGCTATTTACCATGCCATCTGGCATTATGTTTAATATGGAAGTGAATTTAAAACCAACCTATTACTGAAAAATGATCACATCTTTGACCTTGAAATGCTCCATAGCTCCATGACCCCGTTACTTGAATTTTGTTGTTGGATATACAGCATTTTTAGAAACCTGAATGAGGAATATCCATTGAAATTGAGTTTATAAATTATTTATTTTCATGTTAAGAGAATGTGTCCTTTAATTAAAATGTAAAATAAAAAATGTAAATAAATAATAAATTATTAATAAGTAAATTTTAAATTTAGATTTCTTTTATCAGTTCATAGTAAGCTTTTTTTTTTAAGAGAAAGAGAAAACTTATTTTCTTTACCACTAGCGATACATATGTTTCAATTAATTTGTAATGTCCTTATACTGTAATCACTGCAGAAAATAAAATTCAGATCTACGCAGCAGAGGATGGGAAATACATGTGAACAATTTTTAATCTAAGTAGACAGAACTTGTAGCTTTGCATCTTGTTTTTATTAATATAAAATGACTATGTCCAAGATACTTTATGAAAACAATTCATTGTCAAAGTCTATATGAAGCTCTTTTTCCTTGAAAACAGGTGAATCAAACAGGAGCTATGATCTACTAGCCAGTATTCAATTTGCAAAAGTTTTCTTTCTCTAAGCTTTTCCTCATGGCTATGTTACAGCTTTCATTTTTCCTGTTTCTCTTTTTCTTCATCATAATACAGCTATACTTCAGAAAAAAAGTCTGGGGAAAAAAGGATGCTATTTGCTGGCACATGCCTCTATTTGGGGGGTTTAAATTATCCCCAAAATAGAGATTGAGGCTATTATTTTTTCAGCTGCAGCAACCATATATGGGATTTGAATTATTGGACATATTTTTCCTGAATGAAAGGTGGACGTTGGATCCTTCAGTTTATACAGATTTAAGTCAACCATGTGATGTGGATAAAGAAGGCCACTTAATTATCTATAGCACAAACAATTTGTAGGCCCAGTGGAATATATTTCTCTATGAAATTGTTGTGAAAGCCAAGCCTAATCCTTAGAAAGAGGTCTGTCCTAATCCATTCTTTGTGAAATCAAACCTAATACAGGCCTAGTGTAAATCCAGCATCACGAGATTGAGATGATGGTGAGGATTAATGCTGTGCAAATAACTGATTCTTCAATTTGGTGGAAAAAAAACCCCAAACCACAACCAACCAACCCTATTGGGTCAGTCCGAGATGAAATATTTAATGTATTTCTTCTGACTGATTCAATTATCCTCTACAACATAATTAAATCAGTGAAGAATCCATCAACATAGTGACAGTGTTCTATGTGCTTTGAAGGAAGGGAAGTGTTCGCTTCTTCCAATGCCAGTTTTGTGATTAGGCTAAAATAGAATTAAAAAGTCATTAGGAAATACAGAAATAGTCCTACAGTCAGAAATTTCCCTGAAAAGACTGGACATTTTAACCTGAAAACCACTACCATTAAATCTGCATTGCCAATTTTTTATTGTGTTCTGAAAATTCGTGTTGGACAAAAAATTAGAAACAGGATTTTTTTTTCCTCCTAAATGTCATTCAGAGTCTGATATTTTCGTAAATTCCCGCAAAAGGTACACACAAACAGACCTTTGGGCCCATACTGAATCACAAAAGTTGAGTGCTTTGTCATGGAAGAAATTACAGTAATTTGTAACAACAAAATACTTTACAGTAATTAGCAGATTCTAGAAATTCTAGAAATCCCTAGAAAGTTATCACAGGACAGAATTTATTGGATGAATGTCTTTAGTAACTAATTCAGGGATCCTTGTATTGACAGGGAGACAACTTTTTGTAATGCATTATAGTAAAAGCCAAGTTGTGTTGAAATTTATTCCTAACCATTTTTCCTATAAGTTATTTTTAATGTTATACAACTTATTGTTAGTTTCCCACAGGACCATCTATTTTTAATTAGCTCGTGGTTATAATTTAGTGTACATTATGATATGATTTATAGCATTTAAGCAGAAGGAGGAGAAAATGAGTAGGCCATGACTATTTACTGAAGTTGTTTGTTTGTTTATAATGTTTGTTGAATTTATAAAGTAACAAAGACTAAGAGGATGCATGGAAATAACATTGGCTCGATGTAGTTGTATTTTAGCAGCCTCAGGGAAGTATACATTTGGAAGAAAACACTTCAAACACATGAGAATATCTTCCTCTTTACTTTTATAACTACAAGTTTTGCCTTTCAGACACATTTTTTATAAAAGTCCAATTTATAATTAGATTAAGGATTAATAGCCCTTATAAACATGTTATAGATATGAGTTGCATTTGTTATTGAGGGCTGTAAAAAATCTCAGGGGGAGATACTGTAGATAGCCATGACTATGAGCGTTGTATTGACATATTTATCTCTACAACATTCAGTTAAAGACATAGTAAAAGATTTATTTGTCTTATTAACCACTTAATAATTGTAGTCGTGTTTCTCAATCTTTAATACAAAGCCTGACTAGCTTTAGGAGGGCAGATGTGTCTGTGTGTTAGTTTGGGGGATTTGGGGGGGGTTGAGGAAGATGCAAACCAGGCATATTTTGATGGAAGCTATTACTATTGAGCAATAAAAACAAAAAAAAAAAAGGAAAGGACTTTTAACAAAATGGTATTACTTACTGAACTTCCCACTTATATTTTACACATGTTCTTTAGAAAAAAAAAAAATCAGACATACGTTTAATTGAACTAACCTTTAATGTAATGTCATCTACATCTTCTTTCAGGCAAAATGGAAAATTGCACTAGTGTTACTGTAGAAATTACACAAGAAGCACTCCATTCATGTTCTGCTAGGTACCATTTCTTGTTTTCAGTAAACTGCTGGAAAAAGCTCCCAGTCTAAGAGCCCTAAATATTACTGACTGAGTGTTTTAGTTTCCTAAATAAATAAATACTGAGGATGATAAACTTTTTCCAGTTTAAGTCAAATTCAGACAATAGTTGCAGACTTTCAAAAATTAGATAAAGCAGAGCATAAATATTTCAGATATAGACATATCTACATTTTTCATTCCTGAAGATTTTTTTGAGATAAATCGTAAGCAACATCAGTTAAAAGATTTTAATGGCTAAAAAGACAACAGCAAGCCTGATCATTTTAATTGGAAACACTTTGCTTCACCTGCACTGAAAAATGTTTTATTTACACAACTCACAAACATGTTAAACACCACTCTTAATTAATTACTGTTCCACTCATCAAAACATAGTGCCTATTAGCTTCTGCTTTTCGTTTCTTGAGTAAAAGGAGAAGGAAAGGTGTGTTTATTCTTTTGTGGCATGAGTTTTTCATCAAATTATAAGTGACATCACGGGTCAAAAGAAATGTTGAGGATTTTTTGCCTTTATTTTTGCATCAGCTAGTAAGGAAATATGATTAAGGAACATTGGCTTATTTTGACATGTTATTAATCTACTGCTTGGGCAGTAATACCATAGAGATGGAGCCGTAGTAACATTTCAGGTAGCTCAGTGATTTCATGATTACAACATATTATCATTCTCTCAATTTCAGGTAACTTAATCTTCTTGGATGAACCTTCTAAACTTGATTTTTTAAAATTTATTTTGAACTTAAGTTTTTTTGAATTAAGATAAATACGAAAAATATGTGTTTAATTTATTAATGAAGACTAGTGTTGGTGTGACTGAGAACACAGAAGTAAAACAGATTTAGCCTTTAGTCATCTGAAATTGCTTAAGCATAACTATTCTAGCCTAAAAATTTTGACCTCTTAATAGGAGTCTATTTTCATAAATTCAGTACATTTTTAACAGTGTGTATTGGGTTTGCATGGCAAGGTTTTGGTAGCAGGGGCAGGGAGGCTACAGGGGTGGCTTCTGTGAGAAGCTGCTAGAAGCTTCCCCCATGTCTGACAGAGCCAATGTCAGCCGGCTCCAAGATAGACACGCTGCTGGCCAAGGCCGAGACCATCAGTGATGGTGGTAGCACCTCTGGGAGAACAGATTTAAGAAGGGAAAAAAAAGTTGCGGCGGCACAGAAACCTCAAGAGCTGCAATTCCAATAGCTTATATTTAGTGTTCTACAGCAAGATCTTCATGAAAGTATTTGGTAAGAGACTAAAAGGGCCTTTGGACATTAACAAGTCATGACAGCAAGCAGGATTCATAAGTTATTTATCAGTCATGGGTCATCTGGAGATGGTAAGTCAGGTTCTGAAGACGACAACTGTAAGTGTATCTTTTATGGAGTGTAAAAATATCTTTGATTTAGTGGAAGTAGAAAACAGTCCTGGAAGGTTTGTACAGAACATTTCAGGAGATGTGATGGACACACTGAAAAAGTTTATTCTAGTTTGAAAGGTAAGCCTCTTTTTTAAATCTTGGTGATCTCTTTTCAGTGAGCAGAATCTTTTTGAACAGGAGCTTTTTAAGAGTAGCTGTTGTATAAGAAACTTGAAACAATTGCAGGATTCACAGGAAGCATCATGTACTAAAACATAGCTAACCTCCCCTTCTATTTATTTATAATTAGAGAAAAAAAAATTCTAAAAGGGAAGTTTAGGAGAAGTAGGAAGGATTATCAGGCTAAACAGAATGTCTTATTCATTTAAGCTTTGTAGATACTTTTGTTACTTCTTCCCTCTAATTTCTAAAAAATGCTAAAATAATGATAAGAGTACAGAGACTCAAAGAACAAAGAATGTTGACTCAGAATAAATATATAGAAGATTAGACACAATGATCAGGTTAACATGAGGGAAAGAACAAATATAGTGACAGTTAATTTTAGAAGTTGTAAAAACAAATTAGCTGCCTTAATGTGGCAGTCTTACATAACAAAAAATAAAATCTGGATATCATAACTAAGATGTGAAGGGGAAAAAACCACACCAAACCTAAAATGCATAAGATAAAATTATAAAACATACTATTACAAGTATGACTTCTTTCTTTCTTTCTTTCTTTCTTTCTTTCTTTCTTTCTTTTTTTCTTTTTTCTTTTAATTCTAAGGAATTCAAAAAAGGACCTGATAGGTAGTCTTCCTTATGTATTTCTCAGGGTTATTTTGTATTTAAGAAAAGAATAAATAAAATATGAAAAGATGTACTTTGGAAAAGATTAAGATCAATCTGCCATTGGTTCTTGAGTAAACATGATGATGTTTTTTAAAGATGCTGAGCATTCCTAATTTCTGCTGTAATATAAAAATCGTCATAATAATATTAGAGAATAGAATGGCAACAACATTAGAATTGCTTTTCTGGAAGAAACCTACATTTCAACCAGTTTTGGTCCATAAAATGATCTGGAAGGGGTAGTAAGGGAGCATAGCAAGAGAACACTGCAGTGAAGAAGACATGGAATAATTGGCTTTCCATATACATTTGTGGCAGTTAATTCTCTAATAATCTAAATGCATTCAGTCCATAAACCATGGTTACTCAGGAAAAAGGTTTGTAATATGGTGGTATGATAGTTAGTACTTTCCCCCATTTGGCAAGGACTTCAAATGTGTATTGACTCATAATGGAACAAATATTTTCAGCTAGTGTAGGCATTAATACTTAGTAAATGAAAGCCTTTCAAATGTAGAAATCAATATAGTTTAAAATTTTATGGAATCATATTCCTCTGTATGGATGAAATAGCAAGTAGAGTTGGGAAATATAACCTGCAACTTCTGATGAATAATATACAGAAGATCTAAAGCTGCGTGCTTTCAAGTGGACAAATAGGGCTGGAATCGTGAGGCCAGATATCAGATCACTGTTTCATATAATAATTTAGGTAGGAGGGCACCCCTGGAAGTCAGCTAGTCCAACATCCTGCTCAAAGCAGGTCCAATTAGGTCAGGTTGCCAAGGGCCTTGTTCAGTCAAGCTGTGAGTACCTTCAAAGACAGAATCCACAGCTTTAGTGAGCAACCTGTCCTTGTGTTTGACCACTCTTACTGTGATTTTTTTTCTTTTTTCCTTTTATCTAATCAAATTTTCCTGTTTATAGAGGTAAAGGCAGGCTGTAAGCAGACTGGCTGTGCACAGCAACCACCTTAGGTGACAAGAACTCACTGCAAGATCAGGGTGTTTGGAAGAAAGCAATGAATAGGAAAGCAAGTAGTCAACTACACCCATTAAAAGATGATGTAATATTTCTTCTCAGCTGACCTCTTTAACTCATCTTTGCATTAATGAAACAAAGTAAAAACAAAGTAAAAAGTAAAATCAAATGTTCTACTGGTAAGTGAATTAGATTTTCATTATTCCATTCCACTTAATCTATAGGAATACTATACAATGAGTGCTTTTAAAAGGAAAAACAACTTAGTAGTTGCCTGAGACACCCACAGGGTAGTGAAGTTCGTAGTACACACACAGAACATTCAAATTTACTATTGCCATCCTCAGACAGAGGTACATCAGCAACAAAGGCTTGCACACAGCTGCCATTTCCAGCTTCATTTCCACCAGAAACCTCACTGGTGAAAATGGAACAGACCATAACTTGGACAATTTAGGCTAGGGATGACACTGTAGTAAATGAAATTAAAGATGAACAGACCAGTTCAGAGCATGCACTTACCTTCTTTGAGTATTCAAAAAGGAAATCAAGAGAAGCTGGGGGTCATTTACTGAAGCTGAGAGGCAAGAAATTATTTTAATTTGATTTATACAATGTACTGATTATGTAAAATTTAATACCTCCAGATACTTCAGATTAAAAATAGGATTAAAAAAATGCTTACAAAGATAACATGACCATTCATTTTATATTACAAAGGATTTTTTTTCTATGATTAGAGAGTGTTTCCTATCTTTTAAGGCATATTACAGTCTAAATTTCCTGGTGTTAAGAGGAATTTCTTACACTGTCAGGTCAGGTCATTTGTGATTGCTCAGAAAATTGGGTTATTAATTTTTTTTTACTTCCTTTTTTTTCTTGACTGTTATCTGAGAAAGAAGACCAGACTATATGTGCTAGTTTTCTCATCTAGTGTGGTTACACCTACATTTCTGGCTAAAGACAACAATACAGTTTCTGCCCAAGGTTAACTGTGTCTGAGGTTACAAAGCAGAAGAGCTTAATAGTTTCAAAAAATAGTCCCTTAGGAACCCTTAACCACATTGTTGAAGAGCCATGCAGGTCAGCACAGTTCTTAGTTCTGACTCATGTACAGATGAAAACACTGTAACAGCAGGGAAGTAAAAATAAAACTGCAATAGGAAAAATTACATGTAGTGTGTGTGGTTTTTAAACTGATGCTACTGAATATTTATTTTTGCTATGGTTTAAACTAAAACTTGATTGACAAAGTGGACCAGGGAACATTCATGATTATTAATAAAAGTGCTTGACAGTATTAAGAAGTGCTTAATGCTGATGGACTGGAATTTACTTTCTCTCCATTTCCTTGCCTGTGACTTCCATTACACTGCTTTTGTTTTTCAATGTAGTAACAATTTGGCTGTCCTAAGACTGGGATTTGCATTCATCTTCATTGTGAAGGAGTATGCCTTTCTAGGCCAAACTTCACACATAATTTCCCTACTCATAGGATTTAATTTAAATTAAAACTGCACACTATTGTAACCATGGGCCTGATTTTGGTACCATTTACTTTACAGCAACATAGTAATGTCTGAACATTAAGAGTGATGCTGGATATTGTACTGATTGTAATAAGATGACAATCAGGCATAAGACATCTGTATTCACCATATGTACACTCTGAAACCAATTTCATTACATCATGTTTGGTGTAAAAAAAAAATGGCAGTCAAAAGACCAAGGTAGAGGGCACTTTGTGACCCAGTCATGAATACAAAACATTTATACAACATCCTTCACAGAAAGTCATAGGATGATTTATGGCTCCAACTAAATTAAAAGCAACATCAATCAAAAGGCTTTTCATTTTTAATTTTTAAACTGCAACACATTCATTTTCTGATTATGAAGAGGAAGCCAATCTCCTACACTTGATGCATAAAGGCAAAAAGCTGAATTTCAAATGACATCTAAGACCATCAGTCATCACTCCTCCATGCAAAGTACCTGCTAGATGCTACTTTTTGGACCCAAGTTGCAAAGGACATAGTTCTGAGGACATAACATTTTAATAGAATGGATCCTCACCATCTCTATAAAATCAGATTGCGCTACTTACTGTCTTTGTTGCTTCTTTCTACATTTTTTTCTGATGCCACTTTCCAGTGGAATTACTGTAAATGAGAGATGTGATTATTAGTTTAACTATATTTCAGGGAATTATATAAAAGGCTTTGCTTTCTTAGGTAAGGCAACATATGAAAGGCTCGGTGGAGATCAGCTCCCTGGGTTATGAAGCCTGCACCAGCAAAAAGGCCAGGTATATTTAAGCCCACTGAATTGCAAATGTGCATCACTGACATTTTAAACTTCAGAAAAATAATTATAGCGGAATTTAATTACTCAGCTACTTTTTTTTTTTTTTTTTACAGTGGATACCACAAGAAAAGCAGGAGTCTTTGTACAGGTTGCATGTGCCCAGGCGCAGGCAGCAGGTTCTGCAGGGCGGCCTCTGTGAGGAGAGGCCGGGGCTGCCCCGTGCCGGACACAGCCGGTTCCAGCCGGTTCCAGCCGACCCACCGCAGGGCACGGCTGAGCCCCTCAGACAAGATGGTGGCCTCTGAGAAAGTGTTATGTCACATAGGGTAAAAAATGCCATGCAGCAGTGAGAGGAGTGAGGAAAAAATGCGAGAGAAACAGCCCTGCAGACCCCCAGGTCAGTGCAGAAGGAGAGGGAGGAGGTGCTCCAGGAGCCGGAGCAGAGATACCCCTGTGGTCCGTGGGGAAGACCATGGTGAAGCAATCTGTCCCCCTGCAGCCCAGGGAGGTCCACGGTGGAGCAGATCTCCACCTGCAGCTCATGGAGGACCCCACACTGGAGCAGGTGGATGCCCAAAGGAGGCTGTGACCCCGTGGGAAGCCCATGCTGGAGCAGGCTCCTGGCAGGACCTGTGGATCTGTGGAGACAGGAGCCCACGCTGGAGCAGGTTTGCTGGCAGGAGCTGTGGCCTGTGGGGGACTCACAGCAGAGCAGTCCATTCCTGAAGGACTGGTGGAGAGGAACAATGCTGGAGCAGTTCATGAAGGACTGCAGCCCATGGGAAGGTCCCATGGTGGAGCAGGGAAAAAGTGTGTGAAGGAAAAAGGAACAGTTATGGACTGACTGCAACCCCCATTCCCCACTGCCACCCCAGAGCTCTGCTTGGGTGGGGGAGGGAGGTAGAAGAGTCATGAATGAAGGAATAAAGTTGAGCCTGGTATGAAGCAGAGTGGGGACTGGGGTTAATTTTTTTCTGTTTCTCACTATCTTGTTCTAGTTTTAATTGGCAATAAATTAAATTACTCTTCCTCAAGTTCAGTCTGTTTTGCCCTTGACGGTAGTTGGCAAGCAATCTCCCTATCTTTATCTTGACCCATGAGCTTTTTGATCTTATATTTTCCCCATCCTGTTGCGGAGGGGGAATGAGAGAGCAGCTGGGTGGGCACCTGGCAGCCAGCCAAAGTCAACCCACTACTGTCTTAAAACAATTTTAGTAGTATATTTATGCAATTGAAAAATGTTAATATTTCTTTTGCAGTTTATATATTAAGGTTTTCAAATGACTCTTAAACAAGACCGTCATTAAGTAGCTTAGATGAATTCCCAGCTGGTGGTTGTGTTCTCAGCTTCATCAAAATCCATGGAACTGCATCCGTTCCCATCAGTACAAAATTTGACTCCTCTATTTAACATTCTCTTTCCCCATGTGTACTTACTAACAAACTTAGAGCACTTACATCTCTGAAACAGGGTGAGGACTTCAAAAACAAATCTAGAAATCTACAACATAATCAGCTTATTTTGGAAAAAAAAGGCTTCTCCACACAATGTAAATCTTACAAGACTACTTATAATTTATATCTATTTTTCTAACTGGTGGTTTGCATTTCATGTATTTTTACTTTTGAGCACAAACTGTCCATCTCGGTTTGAAGTAGAAATTACCTACATTTATATTGCATATACATAAATCACATACGATTGGTCGTTTCTAGACTTCACTACAAATTCATCTGACACTGGAAGGTATGACAGACACACACAATAGCAATGCTAGTATAGATTGATTTCTGTTTAACTGAATACTGCAATTTTAAAATAGCATAAATACATCCCTAATTACAGTTCTGTATGTACATATGACATTGTGCATAGACTTTTAGAGCTTAGAGAAAGGTAAATTAAAAAAAAAAACCAAACCAAAAACAATAATAGCTGATACACAGATTTGGAATATATTTTCCAGATAATAAAAAGTTTAAATTAAGAGAAGAACAAATTGTTCTTCAAACTTTTTAGCAGCATTTATTACTTCCAAGCCTTTCATGTTGTATAGTCATACATAAAGGATCATCGTGTTTAAAAAAGGCCTCAACATTTATAATGTATATATTTATAAATTATATTGTTGTATAGAAAGGAAGAGAGACAGAGGAAAAGAAACTAGAAAACTAGCAGTTCTCCAGATGCCCTTTGATCAAACTAGTTATGGCACAATTACATTGCATATCAGTAATGCAACTCCAAACCATGCGATAACTCAAAGTCACATGTTTGATTAGGTAGCTTCTAGACTGGGGTCCTTCTTTTCCCTAGACAACAATTAATATTGCTCTTAACAAATCAATAAGCTTTTAATGTCATCTAATTGTCATTTAAGAGACCTTGCAATGAGGAGGAATTCAATCATTTCTTCAATGGTCTTCATGCACGCAGACTTGTACATGGGCATCAAAAGAAAACCAGCTTCAGAATTATGGTGTAATGATCAGCACATCTTAAAAAAGAAGTATGCACTGTATGTCTACTTTATTATTAAATGATTCCTGAACTGGGTTTTCCAGTTCAAATTTGGTCTTAAAGGCTTTAGAAACAGCAGTCAAAGAGCACTTTGATGTATTAGCAGGCAGGCACTCTGGGTGTCCTTCCCCAAAAAAACAAAGGAAAGAAAGGAAGAACATCTCAAAAGTTGCTTTGCTAAATATAATGGAGGCTTTATTTTCCATTCTTCCTTTACTGAGCCTTTATTGCTTTGTAAACAACTATATCTGAATAAAATGCTGAATTGTGATTGTGCCACATTTCACCTTGACAACTGATTAAAACATTTTGTGGCGACGTATAGTATTTTAATAAACTAATTGAATGTATTTTTCTAACTTATGATGATAAGGAACATTTACTATCTTCTTAAATGTCTGAGTGTTCCCATTAGGCTATGTAGCTTTTAATTATTATACCGAAATTGAATTGTCTCAGCCAATCACAGAACACAGATAATGCATGGAGACTTAGGAATACCATGTAATTTTTTTTTTCTCATTTATGCAAATCCCTGTCTGCTGATCAGCTAATGGGAGCTAATTTACATTCTCTCTGTACGTTTATTTCTCAAGAATTACAGAGTAAATTTGCAGATTTCTATTTCATCTGCTGTTGTCCATTTGCCCCTACAGGCTCCTCACCTATATATTTTCATACAGTACCCAAACAACAGGTATGACTACATTAGAGTGTAATTTAACACCAATAAAATAGGAAAACACTGTCTGATGAAAAATAAATAAATGAAAAGAAAGAAACAGTCAATGATTTGAAAAACTGCTACAAGGGTCTTCTTGATAAAGTAAGTATTAGGTTCCTTTAGAACTTGTTTTCCTTGCTTTTCCTTCCCATGTGATTTAGATAAGAAACTCCCTACCTTAGATATTTTTTCATTAGCAAAGGATAAATATTTTGGAAAAAAGTTAACTAATAAATGAAAATCAGGTCAAATAAGATATTTTGCAAATACAAGTTTCTTTCAGGCATGTTTCTTTTTATCAAAATTATTTTTTACTCATTATAATTGATAAGCAAGGTCGTTTTTCATTTTAATAATGCCAAATTAGGATGTCCTGGCATTTCTAGAAATGCTGAAACTTGATAATTCCTATGATATTGTAACACGTAAGTATTTTAAATAGAGTTGTGGAAATGTAATGCTCTATAATGAAAACAAAACCTATTTGAATCTAATATTTTTGTGTCCTTAAGTACCTGCTATGTATTTTGTTATCAGTGAAAGTCCTATATATACATGTGTGCCACTATGTAAATATAGACTTAACTCCTAATTCCTCAAATGACTGAGCAACCAAGACATGGCTGTGTAAAGTAAAAACCACCTCAAAAAGATTACTTTGTTCTATTCCCTTGTGTGTACCTCTAGCAGAATAAATAAATAAAATAAAAGTAACATTTCTGTTTAAGACCATTGGGACAGTCCCTCATGTTATCCATGGTCATATCAGTTTGGCTTATTTATATTAAGGTAAAGCCTTTATCTGCAATGAAGGGCATGACTCCTCAGAACAGAGACAATAAACGAGATGGATGCTCTCAGGAGGGAAGGAAAAGGAACTATGATGTACCAGGGACCAGTGTGACGTGTGATGATCTCAACACAAGAACTGTCTGCCTGCTGTCTATTTATTTTATCTTATTTTGTTTTATTACTTTATTTTATTTTGTTTTATTTTATTCCTCTGTCTATGTCACAGAAGAGAAATTTATGAAATGTAGAAGACAACAGAGAAGTGGCTTTGCTGAGGCTCATAGTGAGATTCACAAGTATGAGTGGCTGCCTGAGGAAGCATACAGAAGCATTTATTAGAGTACACCTTGAGAAGGCAATAAAGGCTGTCACCACTGATAGAAATAGAAGTCAAAACTTCAGCAGAATACAGCAGATGACAAGGAATATTGAATGAGAAGTGAAGGGCCATCACAAGTAGTCAGGGACTGCTCTGTAAATTTAGCCATACAGACGACTGAATACCTATCCCCAAAACATTCCCTGGCACTGCTAATTTAGTGGAACAGGCATAGCCTAAGACATCTTTTGGGTCACTTTCATGGGCATGGCAGAATTTCTATGTGCAGGCTTGACCGGCTAGGAAATGGAGGCCAACCAGTCCAGGCCAGGGAGTAACAACTCTGGGCTGCCATCAGAAATAAAGTAATGGAAAACAAGTATCCACAATCAAGTTCGAATATTCAAAAGAAGAGGATGGAACATTATATCTAACATACTATTACCCAAAATCAGCAAAAACCAACATGCATGCTATTGCAGTTTGCAAGCTTAACCTTAACTTCTGCGAGTCATTAAAGATCTAAGTAAGACTTCTTTTTTTTATTATTAGATTATAGGCTGAAAGTCTTACCTGTGTGAGTGTCAGTATCCTTTACAACAGAGATGTCCTTTAAAAGACACAACCCAAACCTATCTGCACTCAGTTCAGTGACTGCTTTAAATTTCAGTGGGTTTCAGTGGAATTTTTAGCCTGAGTATTTTGAAGCAGTGTGCTCACTTCCCAGTGTTCTCAAATGTCACCTTGAGCAAATATGCCCAAAGGAAGCAGATCATTCAGTGAGCCTAAATTAAGGCTGGGGGCGGGGGGAACCCACTTAAGAGCTGTCATTATTTCTTTTCTAAATTGAATGGCCTCCCCATGGAAATAGTGGAAGCCATGTTATATGGAGCTTTTAAAACAAAATTGAACAAAAGACTAAAAACATTACAATGAGCAATTCTGAACTGGCAGTAGATGGATGAGATAACTGTTAGTTTATTTCCTTCCCAATTTTTTAAAATTACTATGATTATTGGAGAGAGTAAGGATCTTCACAAAGAACCACTCATTATTTATTTCTCAGTAGTAAAATATCGGGTTGTATGACTGCAATGAAGTATAACTAAAGTGACACTACTTCAATTTATACATGAAAATGCTGACCCAGCCATGGGAAAGGTGCAGACTTTAAGCAGTTTGCACAGTCATTTTAGTCAAGTCAAAGTTCTGAACATACTATTAAAGAAAGTTACAATGCAATACAATGCAATGAGTATCCTTTCTGGATGGATCAGCATGTTATGGTGCCCACTTATTTTCTTCTTGATTACTAAACAGAGTGAAGATAACACGGATCAGAGTGAAAAGATTTCTTTTGCCATTGTTTTACAATCTGGATTATTTTACAATTAAAAGTAGCAGTTCCAGTGGCCTTAATTTTCTTAAATTACTTGCATGAGGAAATGCAATTAATATTAGGAAAGGATTGATACTGAAAACTAGCTTCTGTTATTGTTGATATGTTGGAAAATACCCCTTTAAAACTTTTCCCATTTGTTCTGGAGAGAAAACACTACTCTTGGAGAGAAAAACTGTAGCTGGTAAAGGATAATGGTGTCTCATATTTAAAGAAAATACTAGGGCTCCTTTAGAGTCAGACAAAGCATTAACTACTTTCAGATGTATATAAATACGTAAAAATCACATAGTTATCAGTTTTTTAGTTTATAAGGAAACAGTTGCTTGCATATGAAATGCTTCTGTAAGGTTTGTACGTTTCTCTTCAAGGCAATAAATCAGAATTGAATACCCTAAGGAAAAATTAAGTTAACCTGCGAAAGGAAAGGAATTTTCCTGTGAAAAGAAAATCAGGACCAAAGGCAGTACTACAAAATGCAGAAAATTATGTCTAGGTGAGAAGAAAATAAAAATAAATAGAAGATTAAAAATTCTATACGGATTTTTTTCAACAATCTATGTGCAAAAGCATATGGGGAAAAGAAAATCAGATCAAAAACTTAGGGTATAAAAATGCAGAGAATGAGTTTTATACATTTTCTTTAAACCCCAGAGGGAATAAAGCAAACATTAAGGGTAAAAATCACTATGGAAGACTCACTATTATATGTTAAAACTAATTTTCTCTGTTTATAAACATCCACCTAATTTGTGCATCTGATTCCTTTTATGTCACTGATGTTGGTAGGCTCCCGTGCAGTTCTAAGTCTCTTATGTGCATCTTTCTCTGAATCATTTTAGCTTTCTAGAATCTACAGTAATTAGCTGTTCATGCTTGTGTCTTGTTTTATGGTAGAATCCTTTTCCTTTCAAGTAATTCTTCTCTCCCATTTATTTAAGATGTTGACACAACTTTTAGCTTTGATCTGTGTAGACTACAATTTGATGCAAAATGCTTCATATTGCCATCCCTTTTTTACAATTTAGAAAAATACAGCCTGAAAAAATCTCATAAAGGAAGTTTTATTTATATAGGCTGACAGCTACATTCAACATCCTAAAAGACCCACCAACACAAATACTTAATCCCAATTTTCATAAAATACTTAGTCATGTTTTTTCTGAAATTTCACCTGCCTTCTAGACATAGTGGCCCAAGTTTAAAAAATATTTCACAAATAGTGAACTGGATGTTCTCATTTCTGTGAAAAAGGTAGCGGTGCCTTTTATGACATTTCATTATAGCTCTCAAAATATGACTAAAGTGTTTACAACACGTGAAAAAAACCCTCCGTTTGGGGACAGTGTTTCATTTACAGAGAGGGCAGTTAGAGAAGTGAAGGAGTGTCATTTTCTGATCCAGGAGGTACCAGTCTGAGATTTTCCATAACCTTACACTAAAGAGCCTGTCTCTTCTTTACTCAGGGGTAAAACCTTATTTACTTTCCTGTTCTGACTCTGGAGCCAGGAGCAGCCAGGCATTATTATTTCTTGTTTGCCCTTCGGAAAGAAGACAGTGAGCCAGGTGGATCGTCTGAAGTGGGGGCCTGCAACCCCAGCTGCCTTCAGGTGTCACCCTGGTTCTCCTGATTTATTCATTGACGGATGCTGACTTTCAGTGATGAATCACTTTTGCTTAATACTTTCAGGGAGTTTGAACTTTTTGTTGTATTGTCGCAAGGTGTAGAAACATTGCAGGAAAAAAGTAAGAAACATATACTACCTGGCAACTTTAGAAACAGGAAAGAAAGCCATCATCTGTTTTTACAAATTTCAAGAAGCTCAGCTGCCATTGGGAAGCCTCTCCAAGTATTTTCTAAAAGAGAAAGAAAAAGAAAAGGAAAAAAAGAAAAAACCCAATGGGAAGGCTTAAATATTCACTAGGGAAATTTAAATTACTTTCCAAATAATTCTTGAAGCCAAAATCTTCATTTTCAAAGGAAGAATAACAGCTATGCAATACTCACCTTATAAGCAATGCTTTAGAAGACTTTATTAATCTGGCATTTAAATTAAAAAATCATAGTAGAAAATAAAATAAGTTTAAATTCTCTGCTGACTGTCCTCTAAACCTCTCAAAACCTTATACTCTATGCATTAGCTGAAGATTTGTTCTGCCAAAAGCTGTGCTAACATTAACAGCTGCAGGCTGACAGTTCACATTAACTGTTGCAACTCAGAAGAGCGTGACCCCTGTCTTAGACGTCCCTTGTTCTATCTTATCAGACATAATACAGAGGAAAAAATTGTGCTACCAAGAAAATCCCAAGGACCAAAAAAGTCATCAGCAGCAAAAGTGCTAACCTACATTTTCGGTCAGCTTTACAGGAGGAGCTGCAACAAAATATTCAATAACCGTACAAATCCCAACTACTTCTGTACACGTCTCCTGACTTACCCGGAGAAGTGCTGAAGTGGCTGTCTCGCTACAAGGAACTTGCCACAGTTGGGCTTTCTGCTGGCTAATTCTCTCTTAAGTGATACTTGACCAAGAGCTCACAATGTAGCCCAGAAAATATGATTTGCCCTGACTAGGAACAGGTTGCAGCACAGGCTCTCAAGGCTCGTCTGGGCTCACTGTGGTCCCAGCTGGGTTCAGCCTGTTTCAGCTGTTGCTGAGCAGAGCAGTGCCTGTGGGGTCTCCTGTTTTAGCTTCACCCTGCAATCCCCAGTACAGCACCAGTCTGGCAGAGGTTGGGAATCAGTGGGTGACAGCAGCCCTGCACAGCAATGACAACTGGGAACTGATGGGAAGACAGTGGGGTTGTGTTAAAAGAAGGCCTAAAAGTGATGCAAGACTAAGGAAGAGGAAGCTCCTGTTTTCACACTCCTCCCCATAAGGATCTCAGGATGCCCATAATTTGCTGGAAACACCATCACTCCTTACACCAAATCCACCCAGCACCTTTCTTCCCTTCTTCCTGAGAAATACTGAAACCATCAGTCTTGGGACCCATAGGCACACTGGAAGGGTGAGCATCACATGACAGAGAACAGAAAGAGACTAGTAAATGTTCTTTTGTAATGCTTTTAAGGGTATTGCTAATGAGGCTTTTTCTGCATTAATTTGGACTATAAGTAATAGTACTGTCATAACTGGACTAATAATAACTGTTGTGTTTTGATTAGATTGTAAAGATTTTAATTAGACTTACAATAAATTCTTAGTTCTGTGTGATAGTTCACTCTTGCCTATAACAGGATTTTGAGTATAACGATATCAGTTATCAGATGTGCCAAGTAAGAAAAGATAGTAGTTAATATGCCCTTGGATTTAGAGGAAACATTTACACTGGCTTATTTTATTATGCTTGAAGAGGAAGTAGGGCAGCAAAGACATCTCTGAAACACATTTAAGGCATAAGGTTAATGGTTGTAGTATGGGATAAAGGCTAAAAATCTGCACAATTATTTTCTTAACTATAAATTTTTAAAACTATGGGTAGATTTATGAGAAACACATGTTTAAAATCACAATGAACTTGTCTCCGTAAGCTGTCATGTATCTTTTACCTGAAAAATAAGAGTGACATGGATCACTGTAAAAAGGATCTCTCTGTTATAGACCACTCTTCTCATTGCCTTGGGTCAGGTGATGTCTGATAAAAACAAGGCATGGGATGAGGAGAGGAATTAATTCTCTTTTGACCTCTATATTCATAGAGTCTAAGGTGGCATCCAAGCCTCACATAGACATCAACTGAAACATCCCCTGAAGTCTGCCCACTTGGTAAAGTGGTTAAAATGTGTCATTTTTTTGTCTGATACACACCCTTCCGTGCCTTGCCTTGCCTTGCTTTGCTGTACCCTGGGGATCAGGGTGTTTGGAAAGGAAAGAATGGATGGGAAGAACAATGTCTGCATCTTATCTTACTATATATAGAGTGAAATAGATACAGTGCTGTTCACCAGACCTAGTAGCAACCTTTTTATTGAAGCTCATTTTTCCGTACAACTACTTTTTTTACTCCCCCCCCCCCCCGCCCTGTTATCCTCTTTCTTGACCTAAACTTTTCTCCTCAGTCCACCTCACACATTTGGCACTTCTGTGTGACCTATTCGAAGCACAGCACCCAGCATCACTTTTCCTCTCTGACATTCTGCTCACCTGAGACTTCATCTAGGGAGGCGGACATTGTCCGAAGGGTACAGGATAACATCTCCACCAGAAACACTTCATTTTCCTCATAAAACTATGGTTTTTATTGTGGTGGTGGTGGTGGTGGTGGTGTGGGGTTTTTTTTGGGGGTAGGAGTTGCTTTGACGTTGTTGGTTTTTTTTTTCCAGATTCAATAGCACTTATCACAAGAGGTGGATGAAGGCACAAACAGGGATGGACAGTGTGTTGTCTCAAAAATGGGCATTTTGTAGGAGCTGAAGCCACTTGAAAAATTGACTGGATGCAACAGTTTTCTCTGAAATAAACAGGAAATAAGCTAAGTGCAGAGACCTAAAAAAAGGTGTTACTTGCCACTTTCTTTCCCTGGCGATGTACCACAAATATTTGAAGCCATGCAATTCACTTTTAAGAGTGCTCCAGGGTACTCTGAGGAAGCTTGTTTTCAATCTCTTCTGCTCCTCTTTCTAAAAAGAGTTCTGAAATTACTTACTGGATTGGGAGGAAGGATATAAGTATCCTACATACTAGGTAAATGTTTAAACTCTTAGTCACTGGCTATATTCAGTTATTCCATATGAATAGACTGCAAGAGATTTATCAGAATAGACAAAGTAACCCACAACAATATTACTTAAAGCCTTGAAGTTAGCTTTACTAGGAAATAGAAAATGGAGGTTCAGGTCTCTGAAAATAACAAGGAACTGAGTGTCTATCTTCCTTATCCTGCATGGGTGCTGTACTCGTGCAATTATTGGCTAAATTAAATGACTGGATAAACTGGATTGTTCCTAACTGGAGACTTTAATCCAAGTCTCATCTTGCTATTTTCCTGTTTTCTCTCAAGGTGTTTGAAAATGAAAGAAAGGTTCCTTTCTCGTCAGGTAAAATTGGGGTCATCCAAAGCACTTATTCTCTTCCATTACATGAACGAAAAATGAGTACAAAAATATTACACAACAAGGAAGGAAAGAATCAAGCCATAAATAAGGTAGAGAGGGTGTAAAATGCTACCAGCTCAGGCAGCATTTTACATTTTCTTTGCTCTTATTTTTACGTGTGAGTAGTTACATAAAGTGCAAGCTATTACAAAACCAAATTTTATGTCTCAAAAGTTGTCTCAAGCGATTCTAACCTCCAAAGGACATACAGTAATCATATCGACAGTGCATGTATCAGATAGCTAACCAGGATGCTATATTAAATAACCTGTCATCTCAGTCTATTTCTGCTTGACAATGTCTTGAACAGCACCAAGGCCATCTTCATCATTGGTGTGAATTTTCGCCCAGGCTGAAAGTATTAGTGTGTAAGTGAAAGATTGAATGATTGAATGGCTAAGCTGTGCTACCTTCTAAACCTGGGAGAATATTAATAATGGATGACAGAAATGCCTGTACAGATGCTACATTTGAAACATCAATTTTATGATGCAACATAAGACTTTCGGTGATGGTCAATCTGAAACTTTTACTGGAAGTTGTGTCACTCAGTCCAAAACATATTGTCTCCTGCTGCATTGAACAGGAGCTCCTTGGTATTCAGGTGTCTTTTTAAACACATGCAGTTGGTAACTTCAAATATCTAAAGCAAAGGTTGAGAAACTACATATTGTGTTGGTCCTGATTTAGAAATTTTTTCTAAGAAGCTGTCAAAGTTTCCTGCTCTAACTGCATTTTATGTCATCAAAATAAAGTCAGATAGCTTATTCTATTTTGGAGAATGATAATGGACTGCACCAGCAAAAAGCATTTTCAACCTTAGAGTACTACCTAGTAAAAAACAAACAAAAAAATCTGTTCTAAAGAGGTGGAGCAGCGTTAGCACAGGAATACATTTATTAGGCTAAGGAGAGCAGCTAAGCATGTCTGTTTATTAGCATTTGTTTTTACACAAACACAAAGTCTTTCAGTGAGAAAAGAAGGAATCTTTATCACTTTGAATTGACCTGGTGCAACTTGTGTGAACCAGAACACATGACAAATGTCAACAAAGAAAGTCAGTTGAAAGAATGTGGAAAAATGGAAGTTTTACTGTTGCCTGGAATGATAGTAAATGCTGCTATTCAAATGTATCTTATCTGGTCATCTATTAATACTTCAATAAATATACTACCTGTTACTACTGCCTTGGCAGCAATTTCCCTCCATCCTATACTTCATACCTCTTCTTCACATCTTCTTGTTCATTTACGCTTTTTTTTTTTTTGACAAAGACACAAGTATTCATGCAGTTCATTGACTATCCTTTTCATAATGTGTCACTCTAAGGCATCTAGGAACAGAAGGATTAATGGAAACATCACTTCACTTGCTAGCAAATTGGAGGAAGAAAATAAAGCTAGAAACTTTTCAATTTGTTCAAAATCCTGTAGTAATTGTCATTTCCATTATTTACAAAGGAAGAGGGCCCAGAGACAAGACACAAAAAGTAAAACAGTGAAGCATTAAAGAATATGAAGTTGGAAGTAAATGTACTTGTAAGTAGTTTTTTGACAACTGATATTTGAGTGGGGGATGGGAGAAATATATCTGATCCAGGAAACCAGTTTCTAGACTAAACTAGAGAGACTAGGCACTCTTCTGTATTAGAACATATATTCACAAATGAGATACACCAGTGGGTAAAGAAGGAAGCTTTACCATATTAAATCTGTAACAAAATACACAGATGCATTTTTGCCAATCAGAACAAAAGACAAGTTATGATGAAGGAATTGAGCCCCACACAGCTACCCCCTCTCAACCAAACTAGAAGTATAACTTGCTCATTAAACAAATACGAACTGCCATGTAGTAGGATAGCATGGTCTTGCTTTTGCTTCTATTGGTACAATAACTAAAGCATGAAAGATGTTTGCTGGGGTTCATTTAGTCTCCAGGCTTTGTTCAGACATTTCGAGCTCCTTCAATTACCACATTTTACCTGGTTGTAACCTGGTTACTGGGTTATATAATAAAAGGTTGGGTTAGGACCCAAACTGAATCTGCCATCACTGAAGGAATTGCTGTTTAAACACACATTAGGAAATAATGTCTACCACCAGAATATTTTAAATAGCACTGTATAAAAAGATGAGATAGCATTGGTGCTTTTCTACTTTCCTTACTGTGCCTCATCTTTTCTGTGTTACATATCTCCATGTTCTTCCCTTCTAAAGTCTCTTATTTAATTCTTCTCAATCAGGTAATTTAGTGTTGAATAAAGAACTTGGGTCCATGATAATATTTTAAAGAAAGCATTGCCCTGTAAGAGACCCATTCACCACAAGGCCTCTTCCAGATCTGTGGCTAATGAAAGTTAAGCACCTACAGAAGAGATGTTGGGCTACTGTTCTTTGACTCAGGGTTATGGAAAATTGGGCCATGGAACATGCTGAGAAGTGATCTTATCTGTTTCATCTCCCAGACTGCTCACGAGAGTTGGGCTGTCTAATCTCTCTCAATGTACAGTGATTGATGGAGAATTCTCAGTTTTCTCAGGTAGATTATTCCAGTGCTGGGAAAACTATTTTCTAATATCAAACCTAAAGCTTTCTGATGAAATTTCTACCCTTGGATTTTTCCCCTTTGTATTTGTTTTGTTTTATTCATTTCTACTAAACCAGAAATTATGTATGTTAAGATCACTCCAAGCTGGGACAAATCCACCTGTGCACTAAATTGCTTTACGTGCCTGCAACAAAGGGGAACCTTAGAGAGAGTTGTTCATGGCTTCTCTCTCATGAACTACCACTTTGTGAACTTTAATGCTTTGTGCTCTGGGGACCAATTAACTTGCTATTCTTAGCATACAATATTAAATACGTAAATGTTAACTTTCCCATAGCAGCACTTCAGATATATCTCTCTAGTGCATGTAATGTACAGGAAGGGGACTGAAAGTTAAGAACACTCTCATCATAGGCAGCTTTTATATGGCAGTCAAAAAATTGTCGACCTTTCCTTTTCTGTGTCTTCTGGGTACTAGTTGTGGAGGCCAATACTGTCCTTCATAAAATATGTACACCTGTATGTGTACTGTGCTGTTCTCATATAGTGGGAATACCACATGCTCAAATATACAGTCATCTGCTACATTTTTCCCAATTCAACAAATACCCCAAAGTGACTAATTCAAAGTGAATCAGATTAATTCATCTTTTCTCCAGGGCAGTCTTCTTAATGCGAGACTACTTTTATTCCTTATGGCTTGGGGCATGTCATCCTCAGGATTTTGGTTAACATTAGTGATTCTTCAGAAAGCTTCTTTTTTTTAAAATTTATTTGGTTGCCATAATTTTAATTTTATGAGAAAGTATTCTGGAATTTAATAGCAAGTGATATTGTTGCTATTTCTTTTTTACTACCTTTGAAATGTCCTAGAAAAGTGTGTGCATACAGAATCTAACAGAAGTCTACAAGTTTGGGTTTAAAAACTATAGAAAGAAAATTATCCCATAGCCAACTCCATACATTATTTTAAGAGTAATTCTGTAGAAACATATTAAAACTATCCTTCCTTTAGCCCTTGTTAAGTTCTATGGGGCGGGGAAGATAGCAGAATCCTCTAGATGGGTTATGTTTCAGCATTTTCATGGGTGCAAGTCTACTTGTAAAAAGCATATAAAACTAAAATGGTTGGAAGTCTTTCAGACACCTAAATGTCCTCAGTTTTTAAGCTGCTAAAACCTCTTTATTAGAAAGGAGTATACTGTGTCATTACAAAGGAATGTCATGAATGAGACTGTTAAAAGAAATGATCACTGCACTATCTGCACTCCCACTCATGCGAGCATTAAACCGTCATGACAGTAGAGGTGGGACAATGTTGAGTGCTCCAGATTTTAAAATAAGCCCTAGGCTTTTGTATCATCAACTTTTGCCCACCACAGTAAAAACAAAAAACTACAGTAAAACCAAACCAAAACACCAAACCCAAAATAACCAAACCCAGGTGCAAATTTTCAAAAGGTGCAGCATGATTCTCTGCCTGCATTAAATAGGATCATTGGGAAATGACTGCTCAAATGCTTCTATTAATTCCAGCAGCTGAAAGGAGAAAGCTCTGCTGGCAAAGAAGTCTCTGGGAGAGTCCCTGTGATGATGCCCTCACAACCCCATTGCTCTTACTGGGCAATTTCTGATGCTTACCTGATTTCTTTCTCAAAAGACAGGCTTCCTCCTGTTCCTTCAGTCTTAAACAGATTAAATCTTCTTACTTTCAGGATACTGCCTGATAGAATACGTGGAAAGGAAGTGTTGCTGTGGGAGGAAATTTTGCAGAGATGGAATATTTTTTTGTTATTGGTGTAATTAGATAATGCTGTCTGTCACTGGGGCTCAGGCTTATTTTGTCTTTGGCTATACTCCAGAATACTTGGCAAATAAATTTACAGAAAGATGTTTTATGTCCATCTTTAAACAAAATAAATGAACTAGCACTAAGGAAATTACTGGAAAATTACCTTTGTTATTATTTTTTTTTAATGGGTGAATATTATTGATAGAAATAAGAGAAAATAAAATCCCAGCCCTCATATTTTAACTTGTTTTTTTTTTCTTTTTTTTTTCATAAGCTTGAATACAGTAACTGCTGGTTTTCAATATGGTCTGGCATTGGGCCTTAGTTCATTAACTACCTATCATGGAAGAACGGAACAAACCAATGTTGAAAGTAAGGCTATAATGCCAGTTATTTCAGTAGGCTTCTATATATATTAACTTATACCATCAACACAGATTTCGTGCTCTCTTAAATATCTCATGAAGAGGACTAGTTTGCCTGTTTTCAATGCAGCCATACACAAAATCACAGAGGAAGGCACAAACAGTGACTCAAATGGGTGTAAACATTGCAACAGAAGAAATCTAAATTAAAAAGGATTTTTCCTTCTATTTCTGATATAAGCCACCTGTGCTTATACTTAAGGCAGGTCAGGAACAACTGTCATTTATACCTATGAATGTAGGTTAATTCATCATGCAGTGTACTTGTGACCTTCGCACTATTGCTCTGAGTGGCTTACAGAGAGCCTCCGTGCAGAATATGCAATGTGCCCTTAGGTTTGTGTTTCTATCAGAGCAGCACCTGCCACTAAAGCCAGTCAGATCATATGCTTATAGCACTTGCTTAATCATATTATTTTAAGGGCACAACAGAAATGAATTCTTAAATAATTTAAAATTAAATGTAGCATCTTTTATACCTTCCAAAATATCCCTATATAAATTACCATTTGTGAATGGAGTTTGAAGGAAAAAAAGACATTATTTTTTGTTGTAACTGCAATCTCATAGCCAATTTTATGACAATGAAATATTAGGAACTTCTAATTGGTCTTAGCAACTTCTTTTTTCCTGTACTGAAATAAATCAAACTACGTCCTACCTGGAAATATCAGAATATTAAGCTCACATACAGATTTGTTTGAGATTGCAGTGGGATTCTCTGCTTTATCTGAGTAACTCAGGATTTAAATCCATTATCAGTACTAAATGCTATTGTGATTCATTCAATAACTTACTCATTAGACAATCTTCTCTCACAAAACAAATCCCAGATAATCTCTTCACATCATATTGCCAAAGGGCCAATCTTTATCAAATCATTTAAGCATACAATGGTCTTTGCTTTCTATGGCAAGATCAGAAAGAAAATACTAATGCCTGTTTGATTTAGAACTTGCTGCATATGAGACTGGTGGTGGCTTTTCTCTTTCACAGTCAGTACATTGAGCAGAATCCTCAAGCAAGATACTACAGGCATAAACCTAGTGCATGGATTCATTGACTGAAAGGTGAAGATCAATTTATACTCCGAAACCCTGGAGCTGTTGAGTTTTTTAATGATTTTTTTTTTAGAATGAAGTAAGTTTGACAGATGCATTAAAAACTTGTCTATACTTTTGCCTCTACAGGTTTATTCAACATTACAAAATAATGAAGTTGAGTGAGTTTTCTTCTGACATGAAATGTGTTTTCTGTGGTTTGTGTACTTTTTAAGCCTTTGTTGAATACAGCAGATTTTATTAGGGTTTTAAAAAAATAATTACCTGGCTATGAATACTTACTCTTAAGCCCATCCAGTCTTCTATATGCTTAAAAAAATGCATTTGTTTATTATTTAATAATAAATATTAAATATCTATTACTTAGAAAGTATCTACACTTGCATGAAGATTACAGTCTTGACAGAAATCAGCTGGAACCTGAATCAACATTACGCCTATGGTCTCTTGAGATCATATGTTAATGAAGGGGGTATTTTAACATTTCACTAATACTTTGCAGTCATAGACAAAGGAACAAAAATTTTCACAAGAATCTTAGTAAAGTATAATCTAGAACAATGTCTCTAAAATGTACTCCACAGCCTACTCATAATTCCTAATGTAACAAGGCAACAAATAATAAGAACGTAGTCCTTCCAGTCATGCACCCCAGAATGACATGCACTCTTTGGTATGCAGTCCGAGGTATGCTGTAAATTTTTCCCTCCTCTCTCTTCCAACCACCAGCGGCATGGTTCTGTGCACCCTTTCCAGCAGATGCAGAAAAAAAACCCCCAAACAATAGAAACATTCCAGATGAGTATGAGTTACCTGGCAGCTAAAGTGTCAGAAACAGCTGCTGCTGGTACTTTTGTCATATTTTGAATGATGGAGAACAGAAATCTCACACCACTAAGGGACAATTGATTCTCTATATTCTATTTTTGCAGGTATCTTTCTGCAAGAGAACTATTGATTTAGGCTTTTTTAGTATATTTATCAAAAGCTCTTTCTTTGTAGCATCAATAATATTTTACACAGTGAAATTGAAAGGAACTAATGCCAAGGATGAACCAAATCCAATTTCCAACCTTTTGCTACCTGTGAGCAAAGCAGTTAGTGTTTGGGAGCCTTAAGATCATCTGTTTGATGATTTCTCTTGCTACATGTTGAGTCACTGACTAAGGCCATCTCTGAAAAGGTCATTTATGGAAGTTTTATCTTAAGCTGTTGTGTCCAAAGAAGACACCAAAGCCTGAACTGGTATTGATTTTTCTTGCACTGCAACATTACTCCCAGGAGTAAACTGTTGAAGAGGCTATTGATAGAAACATGCCATGTGTCAATGACTACATAGGCTAGAACTGCAGGCAATCTAATTTTTTAATGTCACCTGTCCTTAATGCACAAGGAAACTGGACAAAATCACCTTAAACTGCCTATTTGTGATGCAATATAGAAGTTAAAGATGTGCAATACTCTGCATGGGCCAGAACTCCGCCAACTGAATCAAATACATAAGGCTTGCAATTGCATGTGGTTTTTGTACTTTAAACATGTCTTGGATGGTGACTCCTTGGAGGGGGCTGGGAGAGGAAGAGGAAGGAAAAGCAGAATAATACGCCTATAGTTATTTTAAAATATTGAAAGACAAAAACAAGTCATATGGTTTCTAAAAGATTTTCAACAAATCAAAACTCTTTAGAGATTTGCACTGTTCCAATATTTGAACCATGCTGACAGCTGCACCTTGCAGAGGAAAAGCCAATTCAGCCTGATCTAGAGTCACCCTCCCAAGCATTATGATTAGCCCAGTGTTGCATTATAATTTGTTGAAGGAGAGAGAGTTTGCTAAGTAAGCAACTATATTCCTTTATGAAAGTCCCAGTGTGTTGCAAGTTAGGCAGTGCATATACACACACACCAGTGAATTTACACTTTCTGACACCTGAAAGGCTTGTCGAAAGTCATGGCAGCTTCAAAAGTGTCTGCTTTCTAGCAGTACATTTAACTGTATAACTTTTTGTCATTTTTTTCCCTTTGTAGTTTTGCTGACTGCTACAGCTTTTATTCCTGAGACATATCAAAGAAGATAGATAACAGAAGTCAAAAGAAGGTAAATTCATAATTGCATTCAAATGTAGTGTATAACACAGTTTTAAAAATTATTTTTCTCTGGATGATTTATATTTTCTCTTGCAATATCATATATTTCCTTAACTTGATAGCCTAACTGTAGATAAGAGTCAAAAGGAACAAATCAGTGTCTCAGTGGGGAAAAGAAAAAAAAAAAAAAGGTTAAATGAAGCTTCTCTGCTGCTTCTGCAGAAGGAATTTGAGTATATGGATTAATTCATTCTCTCTCTCAATGTATATAATTTATCATATATGAAATCCAAGTAGGATGGATTAATCCATTCTTTCTCTCTCAATATGTAGTAGATTTTTAATTTATTTATGGGTATTAAAGGAGGAGAGGGGAATGTTGTCACTAGATGATGACAGCATAGGTGCCAGCATGGATTACTGACTATTAAAGCCCTTCCCTTATTGAAAGGGAGAAGCTGCAAACTAAGCACGTATGAGAAAAATTGCTGTCACTAATGCTAAATCCTTTCTCATTTGTTTCCTACAATACCTTGTCGCATTTTGTGTGACCTCCAGGATGATCTTTAAAAAGCAAGATTTGTACCTGGGTCTCCTTGTGAACCAGGCACTGTAGAAAACAGAGCCCTTTCTGAGCAGGATTTCTATATTTTGCTATTTTTAATACATCAATCTGTCATAACAAACAGCCAGCCTCCCCTGCTAGCGATCCTGATGGGTAGGGCAGGGATTTTCAGTGTCAGGTCAAAATTCCTCTCTGGCTTGCACATATTAATGTTCCTCTCAGCAGGAGCAGCACATACCTCAGGCTAACGCTCCCTGCTGCCAGCACCCAGGCTAGAGTTTAGGGTCATTAATTCAACCTGTGGTGTTCATCCAAAGTCAGCATGACAACCTGGTTATAGGGACAAGTCCGTCGTGGAGGTGAGGGCTGCCCACTGGGGAGAGAGGACTGAGGCCTAGAAATTAATCTCTCTCTTTGCCACATGTTGATCAGAAAGAAAAACACAGAGTGATACAGGCAAGATCGTGATCTATATAATGACAGTTCTATTGAGTTAAAGCTATGACGTCCAATCCTACCTGGGAACCTAGTCTACAGTGATCTTCTAATGAGATTGGAATTGCTCTACATTACCATTTTAATAATTTTTTGAGCCATCATTTTAGAAAACTTTCTTAAGAAGGAACATACTTCATCCTTACAAGTTTCCAAATATGAGGTGAGAAATTACATCCAATCTTGCTTGAATTGGTTTAGTGGCACTTGCCAGAGTTGATTTAGTTCCAGTAAAAGCAGAAGCAAGACAACTTGTACCAGCTTAGCTGGATTAATTTTGTGTTGTTTCCACAGGCAATATCTCAACATATTTAAACTGAAAATAAAATTTAATGTGGAAAGGAAGACTTTCTGTTATAAAAAATTAGATCTCTTTTTCTTTTCTTTTTCCTTTTTTTTTTTTTTTTTTCCCTAAAGAGATCTAGGTCCCCAAGCCTCTGTAAAACAAAAGGCAGAGGAAACATCAAGGGAATTATAGTTTGCTACCTACAACTTTGAGATCTCATCCTTTGAACATATTTAATTCTGATTCCTTGTGGGATTTCTTTGATATTTCCTAGGGCTTTAGGGTAGATGGGGTTGAAGGAAAGTTGGACTACAGTATGAAGCCATCTGGGCAGGAGACATGAGCTGCTTTGCTGGTTTCAAAACAGGATTCGAGGTTGTTAGAAGTAACAAAAATTATTTGTTACCAAAAGCAGATTTAAAAGGTTATTTAGCAATGAAGTAGGAGAAAAAGTGCATCAGCACATTCTGCCATGAAAATGTTTGCATAAAGGGCATTTTGTTGTGGCAGATATGTTCAAAGAAGATTTATTACTGCAGTGCAGTGTTTTCCAGTATGGACAGAACACCCAACAAATTATAAATGAAAAATCTTTTGGAATATTTACTCTTTTTCAAAGTTATTAAACATATATCTGGCGGGGTAATCATGGTTGAACTAAATTGTAAAAAATCAACTTCATTTTGGTGAAGAATTTCAGATGCTATTATCTCTTAGAGGAAGAACTAGACTGTTAATAAAGATTTTTTATACAGTGGGACTGTCCTTACAGGCTCTAGTTGTAGTTCAGTAAATTTCACCTGTCCCACTATGTTCTACTTGCTCAGCTACTTTAAGATGCCATATAAACAATAGGATTTAATTTCATCTGCTACAACTTTTCTGCTTTGGGGCAGAAGAGAGGAGGAAATGTAGAAATTCTATCCTCAGTGACCAGATTCTACTAAATAATAATTAATCATCTAAGAGTTGCAATGAAAACAGTGAGAGAAAAAACAATCTGAACCAGTATCTTCAACGCTCTGAATAAACAGTTGCCAGTGAGTTCTTACCACATTCCTGCGAGGCAATTGCTTACTAATATTTTGATTTTACTGATGACAAAACAGATTCTGGAAGGAGATATGAATCCGATAAACTCAAAAAGAGATACGGTAACAGATCCAGAATTAGCTTCAGTCACTAAATAATAATTCTCATACACACTTGAACCCTAACTTCCTATTGCTTTATTTAAAGGACCCACTATTTTGAATCAGAATGTATTTGGTGTGTAAAACTGTACAAAGCTGATGCATAATTTGGTTAGGAATCTGCCAGTGTAACACATTCATATTCACCCTTTTTTTTTTCCTTTGGTTTCAAAGTTAATGTGTGTCCATCTGTCAGTGTCCTGTGTGCTCTGAAGTCTACACAGCACATTCTATGCTTTTATGCAATGCTATAATCCCATGATATTGTAAAAAGAAAACAGAAGTATCACTTAAGCCACAGCTCATTGAACCCATTTTAATTAAAACTTTTTGAAATAGATTTTATAAACTTCTTAATCTTAGCTGCAGATTAGTTGTCTGTTTATCGGATGAATGCACTAGGCACTTTTTGTTTTGCGTACTTAGAGATTACAGCCCTATTTTGTCCTGAAGGTATTTTATTTGATGAAGTCCATTTTAAACAGCCTAATTCATGAATTAGCTGCCAGTGTAGGGCATAAACCCAATCTAATTTGAGGTACCCACATAATTCATTCTGCATGATGAAATCTCCCAAGGAAGCAGCAGAGCATAAATACCTTCCACTAGTAGAGAAGAGAAAGCCATGAATTCCTAATGGCAAAAAATCCCAACAAAACCAATAAAAACAAGGAAAAAAACCCAACACATTACTAGTACACAATGCTTAGCACAAAATATTTAATCAAAAAACATATGCAGAATGATGATTAAATTTTTTTCAAGGACACCTTAGAAGTGAATAATATCCATACAGGGTAGCATTACTGTAAATCATGAACATAATTTCTAAAACTTTCCTGTAATATATAGGCAAGGAGGAATTTTGGAAACAGCATTAATCCAAGACATTCCAATCTGGATATACAGGTAATTCCTCACCCTTTCTGCCAAGCAGAGCTAACCAAATTTCATGTGCCATCTGATTGTTACAGCCTCTTCAGCTGGCCTTGTTCCCTGCTGAGTTCAAATCCAATAAATGCAGATGCATAATTGTACATCAATTTTCTGTTTTACTTGTTTTGCAATTCATCTATGGCCTGCAGTAGCTTTCAAAAGCCCTTAAGTCAAAACGGTCTGAATCTGAGCATTAAAAGCCTAAAGGGCTCCAGGCAATCTTCCCTCTCTCTTTTTGAAACTTTTCTGAATTTGAAGTAGAGAACAGCCTGCTGCTCACTGGGACCTTCTTTCAGTTGAGAAAGATCAAAATGAAAGTATTACAGGAAGTAAATCATTGCTATTCAGTAATGTGTATCTGAATATTCAGCAGTGTTAGACTTTCAATTCTTGCTCTTACAGTTAGGTGCAACATTTTTTATTCATATATAAAGGTTAAGCCCTTATGGGTTTGGTACAGCTTGATATAGTGGACAGTGGCATCACACTTTTTTAATCCTATTTAGGATAAGCTCCAAGCATATAAAACCTGCCAAGCTGGGTCAGATTCAGGTGTCCATCTAGATGATGATCCTGCAGTAGGTAACAGACAGAGATGGAGCTGATGAACAAAGAAAGGACACAGTGATTCTCCCTTGATCTGTCCTTAAAGTTTTTGCCAATTTGAAGTTCATGAACTGGCTGTTCAATGAAGACTACCATGGTCAAGAGCCATGGTTGAGTAGGTTTCTTCATGAACTTCTACTAAGACTTTCAGAGACCCTTTATCCTTCAGAAAAAAATCTGGAAATCATTTTCACAGAATGAGGAAGAAAATTGTGTGAAAATTTTTTCTGTTAGTTTTTCTAAATATACCTCTTGTTTCAATGGGTATTTTCCACATCTTGTACTTTGAGAAATAGGGAAAAATCATTACCTAATGATCTTTGCTCTTTTCCAAACATAGCACTTTTAATCTATCAGTTTTGTTGGTATACAGACCATTCTGTAACCTTCTTTGTATATTTTCTAGTTCTATTTTAACCTTTTTTTGAGGGACCAGAGCTGACTGTATGCCCAAGATAGGTGTATTTTCATCTTTGTATACAAAGATTTTAAGATCTTCTTCCTGAAAGATGATAGCTAATTTGGAACTCATCACTGTGATCCCATGTACAGCTGAAATGTTTTCTCCTGTGAGCATTACTTTGCATTAATTGTCTGCAGGCTCCATCTGCCATTTTATTGCCTAACCACTCAGTATCATGGCAGATTTTTGCACCTCTTTGAGGTTAACGTTAAGTGACAAGCCTAAACACGTTCATTTCAATGAACTCTGTCCCCTCACTTGTAATCTGTTCTCTGCATTATTTAGTGACACGCTAGTTGTCAGAGAACCTATAAAGGTCATTAGAGAAACCTGCTTGGAACTGCCCTTCATTGTGAAAATTGCTACCTTTTCTTTAGCATGGTATTAATTTATGGCAGTGTCAACTCCACAAAGCTGAGCTAGACTGTAATTTGATGGAAAACTGTTGCACTTTTCAGTACTAATTCCACTCTATCAATGTTCTTACAACCAATGTAACTGTGGAGGTGGTTAAAGTAAGACATAGGTCTGCAGAAGGCAATCTATACATTAAATAGAAACTCTGAGAGAGACTATGTCCTCTTGAAAATAAATAAATTATCCCTCTTAGAGAAGTTAGTTACAAGAACATGCTACCAGACTGCTTCATGTTCATGAACCAGATGAGGCATGACTGTGTTGAAAGGTACAGTGAAATTATAACAGGCATCTGGATGCAAAGACAGAGAGTTAAACATTATTAGCTCATGTTTGGCTTTGAGAAACTGTAGGAGCAGCAAGGAAGAAAAAGTATGACCTAAGGAGTCAGATAAATCTCACAGTACTGCAAATCACAACTCGATTTGTCATTGTGAGGGAGAGACAATCCTAGAACTGGGTTTTTATTGTAAAATATTATTCAACTATCGTATGATGACTTCCAAGGGAGCTTTTTTTTTAATAAGAGGAGGTTCAGAACATTTTAGAGCAACTGCTATTCAATAATTGAGAAATACTTGGCCCTTCATAACACAAAGCACTGTGTTTCAGAATTTCTTATCTATTATTAGTGTATAGATACAGAAAATATTAAGATTTTGGAAAGTGTTGAATTTCTGGTTATGTAATAACATGTTAACACATCCAAAATTCATGGATATTCTGAAAGCACTGATGTGAAATATAAATTTAAGGTTTAAAACCTTAAGAAATTAAGAACTCATGCCTTAACCACAAAAAAAAAAAAAAAAAAAAAATTACTTCCTCCTTCCCTCCCAGTGCACTAAGTAAAAGAAGTTGGAATACTCCCACATAGTCTTTACACCAATTCATTCTTCAGTCTGGTGGCAAAACATCAGGCAATGGAACAAGGAAGAAAAATGTCATTTTAACTCAGACAAGACATCAGATATGAAACAGAACATTTTAAGTCTTTTTGGGCATCTTATACAAAAGCAAAGGAAAAGAAGCAAAGATTTGGGCAAATTAAAGCTTTTTCACTTTTCTTTATGATTTAACTGTTGCTAGGGACAAATAATTCTAATTATTTTGTTGCCTCCTTGGTAGAACACCTAGGCATAAAACCTATATATCTGCAAACTGGTCACTGTGTATTTCTACAAAAAAAAACCCAAACCTGCAGAAAAGGAGCAGCTGGAGCACCTAAAATCTGTCCACATGTCATTATAGTGAACTATGCATATTCTGGGCAGTAGATAATGTGGATTTAAACCTTCTTGGACAAAGGGAAGGAAATTAATAATGCCACGTAACCACTGGTTGGGGTCCCAAGACTTTAAATTCTGGGGAAGCACAGAATCACTGCTACGATCTCAGGCTTTAAGAAAAACATGAAGTGCAGATTCTCATTTTCAACATTTCCCCTTTGTTACAGACACGGGAAATGAAATAAAAATTTTGTGCATTGGGGCAAGCTGAGCTTTTGTTTGAACCAAGGATGAGCAAAAATGTTAAAAGAATTTTGTTGCTGTTCATCAGTTAAAACATTATGTGCTCACCACTAACTGTGGCATGCCAAAGGAACACAGTAAAAATCATCAGAAATTCCTTTTCTTGAATTTAACCAGAGAGAGAAAAAACATTAAAAATGGAATGTGATCTCACTTATTTCTCAATTCACAGGTGCACTTACTGTTTGTATCGTGAACTTTCTGTTGTAAAGGTTCATTTTGCAGTTTCACAGCTCAGCAAAATGAAGGACTGAGGCGGATTAAGCGTCACCTGTACGTTGAACTTTTAGTAAAGCATAAGCTCAGAAACAGTGTGTTTCTTTTCCTGACTTGCAGGTTGAAAAGCATGTATTCCAAGCAAAATTTGGTCCTTGCCTGCAGTCGTCAAGCAGGAGGCTGAACAGGAGGTAGGGGCTACGCATCTGGCACGGTCCCCTCCTTGCCCCTCCTTGCCGTCACCCGGCGAAGTGGCTCAGGGCAGGGTGACAACTGCACGGCTCCGCTGGCACTGCGACGCTTGCTCGTCCCTATGGGTCCAGGACTCCTGGTGCTGCTCCACTGCGGCTGTCTCACCCCACTAGTGCTGGCCAACTAGCCATTGGGGCAAGCTAGGGCCCAGGCGATCCTGACCTGCGATGCAGGTGGAACAGGTTGGTATGGTGGGAACAGTCAATTCATGGTCATTTTTTAGGGCTTAATGCAAAAAACAATCAAGCGATGGTATACATGATCTAAATGAAGTTCGCTTAAGAACCTTAACTTGCTGAAAAAAAAAAAAAAAAAAAAAAAAAAGACAAAAAATCCTTCTCAGCTGCTGCCTCTGGGGAGTTTTTATTCACAATCACAATTCATAATTTGCAATTCAAAATATATCACAATCCTTTAAAGTCCCTTTTCTCAAAACAGGGAGAAACATTTTAAGTATCTGATATCATTTCTGGGAAAGAAAAAAAGTGCAATAGAGTAATTACTAGTTATTAATTCTTCAACAGATTAGTATATCAGAAAAGAAATGAAGCGTCTTGGTTTGTTACAGTAACATATAGTTCATAATAGGATGAAATCACAGAAGAAATTGTAGCATTCAGTAAAAAGTGAATTCAGGGAGGCATGTGCCAACTTTTCCAATCTGATGTGTGAACCATAGAAAACAAAAGATGGGTTTTATAATGATTAGACAGACTAAGAAAGAATTCAGTTTTAAGTTATCTAACAGGGGGCAGGAATGGGTTTGTGATTTTTTGTTCACTCTTTTTTTTGTTTGAGATTTTTTTGCTTTGAAAGGGGATGAGTATTTTTGTGGCCTATACTTAATTTAGATTTAAATTCTAAGCTCTCTGAATTCCATGTGCATCTCTCTGTAGTGAAAGGAATGGAATATTTCAGGTACTTAATTCACACAGTATTAAGCCAAGCCAGAGCCATGAAAATGCCATGATGCAATTTAGTGAAAATTTATCTTTCACTGGGAATAGTTCAATTACAACTGAAATGAGATTGGAAATAATCTTTTATTCTATAAACCTTGCACCTAGAAGACAATACATCTGTTTAATATCTCGCCACTTCTATCATTCTGTGGTATACCTGAAACTGTTTGTTCTAGCAGTAGTCACATGAGGCTTCTCTCCTATTTCTTTTGTAAAGTTACCTTAATTATTATGAATAGCTGTCACCTATTTATTCCTACAACTATTTTTCCAACCCAGAGATGTATGTATCATAGTTAGTTTACCTCATGCTTGAATACATTTAAGAGCAAGAGAAATTAAATTCTAGTTAGTTCAAGACCAAGAGGAAAATGTAATTTTCCATTAACAAACCACTCTATCTACTGTTCCTAAACATTTTCAGATTGTGTTGGCTGTCATTATCTTAGTAATAAAGCAGGAGCTAATTTAAGAGAGTTAAAAAAATGCAACAACTCAACCCTTAAAACCTATGAAAAGGAGGGTTCGTTTTTTTTCTCAAATTTTCAGATAATAAATATACTGTTATTCTATATTTCAGTACACAATTCTCCATTAATTAGTATTGCATGTAAATTATTACTGTGACCATACTTTGCTGGTATTGTAAATAAATATAAAATCTTCATTAGATGACTGATTATTTTCTCATTTCCACTGGGCAACCAGCAACTCTGCACCAACATACAAATTAGTGAATATGAATGATGGCATCTGCTGCACCTCAAGGGGGAATACTCCAATATTTTTAAGCAAGCATTTATTTTGTTCCAATTTTCAGTGTCATCTTTGCTTGATCTTCTTTCCCTAAGATGTCTTCAGTGAAAGGACATGTCCGTTTTGCTAGGGGTTTATCAAACACCAAATGTAGTTTATTTTCAGAGACTTCAGTGTTCCCTGTGTCAGAACCAAAAGTATGGGCGAGTGTCAGCAACAATTCCTTAACTGTTGTGTACTAGGAGTGCACGTGAAGCAAAAGAGCTGCATAGCAAATTTGAGTAATTTCATCATCTCTCCAGGCAGAGTGTTGTCCTATGATTATTAGAAAACATCCTAGAACCAGAAGAATAAATTATGCCAGCTGTGAATACAAATTATTAGTCAGTTAATTTTAAAAGAAACTTAAAGAAAAATGCAATTTTAGAAGGAAGAAAATGTATACAAATACTGTCATGAATTTATTTTTTTATGAAATATATAATTTCATACCAATATTGTGCAATAATTGTTTCTCACTCTTAGCCAAACATAGTTTTCTTTTAATAAGTGAAAGTTATGAGTAGTCAGAACTTACCTTCATTTCAAATATATATTTAAGACAAAATAATTCTCTGTTTCAAATTACATATTCTCTTCTGTAGAAGGTCAGTTCAGGCACTTGGCTGGATTCTGTGGCTATAACCCTGGGGTGTCTCAGCAACCCGTAGCACTGCAGCTCCGTACCGTACAACTGAAGTTTGTGTTTACGTCCATAAGGGAGCCACGCTTACAGCAGTGGAATGAATATTAAGGAGGCATGATGTGAAAAATGTTGGCAGGTAGCTTTTTGGAAAATATTTATTTTAAATTTTAGGGTAACTATTGCCAAGATCTTACTTTTTCAAAACCCCCAAAATGTATTTTTTCCAAGTCTAGTGTCTTATTTCAGAAGCTCTCTCTTAGATAAGATACACACACATACTTATTTACATATATCCCAACTAATAGTAATTGATAAAGTTTCATGAAAACTTGAAACAATTGCCAAGATATTAACCCTTTTGACTGTAAGCCAAATTTTAATTTAGCTAATTAATTTTCATCTTCTTAAAATGTCCTTGAAATTTCAGCTAATGAAATACTTCTAAACAGTTTGTCTATCTTTTTTTTTTTTTTAATTGACCTAATTTTCTAATGTCAGATGCGAAGGCAAATTATTTGAGCTCTACAAGATGTGAGGTTAAACACATAATCGCTTCATGAACTGATGTTGTTATTCCATATGTGTGTTGACTTCCAGGAGTAAAGCTACAAACAATAATGTTTTCATGTGTATTACTCAGCTCTCCAAAAAAAGTCTCACAGGTTTTAAATACTGCCCAATAAAATAGGGAAATATTAAGCCGTGGACAGGACTTTAACAGCAGACACTGCAGTGGCAAACGGGTCCCTACTTCTGCTTCTTTTACAGAAAAGCTACTGAGAAAACCTGGATCCCAAATCCATCTGTCTTTCCACGGGGAAGAATATGTTTAAGGAGATCCTCATTTTCTTTTCTGTTAGTGGTGAACATGTGCCAGCTCTCACTGAAGGTAAACCAGCAGTTACCAATTCCACCAGACACATTAAGTCTATGATTTCCTCTTAATCATATCTGGTTTGGCATTGCAGAATCATTCTCGATTGCTCTTAGTTTACAGATACAGAAAATGAGAAATGTGCCAGAACTACTCTGTATGTTGTTCATTTATTCTGCTGGGGTATAGTGTTATACTTGCCCTGTAAGGACAAAAATGTCTAATTCTGGTGTCTAGATTTCCCAAGGTATGGAGACAATCCAAACAGACTACTACTTATTATTGTTGAGCTAAACCATGCAACACAATTACTTTTCCGAGGTTAACCATAAAAGTGGTGAAATTTCTCTCCAGGATTGACCAGAGTAATTTTCAATTTACCTAATTAGGCAAACTGGATGGCATATTTTAGCAATTACATTTCAGCTGTGGCTATTTTGGAGCAAACTCCCCCTGGACTTTGAGATTTCCCACTTGTTCTGTTATCAGACTTAAACTTCATCTCCCTGTTTTGTTTATTTAGCCTTGTTCTTTGAAGACACTATTGCTGCTAACGACCAGCTAATCAGGTATAGGCTATTTTTGTCCTGTAGCTGCTTTTTTTTCAGACAATCTCTTCAACATATCTATGTAATTCAACTGCTTTTGTCAAGCTGGTTTGGCAGGAATAGCTGGCTACTTCAGGAACAGCATGTGCAAATTAGATCTACTAATTGCGTTCACAATAGAATACGGTTCTCACCCACTCTTTGCCACATCGATTTCGTAGGCAATAAAAAATATTTCTTAGCGCTAATGCCTGCAGATAAGACTACAGATATGCAAAGAGACTTCAGTGGAGCCAGCAAGTAACTATCTGAATTTGCTTCAGAAAAAACATGACTTACCACTGTCTACAGTTTGAAATTAGCTTAATTTTTTTTTGCATCAGGCTTGAACTAGTCACGCAAATTTTTAAACCCAGTGACATTATGTGCAGAATTCTTGAAATCCTTAGAGATAATTTTTAAAGCTTGATAGTCAAAGTGTTAGAGCTGCCTTACTTAGCATTGCATTAGAACATTGCTGATGGATATTTTATTAAAAAAAATATTGTTAGTAAAATATTTTAAGGTTAAATAACCTTAAAAATATATATAACATTAGTGAAATGTATAGATTGTCTTCTTAAAGCCTTCAGGTACTCATATGACATAAAGCTAGTTCAATTATTTCCAGAGTAGGTGAATTTGCTTGAGGATCACTAACCAGACTAGATAGTATTTCTCAACCCACACTTATCATAAGGAACTTCTTACAACTTGAGAAAAGCTGAAGAAAAAAATGTCGATACTGACATACTAAAGTGCCCTGTTTAAGGGACTCTGTAGGAAAATAGCTCCTAATTACAGTCCTCACTTAAGACATTGGATTCAGTGATATTTTCCCCATCATGTATTCCTTGTCTATTTTTCCTGGAATCTTGCCAGATCTGATAAAACTTTAAAAAAACTGTATCACTTACTACTAGAAAATTTTTTCAAAAATGTATCTAATCAATTTTTTGAATTCATGATTGAAAGGTTCTTTGTTTATAAATGATCCTATCTTTCAGTAATTAAGTAGAACAGACTTTGAAACAGCTTTCAAAAAAGACAGATATTATTGTTTATACTTGTATTTGATTCTCTTCTATCTTTCAATTTTTCAAATTTTTTTCTAAGAATCCTTCAAACATTGCACAGAAAGCTGTTTAACTTTGTCCTTTTGTTGTGGTTTAACCCCAGCCAGCAACTAAGCACCAAGCAGCTGCTCACTCACTCCCCCTCTCCCCGCAGTGGGATGGGGGAGAAAATTGGGAAAAGAAGTAAAACTCGTGGGTTTGTTGCCGAAATCCAGAATAAAACTCCTTAACAGCAATGAGAAGTTAAGAAGCAGGCACTCCTTTATTGCAGCACTGGGCACACAGGGGATTTCTAAGCAACAGAACTAAGGTCCGTAGCGATCTCTTAGTTTCTTAGAACAAAACACTACAAACTAACAAATCTGTCAAAGTTTCTATGGTTAACTAATTTTAGACAATACTTATTTTCTTATGATTGTATACAACACATTTTGTATGTTCCTAAGCTTCTATGAGTACATTGCGAGCTTCAAACCCCTATATTCTACAATCTTTACCTTTTACTCAAACCCTGCTTATAAAATTTTAACTTTTATCAAAATATTTGTAACATTTCCCCCCTTTGAAATTTTTGACAATCATTTCAATACTTTCACTATAATTTTACTAATTACAAACTCTGGGATTGTTTGTCCATCTTGCTGTCTTGCAACAGCTTGGATGATCATACGATTAGAAATAGTTTTACGACTGATTTTCTTCTTAAAAAAATAGACAAATCACACAAATTGTATCCTTTCTTTTGTTTAAAACTATTCATTTTAGTATTTTCATCTCAATATAGATCGTGTCACAGCTTGTTTAAGGCAGCTAAAAGCGACACAGATTATAATAATGATGATGACAATTACAATTACATTTTGCAAAAGCCCTGCTAACCATCCAGTCAGAGAAAATCCAAAGTTTTGGAATATCTTATTCAGCCAAAAGCTTTCTATATTTGATCTTAATTCTCTACTACTTTGAGCCACATGTTTTATCCTGTCTATCTGATGGTTTAAGTCATCTGTTACATTTGGTATATGCATACAACACAAATCATTTGTAAGTCCAATGTACCCACATACTCCATGTTCCTTTAACAACAGTAAGTCTAAAGCTAGGCGATTTTGCAATGCCATTTTACTAGTAGCCTGCACCTGTGCATGAAGTTCGTTTAGCCCAATTCGAGTACCATTAGCCAATGTTTCTACTTGGAGTGAAAGGTTGTGAAGAAAAATTTTATTCTGAAGAGTTGTTACCTGTGGTGTAAAAATAGATTCCAATACCCATCCTATTTGGGTTCCAGTACTTGGGGGTTGCCAGGAATCATCCTCTCGTTTCACTCGACTCCACCATCGAGGCCGTAGGGGGGATTTCTTCCAAAGAGGGCATAGAGTCAGTAAGCCCAACGTCCACTGTTTATTTTTGTCTTTCATGGGGAGGTGAGTAGACCACATACCATCGCTACTCACCCAAACAGTTAGTCCTAAACTTTCTACCTGTCCTTTGTTGCAGTCTATTCCAGGCCAAATTCTTCTTCCATTATTAAGAGGGGACCAAGTATCATTTAAAACATTACTATAATTTCTACAAGCACATCCCCATCTCGGTGCTTTAGCCACTGGATATAGTCTTTGAACTTTTGCATCAGAAGAATTACAAGTATAGACCTTTGTACATTTCCATTTAGGATGTGTGATTTTCTCTGTTTGTCTCGCCCAATCCAAATTTCCATAAATAGTTTTAGTTCTGGGTGGACCTAACAAGGGCCCTATAACTCCAATAAATTCTAAACACCATTCTATATTTTGAGTATGATCCCAAGTTCCTCTCTGCACTTGTCTCCATGGCTTTGGCAGTTGACAGCCCCAAGGGGTATTTGTACAAGTTTCTCCTGAAGGATGATAAATTAGTTCCTTTGCCCATGAGGTAGATGGTTCAGTAATGTTACAATTCAAAATGTTATAGTTCCTTCTTTCAAAATTTAAAGAATAATTGCCATCTAGATCTGTCCAATTTAATCTACTAAGCTGATTTTCACTGTCCCACATCTTTTTCCAAGTTTTGGTTAGATTCATTGTCAATATTCCCCATAAAATTTGATTTTCAGCTGACTTTGGAATAGGAAAGCAGGCTGTTATTGAACTCAAATTTTGTACTTTCGCAAAACCCTGAATCAATTGTAAAACTAGATTGTCCTTTATCAACATCCCAGGAACGACTGATATCAAGATTAATAATTCAAGCAATAATCGTCTCATTTTGTTTACCTCACACTACAGATTCTTCTGTCATGTCAATTCGTGATTCTACTTTTATAATCTTACATCTGTTTTTTTTTATCTTACGCTTAGAGCAACTTATAAGAAAATATTCACAACCTATAACACACAAGAGGATCAATGCCCCTGACAGTATCCCTAATAATAACCCTAATATTATAAGCTTTACACAATTGTTCTCCCAAGTACATAGCATGAAACTTATCTATAGATTTTCAATTTTAAAAGACCGGTTTCCTTAGACCTTCAATTCCCTGCTGGTGCTTTCTTTATTCTTGAATAGTGAATCCATGCATCTAATTCAGCAATCTTGACAGCGGTGAAAGTAGTCAACAATATTTGAAAGGGTCCTTTCCAGCATTCCTGAAGAGGTTCAGAAGTCCATGTCTTCACATAGACATAATCACCTGGTTGGAAATCATGTACTGGATTTTCCAAAGACAGGGGTCTGCTCCAAACAACCGCACTCTGAAGTTTTTCCTAAAGAAAGTAAATAGTTATACTCATCTTGTTTTCCTTTTAAATGTATGCTCAAATTTGGTTTGGAAGATTCATAAGGTTTTCCATATAATAACTCATAAGGACTAATCAATGTCCCGCTCTTTGGTTGGACCCGAATTCGTAAAAGGGCCAGTGGGAGTGCCTGAGGTCATTTTAAATTGGTTTCTTGACATATTTTACTAATTTGTCTTTTCAATGTTTGATTCATTCTTTCCACCTTTCCACTAGATTGTGGTCTCCAAGTTGTATGTAAGTCCCAAGTAATTCCCCAAATTTTACTAACACCCTGGACCACTTCTGCGACAAAATGAGAACCTCTATCAGAAGAGATTCCAATAGGTACTCCAAATCTCAGGATAATTTCTTGCAATAACCATTTAATGACCTCCTTTGCTTGATTGGTCTGACAGGGAAAGGCTTCCAGCCATCCTGTAAAAGTATCAACCCCCACCAGAATGTATCGATACCCATTTTGTCGAGGTAACTCTGAAAAATCTATTTGCCAATAATCCCCTGCTTCCATTCCTGATTTCAATATTCCCATTTGGAACTTTTTCTTTACAACTGGGTTGTTTTTCAAATATATCTCACATTTGGTAGTTGTCATTTTAGCTATTTCTAGCATTTTTACTGATACCACTTGCCTTCTTAAAAGAGTTACTAATGCTTCTGCTCCCCAATGACATTCCTTATGTTTTGTCTGTACTATTTCCCTCATTACAAATGGTGAGACTACTACTTGACCTTTTGATGTCACCAACCATCCTTCTAGATTTTTCCTTGCATTTAATAATTTCCCCAACTTCTCATTCTCCTCTGAATATTTAGGTTTTTCCTTTGGTAATGCAAAAGTTTTTGTAGGAATTAATGCCATTTGTAAGGCATTCCTTTTGGCTGCTTTCCTGGCTGATTTATCTACTAATCTGTTGCCTACAATCTCTTTTATATTCCCTGATTGATGTGCTTTACAGTGCATGATTGCTACTGCAGTTGGTTTCTGTACTGCTTGTAATAAATGCAAAATCTCCTCTTTATATTTAATGTTGGACCCCTGAGAGGATAATAATCCTCTTTCTTTCCACAGAATCCCATGGACATAGACCACACCAAACGCATATTTCGAATCAGTCCAGATATTTACTTTCTTTTCTTCACTCAATTCTAGAGCCCTTGTCAAAGCTACTAATTCCGCCTTCTGAGCTGAAGTTGTGCTTGGCAAAGCATTGGCTTCTATAACTGATTTTTCAGCCGTTACCACATATCCTGCATAGCGGATTCCATTTTCGACGAAACTGCTACCATCTGTATACAATTCCCAGTCCGGGTTGTCCATAGGTGCATCCTTCAGATCCTCTCGACTGGAATATACATATTCAATGGTAGTCAGACAATCATGTCCCAGTTGTCCTTCTTCCTGTACAGAACTCAGAAAGACTGCAGGATTAGTTAAGTTAGTGGTTTTCAAAATCACATCATCTTGCTCCATTAAAATTACCTGATATTTCATCGTTCTGCTCGGGGATAGCCAATGGCCCCCCTTTTGCTCCAACACTGATATCACCATGTGTGGCACATATACCACCATCACTCTTCCCAAAGTCAATTTTCGAGCCTCCTGTATTAGCATCACAGTGGCCACTACCGCTCTCAAACAAGCAGGCCAGCCTTTACTTACAAAGTCCAATTGTTTGGAAAAATATCCAACCGGTTGCTTCCAACTACCCATCTTCTGAGTCAGCACTCCCAGTGCAATGTGTTGTTTCTCATGTACAAATAACTGGAAGTCTTTAGTCAAATCCAGGAGTCCCAAGGCTGGCGCTGTCATCAGGGCCTGTTTTAAACTCTTGAAAGCTCTCTGCTGATCTGGACCCCATTCAAATGGTGGACCTTTAAGAGCTTCATATAATGGTTTAGCCAACAGACCATAGTTCATTATCCATAGCCGACACCACCCAGTCATTCCCAAAAAGGTTCTCAATTCATGGGTATTTCTCGGCTCCGGGGTACTGCAAATTGCTTCTTTACGGTCTGTTCCCAGCCTTCTTTGTCCTTGTGAGACTTCAAAACCCAGATATATCACAGTGTGTTTTGCTATCTGGGCCTTAGTTCTAGAGACTTTGTATCCACTTAGCCCCCAAAAGTTCAAAAGATCAATTGTTACCTTTATACATGCTGGTGTCTCTTCCATAGCTATCAGTATGTCATCTACATACTGTAGGAGCAAATGTCCAGGTTTGGGACCATCTCGTTTCCACGTCTCAAGTTCTTTTGCTAATTGGCTCCCAAAAATTGTTGGGCTGTTCTTGAATCCTTGCAGCAATCTTGTCCATCTCAATTGCATTTTTTGTCCTGTTTTTGGATTTTCCCACTCAAAAGCAAATAATTTCCGACTTCCGTCTTCCAGGGGTATACAAAAGAAAGCATCCTTCAAATCAAGCACTGTAAACCACTGATGATTCTCCCCTAGAGCTGTTAAAAGTGTATATGGATTGGCCACTACAGGATGTATATCTTTCACTATCTGATTTATCGCCCTCAGATCCTGTACTAATCTATATTCTCCTGATGGCTTTTTCACTGGTAAAATTGGAGTATTATATTCAGATTCACACTCCTCTAAAACTCCATATTCCAAAAATTTATCAATTAATTTCTTGATTCCCAATCTAGCCTCAGGTTTAATTGGATACTGCTTTAATCTCACTGGCTTCACATTTTCCTTCAGTTCTACCTTTACAGGCTGTGCCATTTTAGATTTTCCAGGTATCTCTGTATTCCAAACTATAGGGATCACAGCATCATCAACTTCTTGCGGCATCTCCTGAATCTTAACCTTCTCCTGTATCATCAATTTTTCTCCTGTCTTTGATTCTGGTATCTTTAAAAGAATTTCTCCTCCCTCAAAAGCTATCTGTGCATTTAATTTGGATAACAGATCTCGACCCAGCAAGGGTATCGGACATTCTGACACATACAAAAATTCATGTGTAATTGGCTTATTTCCAAATTTTAAATCAAGGGGTTGAAAGAATGGTCTATTTTCCTGTTTCCCAGTCGCTCCGATTATGGTTGCTGTCTTATCTCCTAATTTCCCTTTGCGAGTATTCAAAACAGAATATACTGCTCCTGTATCTACTAAAAATTCAACTTTACCATTTCCCAGCTTAATTGTAACCAGAGGTTCAGCTGGGCTCCCCTCTGGTCCCCTTCATTCAGTCAAAGTCATCATTTTCACAGCCTCTTGCTGATTTGTTTGCAGCTGAGGACAATCCTTTTTCCAATGTCCATTCTCTCTGCAATATGCACACTGATTCATTCCTAGAGGTGCATTAGGTTCCTGGTTACCAAAGTTTTTAAAACCTCCTCTTCCTTGAGTTTGTCCTCTTCCTCTTGCTGCACTCCCTGTTAAAACAGCTATTAACCTACTTTCTCTAATCTTTTCTTTTCTTTTCTTTTCTTTTCTTTTCTTTTCTTTTCTTTTCTTTTCTTTTCTTTTCTTTTCTTTTCTTTTCTTTTCTTTTCTTTTCTTTTCTTTTCTTTTCTTTTCTTTTTTCTTCCTCCTTTTCCCGATTATTGTAAATTTTCCATGCTGTTTCTAACATTTTATTCAGATTTCTTGAGTCTTCCCCCTCCAATTTTTGGAGCTTTCGCCTTATATCAGGCACCGACTGTCCCATAAAAATTGAGGCTAGCTGTTGCTGTTCTGCCTCTGTCTCCAATTTTAAATCAGTATATTTTCTAGCAGTTTCCTTCAATTTTTCCAAAAACACAGAGGGAGATTCATTTTTGTCTTGTTTTATCTCATATAACTTAGACCAATTCAGAGCTTTTGGCATTGCATGCTTTACTCCATACAATACCCACTTTTGGTACTGAGTTAACCTTCTCCTGTCTACAGGATCATTCGGATCCCACTGGGGATCTCCTGAAGGAAAACTCTGTTCCAAAGTTCCAGAGAGCGTTTCATTCATATGTGCTGCCTCTGCTTGTGCTTTTCCAGTTTTTAATACCATCTGTTTTTCAGTGCTGTCCAATAAATTATCCAATATTACTTGTAAATCATTCCAATCGGGATCCTGAGTTCTAATAATTGTTTCTACAACCCTTCCTACTCTCTCTGGATCTTGCCTATAAACCCCTGCTGCCTGTTTCCATGCCATCATATCCATAATAGAAAACGGCACTTTGACATATACTGGCTCATGCTGTGCCACTCCCTGTCTCAAGGGAGCCAACAACTGAGATTGCTGACAAGTTCTCCAAGACACTGGGGTATGGACTACTACTTCTAGTGTTTCATCAACTTCGTCCCCCATCCTAGTACTATCTGGTTCTATTATTCTCCCTGATTCAATACTCCTTTCCCGTGCATGTGAGGGACAGAGATTCTGCTCCTACCTTGATGGAGCTATTTCTAATTCTAGTTCCATTTCATCCTCTTTTGGTACCGTACATCTAATGCACCTCCCTCCAATGTCACAAGCCGACCAACAACTCTTAGCTTTCTTATTTTCTGAAGTTAATGTCATCACCAAATTATCTCGACTAATTAACTAGCATTCCTTTTGCCAATCCGTTCTCTGTCTCAAATAAAAGCACAAATCCACATACGGCACTTCACTCCATTTACCTTCTCTTCTACAAAATAACATTTAACTATAATATAGTATTATAGCTTAAAGTTCCATTTGTTGGCCACTTTTCCTGATCTTCCAAAACATACAAGGGCCACCAATGATTACAATATTCAATCATTTGATTTTTACGTAAGTCATCATGCAATTCACCCCAATGTGCCAACAAACATCCCAACAGAGATGTTTTTGGTATCTTTCCATCAGTGGATAAATTTCCCATACTCTTACTCTTAAATAATTTGGCTAATCCCATTATGTTTATATATCAAATACCAAATATCTATTAAATGTATATCTCAAATATCAAGTATCAAATATCAATAATCAAATATAAAATGTCAAATACCGAACCAAGTATCAAATGCCAAGTATCAAGTACAAAGTTTCAAATACCAAATGCATGTATCAAATATCAGATATCAAAGGAATGCAAATAACAATTGTTGCCAGGTAATGGAGTCCACCTACTTGTCTAGGGCACAGACAAGACTGACTTCCCTAGCCAAGAGCCATAACCAATATCCCCTGGCAAGGTTATTGATCAGCAAAATATACTCACACTTAAAACTTCCAACCTCAGTTGGAGGCACTACCTTTGAGAACTCTATAGCATATAGGTTCTCTTGCCTCCACTATTGTCTAACCCTGCAATAGCTTTTGCTTATGACTTATGGGCAGACACCTGGGCTTCTACACAAATGGGTACCCTCTCAGCCCCAACCCTGTGAAGCTTTCGCTGTGCCTTATGGGTGGGCTATCCAAACAAGTTTCAAAGAAGAAGTGCCTTACCCTTTCTCCAGGGAACGTTGCGAGGAGCTTTATGAGTCAAGAGCGATGGTTCTCCCCGAGAATCCCTCGGTGCCGGCCGGAGCTCGATCAACACTCGATCTTGTCCAGTCTCACTCGCAAGGTCCCATCTGGGTCGCCGAAACTGTTGCCTAAATCCGGAATAAAACTCCTTGACAGCAATGAGAAGTTAAGAAACAGGCACTCCTTTTTTGCAGCACTGGGCACAGAGGGGATTTCTAAGCAACAGAATTAAGGTCCATAACGATCTCTTAGTTTCTTAGAACAAAACACTACAAACTAACAAATCTGTCAAAGTTTCTACGGTTAACTAATTTTAGACAATACTTATTTTCTTATGATTGTATACAACACATTTTGTATGTTCCTGAGCTTCTATGACTACATTGCGAGCTTCAAACCCCTATATTCTACAATCTTTACCTTTTACTCAAACCCTGCTTATAAAATTTTAACTTTTATCAAAATATTTGTAACAGGTTGAGATAAGAACGGTTTAGTAGAACAGAAAAGAAGAAACTAATAATGATAATGATAACACTAATAAAATGGCAACAGCAATAATAAAAGGATTGGAATGTACAAATGATGCACAGGGCAATTGCTCACCACCCACCGACCGATGCCCAGCAAGTCCCCGAGCAGTGATTCCCCGCCCCCACTTCCCAGTTCCTATAACAGATGTGACATCACATGGTATGGAATGCCACGTTAGCTAGTTTGGGTCAGCTGCCCTGGCTGTGTCCTGTGCCAACTTCTTGTGCCCCTCCAGCTTTCTCGCTGGCTGGGCATGAGAAGCTGAAAAATCCTTGACTTGAGACTGAACACTACTGAGCAACAACTGAAAACATCAGTGTTATCAACATTCTTCTCATACTGAACTCAAAACATAGCACTGTACCAGCTACTAGGAAGACAGTTAACTCTATCCCAGCTGAAACTAGGACACCTTTCAATATCCTTCATAATATTTTTCTCCTGTAATTTCCTCTTTTCTGTTGTGTTCTTATTTCATACAGTTCTTTCTCATCCCTTACTACTTCCCAGACTTTGTTATTTCCTTCAACTATTTTGTTTTTACATATAGCATTGTCTTTCCTTAGGAAACAATGCTTATCTCTCATTATGCGTTTGTATTCCAATACATAAACCCAGAAACATACTCTATACCCACCTACTTGCTGTGACATTTCAGTTACTTTATGACTATGTCTCCAGTGAAAACGGGCCACATTTCACAGGGGCTATTTCTGGCACAAATAATACTTTTTCTTTGGTTGGGCTACATGGCTCTTAATTCTGAAATTGAGATTGCTTGGAGCACAGGAGGATGTAAGCTACTCTTTACACCTGTCTGAATCTGGTTTTCTTCCACTCCAAAATGAAGAACTCAACAGAGGGCAAATAAAATTTCCAGAACCAGCAGCAGTACCTGAAAGCTCCAAGTTATAAAACATCATCCCGTCAACATCATACAGCTAAAAACTTCATTTTCTCTTCTGTCTCTTTCTAGTTATTCTTTCCAAGTACATAAGGCTTTTTCTTAGCAGCCTTCTCCCTTTCCTCTGAAATGGAGGGGTGTTTTTTAGGGGTGTTATTATTGGGTGCCTGTTAGACAAATGCAACTGAGACATAATATCAGAAATAAAGGATCATCAAAGAACATTTCATTTATGCAAGATTGGATAGAGACTAAAAGTGCTAGGTTAAGACTGGCAGTTTCTCTCACACTGAGCAGAATATAGCTTTTCTTGATAATTTATTCTTCTGTAAATTGCATCAGCAGCAATATTAAGACAACATAAGAATCACATTCTGAAATATCATTTTCATTATCAAGAGTAATTATCAAGAAACATCTTTTTAACATGTTTTGGTTCATCTTAATTATAAGAAGGTTTATAACACTTGTTATGGTGGATTTAATTCACCCTAAGTGACGAATGCGAATCATTATCATAATAAGAAAATATAAATCAGACAGCAGATTTCTCTGTACTGTATTTTATGATGCTTAGTCATATCTTTATACCTCCTAATTTTCTTAGGGAAAAATATAGATGTCTATTGTAGGGTACGGTTACAAGTAATTATGGAAATATGACTGGAATAAAGGTGGTGATCTAAAACATCATGACAATCATAACCTTATTTTATTTAGAAAATATTCCTAATTTTAACTAATATTAAACATATTCAGATTTTCCTGAATATATTAAAACTATTGTTTATGGGTATAGGGTTCTTGGGTTTTTATTCACTTATAAGCATATATGTTTTCTTGTCAGTTCATTTTTAAACTATCTAAAGTCATCATTTAGACTGGCCTTCTTAATTAGGGCACACACACCTAAGCATTTCCTTCACTATAACCTAATTCTACAGTCTCAATGCAGGCCAATTTTAGACCATAGTCAACTGAGTAAAAGCATTTGCTTAATAACTTAAGTGGGTGCTTAAGTTATTTAAAAATTGGACTCTTACAGGCAGGACTGGACTATGCCTACTCTCCATAAGACTATAAATTTAGAAAAATCTTAGATACACTTCTGAGCTTTCATTTTAACTGTTATCCATATAACAACTTGAACTCAGATGTTTGAATCCTGAGCCTGAACATCTTGACTTGATTCCTTAGGAAAACAGTCTAATTATTTTACCTTTTAAAATATACTAAATATCCTAATGTGGGAATGAATATTACTGGAGGAAAATTGCAGATGATAGTAGAGCTACAATGGAAAGGAAGAGTGACACCATTAAGCTACTTGTCCCATCAGTGTGTGGTTAGTATAGTAGCTAGCAACCTTGTTTTGGAAAATTGACAACATATGAATATTGCTGCTAAATTATATTCATAGATATGTGGACTACTATGCATATGATAAACTGAAGGCATAGGAAGTGCTCTCAAACATTAACAAATCCAAAATACAGGAAAATATATTTCTTTTAAATTCTTTAAGGAGTAATGTTCTGAGGTGTTATGAAACTTTAGTAGATGCAAGTTTTCTGGAAACAAATGTGAATTTCACATGAACCAGCAGTTCCACCTTTAGTGATAAATGCTCAGTTTCATTAATAGAAGCATTAACATTTGAATGATCATATAGGTATATGGAATTTCAGACCCTTTCTTACACTGTTGAAATGACCCAGTGTTCACATGTCACGGAGCATTGCGCAGTACAGGATGGGAGTCTCTCAATTGTTATTCCCAGTCCAACAAAACTGCAGGTTTGCAGGATGGGGCCTACTGTTCAACTTCAGACAGTTTTTGGTGATACCTGTTTTCGCTGTGATGCAATTCAGCTGTGCCCCCCTAATGCTGTGGTGCTAACAGCTAGAGAAATGACTATAAATGTGTGATATACGAGCACAGATTTGCAGAAAGTCGCAAAAATTACAGACGCTGCACCATGGGGATCAGAAATTACTTAATCCACAAAATTCTGATTGTTTTTACCTTAAAACAACAGGCTTATTGTTTGTCCTTTCAGTGCCTGGAGGATTAGGCTGCAAACGCCTCAGTGCCACAGGTACAGTCTTCTGCCTCCGAATGGTTTCGGCAGTAACACCTGTCCCTGTCAAGGTGCGCTGGGAAAGTGTGCATTGGGATGTTTAAAAATGACATTGTGGCAGTTGAGATCATTTAACATGCTCAAGGTAACAGGCTCCTGGCTTAATCACAAGGGGCCGGAGTCAGGGCATAATCAGTGATGGGTCCTTAACTGCAGGATTTGCTCCCCACCTCGGTTCATTGGAGCCTGAATCTTGCTGATTTCTCAGGCATGCCACAAGACCCGTTTGTTCTCTGAGGCTTTTCCAGAGGCGAGAAATAAAATGAGGAGAGTTTTCAGGTGATTTGACAGGATCCGGAGAGTCATTGTCAGGTTTGTTTTAAATGTAGTGCATGACAGCATCTGTAAATACGCAAGGAGTGGGAAGGCAGGCAGGCAACAGCTCACTGCAGATTGAATTAAACTCCACGCAAAACATTTTATTAGGTTCTAGGGGTACAAGACTTTCCCAAAACTTGAGAAACACCCTCCTGCTCATGCTTATTTCAGTCACTTAGCATTTATATCTGGTTAATTAATACTTCAGTATATGGACTCCTCATTTGCAAGACATGGTGAAAGGCAGGGCCCATGCGACTAAATGAAGCTCTATTGACTAACTTAGAAGTTTGCCTGAGCTGAAGAATTGAGCCTTTATGCATTTAACTTAGCTCTGGAAGAAATTATCTATTTTTCAAGGAATGTAGTTTTTTCTCTTCACTTGTTCACTACTTTTAAATATGTCTAAAAAAATATTTACTTAACTTGGGAATATAGAAACTTTGAGATACTTTTTTTGTGCCTAGAAGCACCCAAAAGCAGGTATACCTTGTAGAAATGAAAGAGAAATCAATGCTCCTCCTATGAAATGAGAAAACTTAAAAACATTGAGTGGAGAATTATGATGAAAGTGGGCCTTACAACCTGTATAACACAGAAATATTGCTGTTCAATATTTAAGTGGACCCAGCTCTAATGAAAAGCTTGACTTACTGCCTAATCTTGCAATACAAGCCAGTGAATTTTCATTTAAATACCCATGAGAATGTTGTGTATATACATAATACAGAAGACACAACACTATTAAGATCTTTAGGATACAGGTTTAGCAAATGTATCTGTCTGAAGAAGAATATCTTTTCCTCAGAGCTGTCCTACTTATGACAATGCCTCTAAAAAAAACGCAGACTCCCAAACAAAACACCCTCCGCACTTAATAGCTAAATTCAGCTGCAGATTAATTTGTTTCCTTAGCCTGAAGGGCACCGCATACTTCACAATAGAATGGGTACTGAAGTGCCTGCAGAGTGCATGATGAAGACCAGTGGGTTTATTTTGTGAGTTATTCTCCACTAGCTACTGTTCTCAAGCGAGGCTGTATTTAAAAATGTTAGTGAAGACAAAAAACCAAATTTGTTATATTTCAGAAGTTTGCTAGTTTTATGCCTGAGTATATTAGGAAGCAGGGCACACAGTGCTGTACTGCATGCTACTGATTTCATTTTTCTTTTTGCATTGTTCTGACAGCAAGGTCATTTATCTTTTGGATAAGGAATAAGAAGCAAAAAGAAAATACGAAAGCTATTTGATTGGAAAGTTGTGCTGTGTTGAGAACATTTTGCCATTGCCTACTGCTAATTTTTATTCCACCACAAGCAAGGACACCTCCTCATCAATAAGTTGACTTGGTGATAGGTTTGGCAGGGAAGCCAAAGAATTGATGGGCATGATCTAGTAGGTTAGGATTACTTGCATTGCAACTGCTTATTCTTTAATTACATGGAAGACTAAAAAAGGTGAAGAGGGGAAAAAAAAAAAGGTTACCTGGTTACCTTTATTTGCACGCTGTTGGGTAGTTCCAAAACCAGCAGTCTATGGGGGGGAAAAGCTCACCCTTTTCTCGAAGAAACTCACCTTTCTTGAAGGACAGTGCATCGGAGTAAGTGGAACGCACTACAGTATGCATAAAAAAAAAAAAAGTTGGGTTTCAAAATAAAATAATAGGGTGTGCAGTGAAGTGTCTCATTCCAAACCTCTCTTCAAAGTATCCTAGAGTGTTTTCCAAATAATGGAAAATTATTCTACTGGGTTCCTGCTGCTTTCTCTGTGAGAAGGTCCTTTACCTGCAAGATTCCACAACAGGTGTATGACATGGAAAGTGTTCACTTCTCCATTCCCTGCATGCCTCCTCCACAACAGCTCTCCAAACACTTCCAGATTGAAATCAGAAACTGCCAGGAAAACAATCCTCTTTTGAAATAAGAAAGGGGGAAAGGTGTTTTGTGAAAGACTTTAAACTTTCAGATTTGATTCCCACCCAACCTCCCTCTCAAACTTAAATGCAACTAACTTTTGAAAGGCTTTAATGAAGAAAAGAGAAAGAGACTGGAACAGACCATCTGAGTAGTCAGTGCTCTTGACTGGGATGGCAAGGGTTCAGATAAACTGTAAAAATCTATTCTAACAGCTTCTGGACACTTGCATTTTCAAATTAGAAACATTTTGTCTGAATATTCTGTCAGCTTTTTTCCTGTACTGAAACTATACACATGACTAACAGAAAAGTCATTGTTGTTTATTGAATTCAGAGGCATTTGAAAAAAAAAAAAAAAGAGTACAAAGGCTTACAAAATTTGTAAACGTACATCTGTAAGTGCAGAAAAGTTTACTAAACTTAGATCTTTGAAATCCTCCAGGGTAGTCAAAGTAAGTATTTCCAACAAGGTACATTGCTTAATTCCTTTTGTTTCAGTCAGAATTCCTGTACTTCTGCTTGAAAGACTATCGAGAAAAGACAGGTTGGAACTAATTTGAAATGTTTATAAAGGGAAGGCAATCAGAGCTTTTCACACTGTAATTGATACTGAACATAATACAAAACGGAAATGTTATCTGTCTAATCAGGCTTGATCTCTTTTTGTTTGTTTGTTTGTTTGTGAAATGCTGAGGGGTGTGAGGTTTTACTTTCACTTTTTTTTTAACTCCTTCAACAAAAACTTTTACAAGTTCACACAAATGATGCATATTTTCTATTTTACTTTCCAAACAGCTTGCATGCATGTAGACCTAGAACAGGCAAATTGTAACTCTTCTTCAGATACTGATTTCCTTGACATCCAACAGCCAGTCTCTATCCTGAGTTGTTTACCCCTCTCTGTGTGTTGCTTCCCCATTCTGTTTCATGTCACACAGCCTAGACTTGATTATTGATATCTGCCTCAAATATCGTTACTTCTATTGCTGCTTTCTGGACTAGCAACTTTGACCCTTACATTTACCTCCATCAACGCATTCCTTCCCACAGCAGTTCTTCTCAGCTGAAATACAATGCTGTGCATTGACTACCAAGACATATAGGGAAAGATGTTTAAGCATAGGGAGGTATACACATTCATCTCTGTTTTCTGCATTAGTGTAGAAACTTACATGTACAAGAAACGAACACTAAAAATAAAGACAGACAATAAACACTAAGCTTTAACTCTTTTGAAAATCTTTCCCATGACAGAAGTACACATTCTTATTGTATATACATGCTACTCCTTTCAAAAATCTGAAGTGTTTGAATAACCAAAGATGAAATTGGAAGGATTATCTGTACTCCTCAAGCATTTCATCCGAAGAACTGATGACTTGCACTCTACCGAGCAACATAAACCTCAAGTAGGGTTAGATGATGACTGATGTAGTAGTCATTTGCTCATCCTCATTTCAACTATGTACTTGTGCTATTCCACAAGTGCCATTCTGCTATTCAAAATTATTTGTCTTGCCAGTAGCTTTTAAACCAGACATGAAAAAAAAAATTTTCTAGCAGAACTTTTGAAATTACCTTTTACCTTCTGAATCAGTAGGTTTTAATGTAACCATTTAAAACAGTTGGACTGATTCAAGAACTTGTTCAATCAGCAGCTCCTTTGATGAATATTCATCTTCCGCTTATCTTAAAATTGGATTTCATAGCTGTCTGTTGCCCGCTGCTTAGAATCATTCAAGCACTTGGCATAGACTTGTGTGATGTTTGCACTTTTGGGGGGTAGATTCAGTCTTTTGTTCACAGCCACAAGGTGCTTTGCCCACGGCCAAACCAGTAGTCATCTGCTTTGGGTGGGAGGGTGCAGCTTCCCTGCACGAGACGATGGAGTGCTGAAAAAGGACTTTCTGAAGGTAGAAACATACCAGTCAAATGAGAGAACTGGATCCAGTATAAATGTAGATTGTATGAATCTGCCAATTGGCATCCCCGTACAATGGAGGAGAGGCGTAACAGCCCATGGGTAGAACAGTCCCACCTCAGGCTTTGTAGCTGTGAGGAAAAAGTTTTGCACACATCTTGTACCTCTGCCTCTTCCATCCACTGTGTGAAGGTCTAAAACCAAATGGTTGGGCTATTCAGCTAAAGGAGAGTACAAGAAAATATTTGCCTTCAAAAGAAGAGACAGAGAGAGAGAGGAAGAGAGAGAATAGCAGTGATCCAGTGGTGTATATGCCACAAAAATACCATGGGAGAGGAGCACAAATGGCAAAGGAATTCACACAATACTGTTCGTTACAGTTTTTATAGTCCTGAGCAAAAGTGGATAGAGTATGTCACAGAGCTAGGTGATGCTAGTAACTTTTTGCTAGCCAAATACAACAGTTAAATTTAATTTTGTATTGCTGTTCCATGGTTATTAAAACAGTGACTGTGTGAAAAATGATATTGTCTTAAAGGATATGCTTCTTTAGGGCACACTTTTATAATTTGCCAGAGATTCACCAGCTTTAACTGAAGTCCAGTCAAATCCGTTAATTAAAACTAATGGAGCATCTGTCCCAGCTCCGCTTGCCTCTTCATAATTGTGCCCCCTGCAGAGCTATTAAAAGAGAGGAAGAACAAACTTGAACTGTATTTTTGTGTGGCTAAAATAACAAGATGTCTTGTGTCAGAATATTTATTAGTGTTAATTCTCCATCCTGACATTTAGATTTCAAGTTGATTTTTAGGAGTCAGGTTTAGTTGGATTTTAAATAGTATGATTAGCAGGTTTTCAGTTAGGGACAAACAAATAAAGATTACTGTTTGGTGTTAAACATGAAATATTCCCATGATAGCTTTATTCAGCAAAAGTAATGAATAATCATATTCAAGACCCATCTACCCAAAACCCACTACTAATTTTGATTAGCCAGGATATTATGAGGTTGTGTGGGTCCTTTTTTTTTTTTTCCTTGCAAGAGAACAGCACATTGCTCTCTTGTATACTGCATGACTTGGTCCTGTACAAGATTCAGAACTTGCATTAGCGCTGCCAATACCACAGAAAGAGTGTGAGTGGCTGAGAAAAAAATTAATTGAGGTGGCATAAAATTCAGACAGCTGTGCTAATCACTTTTAAGATTTGTCTCATAGATGACTGACCACCAGGTTTCTAAAACAGACCTCATCACTTTTCTCTCCTAGGTTTTATGATCATTTTAATGTGTTTTACCATTATTCCAGATGTATGCTGTTATCTAGTTTCTCTTAATATGTGAAAACTGAAAAAAGTTTTACACCCTGGTATCTAAGAGACCTTCTGATCATGAAACATTTCATTTATTGGCTTACTGTGAGGTGACATAGAGTACATTTGGCAAACAGAAGCAACTATGGTGGCACAGCCATGAAACGAGTCCCCAGGTCGCAGCAGATTCAGGTCCCTTCTCTCTGTAAAAGTTAGGTTTCCTCTGAGTATATACAAAGGTATGATTGCATCACTCCTGAAGTATGTACATAAATTCAAATTCATTTAAGACTATTTTTAGAGCCAGAGAGAAATAAGATGTCCCAGACCCTGAGGAATTTCAGTGTCACAATGTCTACTTTTTTCTCAGGTGGTAGTGAGAACTGTCTGATTTATCTTAAAATAGAAAATTTTCAATAGCAATATATTGTAATATATTCATTTTTTATTTTGTCTAAGCTTTTAATGCCCCCCCCCCCCAAAGAAAATAAAATTAAGTGGAACATCCCTATGCAATTCAGGTTTTTACAGGGCCCTTGCCTATCTCTTAACCTGAAATGCAGACTTTTCTAATATGTATAGGATGAATGCTTTTCAGTCAATACTGACTGATGGAATTAAAATTGCAGTGAACTTTTCTCAGTTTAAGCATAAGAAATATAAAAAATCAGTAACAATCCTAAAATGAACATACTCATAATGAATGTTATTGGTGCTCACAGTACAAATCAACATAGAAAATCAAAAGCTTACTCTCAGAGTGAGCAGTATGAACAATGGTTCCAGTTAGCTTTGATCCGTCGTTACAACTTTCTGACTTGGAAGCACTTTACATGTTCAAAACTGGTCAATGCTTCACTCCACAGTCATTAAACAAACAGCACTTGTAGAGATCCTCAGTGCTGTAAGAAAAAAGCTAATTTTCAATTGTAGCAAGCTGTAACAGAGATAAAAGAACAAATTTTCAGGACTACTATCACATCAAAATAAGCTGCGTGTCTTTATACTCAATGACTTGCTGTAATTCTAGACTATTGACTACTTCCATAGACCATTTTTGGATGCTGTCCATCTTCACGGTGGATTATTTTTGCAATACATACACTTCACTAAAGCATTTAAAACCATTATCCTTGATGTAATGCAAAGATGACATAGTTTATTACCATTATCTGGCTACTCTTTGGCCAACTACATGCATGATGCAAAAATGTTATTTAAAGTAAGCATAATTTCTCCCTTTCTATATCATTGCTATTTGTTACTGTGGTCATAATCAGTGATCGATAGTGGCTATACCCAACTAAGACAGGCACTGAGCATCAGTCATTACTCAATCTAGAACTGAACATGTGGCATCAGTCACTGGTAGGAAGCACATCAGTTTTTTTAACATGAATGAAAATGAGTTTTTTAACAAATGCCATGTCAACTTCTGACATAATAAAAATCAACACTAGCATTCTTCTCAGTTATTTTTTTTCTGTGTAAAAAGGCTTCAGATGTGAAGACAAAATACCCATACCTAAGAAATGCAAGTAAAAGTAGTGTAAATTGGCATATTGATACTGAAAAATAGGACCTTTCTTGTGGATGATTACCCTTTCAGATAGCCTGGAAGAGAGCACAGACTGGGGTAATACAAAAACTGGTTGTACTTCCTCAAACCATACTTAAACCTATACTCCACTCATGTATGTTCTGAAAATGAATTGCCCAAGCAGGGCATTTAGATTTTTACAATATGATAATTTCTGTTCTTATAGGTAAAGTTGGATTAGTAAGGAAAAAAAAGACATTAAACTATGTGGACATTTTAAACTGCCATCATTTCACTTTAGAACAAGCATCTGGCTCGGATGTATGGGCCAATCTAATCCTCAAAGTAAATTTTTTGCAGCTCATTTACACATCACTGAATTTATATGTAATTCAGCCCTCATCTAGAGGTGGTTTTCAGGGACAAACAGTTAAAGTTCTTTCTCTTTTTCAGTAGAACAAACTGGACTGATTTAGTCAATGCTGACAAAAATAATACAAAGTGAGTATTAATCAAATTATGGTAGCAGACAGAAGGAACAACACATTGGTCCTGATATAATGAAAAAAACCAAAATCAATGTTTCCAATCTGTGAAAATAAAAGCCATAGTAGACTGAATTTGGATTCTTAGTTTGTTAGCGTCACAGTGTAGCAGTGACAGAGTTAATCTTAGAAGATGTGCTTCTCTGAAATTTCTTCATGGAACCTATAATAATAACAGTACTTTTCAGTACGCATTCACCAGGAGAAAATAAAAACATACAGAAGTATTACTAGTTACTCCAATTGCTTTGCAAGGTACATATATCAAGGTCATTTCAACATAAACACTGAGAGAAAACTCATTGATGAAACTGGTTGTTCTAGACATAGATTTCCTTACTTCTGCACAGATCTAGAAGATAGAAGATGTGCATCAACACGCCCTATTTCTTCTCCAACTTTGTAAAAGCTAAGTAGTAGGCATGAAAGTGCTGTGTTAAAGTACAAAGTCTCCACTTCTGGCCCTCAGAACTCACATAAACCTGCTGTAAAAAGCACATATATTATAAAGTTGTAGGTTGTCTCTATGTCTGTTTTGCTGCTTGGCAGAAAGATATAGGCTCGTACCTGTCAAAGAAAATTTCTCTCCAGTGGTATAGCATCCACATTTTATCAGAACGGAAAACTTTAGTTTTGGTAAAAACATTAAACTCACCTCTGATCTGACAGAAGATCCTGGGAAGACTAAATTTCCAAAAACATAGCAGCTAATGTTATCTGGTTTATCTGCAGAAATGATTATATTGACCAAATGAAAAACCTTTGGAATCAGCAAGTTTTTGCTTCTGTACCACAGCGTGTTAGCACCAAACGAGAATGGAAGAATACCACTTTCACAGATATTGCAGCAAATACATACAGATCTGTACAGTTGACTTTGTCTGAACTTCTATTTATGCTTAGATTTTTGTCATTTAAATAATACTAGCAATTGGGAAGACTATATATTTGTATTTTGTTTCTTAAAAATAGCTTTTTCAGTACAAAGGTTCTCTTGGACACACTTTATATTAAGGCTACATTTATAAGTAGCTTATCAATTTTCAACAATTGTTATTGCCGCTGGTTAATTGCACGTTACAGCATCTGACTGGAGAAAGTTTGGTTATAAAACAGATTGATAAGCAGTTGCAACACATTTCGCAGATGAGCTTATATGTAATTAAAGCACATGAGCTCTACTCCGCAGTATGCTTATTACAATCTATGTTAATTATTTATTAAACTTTTTCAAATTGTACTGTTATAATGAAGTACAAATTGTACCATTACTCACAGACAGTGCAAAGGCTATATGTGCAAATTTAGTTGCCATGCTTATTTTTTTATGAGTTTAAGGATCTTACTGTCAATTATAAGAAAATTATTCTTAAGAATATGTTTAACCTTAGTGTTTTTATATTAACATAGAACATTGGCTTTGAACATGGAAGTAATGAGAGTGTGCGCTTCAAATTTAAAGGATTTATATTAAGGCCACTTAGAACCTTATACTGAGAACAAAAGAGGGGACAGCACTTTCTCACAGCCAGTAGTTAGATTATTGTTGCAGGCAATGGGATTATGGTTTTGAAAGCTCTGGGCCAGAATGGCTTTCCTTCCATGAGCTTTTGCAATTCATATAAATACATTTACTTCTCAAGATACTCTGGTATGCAAATTTTCATGTTGAAAAGTACCAATGCTACTCAGCTACTTTTCCGTTCTACCATATCACCTCACTGGAATATACCTTTGCCAAAAGCCTTTGAGCAAGCTCATTTTTGACCTGTGAAGGAGGAAAATGGAGCTGCCAATGTTCTTCCTTGCTCTGAGGAGAAAATACATCTTTTCAACCATTCCTGCAGTTCTAATCACTTCCTTGACAAATACAATTACTATGGTTTACGTGGCACAAACCTATCACAAAATCCACTCAACCTGTGTTGCTGTCTTTCCAGCGGCACAAATGCAGGGTGTTGAAGTTCAGGGGAGAACTGGTACCTTTCAGTGGATCTTCGTGCATAATCTGCTTTCTGCTTTCTTCACAGTCATTAGGTGGTGTTGATCATGCACAAAAGTGACACTCAAATGTTTTTGTAGCACCTGAAGTCTATATTACCTTAAAATCTGAGGTAAGCCCACATCACAGTGATCCAATCTTCTTTCAAAATGCATTTAATGTTTTAAATAGTTTCACAAAGGTAAAGGCCAGTTGTGAAATTCATTAAATGTAGATGTAGATTTCCCAAATGTCTGAGTTTGTTCAGATGTGGATTACTGTTGTAGGTCCATCTCTAGTTATGTTTTAATTAAGTTTTCAAAACTGAGACAGGCAAGAGGGAAACATTTGTTTAGAAAACAAACACACATTCAATCCACAGCCAAAAGAAATAATAAAAATGACCAAAAAACCCCAGACATTCACAAGGAAACTTCAGCTCTTCACATCTTAATCCAGATCCCAAGTTCACTCATATGATTTACATAAAAAATATAAGACATTTTCCACAGTCAGAGAAAAATGAAAGTCAAATTGACCTCAACTGACTTAGATGAAACAGGTCTAATGCCTGAGAATCATTCTTGGAGCAGAAGTGCTGTCATCCCAAACATTTTCATTTTTTCCCTCCCCCTCCCTCAAGAAAATAATTATTCTCATACTAAGAATCATTCTCAAAAAGAAACTTTACACATGGCCTAAACATCATAGTAGTCATGCTAACGTCTTCTTAACAGTACGACATCTTGATAAAAAAAGATAGATGTAACAGGAGGCAAGCTACAAAGCGCATCTTTAGAACAGTTCCGAAATAACTTCTCTGAGGTAATTGATGATGAAGTCTTTGTCCTGTTGTATGGTTTGAGTTGTTTCCCTCTCTGTGTGAAAGCAGTGCATTTGCTCTAAACTCATTTCAAACTATTTACTTTAGCTACATATTTTTTTCAGTGGAGAGTAAATATCGAAACTTAGGTATCCAAGTTTAACTCCTACAATGTACAACTAACTGGAAGAACCTTGATTTTCCACCATGTTGTTTACCCCCTTGTATCCCTGGGTTTCCCTATAAGGAAGGAAAAAAACCCAAAATGTGTGTAGTGATGATTTCTGGAAGTATTTCCATTTCTTTCTATGGGCAGCCAAGTGGATGTTAAAATCCAAATTTCCAAAGTATTTAGTTGCCTAATTTCCAACAAAACTGAGTGGAATTAGACATTCAGGTATCTTTGAGCCTCTGGGTTGACTGACTTATTTAAGAAAGTGTAACTCCTAAAGGGATTTGGCTTAACTGATGCTGAGGTAAGAACCTTGTCACCTCACCTGTCTGTAGACTAAAGAACAAACCAGATTGAGGTCAGAAGGTAACCTCTACTTGAATCTTTAAAGTTTTTTTCATTTCATCCACAAGCTTGTATATTAATTATAAGTGTTTTTCACTAGGCAGATCGCTATCCCCAAGGTTAGGGCGACTCATGAAAAGACATTCAGACAATATTGAAATAGTTAATACAATCTTAAGCAAATACTGTCCTTTTACCTTAAAACTGTACATTATCTGAAAACCCATTGAAACATATAAATCTACAGGTTTATCATATTGTCCTTAAGTTTTTTTTTATTCTTCTCTATATTTACAAATCTACTTCATTTTCAGGTTCAACAGTCAGAAAAGATTGAGAATTATTTACATTGTAACCTAGATTCTTCAGCTAGTTAATATACAAAATATATTCCCTCACTCTCAAAGAGAAATGGACTCCTGAACCTTTTACTTGCCATTGCTCAAATAGATTAGACTATAAGCACTTGTGAGATTTTGAAAAAATATTTAAAGTGTTTGATTTTCTTGAGTTTTTAAATAGTGAAAGCCAGAGACCAGTCCTCAGCTGGTATAAATTGCAGTAGACTAGGGAGAATAGCAATGTGATGATTAACACCTGCTGTGCTCTGGCCCTGAAACGTCATCACTTCAGAAATAACTATTGCTGTGCTGTCAGTATAAAGAAATTATTTTCTTTTTCCTACTCTTAAAAAGACTTCTTAGTAAAAAAAAAATCTTCTGCCTTAATTTCTTTTTTCCCCTTCTCTGAAAGTAGAAAAACTGTACGAAAACGTACTTTGTGACTGAGGCATCAACAATTTAATTAATTGGTACTCCTATGGGTTGTATTAAAAGACAGGCCAAAAAACAACTGGGCGGTTTCCCAAGCTCAAAGTCCTATAGATTGGGGATGGATGGATGGATGGTAAGCAGTTGTCAGGAAGTATGTGTGGAAGCTGCTGAATATGTTTAAATAATAAAAAAAAAAAAAGCAAAAGATGAACCAACCTACAAAGCAAAAAACCCCATCAGTTAACAATGGGGAAAAGCTGACTCTTAACTCTAATCTTGATGGAGATTGTTTTACCTGACATTGTTTTCTCTTCTTTTTTTTTTAAAAAAAAATATTTTCTAAACTTTTATCTTCTTTTTTTGTGTGTTTTGTTTTATTTTGTATTTTTGTTTGCTAACCCAAACTAAGGATTTTTGGGGCCATGTTTTTCACAACTGGTTGCAAAGGTTTTTACTACTTGCCTGATATTTTCTGAGAAGACTGCTGACACAACATTATAACATTCATAGAAACAGATTCTCTGCTAAAGTTTCTGATTATAAGCAGTAATAACAACAGAACTGCCACGTAAATTTTAAAAAAAATTGATCCATGTGTTTGATAACTAGTAAGGAAATAAAAATAATTAACAGTCCCAAAAATACACTTGTATAAACTAACCTTCTGTTAACTATTTTTTTGAGATTCAGAATCACCAGAGCAACAGCAACATATATACTCTACTGAGAGTGCACATAAAAGAGAGGGTGCTGAAGATACTGCTTTTTCACTACAAGATTTCAATTTAATGTCTGAGTTTGCATTCCTAGCAACTTTGGTAATGCAGACTTCTCATGTAAAGTACTGAAGTTCTGCAGGGTGCTGTGGTCACAGCACTAGACTATGCAGAATGTGCAGTTGTGACAGCTTTCATAATTGGTCCTTTGCTCCAACACATTTTCTGTCATGGCTGGTAGTGAAACTTTGTCTTTATATCTTGTGGAATGATTTGGCACATTCTTTCCAAAATATAATTAAGTCATTGACTAATTCTCTTTCCCTTTTCATGCTTTTTGGGCTGTTTCTCCTGGCAATACAGAAGTACTTGTCAGGTATTTAAATAAACAACACCTCTATAGATGACCTGGTTTTCAGAACTTATTTCAGTTTTGGAGTTTTTCATGGTGTGTGAGGCAGAAGAGGTTCCTTTAGAGATTGTCACAGGTGTATTGAGAATTATGCTAAGTCTCACCCTGGTTTACAGTCTTTGCAACCCTATTAAAATCAATGCAGCAGCTCACCCCATTATTAAGCTGTTCTTTAAGCTTCATTCTTGACAGTACCCGTTGATAGCAGAAATATGAAACAGCAGCAAAACGCCGAAGGTACTGTAAATCTTTGTCTGAGTCTGATGGAATGATCACAAGACAGAAAGTATAACTTAAGCCTCACAGCAGACTGGAATCCTGAAAAAGTCTGTTTGTGCTGACTGAAAGCAGATCATTGTAGAACATCCACTTACCACAAGGAAGAAAAGGCATCACTGGCTCCACAATGTGTACCTACCAGATTATTTGACTGAAGTCAGGCTTCATTGCCAACAGGTAAATAAACAAACCTTAGCTTCAGTGATCACTAACTTGTCTCTCACAAATGTCTGAGAAGCATGAAAAACAAACATAATTTAGGTTCTTTCCTACTCTCTCAGAGCATCATTTCCTTGGTACTTAAATGTTTTCCTGTCAGCATTTTGGAGTTGTCCATGTGTTCCTTGTAATCCAAAGGCTATTTCTAACCAATAGTTGTTTCTTTCCTCCTTACCAACTGAGCTGTCATTATTCAAGTTACTGAAAATCCTTTGTCCCATTTTAAATGAACATTTTCTGCAACATGTTTTTTCACCTTCATTTGATTTAAAACAAGTGGAATTTGCAAGTGGAGTTTACATCAGTCTCTAGAATGGCATGGCAGACAACTAAAACAAATTTACTTTATTTAATTCTCATAGGACTTGATATTTTTCAAGTAGCTGATGCTTGAAAACATCCATATGTATCAAATGAAGAACCTGAAAAAGCTGAAAATTAATTTTCCTCAGGAAAGCAAAGAACAAAGTGAAACAACATGCTTGCAAGCTTAAATTGCAGAGTACACACACCTGAGCTAATGATAATGCTTTGGTGTTTTGCCATGACAGCCTTTTTACCACTTTCTTTGCAATGGAAAATATCAAGTCATTATGAGCTGATAAGCAATTCTATATATATGTGAGTGTGTGCGTATATATGGGGTGGTGTAAAAACAAACATGTTTTCTTCCTCCAAAAGTAGAAATGCCAACAATTAAAAAAATCACACAAACGTCAAAGAGATAGCACCTACCCGACGTTCTACCAGACGAGGGGGAATAAAAAGGAGCATACAAAAGTTACATGCTGTCATTATCACATCTGAGGTCAAACAAGCAAACACAATATTTGAGAAGCATCACTACCTAGAAATTAACCTCTTACAACTATCACTGGGTTCATATACACATGGCTCTTACACATGGCCAAAGTCCCAACAGTTTCAATATAAGCTGAATGTGAGGGCAAAGGGCTGAAGAACTCTTACTTAAATACTGGCCCACCACCAGCATTTTCTAATTAAGTAGGAGGAAGAGTGGAAAGAAAGGAGCCTTTAGCATCAGCATAATTTTCTGCAGCCCTAGGATCCATTTACTTGTGTAAATAGCAAATGCCACAGAAAAAGGCCACACAATCTCTTACTTGTGGTTCCTGACTCAACTTTCAAAGCCCTCTTGACTGCTGAGGGGTTTTTTTTGAGTTTATGAGTCAGTATCCTGACTCTTCTTCAGGACACAAGGCAAACTGCCGAGGACTGTATCTTTTTATATCAATGACTGAAACATGCAACATGGGAGTATTCTGTAACTCCATCAAAGACGTTTGGAGCTGCTAATGACCAAATATCTGTCAGTAATGAAAAGTTACTGAAATACATAGCTATGATTAATGTTAATCTAACAATCAATGAATTAACAAATATAAAAATGAAAGCATTCTGATATTAGAAGAGGGATTGGTGTTACAGATAATTTGGTTTCAGTTAGATTTTTCAAGGAGTCCAGCCTTCTTAAAGAGTTAGTTTCTGCTCGTATGTTACCATCTGAAAGCCAGTACAGGAGATGTACAAATATATATACATATAGGAGACACATATGCGTGTGTGTGTGTGTGTGTGTATACATATGCATATATAGCTATACACATGCACACAGAGGAGATGTGGTGATAATGCACAATATCTGAAAGCGGTTAGTAAATTCTGTAGTAAGCATGGATGCTAATGCCTGCCACTGTAGAAAGACTTTTGAGAGTACATATGAAATGTATGCTTTGAATGGCGGTTTAGGTGGGAAAATGGTCCCAGAGATAAAATCTATCTGTCAAATGACAATATTAAAACAAAGTGAACATGTATTAAATCAAAAGACAATTTAATAAATCTGAAGTCTTTGCTGTTCTATACAGTATTTTTTCTAATGGGATGGCTACCATCCCACTTCTGTTAATGAGGCTAAGGATACTGAAAGGGACCTCCATGCCTAGCAGATTCAAGCACCTTTATGCAATGACAACTATATAGCTACAGCCACTGGTTCCTACCACTCAGTCTCTGCTCTCTGGTATATTCAAGCTTGTATAAATTGTTACTGGAGGAGTATAGAAATAAAAAATATTAACCCAATAGGCATTTTTTTCTTTCCACTCATATAGTGCCGGTCTTGATCCTACAAATGATTTATAATAATGATGACTTTATAGGTTTGCTTAGTAACTGCCTCCATGGTGCTGCTTCCATGGATGAAGACACTCTTTGAAGTCAAGTATTTGCACAATCACTAGCTTAGACAATAAAACCTTCAGACGCTTGCTCCATTTGATGTGACTAGCAAGAAAAATAACAATTAATTAAATTCTGTATTTACTTTTCTTAAAATCTAATGTTCTCATTCAGAAAATGGCTCTGTGCATGTAGACCCCTTGCACTTCACACTGAACCCTTTTAGCTCCCCCCGAATGGCTTTAATGGTATGTTAAGGCTTTAAACAGTCTGTTTCAAAACAGTTTGAATCAGGGAGAAAAATGGGAAGAAAACTTGACTTCTTCATCCCTGGCCATTCAATGTTGATACCAATATTCGTTAGAGGAGCAGGGCAGTTATCCTGATATATACCAACTAAGCATCAAATCCTAAGATTAGACAAAATTGTTTAGTTATCTTTTCCATTTCTCAGTTTCATCTTCAGAGAAATGAAGACAAGAATGCCCATCAGATTAATCTTTTTCTTACAATTTGTTGAAGGGCTTATTCAAGACAAATAATTAATTTCCTTTAAATGCTAAGAACAACAAGAACTGATTTTCCATGAGGATGAGTTATCATTTCTCTGATTGATTATTTACAGTTACTATAGTGGGTTAATTTATATACTGGATTTAAATACAATGTAGCCTTCCTCTTCATCTTTTAGCTGGCCTGACTCATAAGCACATGAAAATAATTTTATCTTGCCATATGACTATTTAAATAAAGTGATATCTGTAAGTTTAACTCAAAGCCTGAATGCTTAGCATGGAAACACTTCTTTGTAGCTAAATTGTCCCTGGGGATGGCACAATGCACTGAATCTGAAATAAAAATATCACCTAGAAAGCCAGCTTAGAATTAGGAAAAAAAAAATAAAGTTATATATATATATGTAAAAAAAGACTCTCTTTAGAGATTTTTTTTTTCCCCAGACTTTGAGGAAAATAACACAATCTCATGCCTTTTACCATGCCTTTTTATTACTGAAACACTGCTCAAGGCAGAAGAAAAAAAGGTGCTTGTACCTTCTAGTTTTGCTGTTCTTTGGGGGGGGAAAACGTTGCCTATATGTATTTGCATAATATATCTCTCCTTATAAATAGGTGCAACTGTGTTGCAGTGTACTTCAGAGAAACAATAAAATGTGGTATCAGGAAGCACATCAGCATAGTTTGGAAGCAAGATGAAGAACTGAGTGTTCTACTACACTGATTTGCTAGGTAAACATACTGATTTCATCCTCTTACAAGAACGGTGAAAGTTTTCATAGGGTGAAAGATACACCCTGCATTGATACGGTTGTGCTACATCTCATATACCTACTAGACAATTCTATCAAAGAAAAAGTGATTGTCCCACAACCAGAAAGATAATTGATCAGTGATTTCAGTGCATTTAAGCACCTCATTTCCGTGGTCTTTATCGAAAATCAGTAAATTCTGCCTAAATACCTTGAAATCCCTTCCTTTTTAGGCAGAGGCACAATCTGAAATATATAAGTGAATGTTGTACAAGATGATGAGGTGTACAATACACAAAGTTAGAGCTCCTTATATTTATACTTAACATTACAAAAGGCTTGGGACATGGCTTCTTTTCATTTTTAAAGCCTCAAACTTGTATTTAAACTTTTTGTTTGTGCATCAGAAGTTTGGTTCCAACAACTGATTACCGCATTTTACAAATACTAGATAAATGTCCTCAGCTTTCTGCCTGAAATGTTTGTATATGAGGAACTGAAGTCATGCTCAGATTTGACTATGTTCCATAAACATACTGAAGTAAAACACACTCTAGACCCAACTGAGGTAACAACAAAATAATTAAACAGTTGATTTAACTTTCTCTAACTGTATTTAAGTCTGATTGAGCCCTTATAACGTCTAGAGAAGACCTGCAGTAGGATGTCACCTCATTTAAGTGGAGTGGGAAGCAGCAAGGGGAAAACCAGCATTGTTTCTCCTACCTAGAAATGTTTGATGACATAGGGAACTAGTCTGAACATTAACTAACACTTTATTTTTCTCTTAGGTCTAAGGGTTCCTAGACCATGGGGTGACTCTGTGTTTCTACAATCCATTCATCATCACCAGCAAGAACTATCTTCAGAGAGTTGCAAACATGTTGTGATTCTGAAATTAGTTTTCTTGGTGATGATATATGATGTAAGAACATGACAGCTTGAATGCTGTAATAATGGAGCTTAGGCAGGGTAGGAGGCAGAAGAAGGGGGAAACATGAAACACATTGCAATTTAAATTCTGGTGTTGGTCCAAGATTGCTTTAATTTTACTCATCTACTCCCAGAACCAGGAAAATATATTTTTTTAAAGCCTTCTGATGCTAAATGGCACTTCAGGGATGTAAACTTATTATCTCACCCACAAATTTCTCTGTCCTCTGTATCCATGTTTTACTATGTGAGTTTTATTAGTCTTGGACTCATTATATTTACCTTAAGAAAATATTCTTATTTTACTCTAATTGGTTTCCCCACTACAAATAACAGAAAATAAAAATGTAACACTTTCCTGTAACTTGACAAGTACTTAAAGAACTGTGATGGGAAAATATAAAGCTAGAGAGATTAAAATTGTTTTTCTTGGGTAACTGTCATATTAATAATTATTGTCTGTGAAAGTAAAGATGACGAACAGCTTACATTTATATGTAACACATTTGAACAGAAAAGGATCCTCATGTGTCCTGTACTATTCATACATTTATATATATAAAATACATAGGAATACATATATATACACATTTATTATACATAAGCAACAGAATTTTGCATTCCAATCAAATGCACTAATTACTCAGTAGTGTAAGGAAGATGAAGAGTAGTTCCTGTAGAGGCAAGCTGCAGGTAAAATTCTAAGTAAGTAGAACACAATTTCAGTGTTGTAATTCCACTAAAACAACAAGGTCAATATTCCCCTGTGAAATGTTCCACTGCCTCTTTACTACTTACTACCCAAAGTCTCCATGCCGTGGAGTGACAGTAAGGTTCAAGAAACACGTAGCAGAGCTGCTTGAGCTAGGCTGTCTTCATCTCTCCTCCTGGCCACAGTTTTCAGAGTGATTGGTGGTTAGTCACTCTACCCAGTTCATCACACAGCTGGACAAATTCTTGTGCTGGCAGAGAGGTCAGTGGCAAATGGACTGCTTCTTAGGGCAGAAACAACAGTTACTGCAGGTCTACAGCACTTTCTGAATTATGTCCCAGGGTATTAATTCATGGGCAAGACAAGTAACGATGATATACAGATATCCCAAATGTGTCACTGTCTTGTTTAAATACATTTCAGATGTGATTCTGACCCAGAAAAAGTGTTTATAAATATAATCAGCTCAAGAAGTGACATTGATAAATGAATATCAAACAGTAGAGAAAAAATATTAGAGTGCATTCAGATTGGAAGGTCTGAACTCCTCTGGGAAGCTATGGTACCTGATTCTGCTAGGCAAGATGACCAGCTTGCTAATCACAACATGCTTTGTGTGCATCACTGCTTTATGTCTTTGTATCTCCTGGTGGTGCTGCAGAGGTCTGATTCTGCTTCATTATCTAGGTGACATCCAAGAACAAGTGTTAATGGTGGTGCTAAAGCACTTTATCTCCTAGACTGAATTCCAATACACATATATGGAGGTTCTTATTTAAGAAGTCACAATGAGAAAGGAGACTTCAATCTGGATATCATGACAAAATAAAGTATTATATTTTTTTTAAACCATCTCCAGAATGAAGTAATTCATAAGAATTTTGAATGCCCTGTATTACTACTTCTGTTGCTTTGGCAGAATACTAGTGAGTCAGTATTCCATTCAATGCTGCAGCCTGCAACTGTTACACGGCATAAATGCCAGGGGACAATAATGTGTCACCCTCTTTAAGTAACAAAAAATGGGTTAATGCCATCCAAAGCAATAGTAAGCAATGTGATTTTCCTCTCCCCATTATAGTAGAGGCTGTTTGAACAGTAAAAAAGTCTCGATTAACTCAGTGACTACTAAATACTATATGGTGGTTGAGCCCGTCAATACTCACTGACAAGGTTATCAGCAAGATGTCAATGAGAGATAGTGGCAGAATGAACATGTTAAAGAGTTCGATGGCTTCCAGCCAAGAAATGATAGAGGGGAAAGTGGCAGGGATAGATGGTAAGCTATTGTACCACCGAGGAAAATCAGAAGAGAAGGGAAAAAACAATGTCTGAGCCCCATGTTTGCTCTGAAGATTTGTTTGGTCACAGTGAGAAACTGATAGTTAAATCTATTAAATCGGAAACAGTCTGTGTTCACAATGTTCCTTGTACTGAGGTCTAAAGGAAGTTATGCTATTGGCTCCAAAAGCAGTAGAACTGGCTATGTAGCAGCTAGGATGGCTCTTAAACAAGCAAACAAACAAACAAACAAATCTCTCCATGGTTTGTGTATGGTTTAATTTTGTACGGAAAGATTGCAAAGACATTTAAGCACTCCACTTAATTTCATGGAGGAAGAGATGCATAAAAACTTTCAACAAAATATGTCCTCAAGTTTTTTGCAATCTCTCAATACCTTTGAGAGGTAGATAAATGCTATTACTCCTCCTTTAGAAAAAAATACAATGCACCACAAAACTAAAAGACAGATTTTTAAAGACACTAAGGTGTTTAAAGATAAAAATGTGATATTTGTCAAAAGCAGGTGACAGCTAGACATGCAACTCAAAGATATTTCAGTCATTAGAACCCATTGGAAATTAAATGTGTAGCTGCTTTAAAAAATACCATTAGTTAGATCATTAGTCACAGACATAAGTTTCAAAAACCTGTCATTATGTGACTTTCCGGTGTCACAGAGGAACTCTGGAATGTAAATAGTAGCTGAAACTCTGGAACATAAGTAGTAACTGAAACTCATCGCTGAAAATCTGCATTTGAAACCTTTCCTGGAGCCATTGGCAGTTTAACTAACTAACTAACTAACTAAATTCAATGACAGTATAATAATATTACATCACTAATTCATATAAGGATATTTAGCTGAAAGCCTTATGGTCATAAAAAATCTTTGCCAGAAAGATGTCCCACCTCTTCATGTGCTTTGATCAATTCTTGTGGGTTTGTGCTACATAAGGATTTGGCAGACTAACATTAAAAGGTGTCTCATGAATGAACAGAAAGTCTCATGGAATATTTTGTTCTAAATGTTTCAGAAGTAAAGAAATCCTGAATTCAGAGAGCTATCATTTCTTCTTCATAGTATATTTTTACTCTTTTTCATTCATTCCCATGTTCCTGAGCTACTCCTCACAAATCTCTTGTCACCTGAACTTCTCTGTTTCATAATCTTCCTTCATCCTATAATCTAGCTCTCTGATCTCCTATCCTCTTACCACAGTTTTCTTTCCTATTCCCTCTGCCATTTTCATTTTCTGCATGTCCCATGGTTTGCTTTTGGCCTCACAGTGATTCCTCTTCCCTGTTCCCTATATTCATAATGTTTGCTACAAGCCATGAATGACAAGGATGTCTGAACAAATCCAGTATGCCTCTTTTATTCTCCACAAAACCATGTGAACAAAAAAGTGACTGTCTGCATTTCAAAAGGACAGGGAACACAATGCCCTGTGCTCAGAGGAATAGGTTATGGTTTATTTTACTTTGAGTAAAGAACTTCATTGAGAGTGGCAGGAACTGAAGCACCTTAGAGATTACTGTTTGTTCCAGCTGAATTGTCATTGTCACTCTGCAATCTGTGACCTGTCTGCACTTCTTTACTGAAGTTGTCTCATAATTACCGAAGCTACTGTGTTCTGAACCTTGTGAATACTGTCATAAAGGGCATTACTTGGATTGTCCAGCTGGCAAATAGAGTTTGGCCCTTACAGGAGCCTTGGGTGTCCTGTTCTGCAGGTGACATTGATTAGATGTGCTGTAAGGAAGAGATGACATTTTAAAGGTTTGAATATGCAAATGATTTTTTTCCCCACAGAAAGGATAGCCTTATGAAATGTTGCAGAAATGATTCTTAAAGTTCATCAAAAAAAGGAACAAAAAAAAAAAAAAAAAAAAAGGAAAGGCTCATACCTCCCCACACACTCTATCTCTGAGAGAAGGAGCAAGCAGGAGCCCAAACTGGAATGACCCGTGGTAAACCTGTGTGTTGAAAACTAGCTTGACCACTTAAATTTTCTTTGCTTTTAAATGCGTAGGCACTGATTGGGTTTCATGTGTTAATTGTGTGAGTGAAACAGTCTACTGAGTTGCTACAGTTATGCACATTGGCAAGTTCTCTACCTTCCCCCTGTCTGGTGTCATACACTTAGCAACTCCAGTCCTTCTTCCCACCAGGCCAACAAGTTCCTGACATTTTTGGTCTTTCTCACTGCCTCTTCTCCTCACATCCTCCTGCCACCAGCAAGGGTGATTAGCAAGCCTGTCCTCTGCACTGCAGTTCATCTCACTGTTCCCTGTCCTCCTTGCTGGGCATAGCAGCAGACCTATCAAGTCTTGCTGAGTGGCAGACTCACATAAGCACTCCAGGTGTTTCCCTGCTGCCAGTGTTTCATGCTTTTGAATGGTAAAACCACAGACCTTTCTCCTGTGGGAGAAGCCCACGGGCGTCCTGAAGCCCCTGCACAGGCAAGCTGCTGGATCTGTTCCCTGCACTGACCTGTGCTCGGTTCTTAGGGTAGTGAAACAAAGCAGCTGCTCTGTACTTCAGGTGGGGATGCACATTATAGTCAGATCCTGCAAACAAAAAGTTTGCCTCCTGTAGGGCACACTCCCTAGTGGCAGCATAGGGCAAGGACTTCCAAGTCTGGTCTTAAGCCTTAAGATATATGATTCTGTGCTGCTGCATGCTCAGAATAAAGCGGATCTGTGAGGAGCCAGCTGGAAAACAAACAAACAAAATCCCAATATGAAAGCTAAATTTTTTTCCTCTCTTTGTAATGCTAACTGAAAAATTGTAAATCCATTTTTTGTGTCAGCATAGGTGTGAGCATTCAACAATCCACTCCCTTTTCAAGCAGATTAATCATTGTTTTCCACTGCAGTAGTTGGCATGTGTAATATAAGAACAGAGATGGTCAAGCAGAGAGAGACAAAACTGGGCCCTCACGAAACCCAGCTTTAAGAAAAAAAACATTCAGATAACCCATATAACTGTGAGCCAACAGGCGCGACACATTTATTCTTCAACCTCAAGACTCTTTTCCCAGGTGCTCCATTACTATCTTGTTTCCAGTTTAGTAGTAGCCACCCTACAGATAATTTTGCATTCTGCCAGGCATCAGCCATGTAACTTAATTTTGTTTGTTCTTCACTAGCTGTTAAGTCATTTAGCTTTAGCACTGTGATTCCAAGAAAGCATCAAAACATTGCAGAAGTGATGAGATATGAACAGTGCCCAAACTAGACATTGCCAATCTGCTATTTTAAAATAATTGCATGAGGGATACTGGCATTAAAAAGCAAGCTTTGAACTATTATTAAACAAACAGCTTAGCTCTTATATAATTCTAAAAAGAGTTAAGAAAAACAAAGCAGAAGTGGAACCAAAAACTTTTCTGCCTTAGAATGCTTTACTGGGCCCTGTCATTGCAGCTTTATAGGAACAGTCCTTAGCAGATGTTAGGATACTGTCTTAATGTTATCATATCATATATCTTAATATTATCATGTTTCATTTAGTGATGTCAAATATAAGGCATGATAAGATGCCAAAATGAAAACATTGAAAACTGAGCTATGGTCTTTAAGGTAGCATCAATTATTTTTATGAGTGCAATGCTGAACGGCCCATAGCAGGGTCTGAACATCCACATTTTCTACTCTGTGTCCTAGCTGGTTGTTTCGATGGGCAAATGCTGAATCTTAGACTGTGCAGACGGAATTTTGAGAAGCACTTTGGCTTAAACTGAACATGGGTGCTGAGGGCTGAACAATTTTTCAGATCAGGCTTTCAATTTGGTGGCCAGAATTAATGAACACTCCTGAAAAAACAGGCTTAAATGATAAAAAGAACAAATGAAACCAACAGACAAAACTTCACTGTGCCAGCTTGGATGCCTGTCTCAGACTGTAACTAGAGACATCAAACAAAGAGATAAAAAATTTTTGCCCTCTCTTCTGGTATTGTGACCAAAGGCATCAGGGAGTTTTACCCATCACATGTATTCTTTTACATTATCAACACACTATGCAGCTGTAACAAGTATTAAAGATGAAGTGTATATTTGTGTATACATATGTGTATATATATAGGTTACATATGTAGCTGTAATATGCAGTAGTATAATAGTTTATAGATGGTTTTATCATGTATATATTTACATAGTTATACACATATGTATATATCTATGTGTATGTATGTGTACATATGTGTATATATATGTATGCATGTGTATAGGTATGTATATATGTAAAAATACATATACACATAGATTTTAATATCACTTTCACATATATGTAAAGTTGATAGGTGGTACTTCTTTTGGAAAACAAACAAACAAAAACCCAAACACCACTACACTACTGGATTAGGTAAGTCCAATGGAAAAAATAATCCTTTTCATGTCACTAAAACATCAATTCCCAAACATTTCAACACCAATATACTTAAAAATATGAATTTGGTGTACATTTAAGGGCTCACTTCAGTGAAGGTAAAGTGCTTCCAATATGCAAAATTGAAACATAAGAACTTAAATGAAAAAGAGAGAATTTATGCACACTCATTCTCCAGAAGGAAGTAGAATATAGTCATCTTTGCACTGACTTTAAGACTTCACTTTTAACTAAAGTTCACAGTATGGTAATGAGCTGTTGATTTTTGTCTTCAGAAAATGTTTACATCCAGCAGAGAGGCTTTAGACATCTGGCATATGTAAGCATGGTAAAGGGTTATTGCCTAAGGGATAATAAATGAGGGGAAAAACATCTCTCCAAAATACACACAAAATAAGAGATGAGGTTGGTATCTTTGAGGTCAGAAATTGTACATTATCTCTTGTGGTTATCTTAAGTCCCCCTCATTAGAAAACATATCAAGAATTAGTTGTCTTAAAACAAGTAATATAATTAAGCAAAGATTTTAATCATTTTTGTAAGAAAAATATATTGTGACTTTAAGTCTAATTCTCTATGCATATCAAGTTTCTACACACCTCAGTTAAAATCAACAAGATTTAATCCAGCTTGAAAAAAATATACTGGGTGACCCTGGAAAACCAACAGAAATATATTTTAAAGCTTACTAAATAATCACAAAATGCCTCAGACACAGAATGCTACAGCACCATAATATATATAATCACTTTTTAGAAGACTCCTATGTAATGAAATAGGACTTCCAGTATTTAGGTCAGTGGATCAATGTATTAGTCTTTCAAAAAAAAAAAAAGTGGTTTTGCATAACAGGATGCCATGCCCTGACAGAAAGGGGAAAGTAAGAAGGGAGATCTCTAGAGGATACCCCAGTGTAAACCACTGTGACTGTAAGCACATTCTCATAGTAGTCATCTAGCCCTCCAAATCACAGTCCATCAGTCACCTAACTACTTGCAGGGGTTAACACAGTGTTGGCATTAGTGACTTCTAGCATTTATAGTTTAAAATCCAGTGATATATTAACAAGCATATCTTTTTATGGTGAGAATAAATATTCAGGCTTGATTGTAATATTTTGTTTGCATTGTTGTTTTGTTCTGTGGTTTGGGGGGGGAGGGTGTTGGGGTTTTTTTCACCTGGTAGGGCAGAGAGCAGCAGGGAGATGGAGATACATGAAACAAGTTTGAACAGAGTGGAACATTTCATAGATTTATAAGCAACCTCAAAACCATCATTTTGAACCAACTTCTTTCCTCAAGGATTATACTGAAATATGTTAAAAGGGCACAGAGGAAAAAAACCTCACATTTTGAAGAAGAATATTTTAATCACTTAGTCATTATGAGAAAAAAAAGTCACTAGAATTAAGTGTCATGAGTGATGTCATCTGTAGTTAGCTTTAACTCAGTTAGCATCTTGTCTCACTCTAGCTCTATTATATAAAGAGAGGAGAATGGGTAAATCCAAAAGCCATCAGGGCTGTCAGAGCAGTGATTACAGAAATGCTTTCCAGAATTGGATTCTGCTTGCTTTTGATAAAGGTCTCTCTCTATACATCTTTTTTAATAGATTCTACATTACAGACACATTTTCTTCAAAAGTACTGAAAAGGAGACCCCATTACCTTTCTGAAAGTTTGAGCTTCATGGCTAAATCTGAGGTCTGCAGTGACATTATTTGGGCTCTTTTGTTTTTTTTTCTGTGGTCTTCTAACACACTAGTGTCACTGCAGGTAGAAAAAATGAATGGAAATATTAGAAGCCCATCTTTGAAGTTGTTCTATGCATCAGGACTTCACAATCAGCCAGGACAAAAGATCCTGCTATTTATGATGATCAGTAGCAAATATTATTACTAACAGGCATTGAAAAAATGAATTAAGAGACTGTGAAACAGACTTGCACTGACTGATGTGGAAAGTAAAGTATTCTACCAAACTAGACAGTAAGGGCAACATCAGTTATACCTGTACTGGGGTACTGTGAAAGGCTTCTATATCCACATTAATCATTAGCCTAAATAAGCTATTTCTAGGTTGAGAAAAGTAAGGTCCTTTTAATGTCTGTTTAGTTCTGATAGAAAAAGTTGATACGTGGAAACTTGTGAACTCTCAAGAAATGACACAGCTATCTCCTTTGTCTTCTCTAACTGCCAGGTGAGTTCCTGGTCTTCAGACCTGTTCTACAGATGGTCTTGGTCAGGATCATATGAACACCCTGATTTCCAAATGAAGAAGTGGGGAAAACAAGTGCTTCTCTAGTGATATGCAAATGTTCAAGTAAAAATTCCAAGGTTTGGAAAAACGAAGATTTTATAACAGATGTGCCAGCCAACCTTAAACAATAAGCGAAATCAAGTATAATTTGGTTGGCCTCTAGGCCAACCCATAATTTTTCTTTTCTATGGACAACCTCAAATACTTTTTTTCACAGGGCAATGATGTCTTAAGAGGTCACCCTTTGTGCCAAACTCAGCTGTTTCTTGATAAATTTCAACTGCTTCCAGGATGCTATACTTTCTTCCCAACCATGCAAGAAGAAAAATTTTTTAGAAAACAAGTCATAGGTGGATAATACCTAAACCCACAGGAATGTTAGAAAAGCAAGGGTTAACACCTCAGTAGAAGTCAAAGCTGATGGCTGTTTGCTATTCAAACTATGGATTTTAAGGGATTGGTAACGATTAGAGCCAGCGACTCTGGTTAGTAAAACTGGTCTGTGGAAAAGCATGCCTTGTTTTCTCCCCCTCACTATCTGTGTAACAACTGGGAGGAAAACTGCAGAGATTTTCACTGCACAGAAGAGCAGTGAAGGCATTTCCTCCCTTTGAAAAATTTCCAACCCAGCCAAGTAAAGATAAAAGTAGGTGGAATAAATATTGTGGTATATATGAAGATGAAAGAATGAAAGCTGAAAAGCACTGAGTAGGTTCTAGGCAGCAGGAGAAGGAAGTAAAAGGGCAAGTGGAGCAAGATGTTGATACAGTAAGTGGGACACTTTTGAAGCAAACCTGCACTAGTAAGTGATACTTTAAAATGATGCTTTCTTATCTGATCTATTCTGGGCATAGAGTAGGGGTGCCCAAGCTCCGGTTCAACCCTCAGCTTTTCTCATTGACGTGCATGCATTGTGTGGGAGAACTTGTTACACCAAGTTTTGATGCCTGGCCCATAGAATTACATTGGCAATTTCTCATAGATTTCTTTGAGGTTTGAAACAGGCTACTTCATTTTTTTTTCTTTCCATTCACTGCAAGAAAGTTTGTTTTTAGTGAGTCATCTTATGACAGAATGTATTCAATTAACAGCTTTGTAAAGATGACCTGTAGTGGTAAACAATAATAAAACAACACAATCCAGATTTCTATCATATCTAGTGCTATGATAATTACTAATATCTGTATATAGATGCTAGGGTACATACATTACATTTTCTGTGTTGGCTAACTACCACTGTATCTATTGCTTTCTACCTCTCTTCACCAAAGTATGTTTGGGAAGTAGTTATGGGAGATTTTTCAATAAAAGCTCAGTCTTAAAACATTCTCTTATTCTCTGCAGGTAAGAACTGTCACTTTTGCTTTTGTTAAAAATATATTTTTTAGACAGATTCCTTAAAATGTATCAAAATATAGTTTATAATTAATTGATGACAGCCTGCCCTTTGGCAAAAGAAGTGCCAAAGAGCTTCTAGATATGTTCTAGCTAAAATACTACAAATAGAACTAGTGATCTCAGGTAGCATCCATTTCTCTGAAGTGCAGGCTGCATCAGCTCTGACATCTACATAAAAATAAATTTAAATGCAGTTGTCTTTGACATAAAGAGCAGAATGAAAACTATTTTAACCAGTGCTTCTGCAGTGTGGTAGGTACACTGCAAAATGGACAAAAGAATAAATAGCTCTAAATTCTATCAAAAGGTGCTTCAATTTTGAGATTAAAGAAGCAGATAGATGGCCAACAGCTTTCCTGTCTCAGAAGATCCAGCTTTGACCCAGCCACAAATGCATCTTCTTACTAATCCATAACCCACTTTTATTTTACTTTATGATATGATATTTTCTTTTAAAATCAGTCATGTTTTGGTAAAATATGTATAGCTAGAGGACAATTCTTGCTGAAATATAGTATTAATGCTCTTCCTAACAGACAATGCACTAGTTATACCAGAACGCCAGAGATCAAATGCAACCTACTATGGTTCTGCGGAAAATCCACAAAATACATCTGGAAAGCATGAATTCTCACTCCCACTCAATGGTGATCAATTATATCTGAAAACTAGTGACTACCCTATAAATTAACAGTCATTTTACTGCCACTAATATCATCTCGCAATCTGAGATGAAGGACAAGTCTGCAAAAGTCTCGGTAAGGTCTGATTTGAGTCAGTGAGCCCAGTGTAACAGAAATGTTATACTGATGCATAGTATCATGAAGCCATAGAAGATGTTGAGACATACAGCAGCGCTGCTGGCTGCATCTCCCACATGAGTCACGATGCCTCAATCATCACATTTTCTTTAGAAATTTTCAGTGGTTGACCTTCTCCAGGGCAGGAGAAAACAGAGAAGAAATTTAAACCAACTAAGCAAGTACCTTTTTTCTCTGTAGCTTAATTCCCTTATTTCTCCTCGAATTGCTGAACAATGGACACAGATATTTACTGTCATATCTGTGGCCCTGAAGTCTGCATCTATTCCTTGAAAAGCATGGTAATAACTAGAAAGTGGTGCCCAGCTACTAAAGGTGTGTTAGTAAAGAGCACTGATCAGGACCACATGCAAAAAAATGTGAAGGTCCTCTGGGAGAGCATTTGCTTCTGGAAACTTTTAGGTGCTAGCTAGGGAGGAAGAAGGATAAAAGCAGACTAAATCTGTCTTATTCTTTGGCACTTGCAATAAAAGTAGCTGTGTCAGGATTCCAATGCTGAAGTTCAGAAGGGAGAAACTGTTCCTTGTGTAGCAGATGAAGGTAGAGTGATCATAGGAATCAATGTGCTCCTGCGTTTTTTTATGTAAAGTTGGGATTGGATTAAATTGAAAATGTAAAATCTGGGAATACTGAAAATTCAGTAACATTCAAATATCCAAATAGATATGACATTTTGGAAAACAAATGGAGTTTCCTTGAGAACTATAAGGAAAAAATATTCTAGAGTGGAGCTAAAGATCTGTTATTTGTAGTTATAAAATAATAGGAAACAGGTCATTTTTCATTTCTTTCTCAACGTGCCTTGACGGACGCCACTCAAAAACATATCACTGTTTGGACTGGATTCAGTCTGCATTTCATGTTTGCATTTGAATTTAGGTCTGTCACAACCGATAAAGAGTGATAAATGTGACATTACTGCGTCTAAAGATCATTAAATGTCAGCTCATGCACTGGCAGCAAAATGGCTGGCAGAAAGTCAATGATGCAAGAACTGTATGGAGTGTGAAGAGCAGAGATGGATCTAGGGCAGCAGGGAGTCATGCAAGCTGTGAGCAATCAATCAATCATTTTATACTGAGGAAGAATAAAATGAGACATAAAGGCAGTTCTCTGTGTACAGGTAGAGAGAAAAACATCTTATTTGTAAGTGTTTTGATTCATGTCTGTGTGCATCCAGTAACCATGAAGAGAAATAACAGGTCAGTAAAAGGCATGCATTGTGCTCCAGCCAATTTCTTTTGATAATTCATCTAAAATTTGATGTTCTTACGTGGGTTTCAAAAATAACCTATTTATCTATTGCTAGAGTATGGATACTTTAAACAATTCCTGGTGAACAATGCACAACTTCTTGATGTTTATGTAGAATGATAAAGACAGAACTAAATATGATTACAAAATTACTTGAATTTTGTACAATATAATGCCATCTCCCTTGGCTTCCTGCTTTTCAGGCTTTATAGCTTGGTTACTAATAATTGCTAAGTACAAAATGGACTTTACAATAGATAAAAATAATGTCCCTATTTAGAAGTTATTAAATTATTTCCAGCCTAAGTTCTGTGTAATATCATAACCTGCAAAGACTTGTGTAACTAACACAATTGGTTTCTGATTTAGACAGAAGACAGTAAAAAAATCCAGCAAAACAAAAAATAGTGCACACATGTAATCCACTTCTGTAAGAGTACCTATAAGTAAATATATGCTGACTGACTTCATTTTTCCTTAATAAATGTGAAAAATAAATAAAAAAAAATTATGGTACAATTTGTACTTTCCTTTCTTTGAAGAATAAATCAAGAGCAAATCCATTTGGATTGTTGGAGTATACCAGCAAGAAAACTATACAAACTTGATGTAATGATTCTGTATACATAAAGATTACTGGTTTTGATTCCAAAAGTTACTCCTTTAGTAAAGACTGTTGTTACGTTACATGCAGAAGACTCCAGAGAACACACACACAGGAGCATGGAGGAACAATGGCGGGGGGGAACCCAAATAATAGCCTGACCCTGCTATTCCCGTGGCCATCAGAGGAGATCGATGAGCCCATTAAAAGGCCTCTCTCCACAAACACAAGAAGCACAGAGGCAGGATGGCAGGTGGGGAAACCCCAGGAACATAGTCAGAGAAAAAGCCCCAGCACCTCCCAAGGGCTGTCCCAGGGTAGCCATCAGCCTCATGGCCTGGCTGTGAAGCCCCCAGAACGAGTCTGCTGTAGAGGCTCTCCGATCAATCAGATACTGGAGGGATCAGCATTCTATGTGTGTATGTATGGATGTTCATACTGATCCACCAGAGAGGGGAACAAGATTTAATAACATCTCAAATGTTATTAAAATTGTTTTAACTGTCCATACACGATAAATTCTTGTGTACACCTTACAATCTTTTTTATTTGGTTTACTTTCAGTAAGGTTAATTTTTGCTTTTATGCAAGAACTATGATTGTCTACTATTTTATATTTACCTTTTTTCATGATCTGGCATGAGAAATCCTCATCTTCTTACTCTTCATACATACTTCGAATATGGCTGCCATATCGCCTTCTCATTCTTATTTAAAATAGATCAAGACCAAAGACTAATCTGTGAAAAAGACAACAATACTCCTCTGATCACACCTGACTTCTTCCAGGCATCTGCTTTCAAGTGGAATACTCAATGGTTGAAAACACAATGCTAGTATTCTCCTGAAAGAAAGATATTTCTGTCTTTGAAATACTTTCTACAACTTCAGTCAAGATTGAAACACTTTTGAAAATTCTAGGAAAATACCATTTCAATTGGAAAGTGAGTAATGTTTAAACTCTTTTGATGAAACTTCCACCATGAAATAGTATCAGGTATGAGATATTTGGTTTATATCTGAGATGTATCACCATCACATCATTCGATCACTTACCTGAGACATAAAAACCAGAGTTATGTTCCTTTTCCTGTTTCATTTTAGGACCCTGTGTGTGGCTCTCTAACTTCCTCCTACTTGTTGGTATTCTAGAGTGTGGTATTCCTTCATTGCATCATCCTGAAGTACAGCAGGAAAAACTATGTATTAAAATAAATTAAAAAAAAAAAAAAAGCAGTGTTTCCAAATCATTATAAACTCTCTGTAGCATTTAGGGTCTCCTACAGAATCTCTTTGTTGGCCTGTAAACATATACTATCACACTAAAAACTCACAGTCACAAATGCAAAAGTTGAACTCCATGTATTTTCCTTATACAAAAATGGCAAAAAATTCTTGTCTCTGTTTTCAGAACATAAAAGAGGTCATCTGAGTTCATGCTCAGTGTTTAAGCAATATTAGAATAATGCTAAATGAACATGACTAAGTCTGGGATTATGTAGTAAATGGGACTGTGAATACATACTTTCCTTCCCTTCTTACAGGACAATCAGAACTTGCATTTTAAAGGAAAGCTTTTATTAACATTCAAAGAAATTTTAGATCTGACAATGTTGAGAGCTTATATTGTAGATTTCCTTTAATATTGTTATCAAGAAGATAAATGTGTCATTAATTAGAGAAAACATTACAGCCTCCAGTCTTACCTTCTGTAGGTTTTATTTCTTAATTGGCAAAATAGAGGAATCGGAGGCAAACAGGCTCTCAGAGTTCATTACCACACCGTCCCAATGGCAACTCAATTCCTGTCCCCGAGCAAGCATGCCTCCTGCGTACGGACTGACTTCTTTCTTAGCTCCTCTTATTGAGGAAATTGTTTGAATTAAGCACTTTTTTATTTTCTCCTTCTCTTCTTAAACAAGTCAATCCAGGTGAGCATTCTGGATGTGTCATCCTTATCTGTAGAAATACTGAGGACTCTTGGTTCACAGGCCATTGCCTACCTTCCCTTCCTTGCCCAGTGGTGGGAAGAAGAAGCACCTTTCCAAGTACTTGCTTCCAGGGCCCTTCACTGGGGATGTGCTGCACTTCACTGGGGCCTTTCGGGGGTGCCTGTGCTCCCCAGGGGTTCACCCTTTGCGCTGATGGGGAGCTGCTCATGACTGTGCAGCCTGCCACCTAGCCAAAGCAGAAAGTCAAAGTCATACTCATTCAGCTTCCTGCTTTTCACAGGCTGTAACATTTGGAATTTCACATTTTTCAGAGTTGTTACATACTGTTACACAGATGTCTTTCCAGAATTCACACCTCTTCGTCACCGGAGCCATTCCTGTAGTAAAATTAGAAATACTTGAGTATACTGAAAAAGTGACAAGGGGTATGGAAATACACAGTAATTCCTAAATATGAAGCTGGCCCTAACTCTTCACTTCAACAGTTAAGACAGATATCAACTACACAGTTAAGCTCCTATGTTTCTTCCCTAGGTGAATTATAAGGAAACAATGAAAAGAAAATAAGAAAACATAAGACTCTGAAGACTGACTTTTTTTTTTCTATTTTGACAGCCCCTTGCTCTCGTCACTTAATAGTTTGAAAAATCAAGCAGAACCTTTGTCATGTGCAATGGTAAATTAAACAATAATTAAATGAGAAAATTCTATGTTAAAAGATAATTAGGTAAGTCAAGCACCTAGAAGTTATAAAGTACCAAACTGTAACTTGACTTGCATTTAATATACAACTATATATCACAATATGAAGATAAGGAATAACCAATAATCAACTCATGAAATCTTCATTAACATGACTTCCATTAATGAAATGCACACAGCAGGGACAAGGCTAAATTACAATACAAAACAAACATAAAAGGATGATGGAAACATGTAGGGATGAAAATCAGAAAAGCTAAGGCACACAAGGAAATGCTATAGCAAATGGACATAACGGACAATAAGCCCTCAGCTGGGCCAGTATGTCCAGCCAGGACACCGTATATAAAAAAAAGGTGTTGACTTTCTCCAGCTTATCCACAGGAAAGTGAGGAGAGTGTTGAAAGGCAAAGAAAACACGAAAGTTTTCTATGAGGAAAGAGTTAACGAATTAAGGTCTATTTAATCTTAAGACTGAAGGGAAAACACGGTAAGAGTCTTCAAACACATGAAAGTTACTTCTAAAGATTATGGGAATACTTTTAAAGAGGATGGGGACAGAATAAGATGTAACAGGTTTAAACTTTAGTGAGGAGATTTAGGTCAGAAATCAAGAAAAAAACTTCTAATGGTACAGATAAACTTGGAAACAGGTTGCCTAGGAGAGTCCAGAAACTCCAGTTTTAGGAGAAGGTTGGATAGACAACTGCAAGAATGATTTAGATGTAGTCAACACTGTTCATGGCAGGGGGATGGACTTAATTACCTCTTGGTGATAGCATATTTCCATACATTTTTTATGGTATGTCTAAATATTTTGATGGTTTTAATATTTCATACCAGCTGTGGAAACTGGTTTGCTGCTAGGTGACTGTAAAAGTTAGATTTGGTAAATAATTCTTAGAAATCTTATACTAACACTATGATTGAAACAATAGACAAAAGTATAGCCAAGCAATTAACTAGTAGAAGTAGTTACTCATAAGTTTTGCAGTTCTTTGCTCTTATGACTAGATGTTCCTGTACGCTAGATGAGAACAATGTCAAACTGACCACATGTGATTGAAGCTGCGTTAAGCTTCAAGATCAAAGAACAAGGACAGGAATAAAGACTTCAGGGACAGCCAACAAGAACTTCAAATGGGTCGGTGGTCGGAAAAGCAGCTCTTCAACTCAAATGGATCCTTCATTGTGCATGATCAGATGTAGGCAGTACTAAGATAATCAGTTGCAATTATTTTTATGTATATGTATACTAATCTGATTAATATGCAATTAGTTATTCTATATAACCTGTTAGTGCTAAAGCTGTGGCATGCACGCTAGGTGGAACTATCCCCCGTGCATCCAGCGCTGCAATAAAGAATGCCTGCTTTCTAAAACTCCAAAACGAGTCTTAGAGAGTTTCTTCAACCGGCTTTTCGGTATCATTGGAAAAATACTTTACCTGTGGCTACATGCAATTAAAATCTGTATCACATATTCTTATCTATAGTAGATAGACTAAATGGTGATTTTTTTTTCCCCCTTCTATCCAAAATAGTTGAACAATATCATTACTTTCCTTACATGCTATAGGAAAACGTTTACTTATCGATCATGTGCTGTAAGTTTCCCTTTTCATTCTTTAAAGTCACTGAAAAAGCTAAGAGGTAATAAAATTCTCAACTAGGATGCCAATAGGCCTGAATATTACTAATAAAATCTTTAATGTATCACACAAAGGAGGGAAAGCCTCTGAGGATCTCAGCACTCCGAGCTATAACATATTGAATGAATAACAGAAGCAGGATACCTACCTATTAGAAAACTATAGTTAGGGTTAAATCAAAAACTCATAGAAAATCCTCTTATCTTCAACAAAGACATCAGGATTCAATCCTTACTTACAAATGAAGTCCTGTAGAAAAGTACAGAATAAAGCTATAATAGGTGTTCTCTTACTTTACTTTTTTGTTAATATATAATAGGAAGATGGGAAGGGAGAGGGAAGCAAAAGTAAAATTAAACTTGACACTTAAACAGTTTTTGACTAGTTAAATATGTTTTTAGTGGTATTTTTACTCGAGGAGCATGAAAACTGTTGACCTCCACAACTGTGGAAAGGTCATTTTTAAAGTTTTCATAATCTTCAGCAAACATTTGCTCTCTCTGTTGTCACAATATCCATACGTTCCACAGTTTATTTTACTCAGTAATTTTCTTTTAGGTCTGCCCTCTCAGAAAAGAACACCTGTTCAAGTTAACAGTACTTTAACTTATTGGGGAATAGGTATGATTGTTTCCATGTTCTCATTCCCAAAGGATTTACTTAATTCATCAAGATCATTGAGTGTTTTGCTCAAGAAACCAAAGAACTGTCCACCCCTCCTTCATTTATTTTTGTGTTGTAAAATTATTTATATTTGTTGATGATAGGACTTGATGTCTGACTTGTGCTATCAAGCCTGGTTATGCACAGAAGGCATTAACTATGTGCCTTGTTGTTAAAAGTGCTTTCTACCTATGAAGCCCAGTTTATATGCGTAAGCTGACACTTTTGGGTGTCAAACCCTCCCCCCAAAACCAATCAGTATTCTCATGTGAAAAACTTGTCCCATAAGATTTCTTTGTTTCCCATTGATTTTACAGTTACTCAGTTGTCAGTGTACATTGTTGATCACAGCACTGCCAAGAGGGAGGGCTATTGGCTGAAGGAAGGAGAAAGAATGGCATTTTTATTCATGCTATGTAAGTTAGATTTATGGAGTGAGGAAGTTATTTGCCTCTCTCAGGCGCTTGAAAGAAGATACACTGCAGTCTATATAAGCCTCTTGTTCTCTGTGCTTTACAGCTACCCAGATGAATATGAATATGAGGCATGGGGGGGAGTTAGGAGAGTTTTTTGTGAGCCTTGTATAGTAATTTTTTTCAATACATGAAAAAAAAGGTTCACTAGTTTTCATTTTAAAGAAAATGTATCACTTCTGCTCAGTGCAGCAAGCAGAAAGTTTCAAAGAAAACATGCACTTCCTGACAAGCACAAACTGTGAAATGTATTAGAAAATAAAGGTTTTAATGTCAATTATCATTAAAAACCTTATTTTCAAAAGCACTTCACAGCTTATTCATGCTGAGAAGTGCTTCTTATCTTTGAAATTTTCAGCCTGCTACACTGAGCAAAATGGGTGCAATTTTCTTTTAATTGTTTTGAACACCATGTGTGAGAGAACATGACAGAATGCAAATTGCTTCTACAAGATGTAAGAGGCAGAGAAGGTTGTTGAATTTTGTGGCATCTCTCTGCAAGCTGAAAGCATGAGACATACTACTTTTTTAACAATAGGTCAGGAAGGAATGTCTGCCTCCCTTGTTTTCAAGGTAATGCATGCTCTTTCTCTGGTTTTAGTTTGCAATGCAAGACAAGAAGCCAAAGGTTTCATGGTCACAGTGCACTAACCATTCTGTCCTCAGTAGCAATAGTTCAGACCCTGGGTCAGAACTAAACCAGACTCACAGAATTTGGGGCTTTTTCAAAGCAACCTGTCTGTCTCTCAGCTACGTATGTAAGAAATATGGACTGCAAAGCAATCTGTTTTCTTTTGTCTTTCTAACTGGTCAGGCTGAACTCAGGCAAGAAATTATTCTGGATTCAGCTGCACCAATGCAGTAGTCATAATGTGGTGCCATACTATTTTACACAACAGGCCAGCATCTCATGGGGAAGTGATGCTTCTCCTGTGAACATTAGACACCAAGAACTAAAAAAATAATAATAGAATGTACTGACTGTCCAGCTTTTTTCCCAGAACCTCTGCAGATCTAAACATTTCTCTTTTACACAGCTATTAGGAACCTCCCCATACACACATACTGTAGCAAAATCAAAACAGAAAGAGAACAAAACTCAGAATGTCTATGAAATGAGGCAATTTGCAACAATGAAACAAACACTTTGATACTATCTCATATGACCAATTAGGCACTGTTGATGAGGCTACCAGAAGATGTTTCCCTCTGCAGTACTTCTCTGGCTTTGCCTAGCTAGTTTGCTTTCTGTAGTACTGTGTTATAAGGCACAGAGGTCAGATTTCTCTTTGAAAGCCTCTAATGATCTGACAAAAGTTTTCAGTGGAGTTGGAATAGAAATTCCCCCAGGATACTTTGACATTGCATTATTATTGCAATAGTTTCTACAGATATTCCAAAGTCAAATTAATGTAATTTTTTTAGGGGTAAGTGCCTTATGCAGTGTCATTTCTTTGTGAAACATGACAGAACTGTCACACTATTTTTTATCAAACTTGTTGTGGTTTCAAACCTTTTCTCCTTTTCTTTCTTCATCTAGGAAACACAGGTATTCCTGGACATCATCTTGCACTTCAGCTGCACAGGAGAACTTTCATTTTATGATTTTTCATTCAATTTCTGAGCCTTATCATGGAAGTTCCATGTGAATTTCCATACCTGGTCTCACTCTTCTGAGGGTCACTGAAACGAAACGAGTAACAGGACACACTTGTGAGAAAAATTCACTGGGCCGTAACATAGAGCAGATCTTCACATAGCTGAAAATCTGTGTAAGGACTGCTGGAGGCATTCTTAGTCCACCCTTAATGTCACAGGAAAGGGTTTTCTCTGCATAGCACAGTAGCAGGAGACTGTTTTAAGAGGAATGAAGGGATAGGCCAGCAAAGGACTGGTCAATCAATCTTTTTGTAGAAACCATGAGTATAAGGATGCTGCAGGTATTCTGGAGTGCTCCTTTCCCCTTCTTTCTCTCCTTCCCCCCAAAGCCAAAGAAATTAAATCTATCCTTTTTCTTGTTCTGCATACATGAAATTAGTTTTATTCTATTATGAACCTGCTTTTCTTGTTTTACTTAAGCATGACCATTATTCTTTTACTTGGTTTCTTCTCAAGGCATGTCTACACTACAAACATTTGAAATCAGGCTAGAGGTCTTCCACGCTAAACAAGAAAAGAAGCTCTGTTCAGCTTGAGCGTAAATGCCAAAGCTGGATTTTTTTACAAAACTCTCAAAGGCGAAACTGTTGAACTTTTTCTACTATGATTGTGTGTGAGCAAGCCATGATTAAGCAACAGCATAGATACATCCACATGGCATAGACATTTTCCAATATCCCATATAGCAAGAGTGGGTGAAACTGTTTCTTTACATGAGCTATCATAAAAAGAACTGCTTTAAAAAAAGAAAAAAAAGAAAAAGAAAAAAGTGACAAGGTATCAAAAATGCACATTCATGGCCATGTTGTTTTCTGAGCAGTGTAAACTGGAAAGGCACATTTTTGTAGACCTTGTGTTTTTTCTCATTTTAAGTCTCAATATTTCTTGAAATTCTGATTTTTCACCATGTCAAACACTACTTCAAAAGAATTTTCAAAGTTTTGTAATAAAGTTTAGCTTTACTTATCCAAATGATACTAAAGGTGTTCATGGGTGCAGACCACAGAGCTTTACTTTCTTCCTTCAATCTCATGGATTTTAGTTACAGTCCAAATAACTGGACATTTCTGTCTGTGACCTGTCTTTTAAGTCTTCTAGGGGGGAGAAGGGGAATATTTCATTTTAAATAAAGTCTCGTGTTCAAGCTAATCAGAAAGGGAGACATGTCCTGGAGGCACATCAAGACAAATGATAAAGGAAAATGTACTATGGATGAGAGCATGGCTGAGAAAGAAAGCATTGCAGAGCTTTTTGGGCCTCTGTATAACCTTGGGTACAATGGCTGTTATGTGCCTTTAGGTGCTCTTCACATGGCTTTTTTATTGCCTTTCCAGACTGTACCCTTGCTGACTATAAGTACAGAAAGAAAGAAGCAAGTTTATGTTTTCTGTATATTTTATGCTGGACTTTTCACTATGGCATCCGAAGCCATATTGAGACTGTTGCTTTTAATAAGGAAAGAGAAAAAGTATAAGAGCACCTCAAAGAAGTAGGTATGATTTATTCCAAATAAAGTCATCTAGTCAGATACCAATATATTACCAGACATAACTTTTAATTTTGTCATAGAAGTATCAGCAGCTTTTAGCACCTTTGCTTTACAAATAATTAGTCATAAATATTGTGTTATTAATCATAACTCTATATCTTATATAATTAATCATAATCACTTATACAAGCATCAGTCATATTACATATACAACCAGAAACTAACTGCAATTCTGGCCCATCCTGATACACAAATATGAAAAAAGGTTTACAAAACATTGTATAGATATAAACACCAGTCCCAAATACATAGAAAACAGATATTCTCTGTGTTCTAGGAGTGGGGACTAAACATGAGCCTTGGGATTCCCAAACACCGAGAGGTGAAGACCTACTGCAAGAGATGTACAAAGCCTAAGGTAGGACTAAAAACAGTATGAGTGTCTTCTACAATGCAAACCCACCTTTTGTGACAGTAGCCTGCATGTATTGCATGTTCTCCAAAACCACCATTCTCACCAATTACCAACACATATGTGGATAAGAAGCCTTACAAGTGGCTCACATGCCTTTTATATATTGAACAAATCATAACTATTTTAGCTTTTGTTAAATATGTGTGTATATGTAAATTATATGTACAATTCCACCAAAGCCTATTTGGGAATGTGTGCTTTAAGAAGAGTGATGAGTCAGTGAAATTTTAAACATAAAAAAATGCCCTTGGTGGTAGGAAGCTGAGCAGTGTTCAATGTTTCAATTGCTTTGCACATCTTAGAGTGTCCTTCAGTTCAAATACCTTCTTAGATCAGCAAAGGTCTATGCTGTAAGTGACAGCACTGAGCTTCCTATACGTGCATGAATTATTCATTTCCTAAATAGATACATTAAAAAGAGAGCTATTTAGAATTTAATGAATATTAATAAGACCATTCACCAACATACCACATATATCTATGCTAAAGAAATCAATATGGAGGTGCAGTTTATTACCAGCATGCCTGGAAACATACAACAAGGTTCCACTAATATCAGAAAAAAATTCACTTTCAAGACTGGAGTTACTTCATCTTCAGCCTCCTGAAGGCACACAGGGATTTTACTGAATTGAAAGTAGAATATTACAGAGAGAAGCAACGATTAAGAAAGGCCCTATTTGCTTAAGCCTTGTGCAAAAATTGGTCTCTAAAGGAAAAGTTAATTTCAAAGTAAGTCACATTCATGAAAAGATAAACAACCTAAACTACAGACTGCAGATACAAATATCCACACCACAGATAGTCAGATCTAGAGTTTTAGTTTATTTTACCACAATCCTGCATCCCTTGCTCTGAAACTGTCAGTCAGACCATAAAAATAACAAACTATTTATCAGCAGATTGCAATGCTGAAATCCACAGTGAATGAATTTTAATAACAATCCCTAACAAAACCTTTGATTTCCTAATAAACCCTTTTAAAAAACTTAATGGAGTTGAAATTTGCTTTTGAATTTGTACAATTATTTGTGACAACATTTCTTCCACTGGTCATTCAGCACTTTGCATTCATACAAAAATAAGGTGCAGAAATCCACAGTGTAGCATTTATTTTTCTCCTGAGTCATGTGCAGTATTTTGAAACAGTTCTGCATCCAAGCTAGATAGTTACACTAATTAACACTGACACAACTTCCCACAAGCACTATACTATTTTTTGGCAATAAGACAGTATTAGCGCAGTTACACAAGCTTGCTGGAAATTGTGTAGTTGCTCCATTGCAGGTGGTCAATTTGCCCATGAAGAAAATGTTCTGCTTAGCAAATCTTTCTCCTTGCTCCCTCCCTCTGTGCCACCCCTATTTTTCTCTCCCCACTCCAGTTTTAAGGCCAGTGACAATATTTTGCTCTTGGGATGGATGCCCTCTACACTTCTACCTCAGAACGACCTTTGTGTCTTTTGTAACAGCTCACTGTCTCCATGACTGAATGCTAAAAGATCCTTCAGGTTGTCTGGATTTCTTTATTACTGACAGCATGGGTTACAACAAACCTTTTTCTTGCTAGTGGCCATTAGACAAGCCAAAATTAGTTGTGTAACACTCAGGTTGGCTCAGATATAATGTGCTAAATAGAGTAATTTTATTGATACACACACATTAAGAAATCAATTTAGTTGTGATCTTAGCTGAATGAATGAAGCTGATTCATCTAGTGCAGAGCAGAAATAGATGGCTACAATAAAAGTAACTAGGATTCATATAAGTGGTGGTGTGGTTTTCATAAAGTGACTCACCTGTCAAAAAAGGCTGAGATCTCAGCAAGAAAAGATCACTGAATTCATCAGAAACTCTTACCCCGCACTTTCAAAATCTGTCACAAAGAGAAGAAAAATTATCAAATAGAAAGGCCAGCACTGCATCAAGGTCACAGGTATAAGTCTGTCTCACCAAAAAATTCTGTCCAAGACCCTGTTGACATTACACATGATAAATGTGAGAAGACTTTTGACAGGACCAAGAGCATTCCAGACATCATCTAGAAGAGTGTATTTATGTCTTTATTAAAGAAAATATGAGCCTTTTTTCAAAAAAAACCCCCAAGTTCTCAGCTTTAGTAATATCAGGAACAAAGGTAAACGTCCTGCAATTTGAATGCAGTTGTTGCCTAAATCTGCCCACTTATTGCCCTTTTTATCTTTGTGCAAATCACTTTACACTACCTTATAATCCTGCAATTGGTCCCTTGTAAAAAACCTGCTGCTTAAGCATCCACAGTTTAAAATCCCTCTCCCCTTTGCCTCATTTCAGATAAAAAGAAAAAAACCCTCTACTTGCTCGTTTAGGAGTTTTTATATTCTTGTTCTACCAACTTAGCTCCAGCTGAATGCAAGGACAGAAATGGTTATAAAGTCATCTTCTACACTCAGATCTGGCAAAGGCAAAGACAGTCCCTTAGCACAGCTTCCTTCCATGCACACAGTTTTGACAACATGAACTAAAGGAGTCTTTTCCTTGGCCATGCGGCCAGTTATTTCAGAGCCTTTGGTTCCCCCAAGTCTGCTATTAGCTGTATGTAGAAGAGGTGTAACAACACAGCTTTGGCCAATTAATGCCCTCAAGGTGCTGAAAGATTATAAATATAAAGTGCTAATTACATTTCTTTTATAATAATAAAGCACTCAAGTTTGGATTTAAAAAATCCTCCATGGAAAACATTGCTGTTTCATTTAATCCAGAGTGCCTAGAGGAGATTCCATCTTGCTGCTCTCAGTTACATTAAACACTTATTCTAAAAATCCATGGGGAATTTCTGTTACAGAGAATGTTGAAGTATGCAGAGTTTTTCCAAGTATATTGGATTAAATGAAACATGAAAATATATGAATGATTTATACTAATATATATATAGATATATGAAGGGGATTGTTCATTTAATAGGCAGACATATGTTTTTCTGTCACTAAAGGATTTAAGGCTCTCAACTGAAGCACATCACATCTAATGCAAAGCTGAAAAAAATGTTTATTAAAGCTAGTGTCTTTTCTTTGACAGCAGTTCCACTTTTCCTGGCTGAAGCAGTATGAATACATATTCTTGTCTTGCAATGTCCACTTAATAAACATCCTGTATCAACTTTTATATGCGAATCATTAACAAGTTAATTTTCTTTGGCCTAGGACGTTTCTATCATTTTCATCCATTCAAAAACTGATTCCAGCTGTGACCAAGATATTTGGTTCCTTGTTAGCATATTCCCACCAAACATTGCCTTTCATCTTAATAGAATCATCAGTTACTCTGGGACTCCAATTGGATTCTGGACATACTGGTCAGATAATTGGTGGGCTTTTGGAAAAATAGACAGCTTATAATTTCTGCTTATAAGTTTCATGATTTTTTGCACCTTACTTTCAAGATGTTTTGCATATTCCATAAAGAGAAATACAAAAATCAAAAGACCTTCTACAAACAGTTTCCTAGATTGTTATCTGACTGACTCTAAGGACTAATACTTGGATAAATGATTATTGGTAGCTGCGGTGCTTCTTCCTAAACTTAATTTTCACATAGGGAGATCACGGCGAGTAAATAAGAAAATCATATATTATGGTCTAGGTAGAATACTACAAAAGCTTCTAATCAGATGTATATCATACAGGAGGTTATGTGCCTGGTTCCATTACGTGGAACTCAAAACTATCTGTCAGATGCTCATGTTCATAACAAGGCACTGCTGGATTCCTAACTAACAGAAAGGAGTTTCCCTCCATTATGAATGTATTTGGAAATTTAAAAATTTGAAAATTTATAGTATCTGAGCAAGGGACAGAAGTCCTGTCAGGGAAATAGGTATATTGTGTCTCTGAATCTTAAAAAGTATGGAGTGGTCTTTAAGAAATCAGTTGAAAAGCAGTGAAATTGTTGTGCAGGTAGATGCCACAGTATGATCTTGGTATCATCTTTTTAATTGTCATGTTTATCAAGATCCTTGCTAAGGCATGCTATTTCTCTAAGGTGGCTCTCATGACAAATTTTCCAGGGATGCCAGTATATAGAAAATAGTATTCATGCAGGGCTGTCCTTTGAATGCAACTAGGATTTTGCAGGGTCCAGTCATAACACCTCAGAAGAGTTCCTAGGTCTTATAGTTTTGCTTTGCCCCTGGTTTCTATCTCTGCCACTAAGTGACATAAACTGGATCTAAATCACTATGTGCTCTATGAAAAAATTTATTTAAAGCTTCCAGAAATGGTTCCTCCACTGTCTCTCCAGACAACCTAGAGAATTCTACTGTGGTCTCAGAAAGAACTAAAATCCTGTGACATGTCTCTTTCCTATGCATCTGAAGAAATGTGGAAGTGAATCTTATTTAGGCAGCAGTTGCAAATCAATAGGAATGGTGTTTTCTGTAGAGTGAATAGGGCTGCTCAGAAATGTGGAGAGCATTGCTTCCAGTCTTGTATCTGCAAAGCACATGAGATCCTAGTTTGGCTTTGGAAGTTATTCAAACAGTTATACTGAGGTATTTGCAGCTTTTAAGTAAACTGGCATGAAAGGAAAACATTGCTGATAGAAATGGTATTTTGTGGAAGGACAGAAACGGACTGACAGAGTTCATGTTTGTGAGAATTCAGGACACAGAGAACAGAAAAATGTGGTACAGACTTACCATTCAATAAGCCCAGGCAGATTCAGTACACAATAAAGCTCCTCCTTTTGCTAACACTGTCCCTGAAAGACTGAAAGCATCTTCTCAACTATAGCCTTAGAAAACCCAACCACCCTCACTTTCATTAAGAATTTTACCTTTGTTTCATGAAGATGATCAGAATCAACAGAAAGGGAAAAATAATGCTCTGTAATGAATTCTAAGCTCCCTTACACTGTAAGAAGCTTTCTCATGTGAGAGCATTTCTACAGTGGTCTTACCCATGCTTCAGTCCTTTCAGTCAGGTCAAGCAACGTTGGCTGAAAAACCTCAGATATATCATATTGTCAGAAAATGAGCAATAATCTATTGCAGCATATTTTGTACATGTGCTTCATATGTGTTCATTTGGTATAGAGTTGCATATGTATTCTGCTAAACTCCTACAATGTGGAAATGTAGTGGTGCTTGCTATGCAGCAGCAAAGTTCAGCAGTCTCCTCATGCAGGATAGGGGTCTAGACTAGTACCTCGTATGTGACACAAGGTGGATTTCATTCTTACTTCTACTTTTCTTCGTACTTTTTCCTGGGGGAAAATGTGACATTTTAATATCTTTTACAGAAATAAAGTATCTATACCTGGCAGTTATTAAAATATACATTTTACTGTATAAACTGTAACCTCCTTGTTAACGTGGTTTAAAACTTTCAAATCTTACTGAAAAAAAAACATTTTAAACAAATCAAATATTAATGCTTAATAAGAGGTAAGAAAATATTGAAAATTGCAAAGTTTAATTTTTAAAAAATATGAAGTGTTAAAACCTAATTACTATTAAATATTCATGATTAAATTATTAAAATCGTTATTAAACCCCAAATGTCTAAGTCATCAATTCACAGGCTCTGTGTAACATAACTTCACCAACTATAATTTCTTTTATGAAGGCCCAATGATTGCACAGCTCCTGTTGAATCAACTCATGCACCTGATACAAGACAAGGGCCAGGCTGGTCTCAAGTTATCTGCTGCCTGATTCATAAAAAGTTACATCCAGACTTACATCCTGCCTGTTGAGGACAACACAGTTATGACCTTAAGGTACCAGAGAATCCATATTTCTTTCCTGAGTTTTTTCACATGCAGCAGTGTATGGAGCATAAATGAATCCCATTTATCTGGTCAGGCCTCCTGACAGCTGCTTCCACTTTCTGGTAATCTGTACTACTTTTGAAATAACTGAAATGAACCATTATCCCACAGATTGGCAACACTTTGTTTTCTGAAAGTGATATAAGAAAGCAGCAGGAAGGTTGCCTTTCAAATTCAACTCTGACTGAATAATAGCAAAAGCTTATAAAGCAAATTCCAAAAATACATACAGAGCTCCCAACATAGCTTTCTATCGATTTTTAAGTATTGTCCGGTTCAATTTAAAACAAAGACAAGGGACCTGCAGACCTTTCAGTAGCATGGCAATCTTTTCCAATGAGAATGCAATGCATTATAGAGTTACATCAAGCATCAGCTACATTAATACCCAGCATATAAAGACTGCTCATTCAGTGATGCAAGAATTGGAGGTCATTAACAAGATAAGATGACTTAACAAATGTATGAATGTGTTTTTCTTGCTTGTTATAAGGAAAGCTTTTGCAGAAATGGGGGACAGAGTGGGAATGCTTTATCTAGCCCACAAATTTTTAGGGGAAAAAAAAGATGGAAAGAAATGTTATCCCTGGGCATCGTTATCTTTAAGCTGTCTGGCACATGACAATTTTTACAGTGACACATTAGCGCAGAGCAGTATTTGCAGTCTTCCTGCACAGTGCTCATTAAACTTTAATGAAACACAATTTCCAAAATTCACTGCCAAATGCACTTATCCTACAAATGTCACTATCAGCAATTTTACATACACTTTTGGCTGAGGAAAAAAATTGTAGGTCCAAGTATTTCCATACTTTTTCTTTTAAATAGCTGAGTAAGGTCAGCTACAACATAGCATTTCTCTGAGTACTCCCAGTCACTTGGACTTCATTCTACACTTTCTGCCCTTGATTCTGCCTGAATATTCCTATCACTTAAGATAGTTTCATCAAATTGAAATTGAGCTTGATGAACTTTCATGGCAAGTGTAGGGTCCAGTAAGTACTTTGACACCCTTAGTTATGGAGTGATGGCTTATAATTTTCTTTTTTAGCAAAATAACAAATAACTTGATGTCTAACACCATAATAACTTTTTTGTTTGGTAATAGTTTGAAGTGATCCAGTGGCTTTTCATTTATAGTGCACATGCAGAAGTGTGAGCAATGAGACAGGAGACTTAGCAGGCGATATTCTAACCCATATAGACACAAAAGACAGAGCTTTGAATGAAAACAAAGAATAGGGAAATTATGCTTTAGAGAATAATTAACATGTTAGCTTACCCTCCATTAATAAAGTCCTTATTGACAGCTCATTTGTCAGCATCTTTCTCCTGCACATGGTTTTCCCTTATGATAATTACCTTTCTGAACACATGAGAAATACTCCACAACATTAGAAGTTCTGTTATTCTTTTCTGCATTAGCATTATATCCAGATAGGGTCTACAAAGAACCCTACCAGGTCAATAGGGTAATGATTCTTATTTTTATATTTGTTCAGATATACTTGCAGATACAAAACCTCTGGCTATCAGCCTGTGGTAGGAATGATAGATACGGAAACAAAAATCAGTTCTGTTCAGTGGCACTGACGCTAACTGTATTTGGTTCCATTCCTTCAGTATATTGCACTTGAGAGATGCAGTGGCTGCAAATTTTGCTCAGATCAGAAAGACCAGTGTAGATATCAGTCCCTGTGAACACTCAACAAATGCAGGTATGTCCATTCAAACGGTCATATTTTACTACTTGAGAACAAAGATATGCTATGTGTATGTATTTTTTTTCTTTTACTGTGTCAGTTTGAAGAGCAGAACTACATGCTGTTAGTTCATTCACTTTTATTCTATGTATCCAGTGTGTCCTGTATTTTCTGTAAATCTAGTTAACACAACAAAGGTAGCAGAACATTTTCCCCTTTCTGTTAATTTTTCTCTAAGTCAGTTAAAATGACACTACCAAAGGGAGCATATTCTGTACAACGTACCTGCCTGTTCTCCCTACAGGTGACATAAAATTTTCAAGTTAAACACTAGAGAATGTTTTCTTTCTATTTCTTCCTGCTTGCAATGAGTTGCAAGCAGAATTTTCTCACTAGAACCTGACATTCTTCTTCACTCAGGCTTTTTGTTTTGTTTAGTGCCACGTATTTGATAGTTTTTGGTTTGGGCCTCATTACATTGTGAGTTTTGAACACTGAAGTGCACTGAAAGGCACTAAATGTGCTGGCTTTCCTAATTTTTCTTCCCTTTCTGAATTTAAATACCATCTGCATTAGAATAGATGCTTATGATTCTTCAGCACTTTTCTACCATCAGTGCTTTTCATTACCTTGCTCAGCATAAATTAACAGCAGAAGCAGCATCATTTTGATGAAGTCCCTAATGTCACCCATGTTGCAGTAACAATGCTTTTGCTGACTCCCTAGACAAATAAATAGAAAAATCTCTTAATATCATCTGACATTCCTTTGTAGAGCAGAATGTCTCCTATCATTGCTACTAGATCTGCTATTCAAACCCATTTAATCACCACAAATTTCATAATTTAAGTCTAACTCTCAGTGTACTGTTACATGTATTAGAAATACAGATTGATATAAGAAATATTTCGGGGGGGTGAACTTTTTTTTTTTTCAGAAGCAAGATGTGCATAGGGCTAACTGGTCCTTACTGTCTCACAGTGTTGAAAAAATGATGCCAATGAAACCATAGGAGGAGATAACCTCACACAAAAATGAAATACTTTGTTACACATACTTTGTGTTCTGTAAGACACATCAAAAGATATAATTTCAAGTAAGGTGCTAACGTTTACCAACCATAAGTGTATTTTAAGAAAATCCTACTGTTTTTCATTACTTTGTAAAAAAACCCCCTGCTACATTTCTTCTATCACAAAAAATAAACACATCTATCACTTAACGTATGTTCTTCAAACTTAACATTTATTTAAAAGAATAAACACCAAAATGAGGCAACAATTTATGCTGAGACTTTGGCAAGAAAGGACAGCAAGTAAATGTGAACACAAGTAGCGTCGTTTACATTCATCACTAGCTCGATGACCGGGTAGGACTTAGGTTTACCTCTTCATTAACATAATTCACACGCTCCTTTAAACTCACTATCCCAAACTGAGGACTGTTGTCTCAGGAAGAAAAAAGTACAAGAATGGATTGGGATGTAAGTAGTCTGAGATTACAGAATTCTTTTGAAAATCAAAAGTCTCATATTTAGGTACGAGGACGGGCTTACCATCTGACTGCTGTGCTGTGAGGGACAGCAAGCGTGAAGGCCTCAAACCCGTCGCTTGCTGGGCCCGGCCAGGGCGCGGAGGGAGGCCGGCGCAGGGAGCCTGCGCAGTTCCCTCTGCTGACAGGCGGAGCGGGGCAGCTCCCCGGCTACGGCCGGAGCTCCGACCAGGGTCACGCCTGCAGGGAGGGAGAAGGGACTCCCTGGAGGACCCCCGGGCCCGCCCGCCCCTCTCCTCTCCTCTCCTCTCCCGAAGGCTCTGGAAGCGCCAACCGCCGGGACGCCCGGTTAGCCTCATGAGCCGGAGGGCCCGCCCGAAGGAGGGGCAGGGAGAGGAGGAAAGGGCGCGAGCAGAGCCCGCCCTCAGGGCGCCCGCTCTTGTCTCTGTTTTCTCCCTCTTTTCCCCCGTAACGCCCACACCTCGCCCCTCTAGAGACCCTGGGACGGGGAGCGGGTCCAGCCGCCCCTGGGCTCCTCTCTGAGAAGGAGTCTGGAAGGCGGGGGGCTCCGCTCTGAACCTCCTGACACGGCGGGAGGGATCTCCGGAGCTTCTCCCCTCAGCTGGTCCCCAGATAAGCAGGGCTCGCGGGGCCTGCTGGGTGACCCGCGGGTAGCGCGCGTGACGTGGTTCGCCGAGGTGGTTTCCTGCCAACTCCTCTTGTGAGCGACTAAAAGTTTTGTGAGTTAGAGGATCCCTGGTGTTGTTTCACCTTAACCTTGACCTGGGAATCTGCGAACCTGGGTCGTTGTCCTGAGAAATGGGGACGTGACGTGTAGTTCACATAGCAATAGAACAGATTACGTTAAGAGAAACAAACTCACCCTTGTCTTAATTGCAGATTTTTTTTATAGGAATGTCAGTGTGTTATATTCACAAACAACTTTTATTGAGATTGTTCTCACAACTAGCTAGCACCATTGCACTGCGTACAAGTACAGAGCATTCTGAATTCCCATCAAAAGCAAGAGAACACCACCAGGAAAAGTATGATATCTACTTTTGCACCCTCTAAAGGTGAATGGTGAAGCTAAATATTTTTAAGTATCGTCTCCTCAGTGATGTAATTGTAGATCATTTACAAGACTTGACCTAATGAGTTTTCAGTGTTACAAAACCTTCAGAGATTCATGAGTTGTCTTCTGCTTTTTTGACTTCTACATTGAATTAGCTAGTAGTTCTTCAGTCTCTCTTCTACCTCCCTAGTGTCATATGAAATACTTTTATTTATCACCTTTGAATTTGGCACGACAGATGTAAATTATCAGAACGTTCAGACCAGGATTTTGTTCTAAAATTCCTAGAGGTATTTCCTAAGTGACAGTCTACCTCCACCCGATGTATTAATATGGTGTGCTATAATTCCCTTAGTACTGCTAAACTGCATAGCAGTTTAGTGATCAGAAAAGCCACCTACACATTAGTATTCCTGCTTTTCCCAGGTAGAAGACACATCTCAAATCTTTCTCCATTTGTGATGAAAATATTTTGATCCATTTGTGTTGTCTTTGAAGTACTATTTGTTTATATATTTCATAACTATACAGAGACGAAAACAGCAGCATTAATTCATTTATTTTCAATTCAGAATGGCTAAAGACAATGTCGAGGTTTAACCCCAGCCAGCAACTAAGCACCACACAGCCGCTCACTCACTGCCCCCCATCCAGTGGGATGGGGGAGAAAATCAGGAAAAAGAAGTAAAACTCCTGGGTTGACATAAGAACAGTTTAATAGAACAGAAAACAAGAAACTAATAATGATAATGATAACACTAATAAAATGACAACAGTAGTAATAGAAGGATTGGAATGTACAAATGATGCACAGGGCAATTGCTCACCACCTGCCGACCAACACCCAGCCAGTCCCCGAGCGGTGATTCCCCGCCCCCCTTCCCAGTTCCTAAACTAGATGTGACGTCCCATGGTGTGGAATACCCTTTTGGTCAGTTTGGGTCAGGTGCCCTGGTTGTGTCCTGTGCCAACTTCTTGTGTCCTGGCTAGGCATGAGAAGCTGAAAAATCCTTGACTATAGTCTAAATACTGAGCAACAACTGAAAACATCAGTGTGTTATCAACATTCTTCGCATACTGAACTCAAAACATAGCACTGTACCAGCTACTGGGAAGACAGTTAACTCTATCCCAGCTGAAACCAGGACAGACAAGCAATTAAGTTATTGGCAATACCTATGTATTTTTCTGAAGTGATTTATACTGCCTAAGTTTTAGTCTTTCTGTACTTTTTGAAATAAAATATGATATTCACACTGAAGCTTTAAGTCACAGGTTTCTTGAAAAAATTAAAATGTAAGCATCTGCATCATTCTACAGCTACAGTCAGTTATTAGGGCTTGTCATATTAAAAGCTCCATTAATTATTCATTTATTTTGCCATACGTCCTTAATAAGAAGAAAGCCCAAGTTACTCCTTTTAATTTTCTTGTCATGTTTCAGGCAACTCTTGAATGGTCTGAAAGGAAGAGAAAAAGGCTAACCTTCAACACAAAGGAAAAGTTATGGGTCTTTTTTAGCTCAAAATACAAATTAAGGGCAGAATTCACTTCATCTGAACTATTGATAGCCTGGACCCGACATTCAGGGGATGTAAACTGTCACAGCTGAATTGAAATCAATGGAATAACAGGGATTTATACTAAGAAGCCACTTTTTTTGTTGAGCAAATGCAAGTAGATGGGAGTATAAGGTGCTGAAACACACTTCCCACCATAATAGTGGAAGCAAAAGTATATCACAACCTTTTCATTGCTATTATCCATCAATAGGCTAGAAGGGGGTATAAGTGTATTCCAGGTCCCTTGTAAGAGATTTAATGGCCACTAAATTTATATTGCTGTACAGCACATAACGAGAAAGAATTTAGTTGTACTTCAAACTGTAATTTGAGTTCTACCGTAAGAACAAAGAGCATTTCTGTATCGGAATAACTTCATGCTTATTACACTAATTTAACAGTACCGTGATTTTGTTTCTCATGCATATATTGGCAGGAAATATTTTTGTGGACTCTGTCGATACACTGGCTGCAAGTAAGGTAATGATCAGATTAGAGATTGTGAAATAATTCCATGCAGTGAGATTTTGTAGATGCTGACACAGAAATATGCTTCTACAATGTACAAGAGGCTTGCTTTTAGACTTACAAACCTAAAAAGCTAACAATAAATGCAATAAATTGTTTAAATTATTGGCTTCGCTGATCAGACTCCAAAGGATCTAGGTTTCAGTCAGTAAACATTTGCTAACAAAGGTCTATGATGCTCTCAGACTGACAGGAAGATGGGTACCTTCACCGGCTGGATCACCAGCTTATCCCTGTAACTGTGAAAAAAATTTCTCCTGTCATTTTCAGCATCCTTTGCTAACTGCTACTTGCCATATTTTATTACCCGTGGTATATTGTGTCTAAATTAAGCAGTTGATGTACCATGAGCTTTATGGAGGACTAAGTCTTTGGCTTATGGAGTTTAACATAGTCAGTGCTAAAGTCAGTAAGTTCCAGGATCTTGTGCTACAAAGCCCTACTGACTCTCAGGATAATAGACATTACAAAACTTGAAAAAGTTTCCTGTAGGTGACATATAACATGAACATAACATGCATTCTTGTTTTGAATGATCATCTCTCCTTGTTTGGCATGGCCACATGGCTGGGGGATGGAAAAGACTAGAGGGGACTGCTGCTGCTTTACTAGATAAACCTATTTGCAGATAAATGACTCATTTTTTCTGCAGGGCTGTTATTTTGACTATTCTATCAACAGTAGCAATACCAATCTGTAATTAATCTCCTTCCTGTTATTTTTTAAAAGGTTAATAACCTTTTTAAAATAAGGTAAATGGTGATTTGGTATTGCAGAAATAACACTAGACAAAGCTGAGAAATCTAAAAACTGTGAGATGCCAAATACAGAAGTTATGCAGATTTGCTCATACTTTTATCTAACTAAAACCAGAAGTAAGGGTTACAAAATTCAGGGATTAACAGGAAGTAAAGCAACTATGAAACTTTAGACTTTCATTTGTTCTTCAAATGCATGACAGTAACAATTATGCTATGGTGATATGTTTTATGCTATTTCAGAGAAAATGTTGAAAAATGTAGATTCCATTTTAGACAGGGAACATTACAAATGATACCTGTACATGTGTCAGAACAATGCTTGAGCAAAGCTCTCTTGCCAGTTTTTGAAAGCAAGGTGTAAAGACTTAGTCTTCAACCACAATCAGACATGAGCTCTCCTTGTTGAGATTATTGCAACACACAGTTGAATTGTAAACTGATACACTGTAGATTTAAAAAATTTGAAAGCAGAAACAGAAAGAAGACAAGACTGCAGCAAAGGAACAATACTAGGATTTATTTTTTATTTGTTTTCTAAACATAAAAGTTTCAACCTAGATTTTTGGAGACTATGAACTCTATTCTAATGATTAGATGATAACCATACATATTGTATATATTTATTGTTGCACATATGTATAGTATACAAACATGCTTAGACTGCAATCTATTTGGAACAGAGACTACATTTGCTTTATGTTTCTACAGTGCCTAGCACAACACAGGACCTGTTATATTCTCTAGTCATATGTTTTGTGGGGTAAATATAGTGAATCATCTTGGAAACTGAAAATCTGAAAATGAATGTGTCCATAATTTTTAGGTATCCTGGACCTAGACAGGATTTTGCTGGGACAGACTATCCAGCATTGCTTGCAGTATTTGACAGACTGAGTTACCCAAAAACCTGCAACTATCCTAAGTGTTTCATAATCAATCTGTTGAACTGTCTTTCACTTTCTGCCTACAGTTAACTGTTACAATTTCTGATGGCTAATTCTGTGTCTGAAATGTATTGCGAGATATAAGGTAAATGTGCATATAGATACAGTTTTACAACGGCATTCCTTGGCACGCCTTTCATCTCAGAGGCTCTTAATTTGCCTTTTTGACCTTTGCTAAAAATACTGCAGTTAGAGCTAGCACCCGTGACTACACACAGGGTAAATCTGGCAGCTACCAGATTCATAAGCATGCAGATCAACCATTCATGGTCACACAGGAGATGTTTAGAAGACCACATTTATGGAATTTATTCTGCAAAAAGGAGGAGAAAAGCAATTACAAAATGGCATTTTCTCATTAAGGCTGTCTCTTTTTTGATGGCTAGGAAAAAGGGATGTAGGTCATTCAGAATTCAGAGCAAGTGAAGCAGAGCAAAATCCTTTGCAATCATTTCTTGTGACATGAAATATAATATCTAATGGGTGTTGCTGATACTGGCAGCTACATTCAGGATATATCTCTTCCTAAACTGTGAAGGGAAGCTAAAAGGAACAGTAAGATACCTTGGGGTTGAAACATTAGCTTTGTCCTGCTGCAGCAAGCCAGTCTGACAAGTTGACAGATGTAGAAGTACTGCTTTATGAGAAGAGGTGCAGGCAGGGAGGAGAAGTGATTTTTGCACTAAAGGTGAACTCTGCTAAGCACAGCCTTGAGTCCAAAAGAGAGAAAATGCAGGACCAGGAGACCCATGAGACACAGTCCATCAACATACCTCTCAGAAAACCTTTGATACCAGGGTTTCTCATGTATTGAATTATCCAAGAAAACCTTAGAGTCTAGCCTCTTACAATGCTGCTATAATAACTAGGCAGCAATCTCTTTCTTCATATGGAATTTCTGTACTATGTTAGTTGCAAACTAATCATAAATAGTATTTTCCTTCAATTTAAACTGTAATATTTGTTCCATTAATACAAAAAAATCAAACTGCAGACAGAACATGATTTCACAAATGCAGTAAAAGCAAAGTTCTTCTCTTAATGTTTTAGAAATTTGAAATAGAAATTCAGTGTTACTCTAAATTACTAAATAATGTCTCTCAAAGTCATTAATGCTAGGGCTACCTTTTTTGTTTTGACAATGCAGAACAGCAAGGGAATTAATATGACTACTTTTTCTTAATCTCCTGTGAACTAATTTAAAATACATCTATTTATACTATTCCTTAGCTGTGATAAGGCCTTAAATTGAAAAAAATAATTCTAGTTTTCATTTAAAACTGTTTAAACCTTCAAATCCCATCTCTATTTTCTTACCATAAAAAAGAAAATAGCTGTCTTTAAGGCATATAAATTTCACTGTGAGGTGATGGCTCATCATCATAGTCAGAGTAGGCAAATGAAAGGTGGCTTTTTAATGTGTTCTCAAACTTGTCAGCTTGTCTTTTGAGCATTGATCAACAGGATTTATATGGCCTACGGATGGAAAACCCAATTTTAACAAAACTCCCCATCTCAAATTCTCCCAGCTTCCTCTCAACTTTTCCAGTTCTGGTTTGGGAAATTCCCTTCACACCTCTTAACTTTTCTGACATCGAAGAAATCCTATCATCCAAACTGCAGGTCTGAATCTCAGCAATGATATGTAATAATATTTTAAGGTCTTGATTAGGAAATTCTTAAAATTCTAATGTATTAGGGCTGGTTAAGCTCATTATTAGGCAAATGTATGAAAATAGAGTAGTGCTTTTATTACTCTTCTTGACTTTTACACCAAGTTTCAGCTCAGAGGAAATGCTTTCGGCCAAGTTATAAACTTCTCAATTAGAGACGTATAATAAAATTGCTGAGGAAGATGTGCCACTAGTGATATGATCTATAGTGGATAAATCGTTTTGCTGCTGTAGGCAGTACAGGTTCTTGTATTGAAGCTTCCTAATGCAGTTTTAGGCCTAATCTTATTCATATCTTAAAATCTAATCTGTTTAATGTAGTATGAGAAAAATCTGGTTTTTTTTCTGAAGTCTTTGTAAATGATGAAAACATTGAAGTTTTATGATATCTGATCTTCTGACCAGACAACTCTTCCAATGATACATTTGCATGAGCTGGCACTACTTAACAATATAATTTCAATTACTTCATATTGGCTAAGAAGAAGATTGCCTGAGGTGAATGCTTTAAACCTTCAAACAGGAGAAAAAGGCTATACTGGCTTAAATGTCTGGACTGTGGAGCACTCAGGAATATGTGTCAGTGAGAATCTAGCAGAAGAAATGCTCTCTTGCAGAGCTGGGGAGGGCTGGGGAAGAGCTTAGCAGAAATTGTTTTGTCCCGGTTGTTGCTGTGACTATAAGGAAAAGGCAGGGGAGAGTGTGGTGAACAGACGAAGGATCTTCTTGTCTAGGAGATCATGTGAAATGGTTGGCAGACTGCCTGCGTTTCATCAGGTAGTAGTGTGAGGAGGTTTTGAATTGACCTATATTTGAAAGGTTTGTATCTTGGCCATAAACTTTTTCCCCTGAATTGCCACTTGGTCGAAAAAGAAAGAAGTTTGAGAACCCCAGAAGGCTGTGTTCCTCCCCGCCCCTCCCCCCCCCCCCCATCTATGTTCCTAAAACTATAAACAAAGTGGTTAAATTACACTATTTCAACAACAGTATTTCGGTTTTTGTTTTTTCCATGACCGAAAACTGAGAGCAAAACTCAAAACGGAGATAGTAGCATTTATGGTCTTGGCTCCAACCTCTGTGACAAGTTCTCTTCATGTTGCAGCCTCTGATGCCTCCAGGAGAATGACTGTACAGCTCTGTCCAACTCTGTCTTCTCTTTTTCTACCTTTAAATATCTCCTGAGTGAAAAAAACATCCTGCATCCTGATCTAAACTCTGTTTGAACTGTTAAGGTAATTTTAGAAATAAGTGAAATTATTGTAAACTTTTCTTTACTGAAATATTTAAATAGCATGGACAACATTTTAAGATGACTCATAAGGAATAACCTACCCTGGTAGAAAGCCTACTAACACAGAAATTGCTGAAAGCACAGTGAGGTGGGTTGACCCTGGCTGGATGCCAGTTGCCACCAAAGCCTTTCTATCACTCCCCCCTCCTCAGCTGGACAGGGGAGAGAAAATATAACAAAGGGCTCGTGGGTCAAGATGAGGACAGGAGAGACCACTCACCAATTACCATCACAGGCAAAACAGACTCAGCTTGGGGAAAATTAACTCAATTTATTACAAATCAACCAGAGTAGGGTAATGAGAAATAAAACCAAGTCTCAAAACATATTCCCTCCATGCCTTCCTTCTTCCCGGGCACAGCTTCACTCCTCGATTCTCTACCTACCTCCCCCAGTGGCACAGGGGGACGGGGAATGGGGTTTACGGTCAATTCATCACGTTGTCTCTGCTGCTTCATCCTCTTCAGGGACAGGACTCATCACACTCTTCCCCTGCTCCAGTGTGGGGTCCCACCCATGGGAGACAGTCCTCCACGAACTTCTCCAATGTGGGTCCTTCCCACAGGCTGCAGTTCTTCATGAACTGCTCCAGCATGGGTCCCTTCCACAGCATGCAGTCCTTCAGGAGCACACTGCTCCAGCGTGGGTCCCCCATGGGGTCACAAGTCCTGCCAGAAAACCTGCTCTGTGGGCTCCTCTCTCCACAGATCCATAGGTCCTGCCAGGAGCCTGCTCCAGTGTGGGCTTCCCACGGGGTCACAGCCTCCTTCGGGCACCCATCTGCTCTGTCATGGGGTCCTCCATGGGCTGCAGGTGGAGATCTGCTCCCCCGTGGACCTCCCTGGACTGCAGGGGGACAGCCTGCCTCACCATGGGCTTCCCCACGGGCTGCAGGGGAATCTCTGCTCTGGCACCTGGAGCATCTCCTCCCCCTCCTTCTGCACTGACCTGGGGGTCTGCAGGGCTGTCCCTCTCACATTTTTCTCACTCCTCTCTCCGGCGGCTGTTTCTGTCTGTCCCAGCAACTTTTTTTCCTTCTTAAAAATGTTATCACAGAGGTGTTACCACTATCGCTGATTGGCTCGGCCTTGGCCAGCGGCGGGTCCGTCTCAGAGCCGGCTGGTATGGGCTCTGTTGGACACAGGGGAAGCTTCCAGCAGCTTCTCACAGAAGCCGCCCCTGTAACGCCCCCTGCTACCAAAACCTTGCCACACAAACCCAATACACACCGATCTAATGCATTTGTGTCATGCAATGTTGACACAAGAATTAAGACTTTTTACCTTTCAATTTAAAGTATATGTATATTTATTTCAGTTTAAAATGTAGGATTGTTTATTCACAGCAAGTTGAAAGTTTTTTTCCTCCCTTTTTTATTTGAAAGTGAGTTTTACATCAGTTGGAAGCTATAATTGTCCAATCAATACATGAACTTACTTCTGGCCAGTTCTCTTCCATAACTCATAACCTTTTTGTGTCATATCCCTATATTGCAATTTATTTTTGATAAAGATTCATTTAAATGTTTGTTATATCTGTTCTTAATGAAGGCGTTAAACAGGCCTGTCCTGAATTTTCTATGTTAAAAGTCCACCAGAATCAGTTCTTTCTTGGGTGTTACAGCTGTATGGGTAAATGCTTTTTGATTCTCTGGTCAAACTGGAAAATCAAAACTAATTCTATTTGACTTGATTGCAATATTTCATTGACCTGAAACAAAATATAACACTTCTTGTAGAAGAAAAAGGATGATAATTTTATTATTTTTTGCTGTTGTTATTATTACATAGAGGTAATTCTGACAGACAATTGTTTAGAAATGAGAAACTGGAATGTTTTATGTCTAAAATGTAAAAATGAAACTTTTTCATGCTTTGTTAATTATTTTTCCCTGTTTTTAATAATATGTTTTTTCACTTGCTCTATTTAATGTCAACTTTTGGTCAGCCTAAAATCACTTGCGATTTTTCACCTAGCTCTTGTTTATATGTGATAGTATAGGGAAAGGATGGTAAATACATATTTTGCTTATCTACCCAATAAAGTAGGAAATCCTACCCAAGAACTTGATTTTTCATTTGGGAAAACGCGTCTATAAGTCTTCTTGTGGCTAAGTGAGAATCGCATAGAATGGGATATAGAACCTTATCCTCATTGTACTATTCTCGTCCTCCTAAAAATAATACATAGTTTGGTCCTCAGTTTCATTGTATTCTGTGTTTTTTCATTATTGTTCATGATCTCAACAAGCGTAATCCGAAATAAAGGTGAAGCTTCTATTTTTCCATCTTCTTGAATATCAAGTTGGGCAGTCACAGATGATCTGAATACTATTGTCTAGCTTAAGACTGCCGAATGCAAATTACGTTTTGTTTTGCCTATCTCCCAGAAAATCTTGAGAGTGTTATAGAGACTTAAATCCTCATCCTCAATGCTAATTATATATATAAGACAGATTTACTTTTCCAGAAAACAGTTTTGTTTTGTTTCTTCCCCTGATGCACACCCATGCTCATGTATTGTGATCAATAAATATGTTCTTATTTGGTGGGAAGCTTTGTCTTTGCTTTTAGTGTAGATGTACAAGATGTTTAAATGGGTATCTCTCCATCACTGCTTAGGCTCTTAATTTGAAGTCACACTTCTCTAGACATATTTTCTGTCAAATTCCATGCCAGCATTGATTTGAAAGAGTTGACATCCATTGATCTAGTATAGGATTGACAGCAATAAGTGGGAGAATAAGCCCCCTTTTTTAATCTCAAATCTCTCTTTTCACAGGTAATTTTTGTTTCTAAATATACATGCATAAAGTGCTACTAGTACCAAATTTTCCCTATTGCATTGCGCAACATAGGATTTTATAATATATTCTACAGAATAAAATCCACAGCTTGTCAGTCATTATAAAAAGAATTAAGTATTTCCAATCTGCAATTGCATAAATTAGTTGCTTGAAGAAAGAGCCCTAAGGCACTACAAAGTACAGAGTATTAGACATTGTTATAATTCGTGAGGTGGCAAAACTGTCTTGTCTTTCTGTACACTGTGCTACTGAAAAAAAACCCAGAATTTCCATGTTAAAAAAAGTACTAAAGACAAGTTTGTGGGGTTTTTTAAATCTATTTGCTGTTGGAATATATAATGATGTTGGCATCAGTTTCAAAGGGCAGGTTTTCAGAGCACCTTAAATCCTATTTATAACAGTGGAGCTGAGACTGTGTGCATATCAGTATTTGAAAACACAACAAACCTTGCTTTTAGCATTCTGCTAGTCACAGTGCCAGAATCAGTATACTAGAGATCTCCAGAATATTTTGTTAGATTAATATTAGGGGAAATAGCCACATACTTTACATGTGTAAACATAAAACAAGAAATAAATCTTTCTATTACAAATTTCAGTTATCATTCGCTCTTCTGTTTTTCACAAATAGTGCCAAGAACTAAATATGACAACACACATTTAAAGGATACACTAGCATGGAAATTCATAGAACATCAGGTTAGAAGGGACCTCAAGGATCATCTGGTCCAACCTTTCTTGGCAACGCCAAGGTCTAGACAAGATGGCCCAGCACCCTGTCCAGCTGAATCTTAAAAGTGTCCAATGTTGGGGAATCCACCACTTCCCTAGGGAGATTATTCCAATGGCTGATTGTTCTTATTGTGAAAAATTTTCCTCTTGTGTCCAGTTGGAATCTCCCCAGGAGTAACTTGTACCCATTACCCCTCATCTTTTCCATGTGACTCTTTGTAAAAAGGGAGTCTCCATCTTCTTTGTAGCCACCCTTAAGTACTGGAATATGGTGATAAGGTCTCCCCTAAGCCTTCTTTTCTCAAGGCAGTTCTCTTAGCCTTTTCTCATATGGCAGGCTTCCCTGTCTTTTGATCATCTTTGTGGCCCTTCTCTGGACCTTCTCCAGCCTGCCCACAGTTTTTTCATATAGTGGGGACTAAAACTGAACACAGTATTCCAGGAGTGGCCTGACAAGCGCTGAGTGGAATAATAACTTCTTTATCTCTGCTGGTGATGGGCTTGTTGATGCAACCCAGCAACCTGTTGGCTTTCTTCGCTGCAGCAGCACGCTGTTCTCTCATGTTGAGCTTGTTGTCCACCAGGTCCCTTTCTACAGAACTGCTCCCCAGCCGGGTAGATCCCAGCCTGTGCTGCACTCCTGGATTATGTTTTCCCAGGTGCAAGGTGTTACACTTGTCCTTGTTGAACTTCATAAGGTTCTTGTTAGCACTCTTCCAGCCTATCCAGGTCTTCCTGCAGGGTGGCTCTCCCTTCCAAAGTGTCTGCTTCCCCACTCAGTTTGGTGTAATCAGCAAACTTCATTAGGGTACACATGATCCCATCATCCAGATCACTTTTGAAGGTATTAAAAGGCATTGGGCCCAATATTGATCCGTGGGGGACCCCACTTGTGACAGGTTGCCAGTTTGAACAGGAGCTATTGACCACCACCCTCTGGGTGCAGCCTGTCAGCCAGTTCCCCACTCACTGCACAGACCACTTGTCTAGACCATAACGCATCAGTTTCTCTAGGAGGATGCTGAGGGAAACCATATCAAAAGCCTTGGAGAAATCTAGGTAGACAATGCCCACTGCTCACCGCATATCAACCAACCAGGTTACTTTGTCATAGCTCTTCTTGTAGAATGGGGTGACATTAGCCTTCTTCCAGTCTCTGGGGCATTTCCCGATCTCCATGAATTCTCAAATATTATGGAGAGTGGCCTTGCAATGATATCAGGCAGGTCTCTTAACACCCTTGGGTAGATAATGTCAGGGCCCATCGATCTGTAAGAGGTCAAGCTCCTGTAATAGTTCACATATCAAAAGTACTCATAAAACTATTTTTGTAAATAATTTCATAATAAATTGAAAAAAAAATTTCTTAAACATTTCTAAATATTAGATCAAGAAAAGAAAATGCCCCCAAGCTTTAAAAAAAAGTACATTTCTTTTAAAAAACACTTTTACTTCTATTTTATCTAGAAATGAATAGATCTAATAGTCAAATGCAGAAAAAAGTAATTAAGGAAATTTTGCTATGATAGGTTTGCTTTGTTTGTGTGAATGCAATAAAGACTGCATTTTCTGAAGCTGGAGAAATATATGCCAGAAGCTTAAATAAAAGAAGCCAAGTGCTTCATATTTACCTGTGTTGTGGACAGGGATATCTAACAGAGATTGTTCTGCAGTGTACAATATCCTCTTATTCTGCTGCGAATGAATGGTTCCTTTAAGACTGGATTTTCTTTGGTTCATTAAATTATGTGTTATTCTATGTTTAAAATTATTTTCAAGTGCACCTGTGCAGATTCTGGGGTGTGCCGGCAGAAAAACTAAATCAATATGCTTACATCAGAAAACACTGCAGCGGACGTGCAGGTCCACATGCAAAAAAACCCCTTGCAGTTGATACAGCTTCTTCTTTCATTTGAGAAACTGATATTAGCTCTAGCCCCTAACGAACCCTTTTGCTGCTATAATCTCTGCCTTTATGAAAAGGGTTTTCTGGAATGATGACACTAGTATATCTATGCTGACAAATCTCTTCAGGACAACTTTCTGAGTAATCCTGCTGATACCAGCAAGAAGCTCACAGAGTAAGTTGCTATCAAACAGGTATACAGGCAAAAATCACTATAGAGGAGCTAAGAATCAGGAGGAGAGGTGGTGTAAAATGTTGCTTTTTGGAGCTAAGCAGAATATTCACCCAACAAATGACATAGCCAAGTGACCAACTTAGAGGGAACTGAAACTGTCAGTGAAACAGCCTGGAAAGCCTGCCAAAAAGCCAGATGCTGCTACTGAAAAACTACCTCCCACAAATTGGCATTGGTATCATACAGAGCTGGCACTCAGTAGTACCTGCTTTGCTAAACCACAGTCTGTCTTGAACACATTATTTTACTACCCTTCCCTGTTATCAATAAATGGGTAATATTATTCTGTTTTCACTTATTAAATTCTCCTTGGCACCTGTTGTTCCTTTGACAAATGTAAGTAAAAAGAGAGTAAATGTGAACACGATGTTTTTGATGGGATAAAGAAGGGTGATTTCTTTTAAAAACGGTGCACAGGGCATACAATCTCCAAACCTTGTTGTTTGCTTACTGGTGTAATTTATTTCCTCAATATTTTGACATTATCCAGGGATGACTGTTGGCACTATAGTTGTCATTACTTGGAGAAAATGAGCAATTTAACGAATTTCTGTTCTCTGAGCCACTGACAATTAAGGTTACTGAGCCTGCTGGATGTGGAAAGGAAGTTTATGGGCATTTCCGGTGTATATAAAAGGAATAAATACCTTTCTGTTGTGCTTTCTGCAGAATGCCTATAGAAAGGACTTGGGAAGAAAGAAAAAAACCCTCAGATTCCTGGATTTGAAAGAACTCCTATATTTTATTGAGAAGGGAACTTCTTTTCAAGAATTAACCCTTGCTTATGTGAAGCTAATTTTTGTAGTCATCGTGAAGTTCTGCTGTATGAAATGGAGCTCTTGCCCGGTGTGAGCTGGAGAACTGGTGTGATGACTACAAAAGGAGACACCAAAGTATTGCTTATTTTGGTCTGAATTGCATCCATAGAGGTATTTAATTGTCACAGGTCTACAACAGTAATGTTGTATCAACAAATGTAGACATAGCTACTTAAGAGGTTCAACAGAATGAATGGAGACATTATTTCTCATGAATTGATGAAAATAGAATTTATATAACTAGACAGAGGTTATCTGTTTTTTTCTCTCAGAAGAAAGTTCTCAGTTGCTCTTAGTCAAAAAAGACAGGATGCAAATGGAGGCCATCATAAAATAATTCCAACAGAATTTCTAAGAACAAAACTGTCGACACTTTGCCATTGCAAAGAAATGTGAATTACGGAAGAAAATTAAAGTGGCTGCTACAAAGGCAGGGAAAGCACAATATTATCAGTAGCCATTCATATAGATCAATTAATTGTGACAGCAAATTAAACACTCTTGCTTTGCAAGAACGATTCTTAACTCAAATGATACATAAAAGCTTTGTGTACTTCTGATAATGTGTTGCCCCTTATTTCCGGTGAAAAAAAACCCTCCTGAGTTACAGATTGAGTTGAAAGGAGTGTATATTTGCCCATTATCACTGATGTCTCAATCCACAGAAATGTTAACGTACTTTTGGTAATAGTTCATTATTACGTAGTGGAAGGGGAATATCTGGTGCCTGCCTCATTATTTCCAATACAGCACTGAGTTTGCATTAGGAATATCTGAAACGTAAGAAATACGTTGTAATCAAAGGGTTCAGACTTTGCCAGTATGTTTTAAATGAACTGAAGACACTTCATATATCAGGCATGCTCTGCTATTTTCTGCGTTTCAGTGGGCGATCACATGCACTCGGTCACCGTGGGACTCGCTATTTCTGCTAAAATCCCTCCAGGCAGAGCGTGTCAGGGAGCAGTGAAGGCAGGTGGCTCCATGAGGAAGGTGAGCCGGCAGCTGGGGGTGATGGCACGTCTAGCAGGGCAGGGACATCACGGAGGTGGGACGTGGTCCCGCAGCTCCCAAATAAGGGGGGCAGAGCATGACCGGTCCTGGGAACCAGGGTCAGACACAGCCCCAGGGTGGCCAGGCAGGGATGTGGGGACCAAGGTGGGGGTCTGGGTCAATGAGGAGGTGGCTCCCAGACCTCATCCCACATCACCACCACCCTGCACCACCACCCCACCTCCCGCACCCTGACCCCCGGAGGGGGAAATGTTACACATAATTTGTCATTTGATCTTAGAGGTCATATAACAGTTCTCCATTATCTGCCAAAAGAGTTTGAAAATTGCAGGTTACCTTTCATCTTTGCAAAACCTAACAAATTAAAGTCTTGAAGCATGTTCCTGAAGGTACTTCATGAATACTATTTTGCCTTTTTCAAACAGTGTTCTAGAAGTTTTCTCTACTCCACTCTTGAAATTAAGCGGGTAATTCTTGTATTTACTAATGTTTATGGCATTGTCCATTAATTGAAAAATTGTGTTTCCACAAAAGATTTGGTGGATAATTAGATGATCATAAATTTTATCTTCTCTAGAAACACATTTTGGCAAATCATAAAAGGAGAATATATTTAATTCATCATTGTATGCTACATTTCAGATGCCTAACTTCATATTTCGATTTCTATGAATAAAATCACTTTAACCAGATTCTCTCTAAACAAATTGGGCAACATGGACTTTTAAGAAAATGGTAAGACTTACTGAAAGATTAAAAATGACATTGCTATATGATATGGAGTAGTTGTTACTGCAAGTGCAGATATCCTTTATGAGTCTTGTAATAGGAAATTGTATGAAATTTGATCTTCAAATCTTCCATTTCTGAAGTTTCAAGAAATTGAGAGTATTATGTACAATCATACACCAAATACATTGTGGAAAAAATATTTTCTTTACGTGATTACATTCAGATAGAAATCAATTTTGATGTGAATTCACCAAATTCAAATAAAGTTATTGAAGGCATAGGTAGTGTTACCAGTTTAATTTAAAAGCAAACATATATTCAAATGTACAAAATGCTCTATAGCTGAAAATATATATTTTAAATAATGAACTCAAAACTAAGATAACTTTATTTTATATTTGAGGACTGTGAGAAATATGCAGAAGAGAAAAACAGCTGGTTTGCTAAGGTAAATGGTATTTTCTTAATGTATCCCCCAAGGAAATTACTGTCTATTACTTTTAATGTAGATTTGCTTTATTTCCATACAAGGTGGAAAATCACTGAATTGACACTTAGAGGACGAAAAGAAGTATGCCACAAAAACTTCATTCTGAACATTGGCAAACGGTTTGTACTCAAATGCAAAATGGATGATTACAGTTCTCCATTTCAATGTATTTATTGGAAAAATTATTCTGTAAAAACTCAAAAAGTGTTCACATACCATAGCCATATGGATGAAAAATCAAAAAAAGTTATGTGTAACATTCAGTTCTATTAAAAGTGTGATATTAAAGAAAGGTTTTTTATTATAGCTGCTCTGGAATTTTCTGTTGAATTAATTTTCTCAAGAAAAACATCATTTTCACATTATTATCATTTTTCCAGAAGAGATCTTAATTTCTCTTAGGTGTCTTCATTTCCCATTGCAAATAAGAAAGTGAAATATTTATCTTCTGATAACATCAACCTGTACCATGTTTTTTAAAAAAATCCTCAGTATTTATTCAAATCAATTTCACAAACATAAAACTGCATTTCCTCATGGTTCATTGTCTTATGGAAATTGTTTTTCTGATTTTCCTTCTTTATATAGGCAGATCTTTGTCCCCCAGAAAGGTTTTCCCTGATTTTTCTAATTAAGGTTATTTCAGGGGTGTTTTCCCACATTTTTACTGAACTTAGTGCTAAATCCTCATGTAATATGGCAACCTGCAAGCTTGTCATTTTCCAGCGGTTCCTATTCCTAGATGCTATGCCCACATAATTCCTCCTGCATGTTCTACACTGATAAGCACTTTCTCACCATGTGATGGAGGTCAGCTGAGCAACGTACAGAAGGTAAAGAAGAGAATCATGTGCTTGGAGGACCGAAAGAAGGAAAATAAAACACCTTTATATTTATCTGCTATGACCCTTACTTCCCCAGTAGCAAGTGAGTAATCAGTGTGGACAAATAGCACATAAAATAGCTATTTAATCTTGTGTTACTCCTCCCCCAGTCATGGACCCTCTCCAAAACAGATAAGCTGTAAATTATCCACCATGAAAGTTACAGGAACATTAACTGGCAAAATAAAACTCTAGGATAAATTGTTTATTTGGACCAGAGAGTCACACAAATTATAGCATAGAGACAGTTATCAGAAAAATATTTGTGCCATTGTTGCAGAGGAGGAGGTTTTGATCTAGAAAGAGATTGTTTTGCAGTTTGAAAAGTAGTTACCTGCAATATGACAGCAGATTGTGTTGATGATATTAATGGAATGAATCCCAGCACAAGAAAATTCAGAGGCTGGGGGAAAATGCACAGTAGATGTGGCTCAGTTTATTTAACTTAAATGCTCCACTTATATTTTGCCAGACTTATTTACAATATAAAAATACAATGCAAATCAATATGTACACTAATATGTACAGTTCAGTAAGCATGGACACACCTTCATTATTTAACAGATTAATATGTTAAATAGTTCTGAACATCTTTTACCCATGCAGACATATGTATGAATAATAAAACAGATGGTCAGTTCCTTCTTACATACACACTGGACTGAATTTGTGAATGCAATGTCAACTCATAATTGAGTTGAAATTCTGTAACATTATTTTTTAAAGAAATCTGTCTTTTCCAATTATCATTTTCTGATTCAAATTACCAGGAACAATTAGATGCATCCCTGCAATTAAAAAAAGAAGATAGGCCACTATTATTAAGATGGGAATTTTCCAGTGATGGATAGAATGCAATTTGCAACATATGTTGACCTACAGTTAAGTAAAATATTGTCCCATCATGCCTGTTTTTTTTTCTTTTCCTCCGGGGCATCCTGCCCCCTGATTGCCAAGTACGTATTTTGGGGAAGACATACTTACAGATACTCATGGACACTCTGCTTTTCCTTCTGTGCAGGCTGATCTCCTCTGGACTGAGATCTATGGGCAAGACGCTCAAGGAGACAACCTAACTCCTGTATTTTGCATTGCATGTGTGGTATGTCTACAGAACTAAACCATTATTTTTTCATTGTTGTGTGTTTCTCATTTCTTCATGTCAGTCAAGGGTAAGTTGTGTATTTCACAGGGGGGTATAGGTTAATTACTGGCATAAGCATAGTTTCTACTGCACATGATGCAGAGTCACAGTATCTGCTGTGCACTTCCATAAAACTGCAGCGGGCAACATGGGGGAAATGTAGTGTCATGTTGAAGTAATGGCCTGAAACAACAGGAGCACCTGCTTCCTCCTAGGTATCTCCTGGATCTATTACTGTATACATCGACAGTGTCTTGCTGTAGCTGGTAACTGTCCACTTAATATCCACATAGTCAGCATGGGTCTGGTGACCACTGCTTCGGCTCAAATCAGTGGCCACAGGCTCGGCATCACTTCCGAAATTAAATCAGTTCTTTATATAGGATACAATTTATGTCCTATGGGTTGCCATCTGTCATCCATATATCATCAGCTGCAAATTTAATTAGTAAATTACTTTGTCCATAAACTAGGTACTCAAACTTCAGTCATTATCAGAACAGTGTGGAGTTTAAATGCTTATATTTGGACAGTTCTTAGCTTGTATTTCCTCACTATACCACTAATGTCTTACATGTAACTCTCTTGTTTTTTTATTAGACTGTATATGTCCAGCTCATTCTTATACCTAGCTGCTTGCAAACATCCAAACAAGCACTGTCGCTCTGCAAGAGTTTTCACAGCTGTAATAGTTCACCTTTTAAAATCTACAAGCTCTCCTCTAGCCTCTAATGTAATGCTTATCTTACACACACTAGGACTTTTCAAAAAGGCAATTTAGTTTTTAAAAGAGGTATTGTCTTTAAGAATGGTCTAAGTGCTTGAATTGTTGCTACTGATGGAGTTATGCTGATGAGATCAATGAAAAAAAATAAAATGGGAAAGGGGATATTGATCAGCAACAGGTTGTACAACAGTAGCACTATAAATAAGATGAATCAAAAAGAGGGTTGGTTCCTCATTTCTATTCTTGACTTAGTGAATGGGAACATTTATTTTGTAGTACAGTTTACACAAAGTGGTGCAATGTAGATTTAGACAGGACAAGTCAGGAGATAATGCTTTGGATCAATCGAGCTGAACCTCCTAAGCTGCTGAGATTTTCTCATCATATGATCCATCTGCCTGTCCAATATCTTATTATCTTCATCCAATAGCACAGAGTAGAAATGTTAATGTTCTAACATATTTTACATACCAAATACTTTGTGCACAATCCAAATGTACCAGTCCTGATTCAAACCTGCAGCAAGTACTATTAACAGTAATAAAACCTTCTCACACTTGCTTTAAATAAACAGAGGCAAAGCTAAGAAACAGAAGGCCTGAGAACTTAAAAAAGAAAGAAGGAGGGTATAAAACAGATTTTACATAGGTTTTTTGTTTGTTTTTTTCCTCTGTTCAGGAAGTAGAAAGTTCATACACTAGAAGTGGTTACAAAGATGGGACTATTTGTGCCTATCAGTGGTGTGGATAAGTAAAATAAGGAAATGAGACCAAAACAAGCAAGAGCAGAAAGTAAAAGATACAGTCCATTCTAACCAAGCTAGACTGTGAAAATAAATTAAAAAGAACCCTAATGCCCAAGACACATCATGGGAAACGATCCATCAGATACGCACTTTCAGTCTCTTTCTCAGTTTCACATGTCTAGAAGCTCTGCTGTCATGTATTTCTACTCTGTCAACATGTAAATGAAATCAAAAGCAACAGTAAAATTCCTATGAGACTTAGTGGGCCTACTCTGTTAAGATCAGGCTCAATCTTTTGAGTTTTTTGATTTTTCTAGTATGTATCTTTTTGAGGAGGAATTACTAGGGAAGGGTAAATATGTATTCTTTTCATCTGAAATATCACCATCTTTTTACTCAAGTATTTAAAATATTAAGGATATCTACCAATTTTTCACTCTCTACCATTTAGGGGTAGACACAGCTGTAAAAATGACATGAGCTACACTATGCTTTTTGTTGTAAAATTAACAAAGATGTTGAAGAAAACCTGACTGCTTGCTGTGCTAGACCAAAACTACAAACTACCTTTCAGTTATCCCATCTTCTACTGTTATGAACATGGCAACGTGCAGCCAATCTCCTTATTATTACTTATCGTTGTTATAGTTGCTATTACTACATAACACATGGACCAAAATGTAGGGTATTTCTGATTTTAACCCATATATATTTATGGGTTTTGACTCCTTTTAGGTAAGACCACTAAGGTCAACTTTTTCCAGGGCTACATTTTTTTGTATCTTTGTATCAAGATGTGATAAGATTGAAAGAAGAGGTTAAGGGAATACAGCTTTAAAGAAGTGTAAAATTTCTTAATATAGAAGGTTTGTGAGGATTCTAGCCAAGAAGAGGGTTTTTTTCAGCAAGGGGAAGCTGTGCTGAAATAATAACTGAGGTAAAAACCTTCTGCAAAAGCTTGGATGGCTTCAAGGACGGTAATGAAGGAGCCCAACAGCAGTGAATACTCACCTTGTAAAGTCCACTAACAAAATCTTATCTTCAGGTAGAATTTTTTAAAGCAGCTGCTGCTGTCTGATGTACCCTCTCCCCATACAATACTTACAAAGAAGTAACAAAGTCTAGATGAGGAAGGAACTTTCTAGTCCCTCTTGTGAGATCTTTTGATCTCATCACATTTGACAAGAAGGGCAATCAACTGCTGGGGTAAGTTAGGCTTATGAAAAGTAGTCCGTATTTCTGGAGAAATCAGACTATATTATCTCAGTGGTATCTCTCAGTCTTTAAGTCTTTGGCTTAAACAATACTTTCAGGCATTCAAGTCAAATTTTCAACACAAGTATGTGCCCTAAATCTCTTGAAAATTCAATAGTATTTCAATTCCAAAGAATCTATATACTTTTTTTTTTAAAAAAAAAGGATTTTACATTTTTAAGACAAAAAGCTGCTTTAGCATTAAAGCCATGGAAAGTCATTAGCACTAGATAGCTTTTAAATATGCCAATAACAGTTGGCATCTGACTTAATTTTAATGTTTACAACACCCTTCTGAAGTTGGGGGTTTTTTTCAGTCCACTGTGTGATACTGATGTTAATATTTGCAATAAAACAAGACAATTCACTACCAGCTTGAATTTTTTAAATTAAATGCTGCATGTTTTAAAGAAGTGCTGTAGTCCAGCAGACAGAGTGCCAATGCTGTTACTGGGTGCCGATCAGCTCACGTCATTTTGGGATGGAACCTGAATGCACCTCATTTTCTTCCGTACCTTTTTTTTCTGGCATGGAAGAATGATAGATCAAGCCTATCATGACTACTATGGATTATTGCTACAATTTCTACTGTGGACAACAAGCAGGGGATAGATATATCCTGTGGTCTTGAACAAGTCCTTTCTCTCTTTTCTAAAGTTGAGATAATAAGAAATATTTGCTTACTGTGTATGAGGAGGCTCAATAACTATCTCTACAGAAACAATTGTTTCTAAAGAAACTTCAAAAGCAAAACGTCCTGTTAATTTTATATTTTGATATACATCTCTTGTGTTCACTCTGCTTTTGAGAGATTAAATGTTTATAACAACTTTGTCTCACATAAGCGTGTTTCTAGGCAAAATATTACCGACTTTTAAATTATTGCCAATCACTTTACTGAGAGTAGGCAAGTCAATTTTATGTTGGTGTTAGTAAATGTTTATGACAATTTTGCATGACTGCTTCATATGACATAGTGTTTCTGCTTTTTCCATCATTACAGTGTATCAGAGAAATTTGGTCAGCAATAATTCCCTTGACAGTAATAGAAGAATGGCAGGACATCAGATAGGAGAATACTAACAGGCCACAGTATAGGAAACCTGTCAAAATAAGATTTCAGGTCAGGAAAAAAAAAAAGTCTGGTGGCAGTTCCTGGAATGGACTGGCATAACCTTCATATCAAAATGGATTACTTAACTTCTTGGCAAAATATTTCACTGAAAGCTGGAAAGCACACTCCTATATAAATCTAATATCAAGCTTATACTAGGGCTGTGAATGAGAGGAATAATTTCAAAAGAAGTTCCCAGGAACTTTGCGAAGGAAAGTAAGTCCAAAAAGAGGGTCTCCCATGTGTGGCATCAAATTCAGTGATTTTAACTCAGGCAAACTTCCAGTTACACTTCCCCTTCAAAAACCAGCAAAACTGGACTGCTCAGCTGAGGATGCCCAGAAGGGTGGGATTTGCTTTTCTTTAGAAACTTTAAGACTTAGGCAATTAATTTAGAAACTTTAAGACTTAGACAATTAATTTAGAAACTTTAAGACTTAAGCACTTAATTTAAACCATAAACTCTAACTCTAGAAATACTCTTTCTTTCTTGATAGGAAGACGTTAGAGAGAAAACACAGAAGACATGGATGTAAAATTGGAAGAAAGAGATCTTAAAGTTCTTAGTCTCACTAAGCTGCTGTCCTCATGCAGCTGGGTCAGGATTTTGGTATTTTACGATACTTCTACGGTAATGTTACTTTTTCTTGTTTGCTCTCATGTCTTATCCCCATGTTAAATAACATAGACTCACACATACTTTAATTCTGAAAGTTAATGGGGCACATTCAAGTAAAAATACTAGGGATCTAAAATCAAAATAAGTAAGGTAACTTGCAGTTTTAAGCTTCAAGTCTCAATCTTAAACCAGATTTGACTACTTTTACAAGAATGATATGTACATATGTACTATTAGTTATTTTGGGCTTTGTAATAATTAAGACTCTATCAACATCTCATACATTAAAATACTGAGAGATAAAGGGAAGTATTTCAGTTATCAGACCAGTTCTTTCCCACAGTATTTAGTGTATTTCAATTTAAGATGTGATCAGTTCACAAAGATGTAATGCATGTTGATGTAAGTCTCTGGGCAGGGCCTCTTAGAGAAAGAAGCAGAAACCAAGAAAATAGGGTTGAGTGGAGGTATTACAGACATTTTGAGGAGGAAGGAAGGACAAGATTCTGCTCCTTAGAAGTGCTCCAGTGCTGAACAGAGAAAAAGAAATGCTCCAAACAAGGTGACTGTATTAAATCAAAATAGGGGAGCATAGAAGACAGCAGTTTATATAAGACTGGAAGATACATATTAGCACTTTAGACTTCTTTTTTTTTCCATTAACTGAACATGACTGCTTTACAACTCACTCCTGAATTTGGCCTGTCAATGAAAGTAAATAACATGGAAGTGTTTAAGCTCACATAGAATTTCACTGGTGACTCCACATGCAGGGCTTAGTAATTGCTATAATACCAAAGTAACCCTCTCATATCACTTACTGAACGAAATATGCAGCTGGGATCCTTGATCTCACCAGGGACTATTTACTCTTCAATTTTCCTCAGTCAGTCATCATAACTGACAGGAAGGTTAGTTATGCAAGCAGTATGGTCTGGTAGATTAAAATGGATTATAGCCTGGATTTAGAAGTCACAAACTCTTGAGTTCTAATACTGATTTTTCTCTGGAAAACTCCAACAGAATTTGAAAGAAATGCACTTGCACATGATTTCCCTGAAAGTATGTATTTTATTGGGAAATTATGATCCTTTTGTTGAACTTTGGAAAGAGCCTACAAAATTTCATTGCAGTGACATTGTTCTAAAGTTTAGAAGGTGATTATTTTGTATTAAATTACACAGGAGCTTAACCTAGTGGAGTAGCCAAATTATCAAAGGCCATACTCTCAGATGGCTTGACTAAAAATCCATTGAAGCCAAAAGGAGAACCCTGATTGCACTTTGAGATAGGTCTAATATGTATCTCTCCAATAAGGATATTTATCATACTTGAATTCTATTAGAGAATGTTTACTAACAGATATACTGCATATGCAAGTTTTAAACTTTGAATTTAATTTTTCTCAGTATGCTGAACTATTCATTATTTTTGTTCTAGCAGCTGATCACCTTCCACTACTTTGTATGTGCCCACATTATGAAATACTAAAGCTGTCCTAAAAATCATAAATATCACCACTTAGATTCCTCACTTTTTAGAATTTTCCTCATGGAGGGGGTCATCTCGGTTGCCTACAGTAGAAATCAAAGTGCTCCAATGAGCAAAGAAATTTGTGGGGTTCCCTGAGTGAAAGTTGTTTTTTTTCCAACATTTGTATCTGGTATTTATAAAAGGCCAGAAATTACTACTATTCCTTCAATTATTTCTTAAACTTGTATATTCTTAAAGCTAGAATGCGAAATCTGTTAAGCTACAGAGCACATAGATGTTAGACACATGTTTGCGTGAGAAATCTAACTGTTGTCTTTTCCCTGGTATGAATACTTTAATGATGGCCATGTAATCAGCTTTAATCTCTAGAATCTAGGTTGCTGAAGGCCATTAGAATTTAATAAAGATTTATATCCCTCCTTCAGTAATTGCATTATTTCTAGGTCTGAACATCCTAAACATATGTTACAATTCAGTACTTCATTTCACAGGGTTTTCTATCCTGGACATTAGAAAAAGATTCTTCACTGAGAGGGTGGTCGGTCACTGGAATAGGGTCCCCAGGGATATGGTCACAGCATTAAGCCTGTCAGAGTTCAAGGAGTGACTGGACAACGCTTTTAGTCATATGTGGTTTAGTTTTAGGTAGTCCTGCAAGGAGCAGGGAGTTGGACTTGATGATCCTTATGGGTCCTTTCCAACTTGAGATATTCTATGATTCTACAAAAGACATTACATCTTGAAAATTTTGCTCAATGCTAGTCTTAATAATACTCCTTAATGTAGATCCATACAGGCTGACCAGAAAGAGAAAAAGAAAGAAAGAAAGAAAGAAAGAAAGAAAGAAAGAAAGAAAGAAAGAAAGAAAGAAAGAAAGAAAGAAAAGCAGATTAAAGGCTCTTGTGACATTCCTATTTAATACAGTTTTGTAATCTATACAAAATGCAGTTTTCTTGCTGTTGGCTGTAGGTTTCTGTCTCCCATCTTCCAGGGTTTCTTATCCTATGGTGACTAAGACTGATAGGAGAATTAGGCAGAGGGGACATTAGAACACATGTAGGGTAGCCTAGGGCTGGAAAAAGTAAACTTCTAATTCTTTAATTTGGATGGAAATGACACCTCAGCTAAGCCAGGAGCAAAACTCGCTTGATGAATGGGAGCTGAACAAGCAGTTAGGTTTTTGTGTTTGTAATACACAATGGCTGTTTACAAAAGGTGCCATTGATTTTTGTTTAGTATTTTTTTCACAGTGCCGTAGGCTCTACTAAAGTATTTGCAGGCCCTCATCATGATTCATTTTAAATACTTTTTAAAAAAGGCCAGATTGAAGACTTCATACTTTTTTATTCTGCATGTGCTTTATTTTATGTTTGACTGTGAGAATGCATACTATGGGCAATGAGAGATATGTCTTGCATTTCTACGAGAGACTAAATCCTTTTGTCTAAATCAATACGGCAAATTCATTCTTCCATCCAAGTGTTTACACTGGGGATGAATTTGACTCTGGCGTTTTGCAAATAAAACATAGCTGAAAATTAGGAATTGCTGCTGACTGTTCAATATCTAAAAAGCAGTACATTTTAATGTGATTTTGATTCATGTCTTCTTTTTTTTTTTTTCCCAGCTTGTATGATCCAGAGCTTTAAAAAAAAGTAGTAATAAAAAAGATGCTAGGCAAGGTTGTATTATTCCATTATAATAGTGCGGTAAACAGTTGGTTGCATAAAAAAATTGAGAAGGGATCAATAAAAATGAAAGCAACTGAACAGTGGTGGTTTAATTTGTTTGCTGTATGAATATGAAGGAAATCCACTAGCTATTTTTCACTTCAAGAACATAAACAGTAGAAAGAAGACAGCGTGATATGAATTTACAGGTATGTAGTTTTGGTGGGAAATTGGATATTCTGTTGAGTGATTGAACTATACATCTATGTCATTTTGTTTTGTAGAGCTTCTTATATTAATTACATGTTTGGTGCATTTTGGGAACACCATTATGTTTCTGATTTTTCCCACTGAATATGTTATTGATTGACAAGTAGATTTTTCTACTTTTATTCACACTATTTAGTAGAACCTTGCTTTGTCGCCTTGTTGGAAGCAACCAGTCAGTTTTCAAAATAAAACTGTTCTCAGTAATGTTGGCAGAGTAAGGAGGCCGAGACATACTCCTCTACTCTCCTGCAGAGCCTTTCTTTTAACACTTGGTTTTATCACAATTCAAGTAGCTGAGTGTTGACTAAACAAAACCTAGTAGGGAGAGTTAGGATAGAATAATTTTAAATTATCTTTTTTAATAAAAATGAGATCTCTGCTAAGGTTTCAAAAAGTTACATTTTGTCATTGCAGAAATTGGCTGAAATAGGTGTTGTGCTCTTACAGTTGATGCGATTGCCTCAAAATTTCCATCTTAGGCTGCTGTGTGAACCAAATGTATGCAGGTGCTTTACAACGAAAACAGGTTAAGCAAAGTTAGACAAAGGAGTAGCTCAGTCTCTTACTGTTTCTGCGGGGTTTTGCATTTCCCATTGATGAATGTAAACCTGTCATTCTCTCATACACTGTTTAATCATGCACAGCTACTCCTGTGAGGTAAAGATGTAGAACACTGTCAGTTGACTGATTTACTCAAATCTACAAAGAGATTAGTGGTCTTACTCTTTTTATGTATTTAAATCCTTTTTGTGCTACTTCACCTGAAAGACTTGCTTAAAGTCATGGAGGAAATCAAAGCTGGGAATGGATTCTGCATTTACCAAGTTAGCTCCACGACCTTTGAACAGGACTTCCCCTTTCCTCTGATCTGGAGGCTAATCTCCAGCTGAGAGAACCACCTATATTTGCATCACACAAGACTGAAGATCAAAGCATTAAAACACGTGCTTCTCCTTCAGAGCTGTGTTAACAGAATTCAAGTGCCTAGCTAAAGTAATTCAAAAGGGTCGCTACTATTGATGGATATAATTTTGTCTGATAACTTGAACAAATAGCCATGGACACCTTGCTGAAGCAGCGATCAGTTGTAAATGGTATATGAAGGGATTGCATTTTGTTCTGAAAATCTGTCACTGCCTCCAGATATTTGACAGGCAAGGTAGGTCACAGCCAGCGAGGAGGCACTGGAGGCTTTCCTACTGCTGCCTTTGCAAAAGCACAAACCGAGAATGGCTGAAGATGTGTCTTTGTTGCGATCATAATTACTGTGCACGGGTACCCTGTGATGGGAGAGTAACATAAACATTCCCATTCTTGTTTAAAATCTGTTTCTTTCAAACCATGGCTTGGAAGCAACTGTGAGAAGATAAGCCTGAAAATAGGAAAGGATGACTTTCTCTGCTACCCACTATGTCACCTGCATAAAGCAAAAAATTCCTTATGTACCTTTTCATTCTTTTTCTGTATTTGATGGAATACTAGATCGTCACTAAACCTCTGCTACACAGGAGGTACGACCCCTGTGAAGGTTTGGAGTGCTACTTCTGGTGTGGTCCTTAATGCAGATGGTGAGAGTGTTCTATATTTTTTTTTTATTCACTAGATTAAAAAAAATGGTCACATAAGCCACAGATAATCAGAGAAGCATATTATACACCATAATTTCTCATTAAGCAAGTCCATATGGCTCCACTTTTATTTTGCTTTTCTTCCAAAAAATAATTGTGACTAGGAATTTGTTTCTCCATTGGTGCTGTTTGTTAATTCATAAGGCTGCTCACTGTGAACTGGACCAGTGTCAGATTTCTGTTTTTCAAAAACTGTTTTCCAGATTTCTTTAATCAAACACCACAAAATCTATCCATTTTTTCCTTGCTAATAGAAGGCAATACCCTAGCTGAAAACAGATATCTCCTGGGTACTTAGGGGTATACCATGACAGATTTTAATGTCTGCATGATTTGTAAGGTAACAGTCAATAAACTATATATATTTTTTTATATTTTCAGTGTAATCTTATCTGTACTGACCATCTGTATATCCACTGTTAAAGCATGTTAAGCAGCAGGGGTGAAATCCTGTCTCTTTTGAAGTGACTGGAGAAATTCCCACTAAGTTAAGAAAAGCCAGGATCTCGCTCTCCGTTTTCATCTGTTGCCTTTGACTTTAGAGGAGTGTTTCTGCCTGCTAAACAAATCTAGCACAGAGTGTAACAAGTAGTGATGAGTTACGTGAGATTTAGGAATGCGTAACAATGGCCACCCTTATATGCTGAATAGGTACGCTACTGCCTCCGCTTTACTTGAGGTGTTGTGTGTGAGAAGATGGCTGCAGAGGTAGGCTGCACATCCTCTTCAGTTCGCCTGAGCTAGGCGCTGTCCCAGTGGCAGTTGTTACTCTGCTTTTCTCTTGCTGTGTTGTTTCTACATCAAATGTTTATCAGCTGCAAATGGCCTATCCAGGGAAGCAACAGGGAGGATGAAAGGAAGCAGCAGAGAAGGCCAGTGGTAAGTATTGCATACTTCCATTTTTTTGATTTATGTATAAGAACACCTTCCCTTGATCTTTGTCTGTACTGGGTGAAAGTATGGGTTTAATTCTGCCCTTGAAACGTTGACCAAGTAATTTTGTCAATACGCTGTTGCTGTCAAACATTTTGTAGATATAGAATCAGTATGCAGCTCTAAAAACTTTCTAATGATAATAAAATGACACATTTTTTGCTTTCATTATCCTTTTGCATTGTTTGGGTAAGAGTTATGGATTTTTTATAAGTCTGCATTTCGTTTCTATTTCTACTCAGGTAAAGCTGATAATTCTACCACACAATAAAATACTGTATTGAATTGAATTTACTACGTAGCGATCTGCCTCAGATCAGTATTGAACAAAAGTTTATCCATATGTCTTTAAAGTTTATCCTAGTCTCAAGCTCAGTTCGTCTACCTGGAAATTTTGTCGCTTTTTCCTTCTCTTTCTTCACCCAGAAATAAATGTACATACCTAGAATTTCTGCAATGTTTTTAGAAAATGTGTTTTCTGTAAGATAAATGTAGAAAAAGTGCTATTAGTGATACTTTATTGTTATTTCTTTTTATATAAAAAATATTTTATTGTCATAAATAATAAGTAAACTATTTTAATTGTTATTGCAAATGTTATTGCTATTGTAATTGTTATCGTTATTGAGATGGGGAGGAATAAAAGAGAGGATGCTCCAAGTCTTTTTTCTGTATGTAAGTTTTGAGTCTGGCTTTCTGTGGCTGTTTTCAAACAGACGCTTGAGACTTAATCTCCAAGTGCAAACCAGTAATGAGTTGTGCCCCTCAAGGGTCCATACTGCGACCAATACTATTGGACTAGTATCTTATCAGTGACATACACTGTGGGATTGAATATGCCCTCAGCAAGTTTAGAGATGAGACCAAGTAACTGATATGTTAAAGGGGTATCATTCAGAGGGACCGTGAGAGGTCTGAGGAGTGGCCCATGTAAACTTCATGAAGTTCAACAAGGCCAAGTGCAAGGTCCTGCACCTGCCTTGGGGCAAACCCCAGTATCAGTACAGACTGAGTGATGAATGTATTAAGAGCAGCCCTGCAGAAAAGGTCTTGGGGATACTGGTGGATGAAGAATTGTACACGAGCTGGCAGTGTGCAGTTGCAGCCCAGAAAGCCAACTGTATCCTGGGCTGCATCCAAAGCAGCGTGGCCAGCAGGTCGAGGGAGGGGATTCTGCCCCTCTGCTCTGCTCCGGTGAGACCCCACCTGGAGAATTGTGTTCAGCTCTGAGATTCCCAGTACAAGGATGACATGGACCTGTTGGAGTGGGTCCAGAGGAGGGCCACAGAAATTATCAGAAGGCTGGAACACCTCTCCTGTGAGGACAGGCTGAGAGAGTTGGGGTTGTTCAGTCTGGAGAAGAGAAGGCTCCAGGGAGATCTGACTGCTGCCTTTCAATATATAGAGGGGACTTATAAGGAAGATGAAGAGGGACTTTTTACCAGGGCCTGTAGCAAGAGGGCAAGGGGTAATGGTTTCAAAATGGGGGTAAATTTAGACTGGTTATAAGGAAGAAGTTCTTCACTGTGAGGGTGGTGAGGCACTGGAACAGGTTGCCCAGAGAGGCTGTGGATGCCCCATCCCTGGAAGTGTTCAGGGCCAGGCTGGATGGGGCTTTGAGCAACCTGGTCTAGTGGAAGGTGTCCCTGCCCAAGGCAGGGGGTTGGAACTAGATGATCTTTAAAGGTCCCTTCCAGCCCAAACCATTCTGGGACTTCATGATTCTATGACAAAGTCTTAATCTAGTGTTTAACTGAATCATCCTGCCAGTCACATTTCTGTAAAGCTGAGGAGTAAAATGAATCAGTTAAAACAAACAAACAAGCAAACAAACAAAAAAACCCTTAAACAACAAAAAAAGTGTAAATGGCCAAAGCAAGTTTTAGATACTAAAAATTATAATTCTTTCTTTCCTGTTTTACAGCAAACATAGGAAAGAACATAGGACATAGACGTTATAATTTATTCCACTTCTACACAATCTGTGTACTAAATATGATCTCCTGAGCTCAAACTAATCTTGTCTTTTTCAGTATTTTAATTATTTTATTGCATGATTATTTAATTATTTTATTGTGTACAACTAGAAGTAAATGTAATAGTTTTGTGCTCGGTACAACTTGTATAGCTGAACCCCAGGGGGATTGTTGGGAACAGTTCAAAATGACTAGGCGTTGAGTCCTGTTAAAGTATGTTCCCCAATGTTCTCTAGCTTAAAGAAGGCAGCACAATCCCTTTAGGTTCAGTAACAGAATAGGAACCGGAACCTTTTTCTGATTTGGTGTTGCTAAGGACAATGCCGTGGCTCTTCTAGGTGCTGGCATCCTGTGGCCTGTGCTGATGGTGTTCTACAGTAAGTGCCTACATAACCTTAGAAGGACCAAAAAAATATACTTTGCTAGTCCCCCAGAAAATCCTTCCAAACTCCAGCAACCGGTGTCCTTGCACTGAAAAGATGGCTAGATTTTTCTCCTATGAACTTATTCAGGCGACTTAACTGAAAGTGGAATTAACCTGCCTTACCTGAAAAGGAAAGTAATAATTCTGGATTTTTGTAGAAAGAATATAATTGAACTGTGTTCAGACTCTCAAAATTTTGTTAAGAGAAATAAATTGCTTTCCTTAGAATTGTCATCTACAAGCATTAAGGCTATGGACTGATTCATCAGATTAAAATACTTTGCCCTAATATTACTTGATCTGAAGGACTTTCAAGAGTCTGTGAGAGGAAAACTGCAGTACTAAAGGATCTGGCATGGGAACTGGTATTTCTTTTAAGTGATACTTACTTGTGGTATTTATTTACATTTCTGTTCTTAAGTTACTGGGTTTGGGGGCGGGGGGGATGTCTTTCCTGATTGTTTAGGATTTATAAATAGAAATACAAGACAATTTTATTTTACATTTGATCTTCACATGTGAGGGAGAAATTCATTCGTGAAATAGGATATCATACCGAGAATGCTATATGCATGCATTGTAATGTGAGCAGTTTTTGGAAAACCAATTTTTGGGGTTTGGGTTCCATTTAATCCTACTTTTATTGCAAAATGAATGCAATCTGAATTCAGATACAAAGGCGATATGGAGTAATGAGAAAGGTCCATGTCTTAATAAAGGCTTTATCAAAGGTCCATTTGCGTAATTGTTCCATAAAATGTTTTACATATTTAATCTATAAAGAAACAGGGAATTTAGTTTAGTTTCTAGTTGCAATGATTTTTCAGGAATAAAATCCAGAGACTCCTAAAATAAGAAAAAAGTAAGAAAAGAAAAAATCAGCAAAGCACATTATCTTTCCAGTCACTGTCAATTTGAGATGGATGGCGTCTGAGAAATTAAAGTGAAACACAGTGAAGAGCCACTCTCTCCATACTTGCCTATGAAGTGTGCCTTTGTACACTGCAGTCACATCCCTCTAGCATCTTGGAATGGAGCCCTCAATGGAGACAGAGCCAGAAGACATGTAAATCACAGGAAAGAGACAAGTTTGTAATTACCTTCTGAAAGTGATTATCTCAGTTATTCAGAAAAATCACTTGCTACTCCTGCTTTGTGATGAGAGGTGAACAGTGATATCTGAGTAAGTGGAAAAAGCCTCTCTGGAAAAACTGGAAAACATGAGAGAGCTCTCAGCAAGCTCTCAGCAAACTTCTGTGGATGACAACAAAGAAGTCTACCTGGATTTTCAAAAAGCTTTTAACAAGGTCTCTCATCAAAGGGACCAGTACTGTAGATTTTACTATGGCATAGTCCCCACGTGAATTGGATAAAACTTCACTAATTAAATCATGTACCTTGCATCTTTGATTTCTTGCTATATATCCGAGGCAATCTATAATAGGATGTTATTTCACATTGTAGGCAGAGGACACTGAAGTTTATTTAATTTCATCTGAAAGCAGGTGAAATATTTAAGGAATTTTTTGAGGAAACAGAGGTATATCTACTCTTCTTTTGGATTGAGTTTTCATTCACTTCGAGTCTAGTAAAAACTATAAATCAGAAAGTTTGCAAGGGTGATGATTGCACTACGTGTTTGGAGCTTTATATCTCTGTGAAATGCTAAAATATGTAGTCAAAAATAGCATAGTGAGAAAAGCACAGAAGGTTTGGAGTAGTGAAACTTTGTTCAGAGTGTGGGTGGTTCTGTAGGACTAAAAGATATAGTTGGGAGATCACTGTAAAAGAGCTTTATGGTAGTGGGACTGAGGTGAAACCAAAAGAATAATTCATGGCAGAAGAAATAAAACCAGATATACCCAAAAGACTGATGGGAATATTTCTACTGCATCCTGGACAGATAATAAAATGAAAAGAGCTATGGACAGGAATTCCGTATCGACAGGATTATTTGCATATTCTTCAGAAGAGAATTATCAGCAGTGCCTAGTGGATGACTGTAGCCTTCAGTTGTTCACCAGCACAACTCTACAGTGTTTATTTGCTACTCTTTCTAGCATACTTTTGTTCAAATAAGAAATGCCAGATAAGATCCTATAGTATTGTTATAAATATTGAGAACATCACTAAAAATCACATTTTATGAATGGAAACAAGATATAAATTTTAAACAATTTGCATAACACAAACATATAAACGTCTATGAACATCATACCAGGAACTTCATTA